>NC_133449.1:152276184-152902851 GCF_048565385.1 Saimiri boliviensis | reverse complement strand
TTACTTTCACCATTGTCGATTTGGCTAGTTACCGAACTGGCTCTTTCCCTGTCATCAGTTCTACCACCCCCAAACCCCCACTCAAATACTGAAGCTCTTTTCAACTAGGCCCATGTATTTTAAGTGTTTCTTAGTTTGGGACAAGAAGAAAAAGAGGGAGAAATGAAACTTCTGGAGTTGCATTGCTAAAGGAAGCTTGTCCTTTCAGACACTTTTCTACCAAATTTTTACTCAAAGTTCCTCTTTTGAAGGCTAAGAGAGAATTTTTTTATATTCAGATAAAAAATATATTTGAGACAACATGCAAAATCCAGCACCTGAGTATCTTGCGTAACAGATGTATTTCTTCATTTAGATGAAGTTCATTTCTCCACACCAAGTCCAATTTCGTCCCCAACATTTCTAGAATACCTGGGGACAAAAAACAGTGTTGTACTTTTAAAGAGTAGCAGATCTTAAAATCAAATGATCATCTCAAAATGCAAAATCATGGATTAAAAGTAAGTGGAGGTACAATAAATTTCTTAAAAATGAATAAAAGACTACTGTTAATATCATAAAATTGCAAATAATCTAAGTCTCATGTGCCGTCAACATGAATCAAATAAAGATTCTGAGTCATCGAATAAAGATTCATCAATCATTTAAAAGAATATTGTATCACTGATTATTAGAGAAATGCAAGTCAAAGCTGCAATGAGATACCATCTCACATCAGTCAGAATGGCTATTACAAAAACGACAAAAAGTAAGAAGTGCTGATGAGGTTGCGGAGAAAACGGAACGCTTATACACTGTTGGTGGGAGTGTTTTCCACAACCATTGTGGAAAACAGTGTGACTATTCCCTGAAGACCTAAAAACAGAACCATCATTCAACTCAGCAATCCCTTTACTGGGTACATACCCAAAGAAAAATAAATTGTTGTATCATAAAGACAAATACACGCATATGTTCATTGAAGCACTGTTCATAACAACAAAGACATGGAATCAACCTAAATGCCCATCAATGACAGACTGGATAAAGAAAATGTGGGCTGGGCATGGTGGCTCATGCCTGTAATCCCAGCACTTTGGAAGACTGAGGCAGGTGGATCACTTGAGGTCAGGAATTCAAGACCAACCTGGCCAACATGGTGAAACCTCGTCTTTACTAAAAGTACAAAAATTAGCTGAGCATGGTGGTGGGTGCCTGTAATCTCAGCCATTCAGGAAGTTGAGGCAGGAGAATCGCTTCAACCTAGGAGGCAGAGGTTGCAGTGAGCCAAGGTTGCACCACTGCACTCCGGCCTGGGCAACAGAGCGAGATTCCATCTCAAAAAAAAAAAAAAAAAAAAAAGAACAGAAAATGCTGTACATACACACCATGGAATACTTTGCAGCCATAAAAAAGAATGAGATCATGTCTTTGGCAGGAACATGTATGGAGCTGAAGGGAATCATCCTTAGCAAACTAACACAGGAAGAGAAACCCAAATAACTCATGTTCTTACTTATAAGTGGAAGCTAAATTATGAGAATGCCTTGTGGACACATCAAGAGAACAATAGACACTGGGGCCTATCAGAGGGTGGTGAGAGGGTGGGAGGAGGGGATCAGGAAAAATAATGGGTACTAGGCTTAATACATGGGTGACAAAATCTTTATAACAAACCCCCACAACACGTTTACCTATGCTATAAGCCTGCACATGAACTCCTAACCTTAAAATAAAAGTTTTTAAAAAGTAATAAAATACAGAATATTGTAGGTGCATATTTATTGATGTGAAAAGATCCCCAAGAGAGAAGTGAGGAAAATGATCTTCATCATTGAGTGTGACCATTAAAATACAAAAGATCATACACAACTTTAAGCCATTCTTGTAAGAAGACACACACACACATACACAGACAGAAACCTGAAAGTTCATATTTTTAAAGTTATTTTAACAATGTGCCTCTTCTGGACCAAGGAAACTGGTGATTTTTGCCTCTTTTTTCTTTTATTTATCTCTATCTTCTAATTTTGTATAACAACTTTTTTTGAGACATGGTCTCATTCTGTCACCTAGGATGGAGTACAGTGGCATGAATCTGGCTCACTGCAACCTCCACCTCCCAGGCTCAAGTGATCCTCCCACCTCAGCCTCCCTAGTAGCTGGGATTACAGGTGCACACCACCATTCCCGGCTAACTTTTTGCATTTTTGGTAGAGATGTGGTTTTGCCATGTTGGTCAGGCTGGTCTCAAACTCCTGAGCTCAGATAATTCACCTCCCTTGGCCTCCCAAAGTGCTGGGATTACAGGTGTGAGCACCATGCCCGGCCCTATGTCTTGAGTGTGTTGGTAGTTATACAATTGTATATATTTGCCAATCTGAGATACACCTAAAATGGTTGAGTTTTATTGTGTGTAAATCATCCCCTAATATAACTGTTTTTACAAAGCATGCAACAGAACTTAAGGAAAAAACACTGTCAAAGTATGTGGAAATATAAGGTGAAAAGCTTTATAGGCATTAAAGAATTTTTCTTTAGTGCTTATGTTTTAAAACAAAACAAAGTACAAAGAAACAACTTTAGACTATCTTCAGCTAATGACAAATCTCCTTTGATAAAAGGAGAAGTGGGTGTAAGCAAGGAGACAAAGAAATAATTGTTCTCTGTTCCATTGATTTATTTCAGCTATGTTAAATTTTATAGAACAGTTCAGGGGGAAACTTATATCCTGTAGGTTGTTTTAATACTGTTCTCTGCCAAATACTTAGAAAATAGAGGGAGAAAAAAACTTCCTCATCTCCAGCACAAAACTCTGCCAATGGAAATCTTGCAAAACAACCATCCGATGTTAAATATCTGAAAAATCTTCAAGTTCACATTTATACTTCCAATGACACTTTGTAAAAACTGAATCTAAGAGGATTTTTCTCTGTTTTTCAAAATTATTATTATTATTTATTTATTTATTTATTTATTTTTAGAGGCAGAGTCTTGCTCTGTTGCCCAGGCTGGAGTGTAGTAATACGATCATTGCTCACTGTAGCCTCAAACTCCCGGGCTCAAGTGATCCTCCCCGCCAGCCACCTGAGTAGCTAGAACCACAGACATGTATCACCACTCCCGGCACTTTTTTTTTTTTTTTGGTAGAGACAAGGGGATCTCACTATGTTGCCCAGGCTGATCTCTAACTCCTAGGCTTAAGCAATCCTCCAGCTTTGGCCTCCCAAAGTGTTGGGTTTACAGATGTGAGCCACCACACCTGATCTAAGGGTTGTTAATTAATTGCATGATAATGTATGCTAACAAGTGGTAGTTACCGTCACAAGGTTGTTTAAAAAATAATGAGTGGTAGAGCCAGACTCTATTGTCTGATGGAGCCTGAATGCCTGGTCATCATCCTATCCTGCCACAAAGAGAAGCTCCCTGCAAACAGTAAAAGTCAATGAGGGGATGGTAGCTATGGAGGAGGAAGTCCTCTGGAAATAAGAAGTGGTAAACATGATGGGCACACAGGGAGGAGGAACCTGATGGAGAAATGGCAAGGAGCTGAAGTCAGGTCTTCCTTTCATAGCTGTGGCCCGGCTGGCCTCTGGTGCCCCTTTCCATGGACATGGGGGAGGGGTGACCACATGACACAATTGGGACTGTGTTCAGGGTGACTGTCTCAGTCACAGATAAGACATTTGTGTGCTGACTCTGAATCTCTGTGCTGAGGAGTAACTAGCAACCCTAATTGTTAAACTACTCTGTATTCAGCAGACCATTAACTAAACTGAAAAACAAAAATCATAAAAGGCCGGGCATCGTGGCTCATGCCTATAATCCCAGCACTTTGGGAGGTTGAGGTGGATGGATCATCTGAAGTCAGGAGTTTGAGACCAGCCTGGCCAACACGGTGAAACCCATCTTTATGAAAATAAAAAATTAGCTGGGCTTGGTGACACATGCCGTTAATCCCAGCTACTTGGGAGGCTGAGACATGAGAATTGCTTGAACCTGGGAGGTGGAAGTTTCAGTGAGCCAAGATTGTGCTACTGCACTCCAGCCTGGGTGACAAAGTGAGACACTGTCTCAAAAAAGACAAAAAAAAAAAAAAAAAAAAAAGACCACCCAAAAAGAATGCCATTAATTTTGATATGTTGATTTTGCATCCTACAATTTACTGATCTGTTTATAATTATAGGAATTTTTTGGTTGAGGCTTTAGATTTCTCTTTATATAAGATCATGTCATCTGCAAAAAAAAAAAAAAAAAAAAAAAAAAAAAAAAGGTCTTTTTCTTTTCCAATCTGGATGCCTTTTATTTCTTTCTCTTGTTTGATTGCTCTGGCTAGGACTTCTAGTGCTATGTTCAATAAGAGTGGTAAAAGTGGGCATCCTCACCTAGGCAACAGAGCAAGACTTTGTCTCAAAAAAGAAAAAAAAAAAAAAAAGAGGCAGCCTTGTCTAATTCCACTTTTTAGAGAAAAGGCTTTCAGCTTTTCCCCATTTGCTGTGATGTTAGTATGATGACTTTGCCTTATACGGCCTTGATTATGTTGAGGAATGTTTCTTCTATGTTCCTAGTTTGAGAGTTTATGTCATGTAAGGACTTGAATTTTATCAAATGCTTTATCTTTGTATATTGAGATGATCATATGGTTTTAGTCCTTCATTCTGTTGATGTGATGTAGTATATGTATTCACTTGCATATGTTGAACCGTCATTACATCTCTGGGATAAATCTCATTTGATCATGGCATATTATCTATTCGATGTGTTGTTGGCTTCAGTTTGCTAGTATTTTATTCCGAATTCTTCATCTCATCAGAGATGTTGGCATGTAGGGTTTTGTGTGTGTATGTCCTTGTCAGGTTTCGGTTTGAAGCTGGCATCACTCTGATACCAAACCCAAACAAAGACGGTATGGTAAATAATACCACCGATAGCCTTCATCCATATAAATACTAAAATCCTTAATAAAATATTAGAACATAGAATTTAGCATTATATAAAAGATATTATACAACATGACCCAGTGGTGTTTATTCCTGGCATGTAAATATGAGTCAACATTCAAAAATCAGTCAGTGTAATCTGCTATAGTAATACACTGAGGAAGAAAAATCACGGGATTGTATCAATGAAGGCAGAAAAATATTTGATAATATTTAGAACTCAATAAGTAAAATTCTCATAAAAATAAAAATAGAAGAGAACTTCCTCAAGAAAATAAAGAGCATACACATAAGAGCCTATAGATAGCATCATATGAAAGGTGAAAACTGAATCTTTTCCCTTTAAGATTGGTAAGGAGACCAGAATGTCTTTCTTCTCTCACCATCTTTATTCATGACGACACAAGCTGCAAGTTCTATTCAGGTCAATAAGAAAAGAAAAAGAAATGAAAGACATACAAATCAGAAGGAAAAAACAAAACTATCCCTGTTTATATATAATATGATTGTCTATGTAGAAAACCTTAAGAAATCTTGAAAAAAAAAAAAACCCTCCTAGAATAAGTGAATTCAGTAAATACGCTGGATATAAGATAAATATGCAAAAATTAATTGTATTTCTATATAAATGCAATGAATATATAGACACTAAAATTAAAAATACAATACCATTTTAAATTGTTCAAAAAAAAGAAATAAATGTAAGTCTAACAAAAATGTATGGGACTTGCATGCTGAAAACTACAAAATGCTGAGGAAAGTAACTTTAAAGAAGATCTAGGCTGAGCATGGTGGCTCACGCATGCAATCTCAGCACTTTGAGGGGTCATAGTGGGAGTATTGCTTGAGGCCAGAAGTTCAAGGCCAGCCTGGACAACATAGCAGGACTCTGCTCCAAAAAAAAAAAAAAAAAAAAGAAAAGAAAAAAAAACAATAAGAAGAAAATAGCTAAACAAGTTGAGATATATTGTGTTCATGGATTGCAAGATTTAATATAGTAAATTTATCAATTATCCAAAAGTTGATATACACATTTAATACAATTCCTATCAAAATCTCAGCAAGAATTTTTTAATATAGACAAAATTATTCTAAAATGTATATGCTGCAAAAGCAAGGAACTAGAATAGCTGAAATAATTGTAAAAAATAAAAAAGAACTTTAGGAGGAATCATTCTATCCAATTTCAATATTTACATGGCTATAGTCATCAAGATTGTGTAGTATTGGCTGAGGGATAGAGTTGTCAATCAATGTAAATGAAAAGAGAACCCAGAAATAGGCCCACACAAATACACACAATAAATTGTTTTTATTGATACAAAATATTTGTGTGTATTTGTGGGGTACATATGATATTTTGTTATGTGTAGTAATCAAGTCATGGCATTTGCTATAAATTTGTACAAAGTTGCAGGCATAATTAAATGAAGGTAGCCTTTTCAACCAATGATGATGGAGCAACTGAATATATACTCACAAGCAAAAAATAAACCTCAACCTAACCTCAGACCTCATATAATAAGTAAACCTTAAATGTATTATGGATGTAAGTTTATATATAATGTAAAACTATAACACATTTAGGAAAAAACAGAGTAGGAAAATCTTCTGGATCTAGAACTCAGCAAGGAGTTTTTAGACACGAAAAACATGATCTGTAAAAGGAAAAAAATGAGGTGCATCAAAGTTAAAACTTTTCTCTGCAAGAGACTATTAAAATGATAGGATGGGTATGGTGGCTTACACCTGTAATCCCAGCACTTTGAGGAGCTGAGGTGGGCAGATCACCTGAGGTCAGGAGTTCGAGACCAGCCTGGCCAACATGGTGAAACCTCCTCTCTACTAAAAATACAAAAAAAATTAGCCAGTCATGGTGGCTCACACCTGTAATCCAAGCTACTTAGAAGAGAGGCATGAGACTTGCTTGAACCAAGGAGGTGGAGGTTGCAGTGAGCCAAGATCCCACCACTGCACTGAACCCTGGGTGACACAGAAGTCTCTGTGAAAGAAAGAAAGACAAAAAGAAAGAAAGAAGGAAGGAAGGAAGGAAGGAAGGAAGGAAGGAAGGAAAGAGGAGGGGAGGAGAGGGGAGGGGAGGGAGGGAGGGAGGAAGGAGAAAAAGAAAGAAAGAAAGGCTACAAACTGGAAGAAAATATTTGTAAACCACATATCCAGCAAAGAACTAAATCTACAGAATACATAAAAGAACACATGTAGAATACATAAAGAACTCAAAACTCAACTGTAAAAAAAAAATCTAGTCAGAAAAGAGATAAATGGAAATTTCACTGCAGAGGATGTACAGGTGGCAAATGAGCACATGGAAAAATACTTAAAAATACCATTGTTAGCCATTAGAAAAATGCAATGAACTTGGGAGCAGTGGCTCACACCTATAATTCCAGCACCTTGGAGAGGCTGAAGTAGTCAGATTACTTGAGCCCAGGAGTCCGACACCAGCCTCAGCAACATGGCAAAACCTCATCTCTACAAAAAGTACAAAAAAAATTAACCAGGCGTGGTGACATGCACCTGTAGTCCCAGCTACTTGGGAGGATGGCTTGAGCCCTGGAGGTGGAGGTTGCAGTGAGCTGAGATTGTGTCACTGCACTCCAGCCTGGATAGCATAGTGAGAACCTGTATCTACAAAAATAAAATAAACTTAAAATAAATATACAAAAAATTGCAAGTTAAAACTGCAATTAAGTAACACAACACATCCATCAGAGATTGGCAAATTTAAAAATAGTAACAATATCAAATGCTGACCAGTGCCCAGAAACACCGTATCACCCATACTTGCTAATGGGAATGTAAATGGTGTCACCATTCTGGAAAATTGTTTGGTAGTTTCTTAAAAATCTAATGCACAAATAGATCCAAAATCAATCATTAAGTAACAAAACAAGTTACAGAACAATATGGATAATTTGATCTTCTTTTAAGATTTTATTTCAATAGTGTTGGGGGAACTGGTGGTGTTTGGTCACATGGAAAAGTTCTTCTGTGGTGATTTCTGAGACTTTGGTGCACTCATCACCTGAACATTATACAGTGTACCCAGTATATAGTCTTATATTCCTCATCCTCCTCCCACTCCTCCCACCCAAGTCCTGAGTCCATTTTATCATTCTTATGCCTTTGCATCTTCATAGCTTAGCTCCCACTTATAGGTGAGAACATATGATGTTTGGTTTTCCATTCCTGAGTTACTTTGCTTAGAATAATAGTTGCTGTGAATACCATTATTTTATTCCTTTTTATGGCTGAGTAGTATTCCATGTGGTATATTCCAGTGTGGTATATATCCCATAAAGAAAATATATACCACATTTTCTTTATCTAACTTGTTGAGTGATGAGCATTTAGGCTGGTTTCATATTTTTGCAATTGTGAATAGTGCTGCCATAAACATGCATTATTTCCCTCTGGGTAGATACCCAGTAATGGGATTGCTGGATGAAATGGTAGTTCTACCTTTAGTTCTTTATGGAATCGCCACACTGTTTTGCATAATGGTTAAACTAGTTTACATTCCCACCAGCAGTGTAGGTGTGTGCCTTTTTCACCACATCCACACCACCATCTGTTATTTTTTATTTTTTGATTATGACCATTTTTGCAGAAGTAAGGTTGATCTTGTTTTTTATTTTTTTGCTTTTTCTATAAGATGGAGTCTCACTCTATTGGCAGGCTGGAATGCAGTGGCATGATCTCGGCTCACTGCTATCTCTGCCTCCGGGGTTCAAGCGATTTTCCTGTCTCAGCCTCATGAGTAGATGAGACTACAGGTGTGTGCCACCACACCCAGCTAATTTTTGTATTTTTAGTATTGACAGGGTTTCACCATGTTGGCCAGGATGGTCTCGATCTCTTAACCTTGTGATCTGCCTGCTTCAGCCTCCCAAAGTTCTGGGATTACAGACGTGATGATCTTATTTTTAAAAGCACAACACAAAACAAAAGGTATATGGGTATTTATATTTGTATTTGCTTTGAAAAAGTTGTGGAAGCAACCATGAATAGCAGTAATCTCTTCACTACAGAATAAGAAAGGAGATTGAGGAAAACACATTTTCCAGATGTGATCAGACATAGTCTCTATAGCAGCACTATACAATAAAACATTTTGTGCTGCAGAATTAGAAAAAACTATTTCAAAATTCATATAGAACAAAAAAGGAGTCCATATAGTCAAGACAATCCTATGCAAAAAGAAAAAAGCTGGAGGTATCACCCAACCAAATTTCAAACTATACTGTAAAGCTACAATAATCAAAACAGCATTGTACTCATACAAAAACAGACACATAGACCAATGGTACAGAGTAAAGAACTCAGAAATAAGATCATACATCTACAACCATCTGATCTTCAACAAACCTGACAAAAACAAGAAGTAAGGAAATAATTCCCTATCTGTGGTATATATTTTCTTTATAGAATATATAACACACTGGAATATACCACATGGAATACTACTCAGCTGTAAAAAGGAACAAAATAATGTTCCATTATTCTAAGTGAAGTAACTCAGGATGGTGCTTGGAGAACTGGCTATTTATTAGCAGATAACTGAAACTGGACCCTTTCCTCACACATTATATAAAAATTAACTCAAGATGATTAAAGACTGAAATGTAAAACCCAAAACTGTAAAAACCCTAGAAGAAAATCTAGGCAGTAGCACTCAGGACATAGGCACAGGCAAAGATTTCATGATAAAATTGCTAAAAGCAATTACAGCAAAAGAAAAAATTGACAAATGGGATCTAATTAAACTAAAGAGCTTCTGCACAGCAAAAGAAGTGATCATCAAAGTGAATAGGCAACCTACAGAGTGAGAGAAAAATCTTTGCAATTTTTTTTTTTTTTTTTTTTTTGAGATGGAGTCTCACTCTGTCACCCAGGCTGGAGTGCAATGGCACGATCTCAGCTTACTGCAACCTCCATCTCTCAGGTTCAAGCGATTCTCCTGCCTCAGCCTCTTGAGTAGCTGGGATTACAGGCACCTGCCATCATGCCCAGCTAATTTCTGTATTTTTGTAGAGGCAAGGTTTCACCATGTTGGCCAGAATGATCTCAAACTTCTGAACTCTAGTGATCCATCCACCTCAGCCTCCCAAAGTGCCGAGATTACAGGCATGAGCCACCATACCCAGCCTAAAATCTCTGCAATTTATCCATCTGACAGAGGTCTAATACCCAGAATCTATAAGGAACTCAAACGAATTTACAAGAAAAAAACCAAACAACCCCATTAAAAAGTAGACAAAGGATATGAACAGACACTTCTCAAAAGACATTCATGCAGCCAAGAAACATATTTAAAAAAAGCTCAGCATCACTGATCATTAGAGAAATGCAAATCAAAACCGTAATGAGATACCATCTCATGCCAGTCAGAATGGCCGTGATTAAAAAGTCAAGAAACAACAGATGCTGGTGAGGTTGCTGAGAAGTAGGAATGCTCTTATACTGTTGGTGGGAATGTAAATTAGTTAAACCATTGTGGAAGATGGTTTGAAAGAACGATCAGGCAAAATTAAAATTAAGAACACCTGTTTAAAGAAAAAAAACATTTTGTGATGATGGAAAGGTTCAACACTGTGCTGTTCAACAGGGCAGCTCCTAGCCATTTATGGCTATTGAGCACTTGAAAAGCGGCTAGTGCAACTGAGGACTGAATTTTTAATCTACTTCCATTTTAATTAGTTTTAATTTTAAAATAGCCATCTATGGCTAGTAGCTGGCTTAGTGAACAGCACAGCTCTAGAATCAAAAGGAATGTATCCACAGCCTATTTCCACCACGTTCAAATTATTTAAACATGAGTATATTTCTGACTGCCTCAATTTCTTCACCTATGGAATCTGAATGATAGGAATTTTTTACTAATAAGGTTGTTGTGTAATCTCCTCAGAACTATACTTACATATTGATGTAATTATTTCACCTTTTATTTAATACTTTGTGTACTTTCTAAATTTTGTACCATAAATGTATTTCCTTTGCAATTTTTAGAAAATATATTTTTGAAAGCTGAAACTTCACTGGTTTTGTACAGTCTTTCTTCCATGAATAGAAAAACATTCCATTTGAGCCCCACTTTTCCCTCTACCCAGTTACAAGTAAGGCTGACACTATTAAATGGGCAATGGTATAAAGTCAGAAATGGCTGACCTGTGGGTTCCTAAGAAGCCTGAGACTTCTCTGGCTTAAGCTCACACTTTTGCAGTGAGGCACTACTGGATACCTTACTGGGCCTCTAAGGTTCCTTAATTCCTTGAGCCATTGTCCTTCCCTCTCACAGACCTGAGTTGTTCTACCTTTTAGAACTATCACGACCTGCTGTCCTCACGGAGCTTAGCATCTCGAGGGGGATAAAGAGAAAACAAGTAATCACTTAAATTTTGTAACAGATGATATGAATAAAAGAAACAAAGCTGTAGATTATAAAAAGGTTGGCAGAAATGTTGATCAGAGATGGTCTCTCTGAGAAAATAACTATGATGGTTAATTTTGTGTATCAGCTTGACTTGGTCACAGGATGCCTACATAGCTCAACATTATTTCTAGGTCTATCTGTAAGGATCTTTCTGGACAAGATTAGCATTTGAATTGCTGGACTGAGTAAAGCAGATGGCCCTCCCCAGTATGAGTGGGCACTCTCCAGTCTGTGAGGACCTGAACATAACAAAAAGGGCAGAAGAAGGTTAAATTGACTCTGCCTGACTACCTGAACTGGAACATCAATCTTCCCTGTCCTCAGTGAATCTGGTTTGCAGGCCCTTAGACCCAGACTATAATCTACACCATCAGCCCTCTGTCTCTCAGGCCTTTGAACTACACTACCATTTTTTCTATGTTTTCGGCTTGTAGACAGCATACCAAAGGACTCCTCAGCCTCCATAATTGTATGAGCCAATAACACACAATAAATCCCTTCCTTTGTAGGTAGAGAGAAACAGATGCCATGAAGTGAGACAAAGGCATGGCCATGCAGATAGAGGAATCAGAATGTGCAAAGACACTAAGTTCAGAAATAACTTGGAATTCATTAGATATATAACGAAAGCCAGTATGACCCAAGAGCAGTGAGTGAGAAAAAGATGGTGTGGGCCATATTTGAATAACTACCAGAAAAGAGCCATATGACACAGGCCAAAGGAAGAACTGGGGTTTATTCTAAGGACTATGTCTAGTAATTCACAGTTTAAGGATTTGCTTTGTGAGAAATGGAAGAATAATGGCTGTATAGTCCATCGAGCCCTCCTCTTGCTGGCTATTGTTAAAAATGGCATCAGTGAGGTTGGGCATGGTAGCTCACACCTATAATCCCAACACTTTGGCAGGCTAGAAGTTTGAGACCAGCCTGGGTAACATGCAAGACTTTATCTCTACAAAAAAAAAATTATAAAATAAATTTTTTAAATGGCATAAGAGCTCTTTTCACTTAAGGGGTCATTCCAGTTACCTATTGCTACATGCAAAACATATCAAAGCTTAGTAGCTTAAAACCACAGTATATTATTATCTCTCATGGTTCTGGAATGTTCTCATTTGAGGTCACTTACGCAGTTGCCATCAGATGGTGGCTGGGGCTGCAATCATCTGAAGGCTTGACTGGGCTGGACATCCAAGGTGGCTCCCTCCCATGGCTGGTGGTTGATGCTGGCTTTTGGCAGAAAACTCAGCTGGGCTGTCAACTATTATATCTACCCAGTCTCTTCATCTGGCTTGGGCTGCTTTCATTATGACAGCTGAGCTCCCAATAAGAGTATCAAAATGGAACATCTTAAGAACAAGTGTTCCAAGTGGTCCAAGTGAAAGCTGCAAGGGTTTTTTTTGTTTGTTTGTTTGACAGTTTCATTCTTGTCGCCCAGGCTAGAGTGCAGTGGCATGGATCTTGGCTCACTGCAACCTCCACCTCCTGGGTTCAAGTGATTATCCTGCTTCAGTCTCCCAAGTGGCTGGGATTACAAGTGCATGCCACCACACCTGACTAATTTTTGTATGTTTAGCAGAGTCAGGGTTTCACCATGTTGGCCAGGGTGGTCTTGAACTCCTCACCTCAGGTTATCTTCCTGCCTTGGCCACCCAAAATGCTGGGATTACAGGCATGAGCCACTGTGCCTGGCCTGAAAGCTGAAGGCTTCTTATGATCTAACTTGAAAACATCTTATGATCTAAATTCATAACATCACCTCTGCCACATTCTGTAGGTCAAAGATCACAAAGGCTGACCCAGATTCAAGGTGAAGAATTATACTTCACCTGTCAATGACAGGACACTGTATTAGCTATTTATTACTGGAAACACACACACACATACACACACACACACACACACACACACACACACACACACCCCTATCTTGACTTTAAACCATATATTTATTATCTCATAGTTTCCATGGGTGAAGAATCTGGGTATCTTATGAGCAAGCAACCAAGGTATCTGCCAGGGCTGGGGTTTTACCTGGAGGCTCAACTGAGAAAGGATACACTGTTCATTTGAATGGCTACTGGCAGATTTTAGTTCCTGGTGAGCTGCTGGACTGAGAGCCTCGTCTTCGTGCTAGCTGTCAAACAAAAGCTTCCCTAAGTTCCTTGCCATGGAGGCCTCTCCATTTGGTGATGCCTTACTTCATTAAGGCCAGAAAGGAAGAGAGCCATTAGAGAAACTGGTCGCAAAACAAAAGTTGCAATCTCATTTGCTTCATTCTGCTGGTTAACTGCAATTCACTAGGCTGGTCCACACTCCTGAGTAGGGGATTTCACAAAGACATAAATATCAGGAGTGTGCATCTTTAAGAACCCTTTGAAAGTCTGCCCACCACAAGTACAAAAGAATGCAGGCCTGTCTTTCATCTACCACAGGAATTTGCTGCTAAAGACTAAAAGGAGACTGATACATTCAACAATATTTACTGAGTGCCAGCTACGTGCCATCAAGGAATCAGAGCAGGACCAAGAAATACGGGGATGAATAAAACATCACAACTGCCCCCAAGGAGGTCACAGGCCAAAAGGAGAGAAAGACCTTTAAGGAAATTGCAGTGTAATAAATGCAAGAATAAAAACACATGCAGTGGGGCTGGGCACACCTGTAATCTCAGCACTGTGGGAGGCCAAGGCAGGACCACCTGAGCCTGGGAGTTCAAGACCATCCTGGGCAACATAGCAAGACGCAGTCTCCATAAATATAAAAATAAAAAACACATGCAACGTATAGAATGGCAAAGAGGATGATATACAGAAGTCTGTCAGGAAAAGATGAAGCCTAACCAGGGTATTGAGAGGTGAATGTGAGTCTAAGAGTTAAACAAAGTTACGCTAAGCCGTAGAACTAGCATTACAATAGACCAGGCGTTCCCAAACTTTTTACACAGGGGGCCAGTTCACTGTCCCTCAGACCGTTGGAGGGCCGCCACATACTGTGCCCCTCTCACTGACCACCAATGAAAGAGGTGCCCCTTCCTGAAGTGCGGCGGGGGGCCGGATAAATGGCCTCAGGGGGCTGCATGTGGCCCGCGGGCCATAGTTTGGGGACGCCTGCAATAGACTAAAACGAGAAGCAGGATTGTGTATTTATAGAATGAAACTTTTGGCCTGTCTGGAGAATAAAGTGAAAGAAACAGGAAGAACCAAGAGAGGACAGTGACCCAAGAAAAGGTGTAGTACTAGGGGCCACATTATTGTGAATCAATTCTGTAGGTCATGAGGTAAAAGAGTCCTCAGCAGGAGAGGAATATGACACATACGTACTTGAAGCTCATCTCTGCAGGGGTTCCATGGAGAATTAGCTGAAGGGAAGCAAAGGAAGAAAGAGAGTAGACCATGGGGGCCACTGCAGTAATCTAGTCCAAGTTAACCAGATTAGCACTGAAAGCACAGCTGTGGGGAATGAAATGGTAATTATGGATTAAAGGTAGTCGTGGGATATAATCAGTAGGCTGCAGAAGAACTTTGGGAAAGAATGAAGCAAGATGGAAGAATCCAGGCTATAGCTGGTTTGGGGACTCAAAGCAGGTTGTGGAAGGACTAAAAGAGGCTAAGCTCAGGTCTGGGTACAGAAGGCTGCAGCTGACTGTGAAATACCCAGGTGGAAATGTAAAGCTAGCAGTTTACAACTGAATCTAAAACTCAGGAGAGAGATCTGACTGCAACAGATATTTAGGAATCTCCAGGGAGTAGGGAGAAGATGCCTAGAAAGAAGCAGCCAGTAGATTGAGTCCTGAGGGACATAAACATGAAAAGACATAGAAAAAGAGGATCCGGCCACTGCTGCTAAGAACAAATGCAGAGGATGTGTTCGTTTGTTTTGTGTTGCTACAAAGAAATACTTGAGACTGGGTAATTTTTAAAGAAAAAATGTTCATTTTGGCTCACCGTTCTGCAGGCTGTACAAGCACAGCACCAGCATCTTCTCTGCTTCTGGTGAGGCATCAGGAAGATTTTACTCATGGCAGAAGGCACAGGAGAGCAGGCATGTCACATGGAGAGAGAAGGAACAAGAGTGCTTCCAGGCTGTTTTAAACAACCAGCTCTTGCATTTACTATTAGAGCAAGAATTTACCTATTACCACAGGGAGGGCACCAAGCCATTCAATGAGGGATCTGCCCCCCATAATCCAAATACCTCCCACGAGGACCCACATCAGGGTCATGTCCTGCAGAGGTCTGTCCTACAGACTGACTCAGCTGTGGTTGAATAAATTAACTCAGACACAGATTTACATTGTAAAAGTGAGCTGGGTGGGGCCACTTTCAGGTACTCAAGGAGAGTGCTGTAAAGAGATAGCAGCTGCTGGCCCTGACTAGCCAGTGAGACTCGCATTTATTCAGTAAAGTTTAATTGACAAAGACTTGAGTCAACACCACTAAAGGGTAATTGTCATTGAGGACTTCCCAAGTAGAAAGCAATTAAGCAACCACTACATCAAAGGTCATTTTTAGAATCACGTAAGTAAACAAGCTAGCTAGATAAACAATTCCACATTCCTTTGTATTTGGGTCCTAATCTCTCTGGCTTCTGTAGTATTTGGGTCCTAATCTCTCTGGCTTCTGCAAAGAGACTCTGGCTGCCTTCAGCCGGATTTATTACTGGAGCTTATGCAAACCCCCCAGGCCTTCCAAGAGGGCTTGTGGCTACTATAACTAATATTTTTCTCACCAGCCTGAGTGAATCCCCACAAACCCACTTCCAACATTGGGGATCACATTTCAATATAAGATTTGGAGAGGACAAAAATCAAAATGATGTCATTCTGCCCTAGCTCCCCAAATGTCATGTCCTTCTCACATTGTAAAATGTAATCATACCTTCTCAATGTTCCCCCAAAGTCTTAACTCAATGCAGCATTAACTCAAAAGCCCCAAGTCCAAAGTCTGAAGACTCATCTAAGACTCAAGGCAAGTTTCTTCCACCTATAAGCATGTAAGATCAAAAACAAGTTATTTACTTCCAAGATACAATGTGGAACAGGCATTGAGTAAATACTTCCTTTCCAAAAGAGAGAATTGGCCAAAAGAAAGGGGCAACAGGCCCCATGCAAGATGAGATCTCCCTATGTAGCCCAGGCTGGCCTCAAACTCCTGTGCTCAAGTGATCCTCTCACTTCAGCTTTCCAAAGTGCTAGGATTACAAGCATGAGCCACTGTGCCTGGCAAGCATTCTTTATATATTTGGGATAATAAACTCCTATCAGATATATGATTTTAAAGTATTTTGTCCCATTATTTGTGTTGTCTTTTCACTTTCATGATGATGTCCTTTGATGCACAAAAGGTTTACATCTGATGAATCTTAAATTTAGCTGATTAAAAAATAATTTTAAAATAGGCTGAGCATGTTGGCTAAGGCCTGTAATCCTAGCACTTTGGGAGGCCAAGGCAGGAGAATCCCTTGATCCCAGGAGTTCAAGACCAGCCTGTACAACATAAGAAGACCCTGTCTCTAAAAAGAAAACAATGATAATAATCATTTTAAATTTTTTAAAAGGTTTATATTTTGATAAAGTAAACTTACGTATTTTTTCTTTGGTTGCTCATTCTTTGGTGTCATGGCTAAGAACCATTTCCTAATCCAAGGTATTGAAATTTACACTTATGTTTTCTTCTATATAAAGTCTTACAAATGCTTTGCATGGCAAGTGCATAATAAAGACTTGTTAAATTTTGAATGAAATATCAATAAATGGAGGGGGTGGCAGTTAGAAAAACTAATGTAGGCCAGGCACGGTGGCTCACACCTATAACCCTATCACTTTGGGAGGCCAAGTCAGGCAAATTACCTGACATCAGGAGTTCAAGACCAACCTGACAAACATGGTGAAACTCTGCCTCTACTAAAAGTACAAAAATTAGCCAGGTGTGATGGCGGGCACCTGCAATCCCAGTTACTCAGGAGGCTGAGGCAAGAGAATCACTTGAACCTGGGAGGCAAGGTTGCAATAATCCAAGATGGTACCACTGCACTCCAACCTGGGTGACAGAGCAAGACTCTGTCTAAAAAAAAAAAAAAAGAAAGAAAGAAAGAAAAGAAAAAAAGTAAAAATTAGTGTAATTTTTTTTTTTTTTTTCTTAAAATGTTTGTGGGTGGAAGCAGTGGCTCAGGCCTGCAATCCCAGCACTTTGGGAGGCCAAAGCAGGCAGATCATCTGAGGTCAGTAGTTCAAGAACAACCTGGCCAACATGTTGAAATCCCATCTCTACTAAAAATACAAAAATTAGCCAGACATGGTGGTGGGCGCCTGTAATCCTAGTGACTCCAGAGGCTGAGACAGGAGAATCACTGGAACCCAGGAGGTGAAGGCTACAGTGAGCCAAGATCATGCCACTGCACTCCTATGTGAGTGACAAGTGTGAAACTACATCTCGGGGGAAAAAAAAGTTTGAAGCTGAGTGTAGTGGCTCATACCTGCAATCCCAGTACTTTGGGAGGCTGAGATGAACAGATCACTTGAGCCCAGCAATTCAAGATCACCTGGGCATCATGATGAAACCCTGTCTCTACAAAAAAAAAAAAAAATGCAATAATGAGCCTGGTGTGGTGGTGCACACCTGTAGCCCCAGCTGGGACTATAGCTGGGAGGCTAAAGTGAGAGGATTATTTAGTCTGGGAGGTGGATGCCCCAGTAAGCTGTGATCATGCCACTATACTCCAGGCTGGGCAACAGAGCAAGACCCAGTCTCAAAAAAAAAAAAAAAGTTTGAATCTATGGAAAACTAGACAAAGCAAAAAAGTGTGAATCTGGCTGTGTGCAGTAGCACTTTGGGAGGCTGAGATGGGTGGATTGCTTGAGGCCAGGAGTTCAAGACCAACCTGACCAACATAGCAACCCCCACCCCCGCCACTAAAATACAAAAAAAAAAAAAAAATCTGGGTGTGGTGGCTTGTGCCTGTAATACCAGCTACTCAAGAAGATGAGGCAGGAGAATCACTTGAACCCAGTAAGCAGGGGTTGCACTGAGCCAAGATCATACCACTGCACTCCAGTCTGGATGACAAAGCAAGACTTTGTCTCGAAAAACAAAAAAACTCTTTTAAAAAAAAGTGTGATTCTGTAGAGGGGAACATTTTTATCTTGATTTCCTTTTGGTGGGGAAGGAGCTAAGCTTCCTTAAATCATAGGATCATCTTGATTTTTTTTTTTTTTTTTTTTTGAGATAGAGTCTCACTCCCTTGCAGGCTGGAGTGCAGTGGCACAATCTTGGCTCACTGCAACCTCTACCTCGTGGGTTCAAGCAATTCTCCTGCCTTATCCTCCCTAGTAGCTGGGATTATAGGCATGTGCCACTACACCCAGCTAATTTTTGTATTTTGACTTTAAATCTGCAAAAGACATGCAACTAATACCATATGTAATGGTGAAAAACTAGATGCTTTTTTACTAAGATCAGGAAGAAAGCAAGGATATTCCCTCTCACTACTTTTTTTCCACATCATACTGAAAGTCCTAGCTAATACAATAGGACAAGAAAAGCAAGTAAAAGGTATACAGATTACAAAGGAAGCAATAAAGCTCTTTGTTCACATGTGACATGATTGCCTATAGAAAACCTCAAAGAACTGACAAAAGAAAAAACTCCTGGAATCAATAAGCAATAACATCAAGGTTGAGGATATTAGGTTAATATCTAAAGTCTATTGCTTTCCTATATGCCAGAAATTAAAAACTGGATTTTAAAATTAAAAACATTATACATTAACGCCAAAAGAATAAAATAGGTACAAATCTAACAAAATATATGCAAGAGCTGTATTAAGAAAACTTTTAAAAACTGATTAAATCAAAGAACTAAATTAAAAGGTATACCATGTTCATGGATAAGAAAAGTCAATATTGCTGTCAGTTCTGCACAACTTGATATATAGATTCCAATCCAAGTCCTAGCAAGTTGTTTCTGTGAAAATTGACAAATCAATTCTACAGCATATATGGCAAACCAAAAGACTCAGAGAAGCCAATACAATATTGGAAGATTAGAACAAAGTCAGAGGACTGACACTACCCGACTTTAAGTCTTCCCATAATTGAGCTACAATAACTTTGAGCTACAGGAATCAGTGTGTTACTGGTGAAATAATAGACAAACAGATAAGTGCAACAGAATAGAGGACCCAGAAACAGACTTATACATATATAGTCATCTCATCTTTGACAAAGAAGTAAAAGTAACACAACAGAGCAAATGGAGTCTTATCAGATGGTGCTGAAACAATTGGATGTCTTATCAGATGGTTCTGAAACAATTGGATGTCCACACATTTAAAAAGTATACCTAGACACAAGCTTTGTTCCCTTCACAAATTTAAGTTAAAATAGATCATAGCCTTAAATGTAAAATGCCAAACTACAAAATTCATACAAGATAACAGAAGAATATCTAGATAAGTTTTGGCAATGACATTTTAGATACAACACTAAAGACATGAAAGAAAAAAGTGACAAGTTGGAATTTACTAAAATTAAAAACTTCTGCTTTACAAAGGCACCATCAGTAAAAAGACAAGTTATGGATGGGGAGAAAGTATTTGCAAAGGATATATTTGATAAAACATTCAAAGAACTCTTCAAACTCAAGATAATGATAGTAAGGTAATGAATGAACTGATTAAAAGCTGGCCAAAAATCTTAATAAACATTTTTTCAAGATATACAGCTGGCAAATAAGCATAGGAAATATGTCTAACATCTTATGTTATTAAGGAACGCAAATTAAAACAACAATGACATACCACTACATTTCAGTTAGAATGGCTAACATCCAGCACTAAATGCAGGCAAGGATGTGGGGCAATAGGAATTCTCAATCACTGCTGGTGGGAATGCAAAATGGCTCAGTCACTTTGAAAAACAGTTTGGCTGGCTGGGCACAGTGGCTCACACCTGTAATCCCAGCACTTTGGGAGGCCAAGGCAGGCAGATCACAAGGTCAGAAGTTCGAAACCAGCCTGGCCAATATGGTGAAACCCATCTCTACTAAAAATGCAAAAATTGGCCAGGTGTGGTGGCACACACCTGTAATCCCTGCTACTCAGTAGACTGATGGAGGAGAATTGCTTGGACCTGGGAAGCAGAGCTTGTATTGAGCCGAGATCATGCCACTGCACTCCAGCTTGGGCAACAGAGCAAGACTCCATTCAAAAAAAAAGAAAGAAAAACAGTTTGGCAGTTTCTTACAAAACTAAACATTCTCTCATCTGACAATGCAATAATTGTGTTCCTTAATATTTATCTAAATCAATTGAAAACTTTTGTCTATACAAAAACCTGTGTGCACACGAATGTTTATGGCAGTTTTATTCATAATTTCCAAAACTGGGAAGCAACTAAAGCAAATGAATAAACAAAAACAAGTTGTGATACATCCAAACAATGGAATATTATTTAGCAACAAGAAGAAATGAGCTGTGTAGCTACAAAAAGAAATGGAGGAACCTTAAATGCGTGTTGTTAATAGAAAGAAATCAATCTGAATAGGTTGCATACTTACGATCCCAACTATATGACATTCTGAAAAATATAGAACTACGGAGACAGTGAAAAGGTCAGACCAGTAACTTCCAGAGATTTGGGGAGAGGGAGGGATGACTATCTGGACCTACAGGATTTTTAGGGCAGCAAAACCATTTTGTATGATACTAAACATTATACATTTATCAAAACCCACAAAATGCATAATACAAAGCATGAACCCTAATGTAAACTATGAACTTCAATTGATAATGTGTCAATGTTGATTCATCATTTGTGAAAAATGTGCCACACTGGGGGGGAATATTGACAATGGGGCAACATCATGTGTGTGTATTGTGTGAGGAAGGTGACTATGTGGGAACTCTACTTTTTGTTCAACTTTGCTGTTAGTCTAAAACTTTTCTAACAATTAAAGTCTATTAAGTAATGTGTGCATAAGTCATCATCAAAGTATTTTTTAGAACTGGCCATGGTGATGCTCACCTCTAGTCCCAGCTACTCCGGTAGCTGAGGCAAGAGGATTGCTTGAGGCCAGGAGGCTGCAGTGCACTAAGATCCTGCCTGTGAATAGCCGCTGCATTCCAGCCCAGGCAATATTGCAAGACCTCGTCCCTCATTTTTTTAAAAAAATATTTTTAGACTCAAGCAGGTGCAGAGACTTACAGGCAGAGCAAGCCCCATCTCAGCTGTCCACAGCACAAAATAGAGGTTACCCTAGAGCATGTCCTCACAGACCAAAGGGGACTTTCTTCTTTGTTTATTTTTACCAGTTTGTAGGGGAAACATTTAGTTCCTAGGAGGCTGAGGGACACAGTCAGCTGAATAGCGGTCAGCCAGCTTCCTAGGAAGCTTTCCAAAATCATGGCAGCATTCAGCCTTCTTGTTCCCAGGAATGCCACCAATATCATGCTATTGTCATGGGTGCTAGACATAAGACACACCTGTGGTCACCAGCCTCTTGCTATTTTTTCTACTTGGTTTTTCACCTGCTCTAGCCTATTGTGAACATTTTCCTGCTTAATTTTGTGTCTTTTAGTCCTTCCAGAGCACTTGACACATACAACATAAAAACATGTTGTCATCTACCCTTCCCAAGTCTCTCAAGATCAGTGGTTCTCAATCTCAGCTGCACTCTGCAACCTGAGGAAGGCTGGATGCAGGGTCACGCCTGGTATCCCAACACTTCGGGAGGTTGAGATGGCAGAATTTCTTGAGCCCAGGAGTTCAAGAACAGCCAGAGCAATGGGAGACCAGTCTCTACAAATAAAAAAACAAAAAAATTACTCAGGCATGGTGGTATGCCTGTAGTCCTAGCTACTCAGAGGCAGAGATAGGAGGATCACTTGATCCCAGGAATTTGAGGCTATAGTGAGCCTTGATCACACCACTGCCCTCCAGCCTGGAGAACACAGTGAGAAACTGCCTGAAAAAAAAAAAAAAAAAAATCTTGGGAGACTGAAAAAATTATAATACCTGTGACCCACCTCCTGAAATTCTGATTTAATTGATCTAGGCATGGGTAGTTTCCCAACCTTCCTAGATGATTCTAATATGCAGCTAATGTTGCAAATTACTGATCTCAGAGTGATTGAGATTCCCACCGACTCTAGCCAGTAATATAAATAGACTTGAAAAGAGTTTTAAAGGCACTCTTTCCTGCTCTATCCCATCCCTGGAGTACATAGGAAGGTTCTAAGAAACATTCCTCTATCAGTTTTATTTATTTATTTATTTATTTTTCAAGACAGAGTCTCACTCTGTTGGCCAAGCTATAGCGTACTGGCACAATCTCAGCTCACTGCAACCTCAGCCTGCTGGGTTCAAGCGATTCTTCTGCCTCAGCCTTCCAAGACTAGCTGGGATTATAGGTGTGCACCACCACACCTGGCTAATTTTTGTATTTTTAGTAGAGATGGTATTTCACTATGTTGGTCATGCTGGTCTTGAACTCCTGACTTCAGGTGATCTGCCCACCTCAGCCTCCCAAAGTGCTGGGATTATAGGAGTGAGCCACCATGCCTGGCCCTATGAATTTATTCACTAATTTTAATAGATAGATATGAGCACCTACTAAGTATAAGCTAGGCGCTGAGAAAGTACAGACACTTCCCTCAAAGAGTTGAGTAAAAAAAATACACCATCAACCTAAATATCTCTAATAAAAGGGACAAAGTTATAGAATCACCATTCATGGTTTTAGTTTGCACAGCACAAAAATCCTAGGTCACACTCCTTTTGATAAGCTCTGTCCTGACTCAGGGCTGTGTCAGCCAGAAAGAAGAGAGAGGCCTCTTTGTAATTCATCCTAAGGTGCCCCACAGGCTACGAGGAACCCTGGCCTCACGTAGGACAATCTCAGGTAGGTACTAGCACCGTGCCTAGAATGTGGGAGGTACTCTATTTTCCCATGTTTATCGAGTGACTAAAAAGGGCTGCCCAGAAGCATTCAGAAGAGGGGATTAATTCTGTCCAGGAGGATTAGGACCAGGAGGGCTGAAGCAGTGAGGCTAGAACTTTGAGGAATGACATGCCTGGTGGAGAAACAGGGGACAAGCATTCCTGGCAGGCGGGATGACCCATGGAGTAGACAGTGGGTATCCGAGGCATTTATAGCCCTTGGGGCACAGAAGAAAGAGACTCCATGAAGCAGGCCAAGTGAGTTAGGGACAGGCAGCGGAGCTGGCTGGAGTTGAGAATTTTACCAAATGGGAGTAGTTGCAGGATTTCCATCTTCGTGGAAAGCTAAGATCTTGGTTCTGAGCTTATGCTGGTGGCCCTACAGAGGAAGGACTCAGGAGTGACTGGGGTAAGGGACAAGTAGCCACCTGAAGCTCCAAGTAAGAGTTGGAAAGGTCCTTAGTGTCCAAGAGAATCTCCAAGGGAACATTACAAGTAGAGTCCCAGGAGTTCTGAGTTACAGACTGTTTCTCCCTCAGCCCATGTGCTCACATTCTGCATCGAGGCTACCAAGGGTACCCTCTTGTCATCTGGTTGGCTATCATTACTTTTGCAGTGGATAGAGCAATAGCCTTTATGTATATATCCTCAGAAAATCTAATGTGATCAACAGTCAAAGAAGAAATGAAGTTTTGATAGAGTATAAATAGGCACACATGGTGGCACATGCCCATAGTCCCAGCTACCCAGGAGGCTGAGGTAGGAGGATCACTTGAGCTCAAAAGTTTGAGGCTGAGATTCGGGTTAGCCACGATCACACCACTGCACTCCAGCCTGACAACATGGTGCGACTTCATCTCTAATTAAATAAAATAAAATAAAATAAAATAATTAGTCAGGCATGGTGGCTTTAAGAGGATATGACTCCTGAGATCCTCCAAAACTGTTTACAATAAAGGAAAAGGGCCAGGTGCAGCACTTTGGAAGGCTGAGGTTGGCAGATTGCTTGAGCCCAGGAGTTTGAGACCAGCCTGGGAAACATGGTGGAATCATGTCTCTACAAAAATCACAAAAATTAGCTGGGCAAGGTGGTGCAGACCTGTGGTCCTAGCTACTCAGGAGGCTGAGGCGGGAAGATCGCTTGAGCCCAGGAGTTCAAGGCTGCAGTGAGCCGTGATCGCACCACTGCACTCCAGCCTGGGTGACAGAGCAAGACCCTGTCTCAAAGAAAAAGAAAAAAAGGAAATCAATGACAAAGGAAAACCTTAATCAGAGGGAGATCAAATGACTAATTGTCATTCCTTTCCTTCTAGACAGCACTACGAACCTGTAAGAAACATTTCTCTACAAACTAGACCATGAAAACCAAAGTGTAAATAAGCTTACCCTACATTTTTTGAGTCTTTCTATATTGTGGAGTCTCCAAGTAAATTTTTTTTTTGAGATGGACTTTCACTCTTGTTGCCTAGGCTGGAGTGCAATGATGTGATCTCAGCTCACTGCAAACTCCGCCCCCGGGTTCAAGTAATTTTCCTGCCTCAGCCTCTTGAGTAGCTGGGATTACAGGAATGCACCATCTTGCCTGGCTAATTTTTGTGATTTTTGTAGAGATGGGATTTCTCCATGTTGGTCAGACTGGTCTCGAACTCCCTACCTCGGTTGATCCACCCCTCTTGGCCTCCCAAAGTGCTGGGACTACAGGCATGAGCCACCGCACCTGGCCAGACTCTAGGTAGTTTTATTTAGCCTCAGAAGTGGCAGTTCAAGGCCAGGTACAGAGGCACTCGCCTGTAACCAACACTTGGGGAGGGCAAGGCAGGTGGGTCACCTGAGTCAGGAGTTCAAGACCAGCCTGGCCAAGATGGTGAAATCCCATCTCTATTAAAAATACAAAAATTAGCCAAGCATGGTGGTGGGTGCCTATAATCCCAGCTACTTGGGAGGCTGAGGCAGGAGAATGGTTTGAACCCAGGAGATGGAGGCTGTGGTGAGTCAACATGGCGCCACTGCACTCCAGCCTGGGCAACAAAAGCAAAACTCCGTCTCAAAAAATAAATAAATAAATAAAAGTGGCAATGCAATACCCAAAGTTTCCTGCAAGAAAGATTTTGCGTTCATTTCCTGAGATTTACATCTCAAAGAAGTAAAAGGGAAGGACGGTATGCTCTTATTTCCACATGTTCTTTCTTGAAGTCTGAATGCTTTTATTGAAATGTAAAATATTTTATAATAGTTGTCTTCTGCCATTTAAACAAAAGTCCTCAGATCCCATCTGACTTGCTAAACCCAAATGTCTAGAAATAGGGCCCAGAAGTGTGTATTTTAACAAGCTCCCAACTGATTTCATCTATTGACTCTCCGACTTCAGGCATCTATATAACCTTTGCCATATTCACATTGCTTTTTTGCTATTATTCACTCAAATTATTTATATTAATTAACTTTAACATTTTACTCATCCTAATAAATACTCATTAAATCACAAGTTTGATACATTTTTTAAAATACACATTAAAATACTATTTTAAAAATTCATTTGCGGACTGAATAGTCAGCTCCTGTACCACCCCACTACTGCCTCCCAAAGCAGCAAGTTTGGACCCAAATCAATTAGAGCCAAACGTTGGTGCCCTTTCCCTCTTTTGCCCCAACCCCTCTCGCTAGGCCTGGGGGTGTCTCACAGCCATGTGGAAAGCCCCTTGCTGCCGAGACGTTCCCTTCTCCCACCTGCTTCCTCCGTCTATATCCTTCTATCATCCCTACAAAGCTGACTTTCGAGCTATACCTGATTTAGCATAGTGTCACTGAAACGTGTTAATGAACGTTAACATATGATTTGGTGATGGGTAGCAGGTTTAGCTTTTGATATGCAAAAATGGTTTTCTAAGACTGGGACTCTTTTTCAAACAGACATGTTCATAGACCCCCTTTTTTTTCCTTTTTTAAATTCTTAATAGAGATGGAGACTCACTTTGTTGCCCAGGCTAGCCTCGAAATCCTGGGCTTAAGCGATCCCCCGGCCTTCCTCCTAAAGTACTGGGATTACAGGTGTGAGCCACTATGCCTGGCCCATAGATTCCTTTTCATCCAGCAGCTGGCCAGACACCTTGCCCAAGCCTTCGGCCTTGCTTCTCTTCATCCCTCCTCATTCACTAGTGTTTCAATCCTTGGAACACGACTTCCTCTCTTTTAATACACAAGCTTCCTGCCGCCCTACAGCCTTTGCATTCGGTTTCCTGCCACCAGATCTTCATGTGGCTGCTACCTACACACTTCCCTTGGTTTCAACTTAAATGTCACCTCTTTCCTAGAAACAGCCACTGACCAACCAGCTAAAGCTACACCGCTTCCTACCCAACCCCCAAGCATGCTCTACCACAGTGGTTCTCAACCAGGGGTGATACTACAAAGGGGACATTGTCAGTCATCACCGCTGGAGGATGTGACAGGCATCTGGTGGGTGGAGGCCAGGGATGACGCTAAATACCTTCCAATGCACAGGACAGCCCCTTACAACAGAGATCTCTGTCCCCAAATGCCACAGTTGAGAAGCCGGTCTGTATCACAAGATTCTTTCTCTTAGTAATAATAATCAGTACCAGAAGTGATGGGTTTTGTATTTCTTCCCTGCTAAGCTCCTTAGAACCTGAAACTCAGAGTTGTTTCCTGAAGAGCACCTGACATTTACGTGACTTTGCCACAAATTTGACCCACTTTGACTGGAGCGCCCGGCAAGTTGAAGATGCCTGACCCAAACTAAATGATGAGCTAGGTAAAATACTGAGTCGGTTTTCAAATTTATTCCATAGTTGTTTTGTTTTCAAGAAACAAATGAAACTCGTATTAATGAATATGCACACAAATAAACCTAGATGACCACCAAGAGTCCCTCACAGTTTCATGTATTCACAGAATTATTTCATCTTTAAAGCCATCAGTGAATGATTAGCTCTGCTACTTGTTAAAGATGTGCAAAATTTCTCAATTTAAACATATAGTCTTAATTATACCTGTGTTCCAGCATCCCAAGACTGATTGTATGTAATGGAATCTCAACACTATCTTAAAGAAAAAAAAAAACAAAACTCAGTATGATCTACAAGATTAATATACTTAAAGGAAAATAATTCATACTCACTAAATTCTTCCCCTTTGTTCCTTCTAACCTATTCTCCCTCTCAGCTGCCAATTTTTTTCTGCAGTATATGATGAGAGCCAAATTACCCAGTATCAACTGTTTCAAAAAAGAAATTTTACTGTAAAAGATACCATACTGCAAGAGACTTATAAATGTAGCACCATTGACTGGGCACGGTGGCTCATGCCTGTAATCCCAGCACTTTGGGAGGTCGAGGTGGGTGGATCACGAGGTCAGGAGTTTGAAACCAGCCTGACCAACATGGTGAAACCCTGTCTCTACTAAAACTACAAAAAAATTATATGGGTGTGGTGGCGCATGTCTATAATTCCAGCTACTTGTGAGGCTGAGGCAGGAGAATCGCTTGAAACCCGGGAGGCAGAGGTTGCAGTGAGCCTAGATTTCGCCACTGAACTCCAGCCCAGGCAATAGAGCAAGACTCTGTCTGGAAAAAAAAAAAAAGGAAAGAAAAGAAAAGAAAGAAAATACTCACTAAGTCCTGGCCAGGCACGGTGGCTCACACCTGTAATTCCAATACTTTAGGAGGCCAAGGCAGGCAGATCACTTGAGGTCAGGAATTCGACACCATCCTGGCCAATATGCTGGAACCCTGTCTCTACTAAAAATGCCAAAATTAAGTGGCGGTGGTAGCTATCCCCGCTACTTTAGAGGCTGAGGCAGGAGAATCGCTTGAGCGAGGAGGCGGAGGTTGCAGTGAGCCAAGATTGTGACACTACACTCCAGCCTGGACGACAGAACTAGACTCTGTCTCAAAAGAAAAAATATGTATTTGCTAAGCTACGTTTGTGTAGTGTTTTTTAACTCTCCAAACTGCTTCAGTATCTGTAGTGTTTTTTACACTTCAAAGACTTCTCACATGGAACATTTCATTGGAATTACCACTGTACACCATAGCTGATTTGGAAATGATTACCTCTAACAGATGAAGAAAATGTAGATGTAGTAAAGAACCATTTGCTCTCATGTCATCCAGTGTAACTGCTAAGAGTTAGGATTAGGCTCAAGTCCTGTGCCTAATTCTGGATATTACCCTAAACCATTGTACTTCACAGAATGCTACCAGTCACTGCACTCATACATTCAAACAAGTTTTGGAAATGTTGTGTTAAGCAAAGCTAATCAGATTCCCAGAGTCTTCATCATGCATCATACATGCCCAGGGAGGACCCAGAGAATAGAGCAGGTACGATAAACTTAAAAGCCCCACAGGTGCCAGGAAGG
Source organism: Saimiri boliviensis (assembly GCF_048565385.1). Lineage (NCBI taxonomy): Eukaryota > Metazoa > Chordata > Mammalia > Primates > Cebidae > Saimiri > Saimiri boliviensis. The sequence continues at coordinate 152,874,163 of NC_133449.1, read as the reverse complement.
TGACAAAAGTGAGCATGAAGGCAACTAAGGACTTGGGAATTAGAGGATGCAGCCCCATCTAGTGGCGTTCTGGTCAAATAGCAACGCAGTCCATTCTTGCCAGGTCTTTCCAGAGAAGCTACAAATCTTGGCTTTAATTTCAAATCTCCAGTTTTGTGCATGTTGCCTCAAATTTAAGAAAAAAAGACACTATAGTTTAAAAAAAAATTTTTTTTGACCAGATTAGGCTAGCCACATTTGGGGAAACTGAAATACCATGTTTCACAATCTTATTTGCCCACAGAATTTTCCTTCAAAGGACCTATAAATTTCCTAGAACTCTGAAAAGTGTTAAAAATGTTGCCCCTGGCCAAGCACAGTGGCTCACGCCTGTAATTCCAGTACTTTTGGGAGGCCGAGGCAGGTGGCTCACCTGAAGTCAGGAGTTCAAGACCAGCCTGGCCAATATGATGAAGCCCTGTCTCTACTAAAAACATAAAAATTAGCTGGGACACGGTGGCAGGCGCCTGTAATCCCAGCTACTCAGGAGGCTCAGGCAGGAGAATTACTTGAACCCGGGAGGTGGAGGTTGCAGTAAGCCAAGATTGTACCATTGCACTCCAGCCTGGGTGACAAGAGAAAACCTCTGTCTCAAAAAAATAAAATAAAATAAAATAAAAATTAAAAAGTGTTTCCTTTGAAAGCAAGCATCCTGTTGTCCTAGACTACTATGGTATGAGTAGCTCTGAACCCCAAGCATGAATTATTTCAGAGTTCACTCAAACTGAAATTGAAATTAATACCCAGCCCTAACTGTTCATGTCGAAATGTTTCTTTTCTGATAACTCTAACCCTGGCAAATCTATACTTCTAAACAATTATACTGGTGACTAAAGATAGCCTTACAATAAGCCTAACTGAATTATTTTAAAAGTGCAGGAATTTATTATACAGGAGAAAATGCTTTGTCTTTCCAAAACAATTTTATCTTTTATTTTATTTCTAATTTTTTTTTTCTTAACACAGATGGGCTCTTGCCAGATAGCTTGTGCTCAAGCTATCTGCCCACCCTGGCTTCCCAAAGTGCTGGGATTGCAGGCATGAACCATGGTGCTAGCCTCCAGAACCATTTTAAATGTAAAAGTGGCTTGGAGACCATTTAGAATTTGGGTCAAAACTAATGAGTTTCAAACGTTATTATATCTGTAATATAACTTCTAAGGCAGAAAAGTCACCCTTTTCCCTACTCCCACCTTTTTTTGCTTTTATTGTTGACTTTGGTTCTAAAAAATTTGTTCAGAAAGCCTGATAGTTGTTTAAACGCTTAGCACCATAACACAGATGTAGTGAAAAATTGCATAAATGGGCAGGGCATGGTGGCTCACGCCTGTAATCCCAGCATTTTGGGAGGCCAAGACCAGTGAATCACCTGAGGTCAGGAGTTCAAGATCAGCTTGGCTAACATGGTGAAACCCCATCTCAACTAAAAAAAAAAAAAAAAATACAAAAAATTAGCCAGGTGTGGTAGTGGGTGCCTGTAATCCCAGGTACTGTGAGGCTGAGGCAGAAGAATTGCTTGAAACCCGGGAGGTGGAAGTTGCATGAGCTGGGATGGCGCCATTGCACTCCAGCCTGGGCAACAAGAGCGAAACTCCGTCTTAAAATAAAATAAAATAAAATAAAATAAATTTTAAAAAGTCTAAATGTGTTGAATCATTTGGCAAATTATTTTCTTCCCTAGGGTCTACATCAGGAGTCCCCAAACCACAGCCCGCGGGCCACATGCGGCCCCCTGAGGCCCATTTATCCGGCCCCCCGCCGCACTTCAGGAAGGGGCACCTCTTTCATTGGTGGTCAGTGAGAGGAGCACAGTATGTGGCGGCCCTCCAATGGTCTGAGGGACAGTGAGCTGGTCCCCTGTGTAAAAAGTTTGGGGACGCCTGGTCTACATGTTCCATACTATTATAGCCTCTTTTAACTGGTAAAACAGATACCCAATTCAGAGATCCAGTACTTAATGCAGGACATTTCCAGAGTCGTGAGAAAACAGCTATACCTGTTATAGTGAATTAAAGTCACTTTATTTCCCCATGGAGGAAATAAAACCCCATGTACCCCATCATTTGAAACCTTTGGAAAACATCAGCAATGCAATTTTGGGAACTGTAATATAGAAACAAGAGACAATCTGCAATGCTTCCAAATGAAGTCTCACATTGAATTTGCTGATTTGTAAGACAGATTTCCCTCTTCTGGACAGCTTTGATGGCCAAGATAGAGGTTCATTTGCTTTGTTTCCAGTAACTATTCTCTTTGATGGATACAGGATTTATGGGGTCTAAGGAGAACATACAATTCTAAAGTGTTCATGTTTGAGAGAGAACTCCGCAATGATCAGAAGGATTGAGCCAGTTTTAGCATAAAAATTAGGACGATGTTAATGATGAGGTCGCTATACACAGTTTGGAGCTAGAAAGTTATTCTACCCAGTCCTGACATGTTGGAATGCCAGATAAAATTGATACAGAAATATTGTCTTGGAGTCTAAAAGACGTCTGATATGCTGTTACCATCCTGGAGTCTAAAAGACGTCTGATATGCTGATATCTGTTGTCTTCTGCTGTCATGGATGAAAACTCTTGAAGAGCACCACTGGGTCTTAGTTCGTGCCATAAAGATTATTCTCAATGTAGATATTGTCTTCTGCTTGGACTTCCTTTTTAGCTGCATTTTGCAAAGCTTTAATTTGAAGGCTGCTAAATGAAATACTACAGAAAGAGCTGTTGAAGAATAACACGAGTAAGGAAAAAAGCAGAAAACTTCTCACATATGAGCAGCACTCGTGTTTATGATCAAGCAATATCAGGTACTTGAGACTCCAGGAACCACGTTCAGACAAAGTACAAAGTGAATAGTGCATTCCAGAGTTGTGAAACATATGGCTTTCAGTATTAATTAAGTTGAAGAAAAGTCTGTTTAATAAGCATGTAGATAGACAATCTAAGAAGTATTCAAAAACTCAGACTGGTCTCTCAGAGACTCACATAATAGAATACAAAAACGGAAAATCTGAAAATACAGAGCTCTGACGTCAAACTAAGTTGCTAAATCTAGAGGCACGTTTTCAAATGTGGCTAAGAACTGGATGATTCGTGTTTTTCCAACTGCGGCTTGTGACCCTTTCAAGAGGGTTGTTAAATCTACTTATCGATCTACATCCTATATTCAAGATAAACACAGAATAGAAAAGCATCGAATGTACTTAAATAGTACTGTTTCCCAACAGTACGCTGGATCATGGTGTTAAAGGTCTTCCTGTGCTGGATGCAGTGGCTCATGCCTCTAATCCCAGCCCTTTGGGAGGCCATGGCAGGAGGATCACTTGAGGCCAGGAGTTTGAGACCAGCATGAGCAACATAGTGAGGCCCCGTTTCTACATTTTTTTTTTTTTTTTTTAGTTAGCCAGGTGTGGTGGCTTGTGCGTATAATCCTGGCTACTCCATTGAACCTAGGAGGTGGAGGTTGCAGTGAGCTGAGATCACACTACACTCCAGCCTAGGCCAGAGTGAGACTCTGTTTCAAAAAAAGAAATCAGTAGAAAGAGTGGAAATACAAGTGAGGGAAGAAAGTGGACTTAATTTTAACTCGTGTAGCATTTTGATATAACTAGATATTTTTATGTAAGATATTTGTATATAGTAACTATTTGTTACCAAAGCCTGCCCCCAGAATATGGAACTTGTCTTCATTCAGCTGCAGATGAAAAACATGTCCACACATTTAAAGAACTGTGAGAAACAAAACTCCTTTATGGTGCCTAAACAGGTCAGTCATACATGTGTGAAGACACTTAGTTTAAGTGTCAGTGAGCTCAAATGACTCAGCGTGATGTAACCGCCAAAAAGATAAAGTCATGAGGAAGTTCCCATAATTTGTTAGTGTGGTTTTTTAATACTTTACACATTTCTCTTTCATTCCAGAAATATTTGTGAGCATGGATTCCTGAGATTGAGTCCTTTATATGCTATGGGATGTGACCTTAGATGTCACTCAACATTTCTGAAACTGTTTTCCAATCTGCAAAATGAGAATAGTGCCTCTCTCACAGTTTACTGCTGTAAAGGGCTTGATTGCAATAATAAAAGTCACTTACAATAATAAAAGTCACTTACCATGTGCTGGGCACTGTTCAGACAGGTGCTCTGGATTGGCTCAGTTAATTAACTCAGACTCAGGAAAGCCTGTGTACAAGCATCCAATGAAGGAGAACTAGGCTTAATAGACGGTAGCCTAAGTAAGAGGGATGGATTCTGAATCAGATAAAGTCCTTGCTTAAAACTCAACCTGAGGCCGGGCGCGGTGGCTCAAGCTTGTAATCCCAGCACTTTGGGAGGCCGAGGCGGGTGGATCACGAGGTCGAGAGATCGAGACCATCCTGGTCAACATGGTGAAACCCCGTCTCTACTAAAAATACAAAAAATTAGCTGGGCATGGTGGCACGTGCCTGTAATCCCAGCTACTCAGGAGGCTGAGGCAGGAGAATTGCCTGAACCCAGGAGGCGGAGGTTGCGGTGAGCCGAGATCACGCCATTGCACTCCAGCCTGGGTAACAAGAGCGAAAACTCCGTCTCAAAAAAAAAAAAAAAAAAAAAACTCAACCTGAACTAAAAGAAGCGGGCTGGTTGGCTTTAGAACTAGGTAGTTGTCTCCTACCATTGCAGGGAATGGGGTAGATGGCCTTGGGACATGGATGCAGTAAAGGGAATTTAAATTGAAACTGAGGCCGGGCAAATGGGTTCATGCCTGTAATCCCAGCACTTATAGAGGCTGAGGTGGGTGGATTACCTGAGGTCAAGAGTTCGAGACCAGCCTGACCAACATGGCAAAACCCCATCTCTACTAAAAATACAAAAATTAGCCAGGTGTGACGGCAGGTGCCTATAATCCCAGCTACTTGGGAGGCTGAGGCTGGAGAATTGCTTGAACCCAGGAGGCAGAGGTCACGGTGAGCCGGGAGATCGCACCATTGCACTCTAGCCTGGGTAACAAGAGTGAAACTCAGTCTCAAAAAACGAACAAATAAATAAAAAATGTAACTGGGCAGCAGAAAAGACTGAAAGGTCTTTAAAGGCAAATTCCAAGTGTCTTCAAAGCTAGACAGCTGATATAGACCAGCGGAGCAAGCCGAGTAGCGGGCAGCAGGGAATGATGGGAGCTGTGGAAAACTGGAGGCACCTGCCCACCTCAGTGCCTTTGCACTCCCTGCCCCTCCAGCCAGGAATTATCTCCCTGCAAGTTTCCTACTTTCTTGGCGTTCACTCAAACAGGCCCTTATCTCGTTCGATAGTCCCCATAGTGTTTGTCTGTAAGCATGTAAAAGAGCTGTGTTTATTTGCTTACATGGTTTCTGTCTGTTTTATTCATCTCCTTGGAATATAATAGTCAATAAACACTCAGTAAGACAAAGCATTGAGTGAAATAAAAGAACACACTAAAGGAGCTCATTCAATGTTTAGTTCCATGGAGCAAATCTTGCAATTTAGTTATCTTGCCTTATGGGGTTGGGTTAGGACCGAAGTGCTCCCTCTGTACCAGCTCTGCCACCGCTCCAGGGAGGTACACAAGGCTACAAACACCACTGGAAGGTGTAAATAATAGAAGTGCTCATTAAAGTAGACTGTCAGGATCTAATGCATACAATGGAGAGTTTAGGAGAGAGACAGAAATCTATTTCTATTTTACCAGAGTGGGAACCTCAAGAGGTATTGATAGAAATACTTTCAAGCTTACCTTAGTTCTGGAGTCTTGTTTCTGAAGAAATATTCTAAATAGGAGGGGTGGGAGAGAGGAATTGAAGAGAAAATTAAACATCTCAGCAAGAGTTCATAATATCTTTTTTCAATCAAGTGTATTATTTCTGTTATTCCTTGGATTTTTTTCCCCCGGTCCCTTCAGGTATCTCCTTCCCTTTTGAGTCTGCAGGACCCAAACAAGCCGTTTACTGTTCAGTATCTCAATTTCATTAATGGTTTGGTGTATTCATCCCCACGTCCTCTCTAACTGTAATGCAATTCTTAAATTATCCTTCCTTTAAAAAAATTGAGTAAGTCCAAGATCCTTCAGATAGGCTGCTGAACAATAGGCATGAACCAAGATTTGTTTTAGGTGAACTGGGACGCAAGGTCATCTACTAAGAGTCACCTCTACCAAAGGACACATTTGCAGGAGTTTATACTACCAGTCATCTCTCCTAGAGAAGGAAAGAATGAGTTGTTTTTGCTTAAGGAGGAAAGCATATTCTGAGGTTGTTAGGACTCAGAAAACAGTACCCTCAAATAGGCTGCTTTGGACTTCAAATTGAGAGCACCTGAGGCGGAGCATGTGCAGGGAAGGGCCTTCTCTGAAGCTCCCCTATCTAGCTAAAGGCCAGACCCTCCAGAAGACATTCTGTTGTTGTGAATCTCTCCCCCAGATATCTCATCAATGGCAGGGAAATAGATGCACAACCCAGGAATAAGACGAGAGCTGACAACACATCCAGAGTCCAGAGCAACTTCGTTCCTGCCCTCTGTTCTTTCGGCCCATTCATCTTCCCTAAAAATCATTTACTCTTCCTCTAAAATTGCCTACATTCATCACTTTTCTCTCCCCTAAGAAAAGGGTATTTAAGGCCAGGCACGGTGGCTCACAGCTCTAATCCCAGCACGTTGGGAGGTCGAGGTGGGCGGAGTGGCTTATGCCTGTAATCCCAGCACTTAGGGAGGCTCTGTATTTAATTTTTCTTGGCCTGGCACTGTGGCACACTCCTGTAATCCTAGCACTTTGGGAGGCTGAGGTGGGTGGATCACCTGAAGTCAGAGTTCGAGACCAGCCTGGTCAACATGGTGAAATCCCATCTCTACTAAAAATACAAAAATTAGCTGGGTGTGGTGATGCATGCCTGTAATCCTAGCTACTGGGGAGGCTGAGGCAGGAGAATCGCTTAAACTCAGGTGGCGGAGGTTGCAGTGAGCCAAGACTGTGCCATTGCACTCCAACCTGTGAGACAAGAGAAAAACTCTGTTTCAAAAAAATTCTTATAGGATTAATTTTTTTTCCATAGGGGAATAGTAATTGAAAAATAACAAGTTTAAAAAATAATGGTTTAAAGTGAAAACTCTACTAGAATGTAATCTCCATGAGGTTTATGAAGATTTATGGCAAAAGGATCTAAGTGCAATTACAGTTTAAGATAGCTGTGCGCTTGTCATGTGAACCATTCTCAGGGCTTTTTCTTTTTGTTCTTTTCCTTTTATCTTAGAGACAATGTCTCACTATGTTGCCCAGGCTGGTTTTGAACTCCTGGGCTCAAACAATCCTCCTGTCTCAGCCTCCCAAAGTGCTGGGATTCCAGGCATGAGCCACTGCTCCTGGCTGATTTTTAACAAAAAAAAAAAAAAAAAAAAAAAAAATTTGAGACGGAGTTTCACTCTGTCGCCCAGGCTGAAGCGCAGTGGCATAATCTCGGCTCACTGCAACCTCCGCCCCTTGGGTTCAAGTGATTTTCCTGCCTCAGCCTCCTGAGTAGCTGGGAACACAGGCACATACCACCATGCCCAGCTAATTTTGGTATTTTTTTTTTTAGTAGAGATGGGATTTCATCATGTTGGTCAGGCTGGTCTTGAACTCCTGACCTCATGATCCGCCCACCTTGGCTTCCCAGTGCTGGGATTACAGGCATGAGCCATGGCGCCTGGCCTAAATTTCTTTTTTAAGAGATAGGGTTCCCACCATGTTGCCCAGGCTAGTCTTGAACTCTTGAGCTCAAGCAATCCTCCTGCCTCCTTCAGCCTCCCAAGTAGCTAGGATTACAGGCACGAGCCCCCACACCCAACTCCCATTCTCAGTGCTTTGTAGGTCCTAATGCATTTAAACTTCATTTTCCCTGCCGCCTTGACGTAGATGTTATTACCAGGTTCCTTTAACAAATGAGGAGTTGGAGGATACAGGGAAGTCATGTGAGATCAAAATCACGTGACTTAAGAAACTAGTGAACCCAGGCAATTTGGCCATACATTCCTTGTTCCAGTCCCTTAGGAACAAACTCAAAATGACTTACTTTCAGCAATGATGGCACCTAAAAGAGCAAGAAATACCAAGACAGAAATGCAGAGTCCAGCATAGAGTTCCTTAGTGGTGGTGGCGGTCTCTGGACTATATACTTGGGTCAGTTGCTAAGGAAACAATAACAGATTGAAACAGCATCTCGTTAAAAAGTTATGAAGAGAAAACATTTCCCAGAACCACTTACCAGCCTCATTCACCTGTATTGGTGCCTGGGTACTTCTGGAACGCAAAGGTAAGACCAAATGATCTGAGTTTGTAAACATATGGTGAAAACCTAAGGCAAACTGAAATTCAAAACATATTTTACAATAATAAAGGTGTTTTCTATCTTGCTTGAGGTCATATTTACATAAGTGTACACATTTGTCAAAACTAAAACTGTATGCTTCAAATAGGTTTATATGTAAATTTTTTAATTTACTGTTTTAAAAGTCAATAAGCTATTTCCATAAATACATCCTCTTGTGATATTTGAAAAGAAAAAGGCCAGATGTGATGGCTCACACCTGTAAATCCTAGCACTTTGGGAGCCCAAGCAGGCAGATCAACTGAGGTCAGGAGTATGAGACCGGACTGGGCAACATGGTGAAACCCCATCTCCATTGAAAACATAATAGCTGAGTGTGGTGGTGCACACCTATAATCCCAGCTAGTCAGGAAGCTGAGGCAGGAAAAACTGCTTGAATCCAGGAGCTGGAGGTTGCAGTGAGCCAAAGTTGCACCACTGCACTCCAGCCTAGGAGACAGAGTGAAACTCCATCTCGAAAAAAGAAAAAAAATGTGTTCATATAAATTGACTTGATGTTATCTTAATGTGCTCAGTTTTTGAATTTTGTCCTTAATGACAATCCTTACTTGTCTTTTTACCTGTAACTGACTATTCTGTCTCTATCTATGTAAACAGATTAGAGAGTAGCAGCACACAGATATGTCCATGATTAACAATTCTATGCAATCATGCAGAAATACAGAATTGTTTGTCTTCTCGTGCCTATCAAGAGATCATCACCTCCTGGAACAAGCCTGAAATGTGCCAGGTGTCATGCTAGTCCCCATTTCACCGCTTAGTTGTAATCCTAAAGCAATCTCACTGGGTAGGTATTTTAATAGAAGGAAAAGGGAGAATCTGAGTGTAGGTCAAGTCTTCTCATCTGTCAAAGCTTCATCTCTGGAGTCAGAATCCCAGGTCTTCTACTTAGTCACTATGTGACCATCGACAAGCTGTTTAACCTCTCTGAACCTATTTCTATGTCTAGCAACAACAGATTCAATAGGGTCTTTGCAAGGGTACTTTTAGGTCCTTCTTGATAAACACTATGAATACAGTGGAGTAACAGCAATTGAGCCATGCTTGCTTAGAAGAGGCATAGCCAGGCTGAGCGTGGTGGCTCACACCTATAATCCCAACACTTTGGGAGACCAAGGCAGGCGGATCACAAGGTCAGGAGATCAAGACAATCCTGGCCAACATGGTGAAACCCTGTCTCTACTAAAATAGAAAAAATTAGCCAGGTGTAGTGGTACATGCCTGTAGTCCCAGCTACTCAGGAGGCTGAGGCAGCGGAATCGCTTGAACCCAAAGGCAGAGATTGCAGTGAGCTGAGATCACACCTCTGCACTCCAACCTGATGACAGAGCAATACTTCATCTCAAAAAAAAGAACAACAACAAAAAAAACTGGCATAGCCAGTGTCTGGGAGTGCACAGCCTTGTTGTTACTACCTTACCTATGGGGTGGGAGGGAAGTGTAATGTGGGTAGATGGAGAATGGGATTTCAGGAGACAGGCTTTGCTTTCATTTGTTAATTACATTACACAAATACTGCATGCTCATTTTAGAATGTGCAGCTAAGCATAAAAAAGAAAACAAACAAACAAAAAAAACCATAACCAGGTCAGGGACAGTGGCTCACACCCATATTCCCAGAGCTTTGGGAGGCTAAGGCAGGAGGATAGCCTGAGCCCAGGAGTTTGAGACCAGTTTGGTGAGAGCCTGTCTCCAGAAAAAAAAATAAAATTAGCCAGGCATGGTGACATGTGCCTCTGGTCCCAGCTACTTAGGAGGCTTGGGGTGGGAAGATCACTTGAGCCTGGGAGGATGAGGCTGCAGGGAGCTGTGATCATGCCACTGTACTCCAGCCTGGGCAATGGAGTGAGACCCTGTCTCAAATAAATAAACCATAACTTTCACAACCAGAAAAGAGCACTTTGCCATTTTGCTTTATATACTTTTCTAGGATTTTTTCTTCACAGAAATAATTACTATATTCTATATGAACTATAGTATATCATAATCGTATGCCATTTTAAAAGCTGCTTCTTTCACTTAATAATGTACTATAACCAAAATATGATAACATGCTATAACCTATGTCAAATGCACTGCAATGACTACTTTCTTTACAGCAATATGTGCACATGCTGAACTAAATAATGTCTTACTATTAAACATTTAGGTTGTTTATAACATTTTCATGATTATAAATATTAACAATAAACTTCCTTTTCCCACATTTTTATTTATTAGCTCAATTTTTTCCTTAGTACAGAGCCCAGGAAGGTGACCTACTGAGTCAAAATGTATTCTGCATGCTTTCAAGATACCTGGGAGAAGACACCTTGACATCTTCAGTCAAGGCGCAGAAAGTCCAGGTTTCTGCTACTGCCAACCTTGAACCTGCTTCTCAATTGTTTTCCCTTATTTCTAAACATACCCATTCTGTAGGTAACAGAGCAAGAATGACCTCACTATTCTGAGGGTTGTTTTTTTTTTTCTAAGACGGAGCCTCACTCTGTCACCCAGGCTGGAGTGCGATGGCGTAGTCTCGGCTCACTGCAACCTCTGCCTCCCGGGTTCAAAGGATTCTCCTGCCTCAGCCTCCAGAATAGCTGGGACTACAGGCATGTGCCACCACAGCCAACCACTTTTGTATTTTTAGTAGAGACAAGGTTTTACTATGTTGGCCAGGCTGGTCTCAAAACTCCTGACCTCATGATTGGACTGCCTCGGACTTCCAAAGAGCTGGGATTACAGGCATGAGCCACCAAGCCTGGCCAGGGTTTTTTTTGTTTTTGTTTTGTTTTGTTTTGTTTTGTTTTGTTTTTTAATCCAGCATAAATCTGGCCATATGTCAACACACTAAACATGTATATAGTGGCAGTTCTGATATTTAGCCAGTATGTCGGATCAATCACTGCATGCTGTAGAAATTGCTACATTTTTAAATGTTATTCCTATGTAGTGGCATTCTTAATGTCACTAAGGCCACTTGGCTCTACACTAAATAACCCCACTTTGTCTGATCATTTTGAATTTTTTATACAATGGCCATGTTGTCATTTCTTATAACTATCAGAAAGATTATTCTTGGACAAGGTGTCGTGGCTCATGCCTATAATCCCAGCACTTTGGGAGGTCGAGGCAGGCAGATCACTTGAGGTCAGGAGTTCTAGACCAGCCTGGCCAACATGGTGAAATTCCATCTCTACTAAAAATACCTACAAAAATTAGCCAGGCATAGTAGTACACACCTGTAATCCCAGCTATTGGGGAGGCTGAGGCGTAAGAATCACTTGAACCCTGGAGGTGAAGGTTGCAGCAAGCTGAGATTGTGCCACTGCACTCCAGGCTGGGCAATGGGAGTGAAACTCTATCTCAAAAAATAAAAATAAATTTAAAAAAGAAAAACAGAAGGATTATTCTCATAACCTCAGACTTTGTTTGAGGTTACTTGCAGATACTCAAAGGCAGGTTGTTTCTTACAGGATTCAAAAGAAAAGGTCTTATTAATCAATGTTTCTAACTTACATGGAAGTAGAAGACTTTGATGAGCATCATAAGACTAGGTCTCTTAGACTTTTTCCCAAGTTCACTGAGAAAAAAGTTATGGGAACATTTTACAGAATCAAAGTTATTATCTAGGACTTACTTATCTTAAAAAAGTCATCCTGGGCTAGGCATGGTGACTCACGCCTGTAATCCCAGTACTTTGAGAGGCTGAGATGGGCAGATCAACCAAGGTCAAGACCAGCCTGGTCAACATGGTGAAACCCCATTTCTACTAAAAATCAAAAATTAGCCGGGTATGGTGGTGTGTACCTGTAATTGCAGCTTCTCAGAAAGCTGAGGCAGGGGAATCGCTTGAACCCAAGCGATTGGGAGGAGGTTGCAGTGAGCTGGGATCACGCCACTACACACTACACTCCAGCCTGGGTGACAAAGTGAGACAATGACTCAAAAAAAAAAAAAAAAAAAGAAAGAAAAGTCATCCCATGGAGAGGTTTATATACAGAAAAAAATCAACAGCAGTCTTAAAAATTTCTATATAAAATGGTCATTAGGTGGGGAAATATATTAGGGAATAAACATATGTTAGTTTCACTTACATTATACTCTTGTTTGGGATGGCCTCTACTCCACCCGTCACAGCATGCTGTTTTCCTAATGATAATTGAATTCCTCTTTGATGTGTTATCTTAACTTACTCTCCTTAAATTAGCTCATTCTTTTTTTCCCCAATTTTCACCCAGCAGAAAGTCTGTGTACTGTGTATCTAAGTGTGGTATTCAGTAACACATCGCTCTTTGGGTATCTCTAACAAACAAGGTCACCTAAATAAACTTTTCAAATTAAAGCATCCTATTTGAGAGTCAAATTATTTTTTTCAACGTATTTTAAGAACAACAACAAAAAAAATCTGCAGGCTAGTCTTACAGAAATAGGCTTTAAATGTAACTTGCTTCCAGGGAGATATTCAAGTGAATCCAGCTAATCAAATAGGGAGGAATATGCTTACAGTTTGATTGTTATTCCAAAGGCCATCTGAAGACTCTGTCATGGTGTCATTCCCATCTGCTTAACAAAAAGGAAATTTAATTAGAATTACAAAAAATATTGAATTTTCACTGCAGACACTAAATACATTCACGTTGCCTTCTGGTGATGAAAAGTTGAATGATAATATGATCAAATGCTGCAGGCATTGCAAGAGTCATACCAAGTTATTAATGTTGTATTAATTCCTCCTGTAAAGTTGCGTTTCTTAACCTTTTTGTCACAGGTTCTTTGAAAATGAACTCCTTTTTTTTTTCTTTATTAAGAAAATAATGAGGCCGGGCATGGTGGCTCAAGCCTGTAATCCCAGCACTTTGGGAGGCCGAGGCGAGTGGATCACGAGGTCAAGAGATCAAGACCATCCTGGTCAACATGGTGAAACCCCGTCTCTACTAAAAAAAGAAAAAAAAAATACAAAAAATTAGCTGGGCATGGTGGCGCGTGCCTGTAATCCCAGCTACTCAGGAGGCTGAGGCAGGAGAATTGCCTGAACCCAGGAGGCGGAGGTTGCGGTGAGCCAAGACTGCACTATTGCACTCCAGCCTGGGTAACAAGAGCGAAACTCCGTCTCAAAAAAAAAAAAAAAGAAAGAAAGAAAGAAAGAAAATAATGCATGTACACATAAAGTTTTATCTACTATTTTAGGGTAACCACAAAAGCCCATTCATGGAGTCAGGTTAAGAATGCCATTTAAAGGCAATCAATAGTTTTATGCTATCTAAAAAGCTGTATATGAATGCCCAGAGGCATTGCATCCAAAAACCAGAACCACCCTCTTTAGAATGGACATCACATTGGTTTTATGTTCAGAATGAGTAAAATATACTATAATATGGAATACAGGTGGCATATAACTCCTGTGTGCTGCCAGTGTGCTTACACTTTGATCTAGAAGTACTTTAGAAAATATATCAACCACCAGATCAATGTCTATCATACCATATAAAGATTAAGATTTTATGTAATACATAAGACACATTTCTCTTAGATTTGAACATTTAAAAATTTCAATGTGTTTTAAAATATCTGTTTTGTGGTAGGCAGTATATACTCAGCCAGGTGTGGTGGCTCATGCCTGTAATCCCAGCACTTTGGAGTTCAAGGCAGGTGGATCACTTGAGGTCAGGAGTTCAAGACCAGCCTGGCCAACATGGTAATACCCCGTCTCCACCAAAAAATACAAAAAATTAGCTGAGCATGCTGGAACATGCCTGTAGACCCAGCTGCTCAGGAGGCTGAGGTAGGAGAATCGATTGAACCTCAGAGAAAAAGGTTTCAGTGAGCTGAGATAGCACCACTACACTCCAGGCTGGGCAACAGAGTGAGACCCTGTCCTCCCCAAAAATAAGAGTATATTCTGTTGGTTTTCCTAGACAACTATAGGTAAAACACAGAACTGTCTTCTTACTGAGCATCTACCACATAGTGAGCACTTTACTAACAACCAATTCCTTAATCTCATTTTTACAGATGAAGAAACACACAGGAAATGGTTGGATTATGATTTCTAATTAAGTAACAAGAGACTCTGCTGATAACCTACACATACATTGCACTTCCATCAAATGGAAATATTTAGGTCTATGAAGTTCTCTAACTGAGGACAATGCTATAGGCTCAACATGAATAAACTTGGACTAATATCTCCCCAAAATTTACATTACTGTGTTTACATTTTACTGCTTCTGAGGCTTCCTAGAAAGCCAAAGGCAAGGTTGGGCATGGTGGCTTATGCCTGTAATGCCAGTGCTTAGCGAAACTGATGCAGGCAGATCACTTAAGGTCAGGAGTTCAGGAGCAGCCTGGTCAACATGCTGAAACCCCATCTCTACTAAAATTATAAAAAATTAGCCAGGTATGATGGTACACATCTGTAATACCAGTACTAGGGAGACTAAGACACAAGAATTGCTTGAACCCAGGAGGTGGAGATTGTAGTGAGCCAAGATCGTGCCACTGCACTCCAGCCTGGGCAACAGAGTGAGATTGTTTAAAAATAATAATAATAGAAAAAGAAAGCCAAAAGCAATATGTAGGTTTATGTAATATAAAGAATCTCGGCTCTGCTTGTGACAGGTATTAAGAACTTAAGTAATAGTTTCAGGAAGAGAATGGGGTGATGCATAAAAATAGCATGGCCTGGAGACAGATAAAATTTGAGTTCAATGCTGACAATGTCTGTTAGCAATGTAACTTTGATACTCAAGGTCCTTTTTATACACAGAGGTATATATGTATGTAGGGGTATATAAGTGGTGTGTGTGTGTGTGTGTGTGTGTGTGTGTACAGTAATGTCCCCTCATCCACAGGGGATATGTTCCAAGATCCTCAGTAGATTCATGAAACCAAGGATAATACCAAACCCTATACAGACCATGTTTTTCCTATATATACTGTAAAGTTTATTCTCTGGAGGTTTATTGCCACGTTAAAAACGAGGAAACTGAGGCCAGCACAAGAAAATTAGATGCCAATTTATTCAGCTCCCGGTGAGGTTCTGTGGTCCCGGGGAGAGGGGCCAGGGAAGTCGAGCCTGACTCCTCTCAGGAGTGGGGTTTTATAGGGAGTGAAGGCGTTCCATTGGATTTGGAGAAACAGGATGTGGACGGGGTGAGCTGCTATTGGTAGGTAGGTGGGATTTCTGGTGACCGGGCTAAGTGCTGAGTGCAGAGGGGATTTCCAAGGGTGGGGTTAGGTGCCGTGTGCAGAGGGGATTTCCAAGGTGGAGCTAGATGATGGGCATATTCTGATAACGTAATTTTCAAGTGGGGAGGGAGATGGGCAACCAGCCTTACATATACATACTTATGATAAAGTTTAATTTATAAATTAGGCACAGACAGAGATTAACAACAATAAATCATATAATAGAACAATTATAAAAATAAACGGCAATAAAGCTATGGGAATTTAGTCTCTCTCAAAATATCTCAGTATTTTAGAACCACAGTTGACTGCTACAGAAAAGCAAAACTGTAGATAAGGGGGGAACTATATATTTCTAGCTAGAGAAACGAATGAACGACAACGTATTAATAGTACACAGCCCATCAAGTTGTTACAATTAAATTAGATGATGCATGTAAAGCTATTATTATTATATAACGGGAAGAGAACTGGGGAGGAGGGAAGGATAGATACGATGCAATGCACTTTCCAGATATCATATACTCCAATCATCCAGAGAGGAATGTTCGACCATTTGCCTGTGGGCACATAACTAGTAACTCATAGCTGAAATGGGAGTTGTGTGTCTCCAGAGCTGATTTATAGGGCCTCCTCCGTCTGGCAATACCATTAAATATGGCCTGCCTTGAAAGAATTAAACAAGATAATATCTGCATTTCCTGGCACATACATCTGTCAAAGGTGGGTAGTGGGCCATGTGACAACCTAAATCCTTTCGAGACCTAATATTCCTTGCTTCCATGAGGCTTTAGGCAACTGAGGGCCAACCCAGGCGCAGTGAGAACTTGGCCCAAGAGCCTTGGATCCCCTGCCAAAATGGCAGCAGCCTCACGAGTCCTGGGGATACAGCTGCTCCACTGTCTGTTCCACCCTGGAAAACTCTGCTTTGACCAGGTTCCACTGACATGGTATTTCAGTGAATGATTCCCCACTCCTATTTTCTTCCTGCTTACACCCTCAAAGAGTGGGGTACAGCTGCTCCCACTGCTGTTACCTTGTGTTTTTATCTATTTTCATTTTGCTTTTCTGCCTATAAACAGTTTTCACTAAGGATTACACTTTCAAAACCAAATGTCACCATTATCTAATCCCAATTGAATGAGTCCCCCTGTGAATCACACTGCAGGTTCATTTTAAATTAACCAGCGACCAGGAATGATTGGCAAAGACTGTAGGCCATGTGGGCTGGGAAGCAGCTGCCTGCAGATTGGCAACTCCTGAGTGCAATGAGTCATACGCACAAGGAGTCCTGCAAGGCATGACCTTGCTTAGACGCCACACAAGGACACATAACCAGCTCAGCATCACAGAGGAGCTCAGCATAGGGCACTCCCAAGAGCTTTCCACTAAGGGGAACCAAGAGAGTTGGCTGGGAAAGATGACAGGTTTCAGCATCACCTTCCTCCGTCACAAGGAAATTCTACATTTCCAAGGAGCCTCTAAGAGGCCTGCTCTGACTTGGGAGAATACTATGGATTGTTTGGATTAGAGTAGCAGGATCTCAGAGGGGTATGCCTCTCTGATGCTGGTGTGGGTGTCCTCAATCCATCTGTTTTAGTCTGTTCAGGCTGCTATGATGAGATCGCTTAGAATGGGTAATTTAAACAGAAATGTATTGCTCACAGTTCTGGAAGCTGGGTAGTCCGAGATCAAGGCACAGGCTCATTACTCAATCCGGGAGGGTCCTCTTCCCTAGAGACGGTGTCTTCTATTTGTTTTCATATGGGGGAAGGGACAAACAAGCTCCCTTGGGCCTCCTTTTGTCTGACTAATTAATTTGTTTTTTTTTTCTTTCCCATTCAGAAAATGGTCCTTTGGGCCTTTTATACAAGCATTGATTCCATCCTGAAGGTGGGGCTCTCATGACCTAATCAAGCCCCAAATGCCCCAGCTCTTAATATTTGCACTGGGGATTAGCTACCAACATGAATTTGGGGGTGTGATGTTATGATTTTATACGTACATACATAGACAGATAGTCTGTCTGTGCATGGTTCCTGGCTCATAATGCTTATAACCCCAGTTACAGTCTTTTGTTATAATGATAAAGATATTTGACCTCAGGAAAGAATCTTTGACCTTCTCCTGCTCTCCTTTCACCTGACAAGGCAGAGATTTGATTTCCCCTGCCTTTCTGATTGTGAGTCAGAAGACCCTTCCCAGAGTGAATCTTTCCCTGTGCCCCAGGGGGATGGAATGTTGATGTCTTCAAGTTTCCATAAAAACCCAAGAAGGGCCAGGTGCGGTGGCTCATGTCTATAATCTCAGCACTTTTGAGAGGCTGAGGTGGGCGGAGCACCTGAGGTCAGGAGTTTGAGAACAGCCTGGACAACATGGTAAAAACCCGTCTCTACTAAAAATACAGAATTAGCTGTGTGTGGTGGTGCGTGCCTGTAATCCCAGCTACTCAGGAGGCTGAGGCAGGAGAATCACTTGAACTTGGGAGTGGAGGTTCCAGTGAGCTGAGATCATGCCACTGCACTCCAGCCTCTTGACAGAGCAAGACCCTGTCTCCAAAAAACCCCAAGAAGACTAGGTTTGGAGAGCTTCCAGACAGCTAAACACTTGGAGGTTCCTGGAAGGTAGAGTTCCCAAGGAAGGGCATGGAGCCTCTGCGTCCCTTCCCCACACCTCGTCCTGTGCATCTCATCATCTGTATCCTTTGCAATATCCTTTCTAGTAAACGGTAAACATAAGTGTTTCCCTGAGTTCTGGAAGCCACTCCAGGAAATTAATAGAACCCAAAGAGAGGGTTGTGGAAAACCTAACTTGAAACTGGTAGGGCAGAAGTTACAGAGACCTGGACTTGTAACTGCTGTGTGTGGCAGGGGTGGGAGGGGCAGTCTTGGGGACTGAGCCCCCAACCTATGACCCTGCATGACCTTGCTTAGATGCCACACAAGGACCCACAGCCAGCTCGGCATCAAAGAGGAGCTCAGCATAGGGCACTCCCAGAGTTCACCACTAAGGGGAGCAAGGAGAGATAGCTGGGAAAGATGGGATCTTCCCTGTGAAATCCGACCCTCTCTCCAGGTAGATAGTGTGAGAACTGAAATGGACATACAGCCGGTGTCCACTGCGTGATGCATGAGGAAGAAACTCCTCCGCACATTCAGTCACAGAAGTCTTGGTCTGAGCTGATGCTTGTTATTGAGGTGGTGTGAAAGCAGAGAGAAAACCCAGTTTGGGAGTTTTCCCTAAATAGCAGGAAAATAAGCAATCGAACCACAGCATCCGAGAATGCTCATGTAAAATACAAACTTGATGAGGCGGTGCAAGCCTCCTGGTACTGTTTAGGGTCTGGGATTTATCAGAAGCATGGGGTCTGGTGTTTGATCTAAACACCAGAGGGCGGGATTTAATTGTTTTTAAGGCCCTGGCCCAAGGAATCAAGTCGAAATAATACGTTCGGATTCAAGACTGGTTGACTTGATTTCTAAAAACAAAGTAATATGCACGTGGATGTTTCCAAATCACATAAGCCACCTGTGCCAATCAGGCATTTGGATTCTTGATGTTCTAAGGAATAATGATAATAGCTGCTATTATATTTATCACTTACTCACTGTCACTATGTCCCAACTCTTTCATCCCTTTTGATTCTCACAAGCATTCTACAAGATCATGGTATTACATCCTTTTCACAAATGACAAAACAACAGGCTGTGGTGGCTCATGCCTGTAATCCCAGCACTTGGGGAGGACAAGGCAGGTGGGTTTCTTGAGCTCGGGAGTTTGAGACCAGCCTGGTCAACATGGTGAAACCCCCTCTCTACTAAAACTACAAAATTAGCCAGCTGTGGTGGCACATGGCTGTAATCCCAGCTACTCGGAAGGCTGAGGCAGGAGAATCAGTCTCAAAACACACACACACACACACACACACACACACACACACACACGACAAAACATTCAGAAAGGGTAGATATTTGTACACGTCAAATGACAGATCTGAGTGGCTGGTGTTGGCACTCAAGTCAGATCTGTCATATTCCAGAGCATGTGCCCTCAGCAAAGTCAATGGTTCTCAAGGTTTGAATGATCCCAGGTGTTCAGGAAAGAGAACGTGGTTACCTGTTGTGTGAGAGGACAACGGTGAGCTGGTGGGTTGCGTCCTTGTCACTTGCTCCAGTGTCATAGTTTCTGCTGGCCGAGGAATGAAAAGAATGGAAGAATTTTTCCATTTGTGGAGGAAAATTTGCATGCCAAGAAAAATAAAGAACAAAACTAGAATCAGGAATTACTATCAACTTTCTACGGGGCCTTTCCCTGCCCATCCACAGTGGGTGCGCAGGGCTCCCTCCCACCCACTTCCGAACCCTTCAGCTCCTCTTAGAAATATATTCTAAAATGGCCTTCAGGCATTGCCCTGCTTATTTCATTTATTTATTTATTTCATTATTGCCCTCGCTATTTCATTAACACAAGGAAATGTGATCTAGATAATGTTCTAGATAGTCTTATCAATCTATCAGATTATTTCACACTTTCCATACTCCCAGGTTCCCGCTAAACACACAAAGCCAACAATAGGGCATTTTATGTCGAAAACCCAATTAAGCTTTTATTTTATTCATACAAGTGATATTTCGCTTTCAGAAAACAGGGGCTGGGAATTTGCCCTAACATGCCCTACCTGCTTCACAACAGCCCCATTCTGGATTTCCCAGCCTTACCAAGTTCGATTATCCACGCATTCAGTAACTAACAGAATAGACACAATATTAATTCCCTGAAGTCTCTTAAAGCTGACAATATTGCCCAGTGTTAGCCTTGGTAATGATTTGCAACTCTAAAGGTAAGGTTCCTGGCAGACCCTGACCCCAGCTCCTTCCACATCTGCATTCTAGCCATTCCTTAGGGGTGATTTCCTGTGTTTCCTGACTCATCTTCCACTTCTCACTGTAGAGCTTCCGTTAGGAATTCTCCAGCTCAGGGCCACATTCCCCTTGATTTCCCATCAGACATCTCACTTTATTTGCAAAGTGGATGACTTGCCTCTTTACAAAGCCTTTACATGATTCCCTTATCTTACAGCACCACAGAAATATGTGGAGTCCATTAGTGATGGTGACTAGATGGGGATTCCCAAAGCTGGATTTTCTTTATTGCCTTGCACTGGTGTGTTTCTCCTTCCCCACCATGTAACTTCACTTTTCATAACTTCTCTTCATAACTTCACTTTTCAACATCGCTCTTTTTCCAGTTCTCAACTGTTTTCCTGTTTTCCTCTAGCACTCAAACCTGTAAGAGGATGTGGCTCTTTCAGAACAAAAAACAGAACAACACGAGAGAGTCATGTGGCCAGTCTGCACCCAATTTAGTTCTGTCCAAAAGACCTCTTGAGCTGAACTTCTTTCCTAAGTTTGGGGCTTTATGGCATCTTTCATGATTCTGCTGCTCCTACAACCATATATACAGTTGTTTCCTGGATGGTTTAGGCTGCAAGCTGGTACTAGAGGCACTGAGCAGGGAGCTTTGTATGCACAGATAAATGTCCCTGCATTCCATTTGCTCCAGGGTTCTCTCATTCTTGGACTGTAATGTTCAACTCTAAACTCAAACTCTTTAGAAAACTATCCAGATGAGAATAAGCCTCAATTGATACCATCCCCTAGGTTATAGACTATAAACCAACTCTTAGGAGAAAGGCAACTTTCTCCCAAATCTCAGCTTTAAATGAAGTCAGTGGCTTAGGCATGTTCTCCAAAACAAGTCCACTAATCCATCCACTTAGCAAACACAAGCTAAGTATTAAAAACAAAAGTACCGAGAAAGTCTAACAGACTCTCTAGTGTGTGCTGCTGCCTGGCAGAAAATAGTTTTTCTTACAAACTTTCATGGCTCTAAAATCCAAGGTGTGACCTGACTAACACCCTCTCTTCTAAACGGAGCTGCTAGCCCAATCCTTCAGATGCTCCTGGTTAAATACACACACAGTTCAATGAGAATCAAGGGAAATCAATATGTTCCATCAGATTTTTCTGGCTAAGAGGTCGTGACATTTGTTACTCCTCAGAATTCAGAGCCACCCTAAGGGGTCAATGGGTTTTGAGGGCTTTGAGAATCTCCACTGAAAGTTATCTTTTAAATCCCTGAAATGCAAGATTTGAACCTAAACTTGCCCTCAGAATGCCAAGCTATTTCCACACCTGTAAGTCAAGTTATCCTCCATTTGTATTAAATCTAACATCTTCTTTACAGGGAATTTGAAGTACCAACTATATGGCCTGAATTGAAAAACATAAACATGTACATTCTAAATCCCTAAAGCCCTTAAATCCAATGTTACTTTTTCCTAAGTATAAATCGCACCTTTTGCAATTTCCACTGTACATAGATAAGTTAAAGCACCTTTGAAGCAAAAATATGTACGTAAGTCATTGACTGCCCCAAAGACAGTGTGGTTGTTTAAGGGTTTTTTCAGTGAAAAATGTTAGATTCATCTAAACATAAAACTCAGTGCTCATGATAGGAGGCATGACCCGGTAGTTAAAAGTACAGTAGTTAAAATTCATACCCAGTAGTATGAATTTTCTTGAAAGTCGCAGGAAAAAAAAAAGCTGACACAGTTACAGTATCTGCAGCATGGCTGAATTGTCATTTCCTTCCCTTTTAAAAATCTCAAATCAGCAGTTCATGACTTTTTTACTTTCATCTTTCAAAGCAGTAAAAGCCAGGCTCCCTCCCGAGGCGCTCTGGGCTTGCTGTGGTGGGGCCTGTCCCTTCTTCGGCTCTGGTACCCATCCCCATACCGTCTGTAGGTGGCGTCCCATTCTAGGGTGGGTTAAAAGTTCTGAACGTGCTAGATGCTTATAAGGAAGTAGCATCCTTGGGGGAATGGCCGAGCAGCTTGCAAGCTCACAGTGATCCGTGACTTGCCCCCTCCTGCCGTCCATACCAGTGGCCAGCAAGTTAACCAGGAAACCGGCTGTTTTTCTTTTTTGAGATGTGGTCTCATTGTATTGCCCAGGCTGGTCTAGAACTCCTGGATTCAATCCACCCTCCCACCTCGGCCTCCCAGAGTCCTGGGATTCCAGGCATGAGCCACTGCACCCAGCAGAAACACTCCTACATGCCAGTAGCCTCCCGTCCAGGGCCCGACTCCTAGGCTGCTGCCATGGGAATGACTTCAGGGAAGACTCGAGGTTCCTCCGTGCTGGCAAATGTCTGCTTTTGCAGGTGTTTTGATTTGGGGACATGGTCAGAATACTCAGAGCTGAGTTTGAAGGTTAGGAGAGAGAGGCTTTCTGGCAGGTGTGTCAGTTGGTTCTGAGGGCCCATCTGTCCCATGGCTTACTGCTTCTAGGGGTGGCCGCCGTCTTGCAGGGAAGAGCAGACAGTGAAAGGGTGTCCCGTGGTGGCAGCCCCTGAGGTCAGTGTGGCTGACCCCTCTCTCAGTGGCTCATTTCCACGGACCCCTCTCCCTCGGGGCCGCAGCTCGTGGCACCTCCACTTGGGGATGACGTCAACTCCAATGACTCCGACGATATCATCATCGCCCCGTCTCTGCCCACAAAGAAGAACTTTCCAGTCTAGGTCTCCATCACTGCCTCCATGCCGTGATGGCAGTGCTGCAGAGGACACAGGAACTACAACTGGAAAGATAATGTATCGTGTTGGGAGAAGAGGGAAGATACCTATTTAACACCTCAGTATCTGAGTTGCTTCTCTTTCTCTTTGTGCTTTTGTTTGTTGAAGGAATCCGAAATGCCTTTGCTTCATTCTCTGGGAAGGGCCAGCGGCTCGCATCTCCTCATCTCCAGCTGCAGCTTGGATGGTGGTTTTTCAGTGCCAACAGGCACGTCTTCCGTGAACTCAGGGCCACCAGGGAGCCTGCAGCGACAGGTTTTCCGACAGCACCTTGCAGCCTGCCCACAACCTTGACCTGTGAGGAGCTGCTATTTGCAGCCAGCGCCAACACCACGCCCCTCTTCCTGGTGACACCCTCGCCAACCAGGATTTGCCCCCGATCTCGGCCCAGTAGGCCAGGCAGATCCACCCCACTATGCCTTAGGAAGGTGCGAGACCAGCTTCCCCCATCCCCATGGAAAAACACGGCCTGTCTCAAGCCAGTGAGGAGCTAAAGACACCCAGGTCCCCACATGAGCTTACTCCACGCCCCAGCCCTCACACCATCCTTCCCCTGTCACCCTCCCTGACCCCGGAGCACTGCCCTCCAGAGCTGCCCTTCCCAGGAAGGAGTCTGCCACTGCGTAGACTCCTAATCCCAAATTATAATCACAAAAGCTGCATCACATGTGCTTTTGAGAATAGCAGGGCCCAGCAGGTGGCTTGGCCTCTGTGGGGTCACCCAGGGGAAGAGGAGAGGAGAGTGAGGAGGCAGGCCCGCCATTCAAGGGAGAGCACCGGCTCATGATGGGGCACGTCGCATCTGCTGTCTGGGACAGTCCCCATCACCCCATGTGTGTGGCCTCTGCACTCACAGCTCCACAGCTGGGCTTGGTGTGCAGAGCCCTGGGAGGCAGCAGCTGCAGAGGCCTAAGAGGGAGGTCCTGGGGTACACGCACAGTATCCACGCCCATCTCTTGCTTGTGTGTGAGATTAGCCCTTGCTAGGGCATCAAGAGGAAGAGCCTTAGAGCTGGGTGGGCCTTCAGGGGCATCTAGACCCCTGCACAGCCCAGGCCTGGTGTCCAGATCTCCACAGCACCCTTGTCAGGACTCCTGCCGGGGCTGGCCTCAGTCTCAGGAGAGACCAGCGTTAGAAAGCCCCTCCTTATACAGCTGATGCCTTCTCCCAAGGCTTCTGTTCACAGGAACAGTCTAATCCCTGGGGACCACTTCTGCAGCATGGCAGCCTTCTAAGTCACCCCTGGGAGCCCAGCCTGAGCCTGGGGCCTCCTCCACGTTGGTCAGAAGGCTGATGGCCCCATCACAGTGTCTTGTGGAAGGCAGAGAGGAGCTTCGAAAGTCCACCTGCCCTGTGGGAGGAGGACACAGGTGTGCCCAGCCCAACCCATCCTCTCCCAGACACTCAGCAATGGGGCCACCCAAAGTGGAGGATGAGCTCCACCCTGCAGTTTGCTGCCTGGCCTGTCTCCCCGTAGGCTGTTTCTACAGTGGGTGGAAACGAGTCAGCCGAGGGTCTAGCTTGTGCACGTGTTTTCCTCATTTGGACTGTGAGTTGCCGAAACCATTTTTCCCCCACTGAACTGGCTGATAACTTGACGGACTGTGTAACTGACACAGGCCCTCTGTACACCTCTGCACTCATCACCCCACCCACCCAGTCCACTCCCTGGGGCGCCATCCTGGCTCTCCCTGCCTGCCGGCTCAAAGCTGCAGGTCCTAGGAACCAGTCCACCCTCGAAAGCCCTCAGAAGGTGAGGTACCTGCATGTTCGCTGGGGGAGATCCTCTGTTCTGTGGCAGCTGCTCCCTCTCATTAAACCAAGGTATTTCTGCAGGACATGCTCACTCTTGGGAACCAGTGGCCTAGAGCTTTGGGTTATGGGTATGGAGAGGGTATCCTTGCCTCGGGGTTGGTGGAGAATGGTCCATAGGTAAACGGCCGTGTCCTCCTTTGGTGCAGCAGGGCTGCTCTGTTAAAAGCCAGCGTCCGTCTTGAAGCTCCCTGGATAAAACAATGCATTCTCGAGCCTGTGACCAGCTGATGCCGTGTCCAGTGCTGGTCACCAGTCCCCTTTGCTGGGGACAGCCCATCGGGCTGTTCTGTGATTCTGGAATCCTGCAGTGTAGTTTTGTTCCATGGAGGCAGCACCAAGCAGAGAGGTCTCCTTGCCTGCTGCCCCAGGTCCTGGGGCCCAGGGGTTCTGGCCCTGAGAGGCCTTAGGAGGGGAAGAGGAGCCCATGGAGTCGGGGAGCAGACAGAAAGCCTCGAACTCTGCCTTCCTGGGATGCGGTACTCCGAAAGATAAACCCCTGGTTCTTATCCCTGGTCGTGGAGCTGCCGGTCGCCACGCCTGCCCGGGCTGCCGAGCCGTGGGCGGGGCCTAGCCATAGAGGAGTGAGCTGGGGCGGGGCCTAGCCATGGGCGGGGTGCTGGGGGCGGGGCCTAGCCATGGGTGTGGCAAGCCGGGGGCGGGGCTGAGCCTTGAGAAGTATGACGTGTGGGCGGGGCCTAGCCGTGGGCGGGATGAGCTGTGAGTGGGCTGAACCTTGGGAGGCGTGGGGGTCATGGGCGGGATGAACTACGGGTGGGGCTGAGCCATAGGCGGGGCCAGGCTGCTGGAGCCAATGGTGGAGTGGGGTGGGCAGAGGCGCTGCTGGAGCTGCTGGCAGGGCCTAGGAAGGCAGGAGAGAGGACAGCTCCGGGGGAGACTGGAAGTGGAGGGTGAGTCCCCAAGAAAGGGACCTTTGCCCCAGCGTTAAGTGCCAAAGCAGGCCCAAGTGTGAGCACTTCGGGGTAGACGTTGGTGGCACATGTTGCTCATGGTGTCCTGATTGTCACTGCAACACCTCCACATCACCTTGAACTTAAAGAACAGCAGCAAAGCTGTATCTGCTATCAGAGGCTGTTGGGTGGTCCAGCTTTAAAACTACATACCCTTTCTCCATCTCATACCCTTTAAACAAGCAGCCACAGAAGATGTCACAGTCTCCAGGGCCTGGCCCCGCTGTGTTGACAGCAGCCACACCTGCTGAGCAGACACTGCTGAGGCCGAAGCTGGCCCCGGTGCAGGGGGCTGGTCAGCTGCCAGTGCAGCTGACCGAGGTGTACCCTCCCCTTAGAGGCCTGTCCCCAACTCCTCCCCTAGAGTCCTGTTCCTGCCACTTAGGGACCTCAGTTGAGGCATCAGCTGGAGAGCTCCAGGGACATCCCTGGAGATACAGGAGGCTCTCCTGACACAGGGCACAGCTCTTACGAGGCCTTTGTAGGACCCTGTCTCCCCAGCATGTCCTGCTCGTCCAGGACGGGGAGAACAAGGAGGAGGGCCCAGGCTCAGAAGCCAGGGACAGACTGCTGACGATTACCAAACAGTCCAGGCATTGCCACGACCCTCAGTGTCCCTTGGTTCATATCACCCACCAGGCACAGCTGCAGAGAGAGTGCAGGGAGGGCTGGGACCAAACAGGACAGAAACCAGCAGAAAGGAGGCAGAAGTGAGGTGGGTGTGCCTGGGGCACAAAGCCAGCCCCAGGGGGAGTTCAGTGGAGTCCTACACCCAGTTCCTGTGCAGACTATGATACCAGAGAGGCATGCAGCCTCTGGGCAAGTGGGGAGAGGGCTTGGGTGGTCCCCACAAGGGAGAAGAGGTGGAAGGGCCAGAGAAGACCACCAAGACCACCGTTCCCCCAGGCCTCGGGTGAGTGACCTGATGAGAGACTAGCGGGCAGAACCAAGCAGGGCTAAACTCCAACCCAGGGCCCCGTGTTAGACAAAGTAGCCTTTTCTTTGCTCGTTTGTCTATGTGTTAAGAAGAGACTAAAATAGCCAAACGATGCTGGTCGCATGTGCTGGCTGTGGTCTGTCTGCTGAATGTCTATTTTTGTACAGACCATGCCCTTGATCCCTCAGATGGACCAGAAACCTCCTTCCTTGCAAAAAAAGCCAGTTGAATTAGGAAAAGACAGCCCAACCTAGAGCTCAGATCTACCAAGATAAGTACAGCAAAGCTTTGCTGTATTTTTGAGGAATAAAAACTTGCAGAAAGTACCAACAACCTTCAAGATCTGAATGAGATTCTATTATAACCTGTCCAAACGATTGCAAAATTCCTCCTTTGGTTTTGGAAGCAGTGTCTGCTCTCACGTGACTCAGAGATTCTCTGAAAACCAGGGAGTTGACACACAAACCTCGCCATGGGTCTGAGCCAGATATTTCTCAAGGCTCCCACCTCGCCAAGCTCCCAAGGGCCTGCCGGCAGTGCCTACGCCGTGCCAACAACCCTGTCTGGTACCTACCACGGCTGGGTAAGCACCCTTAAAAGTGAGACAAATAACGTCTGGAAACTGAAATGTGAAACTGTCAAGATGGCTTAGGAGAGGAAGGAGTGTACCCCGCTGGTCTTTGGCATTTTGTATTTAGGATTATTCTAATTTTATACATAATTTACAGGCAGATCTTTTGGAAGGGATAAGGTTTTCATTCTTGTACAACTCATTATTGGCTTTTAAATAAAAAGTTGTTTTTCAGGGTGCCTTGATTGCCCTATAAAGCCTTTTAATCACCTCCAGGTGTGTTCCCGCTGCACGTAGGCTGAACAAATGATCTGCTTCAGAAACTTCACTTCTCTGGGCTTCTGGCATTTGCTGTGGTCACAGTGCAGGCTAGGGGTTGGAGAGCCAGCTGCAGGGACGGGTCCCACTGCCATGTCCCTGCCATGCATGAGCTGGGATGCAACTCTTGACACCCGGGTCCCTGGTGGAATTTCTGTTCCTTAGATACAAGTGAACACACAAAAACGTGTGTGCGTGAGGGAGTTACTTCTCCAAATTCGATTTCATTTTTGTTTCAGGAGCAGAGAAAGAATAATTTATTGAGGAATCAAACACAGATGGGAATGACCAAAAGGAGCTGATATCTGGGTTTTGTTTTTCAATATTTTGTTGCATAGAACAAGCTGCATCTGTGGCTTTGTGTGCTTGTGGCTGCCTGCCCTGGGGTGCTAAATCCTGGGCGGAGTTCATCTGAAGCCTCCACAGTTACTGAGGTTGGCTCTGGCATTTGCCCAAACCGATTTTCTATCGTTCTCATTATGTATGTGTGTGTGTGAAAATATATGTATATTTTTTCATTGAGAAAGGGTCTTGCTCTTTTGCCCAGGCTGGAGTGCAGTGGTGCAACCATAGCTCACTGCAGCCTCAAACTTCTGGGGTTAAGTGATCCTCCTGCCTCAGCCTCCCAAGTAGCTGGGATTATAGGTGTGCACCACCATGGCCAACCACTTCTTTTAAAAATTTCTGTGGAGATGAGGGTCTTGCTAAGTTGCCCAGGCTGGTTTTGAACTCCTGGCCCCAAGCAGTCCTCCCACCTCAGCCTCCCAAGTGGCTGAAACTGCAGGTGTACACCTGGCTAACATAAAATATTTGGGGGGGGGGGCGGCGCAGGACACAGTGGCTCATGCCTGTAATCCCAGCACTTTTTTTTTTTTTTTTTTTTTTTAAAGACAGGGTTTCACCGTGTTGGTCAGGCTGTTCTTGAACTCCCAACCTCAGGTGATCCACCTGCCTTAGCCTCCAAAGTGCTTGGATTACAGGCATGAGCCACTATGCCCAGCCAATCCCAGCACTTTAGGAGGCTGAGGCAGTGAATCACCTGAGGTCAGAGGTTCAAGGCCAGCCTGGCCAACATGGTGAAACCCCGTCTCAGCTAAAAATACAAAAATTAGCCAGGCATGGTGGTGGGCGCCTATAATCCCAGCTACTCAAAAAACTGAGTCAGAAGAATCACTTGAACCCGGGAGGTGGAGGTTGCAGTGAGCCATGGCACTCCAGCCTGGGCAATGAGAGCAAAACTCTGTCTCAATCAATCAATCAATTTTTGATAGAGATAGCATCTTGCTGTATTGCCCAAGCTGGTGTAGAATGCCTGGTCTCAAGCAATCCTCCTGCCTTGGCCTCCCAAAGTGCTGGAATTTCAGGTGTGAGCCACTGTGCCCTGCCCTGAGCCCATCTTTACACCTCAATGGCTTGTGCTGGCAAGCAGTTCATTTGAAAATTTGCGCTTTGCAGAGGAACTGGTAGGACCTGAGGGAGCCTGTGGCAATGGAGAGCATGGTGTACCAGGCACTCACCCACTGCCAGTTCGCAGCCACGGCAGCCGCCAGCTGTGATGTTCCTGAGGGATTCAGACCCAGCGGCAGAGAGGAGACAGCCTGTGGGGGCTTGCCAGGTAGAGCTGTCGGGAGGAGGAGGGGGAAGATCCAACCTCGGGCCTCCACCTGCCTCGGGCAGTGGTATGGATAGACAGGGACGTATGTGAGCGTGGATATCCGTGCACACAGGCACAGGCACACAGGGAGAATCCCTCTTCCTCTTCCCCATCCGGCTCACTGGTTTTTGGTGCTCCCAGGCACGCGCTCAGTGCATGTGGGCCGCCTCAAAGACCAAGTGAGAGTCACCACAGGCTCTTGCCAAGATAATTTTAAATATGAGATTCCTCCAAGGTTCCCGGGGGACATAGGGAAAAAAAAGAAGTAAGCCTCTGAATCCCTCGCTCCTTTCAGCACTGCTGTCGGGCTTGGAATATGAATGACGGGCTGTGGAACAGGGTGGCGTGTCTCTGCGTGGGTGCCAGCTAATGGCCTTCGGCCAGCACCTTCCCATTGGTTCCCAGGAGCCAGGCCCAGTGACAGCCCCAAGGGCCAGCCCCATGAGATGGGGCCTGCCTCAGGAACCTGAGGGACGTTTCCATGGTGCTGTGTCCCTTTCTGCATAAGAGGAGGGGGTGCCCCTGAGCTATTCGTTAATGAAGCCCCAGAGCAGCCAGGGATTCAAAGGAGAGAGTGCAGCGCTGCCAGGGCTCCCGCGGCTGCCATTCATGGTGGCCCAGTCTGGGGGCTTCCTCCCCACCAGCTCTTCCCTTCCCAGGCCAGGCTTGCAAAGGAATGAAAGCAGGGAAGGGTGTGAGTGGGTGGGCCGGGGCACAGTTTGCATAAGTTGTACAAAGGGTGCTGCTTCCCGCTCCTTGCAGCCTTGCCCACCTCTCCCCCAGCACGCTGTGGGCTGCAGGCTCCACTCCACTTACTGCCCCCTCCCCCCACCCCACCCCCCCGTCCCGTTCATCGCCCACCCCAGCTACCCTCGCCCAGGAGTAGGCCCTTCCCTCCTCATCACTCCTCCCTGCTTTCGGGATTTCTCTTCTGCCCTGGCACTCAGTGCTACCCTCTGCCTGTTGAGTGTGGGTGTCCCCACGGCTCCGTCCCCAACCCTGACCTGCCTGGATCATCTATTGGACATCTGCACATTCATGTCTCAGATGCCTCCAATTCAGCTTAGCTCGGCTCCAATTTACCTTCACCTGTGACCCTGCTCCCTGTTCAGTAAATGACATACAAGCCACATGGTTATCCCTGCCAGAAATCCGGAGATCATCCCTGTCTTCCTCAACGTCCTCAACAGCCCCGCACAGGGGCTACCCCCTCAGCAGCCCTCAACTCTGCTGCCACGTCTGTAGTGAGGCCAGGTGATCCCACCAGACAGTTCCCACGGGCTCCAAGACAAAACCCACCTCCTGAACATTCCAGACTACTGTGTGTCCACACACACAGACAAAGACACATGCACACACAAAACACCACGATGCAAACGTATGTGCAAACACGTACACACGAGCAGACATAAGCTCACAAACCCATGCACACACACGCAACAATGCAAACGTACTTGAAAATGCACACTGTACCAACATGCACGTGCACACACCAATGCCTGCACTCTCAGATATACAAACACAACACACCTCGCACAGACATGCACACAAACACGTGTACAAATACATACAAATGCACATGCAAACATACAAACATGCATCCAAAAACATTCCTGCAAGGACAAACATACACAAACTTGTACCCCACATACACATATACACAGGCACATACAAACACACATACATGACAACAGATATACACGTGAAACACACATGCACACACACAAATATGCACACACACGCACTCACTTGAGGCTCAAGCCGGCTTGAGCTATGTGAGGCTCCACTTTTCCAAAAAAGAGACTGCAAAAAAAAAGAAAACCCATCTAGCCAACTTGAAAGTATGAGCTTTTTTTTTTTTTTTTTTTTTTTTTTTTTGAGAGAGAGAGTCTTACACTGTCGCCAGGCTGGAACACAGTGGCGCTATCTCGGCTCACTGCAACCTCCGCCTCCTGGGTTCAAGTGATTCTTCCACCTCAGCCTCCCAAGCAGCTGGGACTACAGACGAGTGCCACCATCCCAGCTAATTTTTGTATTTTTAGTAGAGACGAGGTTTCACCATGTTGGCCAGGATAGTCTTGATCTCTTGACCTCATGATCTGCCCACCTCGGCATCCCACAGTGCTGGGATGACAGGTGTGAGCCACCGTGCCCAGCCAAAAGTATGAGCTTTTGATAGGTGTGGACCAAAGTGTCAGATGCCAACTTGTTCACAATTAATATGTTAATCTGGTCACACATCACGAATATTTAAAGTCATATCTAAAAGAAAACACTGATCTAGGAGCATGCCTCTCATGGCCCTCCTGAGGCTTGGCTGAGCCGGCAGCTTAGTCCCCGTGTTTTGGATCCTCTCACACAGTTTTCCATGCACGACATCCTCCACTTCCAGCTAAGCTGTTTGCAATTCACGTGACGATTTAGAAATCTGCTCATGCCAAGCGCAGCAGCTCCCTCCTGTAATCCCAGCACTTTGGGAGGCCGAGGCGGGGAGATCCAGCTTGAACCCAGGAGTTTAAGACCAGCCTGGACAACATAGTGAAACCCCCTCTCTATAAAAATACAAAAATGAGCTGGGCATGGTGATGTGCACCTGTAGTCCCAGCTACTTGGGAGGCCGAAGTGGGAGGATTGCGTGAATCCGAGAAAATACAGGTTGCAGCAAGCCGAGATCATGCCATTGTGCTCCAGCGTGGGTGGCAGAGCAAGACACTGTCTTAAAAAAAGAAAAAAGAAAAAAAAAAAATCTGAACAGGACATGCCATGATTGGAGCATTTCTCCCCAACCCACGAGTGCTGGTGTGCTGGACCTGAGGCTGGTGGTCCAGGTGGTAGTGGTTTTATTATCACATTTTGAAATGTAACCACTGGCTGTATTTTTTTTTTTTTTTTTTTGAGACAGAGTTTCACTCTTATTGCCCAGGCCAGAGTACAACGGCGTGATCTCAGCTCACCGCAACCTCCACCTCCCGGGTTCAAGCGATTCTCCTGCCTCAGCTTTCCTGAATAGCTGGTATTACAGGCATGCACCACTACATCCAGCTAATTTTGTATTTTTAGTAGAGATGGGGTTTCTTCATGTTGGTCAGACTGGTCTTGAACTCCCGACCTCAGCTGATCTGCCCGCCTCCGCCTCCCAAAGTGCTGGGATTACAGGTGTGAGCCACTGCGCCTGGCCCCACTGGCTGTATTTTTAAAGTTGCATTTTAAAAGCTGATTCACAAAGACAGCCAAAGCTTGCAAATGTGAGGTTCTACTCCTGGAAAGATGACTAATCTGAGTTAAATTTATTTCTGACATCTTTTTAGTGGATTCTGCCAGGCGACCTCCATACATATTGCTCCCAGCTTTCAGACTCCTCCCTCAGTTCCCAAATAGTGTGTGGCTGTCAAAATAAACTAATTGAGAGCCTCATGCTATGAGACACTTTCTAAGGACTTAAGAAGGCAGCACCCTCTTTTCTGAAGGAAACTTTTAAATTTCTATTTCTGTTTTTGTTGTTGTTGTTGTTGTTGTTGTTGTTGTTGTTGTTGTTGTTGTTTTACCGATAAGACCTTGCACCCCAGGCTGGAGTGCAGCAGCACAATCACGGCTCACTGCAGCCTTGAACTCTTGGGTTCAAGTGATCCTCCTGCTTCAGCCTCCCGAGTAGCTGGGACTACAGGTATGTGCTACCATACCAGGTTCATGTTTTCATTTTTTTCTTTTCTTTTTGAGATGGAGTCTCGCTCTGTCACCCAGGCTGAAGTGCAGTGCACCAACCTTGGCTTACTGCCACCTCCACCTCCCAGGCTTAAGCGATTCTCGTGCCTCAGCCACCTGAGTAGCTGGGACTACAGGCACATGCCACCACACCTGGCTCGTTTTTGTATGTGTAGTAGAGATAGAGTTTTGCCATGTTGGCCAGCCTGGTTTAGAACTCCTGGCCTCAACTGATCCACCAGCCTCAGCCTCCGAAAGTGTTGGGATTACAGGTGTGAGCCACTGTACCCAGCCTCATTTTTATTTTTTGTAGAGATAGGGTCTCATCCTGTCACCCAGGCTGGAGTGCAGTGCTGCGATCATAGCTCACTGCAGCCTCAGCCTGGGCTCAAGCGATCCTCCCACTGCAGCCTCCTGAAGTGCTAGGATGACAGGCATGAACCACCAGGCCACGAAGAATAAATTTTGGGGGACCCACCCCTTCTATTTGAACTGTTCCAGAATGAAACCAGGGTCTTCTTCACCCCTCAGCCTCACCCTACAGGACCCCCCTCCAATCCCAAGCTCAGCCGCCTCCCAGTCTCAGCCCCTGCCTCATCCTCCCACCTCCTAAGCCTGAGACTCCTCCCTTTTCTACCCTGGGGGATGCTCCTTCTCGGAGCTGCCCTTCACCTACTCAACTGACTCTTTCCCGCCGGCCATTTCTATTTTACAATAACATTTGTTTCTTAAAAAAGATATCTAACACACTATAAAAAGAAAAACAGAGAAGTATAGAGTAGTGTCATCTCCCTCTGGCCCCACCCATTCTGGGGGCTTTTGTCTCTCCTCCCTACTGCTACTAGGGAACTCTTAGTCCAGAGCCAGTGTGAGCCATTCCTCAGCCCCTTGCTCCACAGACACGCTCAGGTCCCACATGGCACCTGGATCCCATCAGCGCATCCTCGATGCACCACATGCCTGCTGCCTGGGATCCCCTCCAGCCACATACCCCTCACCACCAGTCTTTAGAAAATGCTCCCCCACCTCCAGCTGGCCCCTCGCCTGTGCTGTTTCTGCTCCCAGGAATGTCCTTCCTATGGAGCCAGCCCGGAAGACCCTCTGCTGAGAAGCTTTTCACGATCAGCTCCTCCTCCCTGCTGTAATCTCACGGCACCCAGCCTGCCTGTGTGTTTTAGTATTTATTGTACTCGAGGGCTCTTTGGGCGCACTATCAGGGTTTATTTTGTCTGTTTGCAATTAGGCTAAGCTCTGTGAAGACTAGATCTTTGGGGCCAGAAATAATTTTTTCTTTTTTAATTTTTTGTAGGCAAGGTCTTGCTCTGTTGCCCAGGCTGGAGTGCAGTAGTGCAATCATAGCTCACTGCAACCTTGAACCCCTGGTCTGAAGCAATTCTCCCACCTCAGCCTCCCAAGTAGCTGGAACTACAGGTGTGTGCTCCCATGGCTTGCTAATTCTTAATTTTTTTTTCTTCTTTTGCTGTGTTGCCCAGGCTGGTCTGAGACTCCTGGTCTCAAGTGATCCTCCCGCCTCGATCTCCCAAAGTGCTGGGAGCCACTTCACCAATCCTAAATTCATTTACTCACCAAATATCCACTGGCTTAGGTGTGGAGAACCCAAGGCGGGCAGAGCATGGCCAAGGTTTCCCTTCCAGGGTGGTGGGGACCCAGGTGATTTAGACCCAGGAACTAGGAGTGTTGGGGAGCAGTTCTGGTCTCCCAGAAAAGGGAGTCAGGGCTGCAGCTGAGCAGGTGGGAAGGGGAGTGTCTTCCAGGCCTAGGAAACTGTCAGCCTCCTTCCAGAGGAAAAGGGAGCAGGGCCCCCACCTCCAGGATGTGAAAGGCCCCAGGGTGGCCAGACACAGTGGGTCAGGCATGGCAGGGGCGACAGGGCTCAGGAGGGTCCCAGAGGCCAGGCTGGAGGGACCTGGTCCTGAAGCTGTGGGAAAGGATTGGATTCGCATTTGAGAAGGCGAGGCTGGGAGCAAGAGGGGACAATGGCTCAAGGGTTGATGAGGAACCATGTGCGTGCTGACCCAGGGAGGAGAGATCCCAGGGCCCTGCGAAGGGGAGAGCCAGGAAGTTGGCCAAGAGAGGCAGTGGGGGAGGAGGCCTGGCCAGGCTGGGGAGCTGTGCAGAGGGGAGCACATTCCAGAAGGAAGCCACGTCCAGGCCAGGACCTCCTACCCCAGCTCCTCCTGCCCCAGCTCCTCCTACCCCATCACCTCCTGCCCCAGCTCCTCCTGCTCCCGCTCCTCCTGCCCCAGCTTCTCCTACCCCAGCTCCTCCTGCCCCAGCTCCTCCTGCCCCAGCCCCTCCTGCCCCAGCCCCTCCTACCCCAGATCCTCCTGCCCCAGCTCCTCCTGCCCCAGCTCCTCCTACCCAGCTCCTCCTGCCCCAGCTCCTCCTGCCCCAGCTCCTCCTGCCCCAGCCCCTCCTACCCCAGCCCCTCCTGCCCCAGC
Organism: Saimiri boliviensis; assembly: GCF_048565385.1. NCBI lineage: Eukaryota > Metazoa > Chordata > Mammalia > Primates > Cebidae > Saimiri > Saimiri boliviensis. The sequence goes on along the minus strand of NC_133449.1, from coordinate 152,838,536 downwards.
CCCTCCTGCCCCAGCACCTCCTGCCCCAGCTCCTCCTGCCCCAGCTCCTCCTACCCAGCTCCTCCTGCCCCAGCCCCTCCTACCCAGCTCCTCCTGCCCCAGCCCCTCCTGCCCCAGCCCCTCCTACCCCAGCTCCTCCTGCCCCAGCACCTCCTGCCCCAGCACCTCCTGCCCCAGTCCCTCCTGTCTCAGCTCCTCCTGCCCCAGCTCAACCTGCCCCAGCTCCTCCTGCCCCAGCACCTCCTACCCCAGCACCTCCTGCCCCAGCTCCTCCTACCCCAGTCCCTCCTGTCCCAGCTCCTCCTGCCCCAGCTTAACCTGTCTCAGCTCCTCCTGCCCCAGCTCCTCCTGCCCCAGCCCCTCCTGCCCCAGCCCCTCCTGCCCCAGCCCCTCCTACCCCAGCCCTTCCTGCCCCAGCTCCTCCTGCCCCAGCCCCTCCTGCCCCAGCCCCTCCTACCCCAGCTCCTCCTACCCCAGCCCCTCCTGCCCCAGCTCCTCCTGCCTCAGCTCCTCCTACCCCAGTCCCTCCTGCCCCAGCTCCTCCTACCCAGCTCCTCCTGCCCCAGCCCCTCCTGCCCCAGCTCCTCCTACCCCAGCCCCTCCTACCCCAGCTCCTCCTGCCCCAGCCCCTCCTGCCCCAGCTCCTCCTACCCCAGCCCCTCCTACCCCAGCTCCTCCTGCCTCAGCTCCTCCTACCCCAGTCCCTCCTGCCCCAGCTCCTCCTACCCAGCTCCTCCTGCCCCAGCTCCTCCTGCCCCAGCTCCTCCTACCCCAGCCCCTCCTACCCCAGCTCCTCCTGCCCCAGCTCCTCCTGCCCCAGCACCTCCTGCCCCAGCTCCTCCTGCCCCAGCTCCTCCTACCCCAGTCCCTCCTGCCCCAGCTCCTCCTACCCAGCTCCTCCCGCCCCAGCCCCTCCCGCCCCAGCCCCTCCTGCCCCAGCCCCTCCTACCCCAGCTCCTCCTGCCCCAGCTCCTCCTGCCCCAGTCCCTCCTGTCCCAGCTCCTCCTGCCCCAGCTCAACCTGCCCCAGCTCCTCCTGCCCCAGCACCTCCTATCCCAGCTCCTCCTGCCCCAGCTCCTCCTACCCCAGCCCCTCCTGCCCCAGCTCCTCCTGCCCCAGCTCAACCTGCCCCAGCTCCTCCTGCCCCAGCTCCTCCTGCCCCAGCTCCTCCTGCCCCAGCCCCTCCTGCCCCAGCTCCTACTGCCCCAGCTCCTCCTGCCCCAGCCCCTCCTGCCCCAGCCCCTCCTACCCCAGCTCCTCCTACCCCAGCTCCTCCTGCCCCAGCCCCTCCTGCCCCAGCGCCTCCTGCCCCAGCTCCTCCTGCCCCAGCCCCTCCTGCCCCAGCTCCTCCTGCCCCAGCCCCTCCTGCCCCAGCCCCTCCTGCCCCAGCTCCTCCTGCCCCAGCCCCTCCTGCCCCAGCCCCTCCTGCCCCAGCCCCTCCTGCCCCAGCTCCTCCTACCCCAGCTCCTCCTGCCCCAGCCCCTCCTGTCCCAGCCCCTCCTGTCCCAGCCCCTCCTGTCCCAGCTCCTCCTGCTCCTGCTGCCCCAGACTCTCTGTACTCACGGGGACCCTGTGGAGCAGAGAGGGCTTTCTGTGGTCCTCAGACGCTGGGCTGGGCCCCCAGAGCTGGGTCTCTGCTCTAGGCCCACTGAAGTTGAGCCCGGTAGGGACTCTTGCATCCCACATCCTCTCTGCTGGACTGCAGGCCCAGCTGGGAACTCTAGGAAGGAAAAGGTGGCGGGGGGTGTGGGTGGGGTGGGGGTGGGGGCGAGTGGGGTGCGTGAGTCCCAGGCCTGCAAGTGGAATAATGCAGCCCCAAAATTCCAGCCACCACCCCCTCCCCATCTTGGGCGACCTGTGGCGAGCCTCAGGTTCACCATCCTTACCCAAGGGCATGCTGACCCTGTCTCTGGGTGGCTGTGAGCCAGTGGCCAGGGAGGCCTATGCCAGCCAGCAGGGCTCTGTAAGAGCAAGAGGCTGTTCATCCCAGACACAGACCCCAAGCATCTGTCCCAGGCCCAGCCTCAGCCCTCATAATATCACCATCACCACCTCGCTTCCAGAAGCCTCTACCTGCTCCTCTCCAGAGCCCTGCACCCCTGCACCCCCCACCTCGGAGCGATGTGGAGGCTTCGCCAGTCCTGGGAGGACTCTGGACTTGGTCCTGAGGTCTTGGGAGGCCAGGGAGGGGCTGGCAGGGGGGCAGCAGGCCAGATTCCTTGTCGGAGATGAACCGGGGTGGTGCAGAGAAGTTCAGGGCAAAGGGCATGGCCTGGCCACCCAGTGCTCTGGGGGACCTGGAAAGGGGCACTTCCTTTTCTGAGCCTCTGGAGCTGAGACTGCAGGTGTGGAGCTGGAGAGTCCTTCCCCAATGTCGACTAGCCTCTGTACATGGAGGAGGGGGTCGTGCCAGGGCAGGGTGAAGACACCTCTGAGGGGCTTCCCCAGGTGGCCCCCAGAGGTCTTCACATGATCCAAAAAAGGCCCTACCTCCTGTCTCCAGACCTTTCCTATGAGATGAGCCCCTCTGGGCAAGCAGGCCACCCCTAGAGCGGCCTCCAGAACCTTCCCTGCCTGTCCCAGGATGGGAGCTGGGCAAGGGGCAGGGGCCACAGAGGGGCTGCCTGTAACCCACTGCCACACATAGCACTCCTTCCCCTGCGCTGAGCTGGGTCTCCAGGGTGTTGTGTTCTGGACAAAGCCTTGCCAGAGGTGCTGGGGGTCCCTCATTTCCCCCTGGGCCCCCTGCCTTGGAAATGGCATGTGAAGGGGAGGATCAGATCTGCAGAGACTCCCTAGACCCAGCAGCCTGCCCGGTCTAGTGAGGGAGACCCCGGGCTCCCTGGGCTCCCTGAGCCCACCCTGGCCAGGAAAGCAGCCAAAGAAGCTGAGCCGGCCTTCGCCCATGCGTGGGGAGTGAGGTTTGTCGGATCCAGGCTTTCAGACCTAGTGGGTGCAGACACTCCCTTGCCCAGGCCAGACAGAGACACAGTGGACGTGAGATGGGGACAGGGCCCCCCATGGGGACATGGGGCGGAGCACGTAGGTTATGTGGGGCCTGGCCTTAGACAACCCTTTTCCCAGCATAATCCCAGCACCCACCCGTGGAGGGAAGCATGACCCTCCTCCTTTCACAGCTGGGGAAACCAAGGCTTAGAGAGTTGCCTGGCACTCTCTTAAGTCTCTGCTCTTGGAAGGGGAGCAATATCTCCTTGGCAGCTCAAGCTTGTGACAGCCTGAGGGGCCTGTGAGAGCAGTGGGCGGGGCTTCTGAGAGGGAGGTGAGACTCTGTCCCCCCCTCCACCACCCATTCCACCCCAGCGCCTCCTCCGCGCCCACCCTGGCTTGTTTCTGAAGGTCTGTGAAAGACATCTTATTCACCAAGCTCAGGCAGTGGTGTTGGTGGTCCGCCTGCCAACAGTGACTCAGCCAGCCTTTGTCAGCAATGCCAATTGCAGCCCACGGGGTGGCCAGATACCCCCCTGCCACTGCTCCTGGAATTGAGGCACTGGAGGCCGCCTGGAAGAGACGATAGTACCGGGTCGTGATGAACATTCCTGCTCAAACCCAGCCGGCTGCCGGCACCCACAGAGGTGTGTGTTTTTTACTAGCAGACAAAGAACATCCCTTGAAAGCATCAGAACATTAAGAAAGCGTTCCCCATTTTTTTTTTTGTTTCTTTTTTTTTTTTTTTAGATGGAGTCTCACTCTCTGTCACCCAGGCAGGAGTGCAATGGTGTGATCTCGGCTCACTGCAACCTCTGCATCCCGAGTTCTAGCAATTTTCCTGCCTCAGCCTCCCGAGTAGCTGGGATTACAGGCACATGCCACCATGCCCAGTTAATCTTTTATATTTCAGTAGAGACGGGGTTTCACTCTGTTGCCCAGGCTGGTCTTGAACTCCTGAGTTCAGGTAACCCAACGGCCTTGGCTTCCCAAAGTGCTAGGATTACAAGCGTGAGCCACTGTGCCCAGCTTCGTTCTTGTTTTTATGTTTTTGAGACAGGGTCTTGCTCTGTCGCTCAGGCTGTAGCGCAGTGGTGCAATCACAGCTCATTATAGCCGCAACCTCCTGGGCTCAGGTGATCCTCCTGCTTCAGCCTCTCAAGTAGCTGGGATTATAGGCATGTGCCACCAACACCCAGGTAACTTTTGTGTTTTTAGTAGAGACCGAGTTTCACTACATTGGCCAGGCTGGTCTGGAACTCCTGACCTAAGTGATCCGCCCTCCTTGGCCTCCCAAAGGGCTGGGATTACAGGCGTGAGACACCGCACCTGGCCCCTCCGCCACCTTGGCGTTCCCGGTACTGCTGTTTCCCTTTCTGTCCATGTTTACTCATTGCTCAGCTCCTACTTCTAAGTGAGATCATGCAGTATGTGAGTGAGTTCACTTAGGATGATGGGCTCCAGCTCTGTCCGTGTTCCTGCAAAGGCCATGATTTCATTCTTTTTTTTTTTTTTTTTTTTTTTTTGAGGTGGAGTTTCGCTCTGTAGCCCAGGCTGCAGTGCAATGGCATGATCTTGGCTCACTGCTACCTCCACCTCCTGGGGTTCAAGTGATTCTCCTGCCTCAGCCTCCTGAGTAGCTAGGACTACAGGTGCCCACCACCATGTCTGGCTAATTTTTATATTCTTAGCAGAGACAGGATTTCACCAAGTTGGCTGTGATGGTCTCGATCTCTTGACCTCGTGATCTGCTCACCTGGGCCTCCCAAAGTGCTTTGATTACAGGTGTGAGCCACCTTGCCTGGCCTCATTCTTTTTTTATGGCTGTTTTCTCGATGAGTCAGGGTCGTGGTTTGGGATGAGTCTCTTCCCTTCTCGGAACCTCAGTTTCCCCATCTGTAAAATAGGAAACTGGACTCAGTGGATGCTAAGTTCACCGCCCCCTGTTGGTGACATGGGTTTCCAAAGAGGTCACAGCAGTTGGGCCAAGCCTGACCTAAGTCCCGGGTCTGATGACTCTCAGCACAGTGCCCACTGCAGCAAAACCTAGTTGCTGGTGGAGCTGCGTGAACAGGCTAATTTTTTTTTTTTTTTTTTTTTTTTTTTTTTTTTTTTTTTTGAGATGGAGTCTCGTCCTGTCGCCTAGGCTGGAGTGCAGTATCGAGATCTCAGCTCACTGCAACTTCTGCCTCCCAGGTTCAAGCAATTCTCCTGCCTCAGCCTCCCAAGTAGCTGAGATTACAGGTGCGCACCACCACGCCTGGCTAATTTTTTGTATCTTTAGTAGAGACAGGGTTTCACCACATTGGCCAAGCTGGTCTCAAACTCCTGATCTCATAATCCACCTACTTTGCTCTCCCAAAGTGCTGGGATTGCAGATGTGAGCCACTGTGCCCAGCCCCACCCCCTCCCTTTCTTTGTTTTTTGAGTCTTGCTCTGTTGCCCAGGCTGGAGTGCAGTGGCACAATCTCAGCTCACTGCAACCTCCGCTTCCCAGGTTCAAGCCATTCGCCTGCCTCAGCCTCCTGAGTAGCTGGGATTATAGGCGCCTGCCACTGTGCCTGGCTAATTTTTGTATTTTTGGTAGAGACAGGGTTTCACCATGTTGGTCAGGCTGGTCTTGAACTGCTGACCTCCTGAACTACCCTCCTCAGCCTCCCAAAGTGTTGGGATTACAGGCATGAGCCACCATACCCAGCCACTAAGTTTTTTAATGTTTTGTAGAGAGGAGGGTCCCTCTATGTTTTCCAGGCTGGTCTGGAACTCCTGGCTCAAGCAATCCTCCAACCTGGGCCTCCCAACATGCTGGGATTACAGGCATGAGCAGCCATGGGTGTCCTCAGGGCGCTGTTTTCAATCTACACTAGGCTTGGGACCCAGACACCCAGTCTTGTTAGTCTTCTGTGGCAAGCAGGGAAGTGCTGGATGACACACTCAACTCGAGTGAGTGGACTCAGGACAGAATTCCTGGCCTCTCAGAGGCCACCCTCACTGGTCTCCTGGCTCCCAGTGGCTTTCTTGACAAGGCGAGGCTGCTGGCCAGGTAAGCCCGGATAAATGAGAGGTGCTTACATCCTCGCACTGGCCAGGTCTGTGTGGCTCGCTTCATGGTCCTCTTGGGGACCACACTGGCTGGCATCTCTCCCAGCCTCCAGAGCCGCGGGCTGGTTGTCTCAGACCCAGATTGAAAGTGGTGCTCCTGTGGCTTCCCTGCAGCCAAGATCCATCAGCCAGGTGTCTGTGGTCAGCCAGGCACCAGGCTGGCTGTGCAATCACAGCGTCACCCAGCCTCATCTCAGCAGGCACCAGGAAGCCCCGCCCCGTAGCCCTCTCTTCCCGGCCAGTGAGCTCCCTCTGCACTGAAAACCTGAACCTCTTTGGATGGGGCCCAAACACAGGGAATTCCATTGTCCTGGCTTCTGCCCCAGCATCTGGGGGCCCTCAGCTCAGGCCTGGCCTCTCTGCAGGCCTGGGGACAACCGTTCCGAGCCTCAACCCTGACACCTTCCTGGCATGGGGGACAGACCCTGGGAGCTCCTGGCCTGGCTGCTCCCCTCCCTTGGGACCAGACACTTCTACCAGAGGCTTCCAGACAACTCGGCCCTCGGCAGTCTCTCCTCACAGACTTTCTCATGCCTGGTTTTTGCTCACAATCCCTGTTTCACTCAAAAGAAGGAAGGGAAGGATGGAGGGAGGGAGAAAGGAAGAAAGGAGAAACAGACGGAGGGAGGAAAGGGGGGAGGAAGAAAGAAAGAAGGGAAAGACAGAGGGAGGAAGGAAAGAAGGCAGGGAGGAAGAGAGGAAGGGAAATGGGGGGAAGGAGGGAGGGAGGAAAGGAGGGACAGAGGGAAAGAGGGAGGGTGGGGGAAGCGAAGGAGAGAAAGGGAGGGAGGAGAAAGGAGGGAAGGAGGGAGGGAGGGAAGAAGTGGGGAGGGAGGAAGGGCCAGTGGAACTAGGCTGAACCCTGGTTCCCTGACCGGCTGGTGATTCTCAAGGCCTCCTATGCGGTGGCAGGGTCCGGGCCTCAGTTGCTCCATCTGTAGAGCAGGACCAAAGTCCAGCCTCCAGCCACAGTGGTTGCAGAGCAGATGGGAAAACCACAGTAGCCCTGGGCAGTGACGTCAGGTCACAGCAGGTGGGATGATAGCGGGACCTTCCTCCATGCTCGTCCCACGCTAGGTCCTCTATCTGGCCTTCTCTCCTTTAACCCTCCTGGAAGCTGGGGATTTTCAGTTCCACGGGAGTTTCTCTTCAACACTGGATCCCAGCCAGCATTGCACTGGGGTGGCTTAGGGACTCTGGCTGTGTTCTTCTAGAACCTTGGCTGTGGGCCCCTTATTCTCTCCACCCTGGACCCCTTTTACCAATTCTTCCTCCACGGGCCCCTTAGGAATAGATTTCACCGTCTAAGCACACTGCAAACATTAATGAGTCATCAGCACGGTTCCATCCCACACCAATCAGAGGCACAGGGCACCAGCCACCAAGAAGCTCTGAGAAAGCCGGTATATTTGTTTCTGGATTTGCTGTGACAAAGCTCCACAAACGGTGGCTTCAAACACAGACATGCATTGTCTCACAGTTCTGGGGGCTTAAAGTCCGAGATTGAGGCAGGGGGGCTCTGAGGGAGGGGCTGCCCCAGGCTTCGCTCCCAGCTTCTTCTGGTCCCAGCAATGCTCGGTGCTTGGGGGCTGTGGCGGCATCGCTCTGACCCCTGCTTCTGTCTTCACATGGGGTTCTTCCTTCTGTGTCTCTGTATCTCAGAGTCTGTGTCCAAATTTAGCTTTTCTTATAAGGACACCATCTTTGCACTGGGGACCACTCTAATCCAATATGACCTCGTCTTAACTTGATTACATTAACAAAGACCCTTTTTTAGAGAGAAGGTCTTGCTCCATCATCCAGGCTGGAGTTCAGTGGTACAATCACAGCTCACCGCAGCCTAGATCTCCCGGGCTCAAGGGATCCTCCTGTCTCAGCCTCTTGAGTAGTTATAACTACAGGCCTGTGCCACCACACCCAGCTAATTAATTTTTTTTTGTAGAGAAGGAATTGTTTTTGTAGAGAATATTGTCCAGGCTGGTCTCAAACTCCTGGCCTTAAGAGATCTTCCTGCCTCAGCCTCCCAAAGTGCTTGGATTTCAGGCATGAGCCACTGTGCCCAGCCCCTTTCTTTAAAGATCACATTCACAGATACCACAGGTTAGGACTGGAATGTACCTTTTGGGGAACATAATTCAATCCACTACACCTGAGTTGTCTTTTTTTTTTTTTTTTTTCTTTTTGAGATGGAGTCTTTCTCTGTTGTCCAGGCTGGAGTGCAGTAGCATGATCTCAGCTCACTGCAACCTCCATCTCTGGGTTCAAGCGATTCTCCCACCTCAGCCTCCTGAGTAGCTGGGATTACAGGCGTGTACCACTATGCCTGACTAATTTTTGTATTTTTAGTAGAGACGAGGTTTCATCATATTGGCCAGGCTGGTCTCGAACTCCTGACCTCAGGCGATCTCCCCTGCCTCAGTCTCCCAGTGTTGGACCCCATGCCTGGCCGAGTCATCATTTCATATAATGTCTGCATTAGGCTTTCTGGCTTTTTTTTTTTTTTTTTTTTTTTTTTTTTTTTTTTTTTTTGAGACAGAGTCTTGCTCTGTCTCCCAGGCTGGTGTGCAGTGGTGCAATCTCGGCTTGCTGTAACCTCCATCTCCTGGGTTCAAGTGACTCTCCTGCCTCAGCCTCCTGAATAGCTGAGATCTACAGGTGCCTGCCACCACGCCTAGCTAATTTTTGTATTTTTTAGTGGCGACAGGGTTTCACCATGTTGGGCAGACTGGTCTTGAACTCCCGACCTCAGGGGATCCACCAGCCTTGGCCTCCAAAAGTGCTGGGATTACAGGTGTGAGCCACCATGCCTGACTGGCTTTCTGGTTTTATCAGAAGAAAAAGCACAATTTTGCAAGGCTTCTGGAAACATGGGAAGGAACTCATGTACTCCCTGTCTGCATGTGTGTGCCCCTGGCAGGACTGCCAGGCTGGTGTGGAGGGCACTGGAGTCAGGGGGAAGCCGGAGGTCCATCTGTGGCCACAGGAGCTGCTGCCAATAGCAGGAATGAGAAACAATCTCAGGCCATGAGGACAATTTCTGCAGCTGGCCAAGGTCTGTCCCTTTCATCCCTGGAGTTACACGACAGAGAACCCTGAGGTCAGAGTCAACCGGGGGCACAAGCCATGCAGGCGATCCCCTCGCTGTGTAGATGAGGGCACAGGCTGGATGCTGGAGCAGTGTCAGGCTAGGAGTGGGCATTCTGCCTATGCCACCTGTTCACAGTGAACACTCAGCGGGTGCCAGGGAAGAGGACTCACCTGGCCAGGTACCAACTCACCCCAAGGAGGTAGCCTTGGTCTTAGGGAGCTGGAGGGGTCTTCATTCTGCCTGGAGCTCCCAGCAGCATTGACATTGGAGAGAGAGGAACCTGAGCCAGTATCCCCACCCCACCCAGAATTCCTGGCTCTTCGGCCTTTAGGGATGAAGAATGCGACCTCCCCGATTCTGCTCGGCCATTATTTCCCAACTGGCTGGTGTCTCTAAGTCATCCAGTGGGTGGTAACTGCAGCTTGGCTAGGCCCTCTTGCCCGGTGCCCTATCACAGGAAAACAGGCAAGTCAGGGTAGTCGATGAGCTGAGGCCCAGGCCTCCTGGGAAGCCACTGCCCAGAACTGTCCCTGCCTGCAAAGAGCCCTTCCTGCCAGGAAAAGCCTGCCTGCCCACAGAGCTGGCCAAGCTGGGCACAGCAGATGGTGGAGCCCGGGTGTGGAAACCTGTTTCTCAGTACACAGGAGGTCCAGGAATAAGGCCCCAGGTGGTGAAACAGAGCCAGGATGCACCCACTGCCCCTGGAGTCGGGAGGAGGCATGCACCTGGACCCAAGTAGGTACTATGTCCATCCTCCTGGCTCCGGCAGCCCCCATCTCCCCTTTAGCAGAGGAGGAGGCACAACCATGAGCAGGCCCTGTTAGGAAATTTGGATGTGTGGCTCCAAAGCTCATGATTGGCCCTCGCTGGCAGTTGCCTGAATTTTCAGGTCCCAGGATGCCAGGACAGGGCATTGTCTTCATCTTAGGTCTTGACAAAAGACTCCACCTGCCCCAGAGGGAAGGCTGGATGGGGACTGAATCTATCTTTGGATCCACTTAACACTCGTTATCTTTTTTTAAAAAAAAAATTTTTTTCGAGACAGAGTCTAGCTTTGTTGCCCAGGTTGGAGTACAGTGGTGTGAGCTCCACTCACTGCATCCTCTACCTCCTGGGTTCAAGCAATTCTCCTGCCTTAGCCTCCGGAGTAGCTGGGACTACAGGCACCTGCCACCACGCCCAGCTAATTTTTGTATTTTTAGTAGAGACGGGGTTTCACCATGCTGGCCATGACTGGTCTCGAACTCCTGACCTCAGGTGATTCACCTGCCTCGGCCTCTCAAAGTGCTGGGATTACAGACGTGAGCCACTGCGCCCGGCCAACACTTGTACCTTAATCATCCCCTTTTACAGACACGGATGCACAGAGTGGTGCACAGAGCAGTTAAGTAACTTGCCCCAGATCACACAGCTCTAGATGCCACAGCAAGATCCTGAATCCAGATCATACCCATTGTACAGACAGGCCACTTGGTGCCTTGCTGAGCGCTGTGGGCTGTGTGCTGTGTGTGTGCAATGGGTAGGCCAAGGCCAGCCCAGTGCTGCCCCACCAGGCCGGACCCCCGCAGTAAAATGCAAGAAACGTGCAAAGATCGAAACGACGACCGAACGCATGGAATGAAGCGTCGCTGCTTCTGCAGCCAGGGTTCTAGCCCCTACGGCCACGTGGAAAGGCAGGTCTAGGTCGTACAGCGCTGAGAGCCAGTCCTCCAGCGCCTTCGGGTCCGGCGCCCTCCACGAGGACGAGGAAGTGGGCGGAGCGTCTTCTGGCGGACCAATGATGGGTTCAGAGGCGGGGCAGGAGGGCGGGGACACTAGGAGGGGCGGGGCCATTGGGTAACGGGAGGGCATGAGAGTGGAGGGGCAGAAGCATCAGGTAAAAGGACCAATAGAAGTGCAGAAACAGGTGGGCGGGGCACAATGTGGGGCGGGATTGGCGAGAGATAGGCCAATGGTGGGTAAGAGGCGGGCCAAGGGCGGGGCACACGGAGGCTGGGTTGGAGAGCGGCGGGCCAATGGAAGCTCGGGGGCGGGGTCGGCGGGCGGACGGGCGGGGGCGCGGAGGGGGCGGCGGCGGCGGCGGCGAACAAAGAGGCGGCGGGCGCGGGCGGCCGAGCGGAGCCGAGCGCAGCCGAGCCGGGCCGAGCCGGGCCGGGCCGGGCCCAGGAACGCGCGGATGATGCGGGCGGCCAGGCCGGGGTCGGCGGGTCCCTAAAGCCCGCGCCCCGGGCCAGCGAGGGAGCCACGCGCAAGCCGCGCGTATCCAAAGGCGGCCGGGCCCCGCCATGGCCGGGGTCAGCTACGCGGCGCCCTGGTGGGTGAGCCTCCTTCACCGGCTGCCCCACTTCGACCTGAGCTGGGAGGCCACCAGCAGCCAGTTCCGGCCCGAGGACGCTGACTACCAGCAGGTGACACGGGCCCCTCGGGGTCACAGGTTCAGGGTCCCCAGGTCACGGCCCCCTCCCCTCCCAGGGCCACGGCCCCCCTCCCCGAGGGCCTGAGGACCCCTTATCCCCCATCCAGGGTCACAGCCGCCTCCTCCTCGCGGATCCTGGCCTCCATCCTTCTCGAGGGTCTCTCTTGATTCCTGGGACCCCCTCCTCCAGGGTCATGGCCTCCTCCTCAAAGGTCTAAATCCCCTCCAACCCGTCGAGGGTCCATGGTCCCCCTCCCTATTCTGGCCTTCCCTTCTGGTGTCACTAAGGCCCCCCTTTCTGGGGTTTCATGGAGCTGCCTCTCCCCACTCCGTGAGCCTCCTTGGCCAGTGGAGGGCCTCTCCATCACTGGGGGCAGCCTGGTGCTGCGTCCCAGTAGAGACCCCTCCCCAGATGACCCCCATGCTCTGAGATCAGAGCGGGTGCCTGAGCACATTCGGTGCAGGCAGGCGGGGACTCCTCGCCCACTCACCCGCGGCTGGGGAATCCCACTGCCAGGCTTCCAGTGGGTGAATGGCCTGAGCCGCCGCCAGCCCTCTGTGGTCAGTAATGACCCCCTGCTTGGCGGTCAGGCTGTGGGATGTACACAGGGTGTCGTGTGTGGCCGTGGGAGACAGGCTGCCTGTAGCCCCCAGGGGAGGGAGGCCTGGCAGCTGGGAAGCACCGTGGGCCTCAGGCAGGGAGGCTGGAAGTGGCTGAACCCGGGCAGAGCTGGGGGGGTAGCGGGGGGCCCTTTGCAGCCCTCTCCCAGAGGAGCTCTTGGCCTGGCATCATGCCAGGCCCCAGCACCACCCCCATGGCCAAGCTACTGTCATTCGAGTGTGGGGCAGGGGACCAAGCTGTGGGCATTTCCTTCCTGCCTAGAGATCCGGATTCCAGAAGCCCCGTGACCAGGGTCCTTGGTCACCCGGAGTTTCTCTCTGGACAGATCATGGCAGAGCTCCATGGTGGGGTGGGAATGGCTTTTTGCTTATCAAAACGGCTTGGGAATCCGGTATTCCACGGACAGCCTAGCACCTGGACTCTTCAGAACTGCATTGTCTGTGGCCTCCCGCATCCAGAGGAGGGAAGCGGAAGTGGAGAAGCCCAGTGCTCCCAGCCTCGCGCTCACCTGCACCCAGGCCCCCTAGCCCATCAGATGACGTTTCCTAACAGATGAGGAAGGGGGCGAGGGATCGGCCCAGGCACGCCCAGACACAGCAGGGAGGAGGGAGGCGGAAGGATTGGTATAAAATCTCACGCCTGCGTTCTAGAGGCCCAGCCCCGGGGGACCGTTCGGTGTGGGGGCAACGCACATCCAGGAACTTCTGGAACTCCTTCTATGCTCTCGGCTTTGTCACTTGTCCCTGGAAGACTCTGTTGAAGCTGCAAGGAGGGTGTGCTGCACTTTGGAAAGTTCTCTGCCCTGAGGGTTTGGCCCATTTGTCAGTTCTGAAGCTCCAGGGCAGCCCTGGAGCGTGGGGGATGGGGGCAGCTGTTTCCTGCAGGCCCTTGGGGTGCCACCTGCCTGAGCTGCCAGCCACAGTTGGACTTCCCTCCAGCCCTCCAGGGTGCCTGCATTCCCAGATGTGAGACAGGGAGTGAGAAAGGGAGTGAGGGGCGATGATGTCCGCAGCCCACAGGGCCTCCAGGCAGTGGCCAAGCCCCTCTGCTCAGCCTGGCCTGCCTGGCCTCTAGCAGGGTGCTGTGGCACTGGGAGGCCCTGGCTTCTGCCCCCTTTCCTCCCCTGCCCTGCGCTCTGTTCTGCTGTGGGAGGGCTCTGACTCACTCTCTCTCCTGCCTCGTCTCCACGGAGCAGAATTAGCCACTGAATAATTCACGATGTGGAAACCAGCCTGCCTCCATCCCCCGCCGCCTCCACTCCCGGCTCTTGGCGAGGGGCTGTGGCGTGAGCTGGTCCTGGCGTGCGTCCTGCCCGTGCCCTTCGAGTGCTGGTGCTTTTGGGCAACTACTTGGCTTCTCTGAGCCTTCATCGCCTCATCCTGAATCTGGGCTGACTGTTCCACCTGTATAGGGTCACCCCTGGAGGGCAAGGGCCAGGAGCCCCCTTCCAGGGAGGGTGGACAGTGGGTGGGTCTGGGCCATGGCAGGTGCCCCTTCCTGCCTCCCCTGGTAAGGAGTTGCTGGCTGTGGGGGAGGTGGACCCCTCACCCATCCTGACCTAGGGTTCCGTCTTACCTGTCTGTGTGCTGCCCCCACCTGGGCTGTGCCCTGCTAGGGAGTGGGCATCTGCTTCAAGGTTATCAGGGCAGGGGGGATGGGGGAAGTGGGGCCTGGTGTTAGGAGTTGGGGGTGTGGTAGGAGTGGTGTGAAACAGACCAGGGTCAGGTCCTGTTTCAAGGCCCTGCGTGGGACTGCCTGTCACCAGCTGCTTTTCCCACAGCCCCAGGAGGTGGGGACAGTTGCTCCATTGTACAGATTAGCAAACTGAGGCTCCAAATCACATAGTGAGTAAGCGGTGGGGACAAGAGCCCTGCTCCTTTCTGCAGGCCTCTGCTCCTGTCGCCGGAGGAGCCCCAGTCAGCCTGGAGTTGCGGGCTTCCCAGGTTCCCCCACGGCTGCCTTGCTGCTGGGGGTGTGACCATGAGATTAGGAACTGATGCGGGCTGAGGGATCTGTGAGAGGGCAGGAGGTGGACGGGCATCTGGGGTTGGCTCCAAGGAAGTCCCTTCCTTGGAGTGCAGCCTGGACCCTGTAGAAGTCCCCAAGGCATGGCTCCCCAGTCAGTGACTGTAGAGATGGGCTGTAGGGCTGGGCTCCCACGCTGCCTGGGCATCTGAGTGAATGAGGGCTGTGTCGTTCACAGCGGGGACTGGAGGCCTGCAGGAGGCCTGTGACTCCCTGGTGGCCCTGCAGCTGAGCTGGCAGGGCTGGGCCTGAGGCCTGGGCACCTGGTGTGGCCCGGGCCAGTCTGAGCTGCATAGTGAGTCCTGAATGTCCAGTGGGCCTGGCTGACCTGGCCTCGGGAAGGGGCTCCTGAGGGCCCTGGAGCCTTCTCTTCAGCTAGAACGTCACAGGCCTGCACCCTCACTCTGTTTCTTCCTTCTGCGTGACCTTGGGTGGTCCGGCCGCCATCGTGGGCTTTATTTGGGGGAGGCCTGCCTGCTCAGCTCCCACCAGCCTTTTGTGACTCATGCTCACTCACCTCAGCCTCTCTCTTGGGCTCACTGTCTCCTCCAGCTCAGGGCCAGAGGCAGAACAGCTATGCCCTGTGGTGGGTTCCAAACTGGGCAGTGGGAGCCCAGTGATCAGGGAAGGCTTCCTGCAGGAGGTGTTATTAACTGGCCTGCCGTAGAGGCTGCAAGCCTGGCTGCTGACAATCAGAGGGTTATAAGTTGCCTTCTCCTTTCTGACTCCTCCATGGGCCTCGCCAGCCCTGGCAGGTGATAGTTTCACTGGGACACCTGCCCTGAGCCCCTGCCTCAGGTTTGCATAGCCTGAGGGACCTGTTTTCCGTTAGAGTCTGGAGTGCCCAGATGTTTCTGTCAAGACCCTAATGATAAGACTGAGGTCACTATGCAGAGGCTTAGGGAAGAGCTTCCGGGCTGGGGGAACAGCACCTGCAAAGGCCCTGGGGCAGAGAGAAGCTTGAGCCTTGGGGAGAGGCCTCAGCCCGACATGTTGGAGGGTCACTCTGGTCTGACTGCACAAGGGGAATGTGCTACCTCAGGAACTGGTGAGGCCTCTGTGCTAGGAGCTGTGCCAGCCCAGGCTGGACAACCACTCTGAGAGGATCTGAGTAGGGCAAGTGTTCTCCTAGCAAAGCTGGGAGCTAGCTCCTAAGAGCACAGCGCCTCTGTGCTGCCACTCGCATGAGGTCAGCCTCTTACCCAGTTGCAGGCTGGGGGACCGTTCCCTAGGACAGGGCTGGCCTGTTAGCATCCCCCCCACTCATCAGAAGGAAATTAGCTCCAGTTAAAACAGCAGCTTTGGTCGCCTGTCTTGTCATTTATGAAAGCGGTACACGTTCATGGAACATTTGGGGAAAAGGGAAGAGCGTGAGACAAAAACATCCCTCCAGCTGGGTTCCGTCCAAGCGCATAAAGCTGTAGGGCGGGTGTCCCTGAGAACTGGAATCCTATAGCTTTGTACGCGTCTTGTACTTTGGACTGCATCTAGGGCCTTTGGTTCCAGATGCTTGTCCCGTGTCCCACGGTGCCGGGCAGGATTCTGTAGCTGCAGGGGACAGAATTGGGCCAGACCTGGAGGCCCCCAGGAAGTGGGGCAGAAGCTTCAGGAGTAAGCCCTGAGTGAACAGGAGTTGATGAGCTAGACGGGGGGCTGCAGCAAATGGGATCCTGCATTGCAGGTGGGCAGGACGCCCCATGGCTGGTCCCAGTCTGCTCTGGGCATTCCTTGGAAGACACTGATTGGCTAAGCTTGCCTTTTGGCCAAGTGGGCCCTGGACTACCCAGTCCACACATGCTGGGGGGTGGGTGTCAGGCCACCTTTGGCCCGGCCACTGTCTTCATCAAGGCTTCCTGCATTTGGGCTTGTGGTTTTGGTGACTCTGAGGGTGCTCTGGCCACCTCTGTCCCTAGAAGACTCGGGGGTTCTCAAGTCCCTACCTTAGAGTGCAGCCTGGACCTGCTAGAAGTCGCCGAGGTCTTGACGGCTTTTCCTGCCTGTGCTCGGATGTTGGGGTGGGAATTCTTGCTCAGGGCACTGGCTTCCCCATCTCCGGTTTCAGCAGTGCCAAGGGCCACTGCAGTCTGTGTCTGCAGGACCCCCACTGCCCCCAACTTGCCTGGAACTCAAGGCCCAGCTGTAGGGCCCCTCTTCTGGGCATCTCCATCATGAGCCTTCTTCCTCCCCTAACCCCTGGGCAGGGGCCCCACTGGCCAGCCCCGTCTAAGGGATGTGCAATGCCAGCTGCTCTGACCCCCCACCAGGGGCTCTTGATCAGGCTCTGGGGGAATGGAGAGCCCTGCAACTTGAATCCCCAGAGGTTTGTGCTACTCGTTTCTAAAGTACTTTTCTTGGAGAGCCACCCAGTGACCCTGGGAGGTGGACACTGTGTCCCCAACATAAGCAGAAATGTGGGCCAGCCAGCATCGGGAGCTGGAAGACTGGACCCAGGTTCCAGCTACAGCCCAGCTCCGTCCCTTCCAATGGACATGGCATCAGTGCAGTTCGAGAGCCCAGGGGTGCAGGTTCAGAGGGGCTCGGGGCATCTACTTCCCCTAGCTGCCCCACAGTCAGTTCTGCCGAGGCCTGGGCAACAGAAGAGGAACCGAGTTTGCAGCCAGGGGCCTGGGGTCAAGGACATGGGAAGTGCCTGATGCGGCCACCAGGAAATCAGCATGTGACAGCAGGTGGATGGTGGGTGTGGGGGGACCACAGGAGGGCCTCCCGTACCCGGGTCCACCGCTGGGGTCTGCAGAGAGCCCAAGGGGGCTTCCCACAGTCTTGGGAGGCTGGCCTGAGTCCCGTGGGGCAGCACCCTCTGTGGCTGGGCCAGGCCCATGTTGGCTGAGGGTGTGAGAGGAGGCCAGGCCACTCACAGCCTGAGCGCCAGTGCCTTCGGCTTCTGAGGAGGGTGCCAGCCACGGTGCCCCTGCTTACTCTGCCCCCTTGGGCCCGTGCACACTGGTGGGGTTCCTGGTCATCGTGGAGGAACACTCCCAAAGTTCTGGGGTACACCCATCTCTGAGCCCTGCATCTGGGTTGGGCTGTGCCCTCTATGCTGCCTCTCCCTGGTGGGGAGCTGAACCCAGAGACGGGGCTCCAGTCTGGCGGCTCCGGGCTGGGTCTGAGGCCGGGGACCCAGTCCCCAGGTGGCTGGTGCAGAGGCCTGCAGACAAGCTGGGAGAGCAGGGGATTTTCTGGGTGTCACGCTGAGAGATATGTCGGAGCGCAGGGACCAAAATAGACACGCTTGCTGCAGCTCTTTGGTGTCTGTTCCCTGCACGGGGGAGTGCGGGCGAGGGCAGCAGGAGAGCTGGGGACCCCTGGCTACAGGGCGCAGGGCAGAGGCCCGGCCTGTGGGGAGATGGGCAGGAGCACCTCTGAGTGTCAGCACAAGGGCTGCCTCACCAGCGTCCTTCCAGGCCATTCCTGGAGGGGCGAGGGCCAGCCTGGAGGGAGCCCCGGGGGGTGTGGAGCAGTGGGTGGGGGGCCACGTGTAGCCTGGCCGCCTGGCCCTCGGACCTCAGGAGTGGGGGACAGGGATGCAAAGTTGGCCCCAACCCCGGCTCCCACGTGGCTGCTGCTGGCTGCACGTTCTCCAGGCACGGCCAGGAGCTCACCGTCATGGAATGCGTGAAACCCAAGCCCAGCCTGGTGGAAAATCTGTTTTTAATTTTGGGCCGGCGTCGCTGGGAGCCTGGGCCGAGTGTGCTGTGGGTGGGGGCTGCAGCCACGTGTCCAGCGTGGCCACGTGGGGGGCTGACGCCTAGCCAAGGGCTATGACCCTGGAGCCCCCACTTGTGTCAGGGGACCCACGAGGCAAAAGTGAGGGCCCTGCTTCCCGGTGGGGGCCCCGACACGGGCGGTGGTGGTAGCTTGCACACACCGAGCCCACCCTGGCCTCCCCAAGCAAGGCTTGGCCTTAGGGATCCTGCCCCTTTCCTGACCCTAGCCCAGGACCCTGGGGGGTTCTCACGGTGCTGGAGGCCAGAACCCCTCAGTCTGCATTGGGGTATGGGACCCCAGCCCACCTCTCAGACACCCCCAAACCTTGTCACTTCCTCTGGAGGAGGGGCCTTGGCAGTTCCGGGGCTGAAGTTTGGCATCCGTGGAGTCAGGTGGGGTCACTCCCTTCCCACTGCCTGCCACATCCTCCTGGAGCCCCCAGCTGGCACTGTGGATGCAGGGGAGCCCCCCACCCAGCAGGGCCAAGCTGTCTGTCCAAGCCTGGGTCCCCAGCACCCAGTGCAGGCTGCTGTTAAGATAGATGCCCTGAAAGCTGATGCTCCCCAATTAGCCCAGACCCCAGACAGGATCACAGGTGTCAGTGTGGAGACGGATCCCTATCCAGGAAGCTGAGGGTGACTCCGTCCCCACTGCAGTCCAGCTGTGTGGCTGTCACCATGTTGTGTGTCTGTCACATGGAGGCACTTCTGGCAGGATTCTGGCCCCCAGTGGACTTTGTGCTTGGCCCCTGTGGAGCTTGTCCCTTTCCCTCCACCAAACTGTCACTTTCATAAGGAGCTGGCATGAGGGGCGGGGCAGAGCTGAGCAGGGCTGGAACCCATCTTCTGCCCGCCTCTTCTCTGGGCATTGGGGCTGCTTCTTCTGCTACCCCTGCTCCCTGTGCCTGTGGCTGTACCTTTGGGGCTCGTTGGTCCTTCCCAGGGCCACAGGCAGCCGTCGTCCTCAGCTGCAGTCATGCTGCCTGGCCTGCTGGCCTCACCTGCCCCACTGTGTGACTGTGGACTCTGGACCTGTCCCCAGGCTCCCTGTGCCTAGCAGCGTGGCTCCAGGATGTGTCGCTGTGTCTTTGCTTTCCTCCCTGCTCAGGGTGGACCCAAAGAAGTGTCCAGCCAAGGAACAAGCCGCTGTGGCCAGAACAGCATGGTGGTGGGATCGTGGCTGCTGCCTGTGGCTGGGGTTGAGGGCTACATCAGGCCAGACTTATCAGAGCGCCTGTGAGCGCCTCCCAGTGGGCCAGGGCCTCCTCAGCCCAGACGTGCGCTGCCGTAGCCCACAGGGGTTGGCAGGACAGAGCAGCGTGTAGGTCTGTGACCCGGGGCGCCGGGGCAGGCAGCTGCTCCCAGGTGCACGAGGGTTGAGCAGCTATCTGCGTGTGTGTGGAGGGCGTGTGTTCAACAGTCTGGCCCTGGCTTGCTGTGTGCCCTGCCCTGCGTGGCATGCATCCTCACACACTGCCAGGCCCAGGTACTGCCACCAGGTGCTCCAGGAGCCACCAGGATGCCCG
Organism: Saimiri boliviensis; assembly: GCF_048565385.1. NCBI lineage: Eukaryota > Metazoa > Chordata > Mammalia > Primates > Cebidae > Saimiri > Saimiri boliviensis. Next base: position 152,819,086 of record NC_133449.1, on the reverse strand, counting down.
GCAGCAGCTACCTATGCAGGTGGCAGGCAGTGTGCCCTGCCCTGCAGTCATGCATGGCCCTCCCACCTCGGCAGCCTGGTGTGGTGCAGCCTGTGCTGGTGCCGAGCCTGGCATTGTGTGGGCGGTGCCTGTGTCTTCGTGGCTGATAGGAGCCACATCCAGGAAGGGCCTGGAGGCAGAGTGGGCGTGGGCAGTAGGACAAGGCAGGCATGGGGCACCGGCCTCGCCACTGCTCATGCATATTGTCTCCGAAAGCCTCCTGCCCCGCCGGCTGTCCTAAGGCCTTGGTGGCACGCTGGGCCCTCCCCTCTCCAAGCAGGGCTGGGACAGGGCCACCCACCTGTGCAGGCAGCCAGGTTGGGTTGGGGGTTCTCGACTTGCAGGTGCTGAGCTGAGGCTCCCACAGAGCAAAGGCTGCAGCACCAGGCTTGGGCCTGAGTCTCTGACATCCTGGGGACATTCTGGAGGAGGTGGCGTGTGTCTGGGCACAATGGGGTTTCCCTGAAGGAAGAAGGATCTAGGCCCAGGGATAGCGTATGCCTGGGTGTAGAGGCCAAAGAGCCCTGCCCGCTCCTAGCCAGCCACGGCCTGAGGCATTCCCACCAGGTCAGGGAGGACTTGTTGTGGCTTGGGGTATACTGGGATCCCACTGGCAGTAGCCTGATCTGGGACAGAGTAAGACTTCAGACCCTGGCTCTCTGTCTGACTAGGTGTTTCCAGAGTGGTGGGGTTTTGTGGGGGCCACAGGGCAGTCAGGGGGAGTCTAGGCTCACAGTGGGAGGGGGCATTCCCAGTGGATACATCGTGGCTGTGGGGCTGCAGAGGCCTGGAGAAGCAGAGGGTGGCCCAGGGCCAAGACCAGGGGGCCTAGGGTGTAGGGAGGGGAATTAAGGCAGCAGGAGGGGGTCGCCCCCAGCCTCCTTGGCACGTGCATGGCACTTGAGTCCTCCCTGAGTGCTCTGCAAAGCCCAGTGTGTAGCTTTCAACTCGCCTGACTGAGCCCTTACATCACTTCCACCATAGACGGAAAATTCCATTTGGTCAGAGCCCAGCTGCTGATCAGACAGTTCCCATTCTTTCTCTGAATGGGCCAGGGAGGGGTGGAGGGGCCGCCAGCACGGTGGAGAAAGGTGGCTGGGCCATCACGGGAATGCCGCTGGACCAGTGCCCCGAGGGAGGCTGCCATCTGGGAATCTGGCTTTGGGAAGTGGGTGCAGAGGTCAGACTGGCCACGGCACATTCCCTGCAGACAGCTGGGCTCAGGCCTGGTGCACTGGGTGCCTGGGATCTAGGGGGGCCTGAAGCAGCTGCCCAGTTTGCTGGGCACCCTGACACCTGGACTCTGAACAGCAGACGAGAACAGGCTCTGCACTGGCAGGGAGGCACCATCTCCTTCCTCAGCTGGGGGAGGCTGAGTGAGGCTGTCCCTGTGCAGGCCCCAAAGCCTGGCCTCTGGCCTCTGGGGGCTGAGGAGTAACGCTCAGTTTGCAGCTGGCCCCATCCAGGCAAGAGCAGAAGAAAGCTGCCTCAGCCAAGTGCGGTGCTCACATCTGTAATCCAGCACTTTGGGAGGTCGAGGCTGGGGTGGGGGGGATCGCTTGAGCCCAGGAGTTCAAGACCAGCCTAGGAAACATAGCCAGACCCTGTCTTTACAAAATTTTTTTTTTTAAAAATTAGGACAGAGGCCAGGCACAGTGACTCACACCTGTAATTCCAGCACTTTGGGGACCAAGATGGCGGATCACCTGAAGTCAGGAGTTCAAGACCAGTCTGGCCAACATAGTGATCTCCCCGTCTCTAAAATACAAAAATTAGCCAGGTGTGTTGGTGCACGCCTATAGTCCCAGCTACTCAGGAGGCTAAGGTAGGAGAATCGCTTGAACGCGGGAGGTGGAGGGTGCAGTGAGCCAAGATCTCGAGCCGCTACACTCCAGCCTGGGTGACAGATACTCTGTCTCAAAAAAAAATAAAGAAAGAAAATTAGCCAGGAGCTGTTAGTATGTGCCTGTGGTCCCAGCTACTTGAGAGGCTGAGGCAGGAGGATCACTTGAGCCCAGGAGGTCGAGGCTGCAGTAAGCTGTGATTGTGCCACTGCACTCTAGCCTGGGCCACAGAGCGAGACCCTGTCTCTAAATTTTTTTTTTTTTTAAATCGTACATTCAGGCCAGGTGTGGTGGCTAAACGCCTGTAGTCCCGGCACTTTGGGAGGCTGAGGCGAGTGGATCACCTGAGGTCAGGAGTTCGAGACCAGCCTGACCAACATGGTAAAACCTCGTCTTTACTAAAAATACAAAATTAGCCAGGTGGGGTGGCATGTGCCTGTAATTCCAGGTGTTTGAGAGGCTGAGGCAGGACAATGACTTGAACCTGGGAGGAGCCAAGATCACACCACTGCATTCCAGCCTGGGCGACACGAGTGCTGCCTTTTCTGCTTTTCTCAGCGCCTCTTACCCTCCAGCAGGCTTCACAGTTCACTTATGATGTTTAGTGCCTGTGTCACCTCACCTTCCTACAGGCGGCCCCGAGGGCAGAGGATACCATCTACAGGGGTCCCTGCATGTGCCTGGTGCCTAGCAGCCTCTCCTCACTGGCCATAGGTGCCCCCTGCCCGCTGTGCCTGGGCATCAGCCCTCCGCACCAGGGCAGAGCAGTCCAAGGAACGGGCTTGCCTCACCTAGATCCTGTTTGGCCAGTGTTTATCTCACCGTGCCTCCATTTTCTCATCTGCCAAATGGGAGTGGGTGGCTCTGGCGCCGCTCAGGAAGTGATTTGCACCTGGGAGCCCTTTGATGTGCACCGATGCCCTGAGTTCTGGGTGGACATGCCAGACTGGTGGCTACGGAGGCCACAGCCAGGTACCTGTTTAGGCTTTGTGTGCTTCATGTCTGACACCTGCTCTCCCAGTCCCCAGCTCCTCACCCCAGGAGGAGTGTCTCTGTGAGTCCCAGATGTGGGGTGCATACAGACAGGCTCTCCTGGAGTCATGCCCCGCATGAGCCCGGGGTCGGGGGAGTGAGCAAAGGTGACCCCAGTCAAGGACTGGGGAGCCTCTGCAGGTGGAGAACAGAGGGAGGGCTCGCTGGAGGAGTCTGGCCAGCCCAGGGCCAAGATGGGGCTGGTTGCCGTGACCCCCAGGCCATGGGAGCCTAGGGGATGCCCCATGGATGGAAGTGCAGACGTGAGTATGGGTCCACTGGAGCTCTGGCCCCCAGGGGCACGGTCAGCTGCCCCACTGGTCTGTTCTGCCCTTGGCCTCTGAGCTACAAGGAGGGTACTGGCAGGGCCTGTGGTCACAGCTGGTGGGGTTAGCATCTCTACTCCATGCTCAACCCCACATAGGCCAGGCCAGACCCGGGGACCCCAGAGTGTTGATTTTCCAAGTTTATGGATGACCCACTGTGTGTACAGCTTGGGCCTGGGCGTGGTGCTGGGTGTTAATGTGAACTCCTGACCCCATGTGACCGGACTGTCTCTACCTCCCTGTGTGATCTTGGGCAAACCCTACTGGGACCTGAGGATCCCTCTGTGACTTGAGCTCCCTGGACCGTGAGACTGTCCTGAACTGATTCAGTTTCAGCGGCTGTGGTGGCCTGCCTCCCGAGGGTTGGGGTGGGCTCAGGGCCCAGAAGTCCTCATGCCATTGCAGGGGCGGTAGGCACCTGTGTATGGCTGAAGGAGTGGGAGGGTGCCCGCCCCCAATGCTCTGCAGTACCCAGATTGCTGGCTGCTGGGCAGCTGTGGACACACTGGCATGGCTTTGGACCATGATGGCTCATTTCTGGGTGTGCCGAGTGGTTGGTCAGCACCTCCCTGGCCAGGTGGAGATGGAAAGGCCACCTTCAGGCGTGGGCGTCTGCCGGCGTCCTGGAGGGCAGGACACACCATCCTTCCACTGCCTGGCAACCGTCTCCTGGGAGATCCAGCAACAGTCCCAGTGCCCACTGTGGCTGAGCCCTTATCCCAAGGGGGGCCAGGCAGGGGACCATCTGCCCCAGCAGCTCCCAAGGCTGGGGCCCCTGAGGGCCACATTGCTGAAGTGTTGTGATCCAGGGAGGGAGGTGTTTCTCTACAGCAGTGCCAGTGAGGGCAGTGCAGGTGTACCTGGTGGCCCCCGCTGCTGACACCCCCTCACCCATAGACACCCCCCCACCCATGGACACCCCTGAGTTAGCCTCTGGGTGGTCCCTGGCCCCATGATGAGGCACAGCCCTGTGGGCACAGGAATTGTGTGGAGGTTCTGGAGCACTGAGCCGGGGGCAGGGCTATGCTGAACCCAGGGACCTGGGGTTGCAGGGCCTGCGTGCTTTCTCTGTAGCTTCTCTAAAGCCCAGTTTCCTTGTTGATGAAATGGGGGTAAGAGTGCTTGGCCAGGCAGACTGAGTGCGGTGCCAGAAGGGACAGCTCTGGGGACACGTTACGCTCCCTCCCCGAAGCGGATGCTCAGGAAATGTCACTGCTGCATCAGTTTAGCCACTTCCTGTGGGGTTGCCCAGCCTTGGGACGGGAGGGCTCTTGTGTCTGTTCTGTGGTCTGTCTTTTGTGTTCAGAGACCTGGGGAGAGCCACGCCAGAAGGCCATGCTTGGAGCCAGACAGGGCTGTGTGTCTGGTGGGGTAAACGTATGCAGCCTGCGTGGGTGGTGTCCTCTGGGGCAGCCCTGGCCAGTGACCATGGCAGTGTGGGACCAGCCCCACCATCTCATCCAGTGTGGGGGGACTCAGTGGGCAGTGCCCACCCGAGTGCAGCTTCTCAGTGCACAGACCCCAGACAGGATCAGGTTCCTGATGGGCATCTTCCATGTTCACCCCTCAGAAACTTTCATGGCCAACAAGTGGGGGTTCAGCCCCCCCCCACAGACTCCCCACTTCCCTACCAGTGGGGTAGGGAAAACCTCAGCACTATAGCTGGGGTGGGGGATCCTGCCAGGACTGATGTAGGAGAGTTCTGGGCCTGAATTGAGGATGGGCCCTGGGGTTCTGGGGTGTCTCAGGCTGGGGGTGAGGACAGGAGCTGATGCTGGCAGCCCCTCCCCAGGGCTCGCTTCTTCAGGGGACAGCAGCACTTCATTCTACAGAAGAGAAACCAGGCTTGGTGAGGCGGAGGGACCTCCTTAGCGGGGCTGTGGCTGCAAGGACACTGGTTCACCAGACTGCTGGGTCCTCCTTTGTCACCCACATTCTCTGGCTACCTCCACCCAGTGTCTCTCCTTGGTGCCTGGTGGGGCAGACATCCTGAGCACCTGCTCTGTACTCTGAGGACCCAGTGGGGAGGGGACAGGTGGCCTAGCCGGAGACACGGAGGCCTGGAAACTGGAGGCCAGGGTCCACCTGGCCCCTCCTAGTGGCTTTGGAGTCTTGATGCCGTACAGCGTTGAAGATGGCGAGACCGGGGTCGCAGGTGTGGGGTCCAGACCTGGGTAACCGCAGGTGCATCACTGAGGTGGTGGGAACCTCCATACCTCACCTACAAGTTGGGGATGGGGCCCACCTCCCAGGGCTGGGAACAGGATTAAATGGGAGTCTGCGAAGGTCCTTGCTGGGGCTGGGCGTGGCACTCTGGGCCTGGGGGTCCACCCCCTCCAGCACCGCCTCCTGCCCGCCCGCAGGCGCTGCTGCTGTTGGGGGCCGCTGCCCTGGCCTGCCTCGCCCTGGACCTCCTCTTCCTGCTCTTCTATTCCTTCTGGCTGTGCTGCCGGCGGCGCAAGAGCGAGGAGCACCTGGACGCCGACTGCTGCTGCACGGCCTGGTGCGTCATCATCGCCACGCTGGTGTGCAGGTGAGCGCGGTGGGGCGGGGCCGGAAGGCGGGGCCAGAGGGGGGGGCGGTGTTTCCCTAGGGGGCGGGGCTAGAGAGGACGGGCCGAAGGGGCGGGGCTGGAGTGTGGTCGGGGCGGGGCCACAATATCAGGCCCCGCCCTCACGCTGCCGCTCCCTCCAGCGCCGGCATCGCGGTGGGATTCTACGGCAACGGGGAGACCAGTGACGGCATCCATCGTGCCACCTACTCGCTCCGCCACGCCAACCGCACGGTGGCCGGGGTCCAGGACCGCGTGAGTGGCCGCCGAGTTGGGGCTGGGGGCGCTGTTGCTGCTCCTGAACTCCACGTCTGCGCGAGGCCGGGCGGGGCAGCCGGGGCTGGGGCTGTGCAGGAGGGGCCCAGCCTCTGGGGCACGGAGGGCAGGCTCCCGGCCTCACGCCCGCGGGTCTGGCGCAGGTGTGGGACACGGCAGTGGGGCTGAACCACACGGCGGAGCCCAGCCTGCAGACCTTGGAGCGGCAGCTGGCCGGGCGGCCCGAGCCCCTGCGAGCCGTGCAGCGGCTGCAGGGCCTGCTGGAGACATTGCTGGGCTACACGGCCGCTATCCCCTTTTGGAGGAACACCGCGGTGTCGCTGGAGGTGCTGGCGGAGCAGGTGGATCTCTACGACTGGTACAGGTGCGGCCGGGCCCTCTTCCCTGCCGGCCCCACCGGGCAGGCATCACCCTCCTTGGGCCAGTTTTGCTCTCAGCACTAGTAAATGAGGCCTGATGGGTGGGGGGCCCAGGGCCACTGGTCACAGGCAGCGGCTGGAGTTTCCCTAACAGGAGCCTTTCTCAAGAACTGACACCAGTCCTTAAGACCCAGACCCTCTGAATGCCCTCCCATGTGCCAGGCTGCTGGCCTCAGCTCCCCTTGGGACCCCACTCCCTGGCCCCGAGTCTGTGCCCTGGCCCACTCCCAGGTGTGCCTGCAGGTGGCTGGGCTACCTGGGCCTGCTGTTGTTGGACGTCATCATCTGTCTCCTGGTGCTGGTCGGCCTCATCCGCAGCTCCAAGGGCATCCTCGTGGGGTGAGTCTGGGGGCCTGAAGCGGAGGGGCAGGGCCAGGGACCATGGCACCACCTGCCCAACCCCTTTTGCAGTGTCAGCCACAGGCTCTGTGGCGGGGGCTGAGCAGGACCTCCTTGCTCTGGGTCTGCTCTGAGATGCCCCTTCCGTGCCTGTGGCCTGTGCCCCTGTGGCCACTGTCCCGGTACACCTGCCCCCAGCCCTTGGTTTCCTGTGAGAGTCTGCACATGCGGCACTTGTAGCCCAGGACCTGAAACAACTTGCCCAGGTCCCTGAATGCCCTGGGCCACCCAGATACCAGGCTGGGGCCCTTCCCCCACCCCTTCCATCCTTGGCCATGGGGCAGCCTGGGTTCCAGCCCCGGTTCTGGCTCACCAGGAGGGTGACCTTGGGCAGGTGGCTCTTTAGTGTTGGGCCTTGGTCTCCTTGTTGGGAAGGCGGAGAGAGTGTCAGCTCCTCCGTGAGAGGTGAGGTGTTGTCACTGCCCCTCACTGCACAGCTGCATGGCCATGGCTGGTGTCTCCCTGGGCCAGGCCCAGGAGAGATGGGAAAACACCCAGCCTCCCCCTACATGGCACTCACAGGCCACAGAGAAGTGGAGTAAGGGAAAGGTGCCATGGGCCACAGGTGACAGCACCCTGAAGAGGAAGAGCTGGGGTGGGGGGGGTGTAGGCCGGTGGGGGGTACTGGCAGGTTGGGGGAGTGCAGGTGGGTGGGGGGGTGCTGCTGCATGCTATGCCCAAGGAGACCCTTGAGAGGAGGGATTGAGTGAGGACCCTAAGGAGCAAAGGATGCCTGGACACACGAGGAAGGATAACAGTGTGCAGGCCTGCTGTGGGGTGTGGGGGGCACGAGGTGGGGTGTGGGGGGTCCACAGTGGGGTGTAGGGGTCCCACAGTGGGGTGTAGGGCCTGCACTGGGGTGTGTTTAGGGGACCTGCACTGGGGTTTGGGGGACCCGCAGTATAGGGGGAAGTGCCTGCAATGGGGTTTGCACAGGGTCCTGTGTGTCTGGATCAGAGGGAGCCAGATGTGGGTGAGGTGAGGGAGAGGCTGGTGGCCTAGCAAGAGCACCCAGTTGCTGAGCGAGAGTTCAGCACAGGAGGGCTTGGTCTGGCTGAGGTTAGCAGGCCCCTTGGGCTGCTACGTGGGCAGCAGGATGCAGGGACCCGCGTAAAGGGGGACACTGTTGCCTGCTTGGGACCTGAAGAGGGAGCTCGGGGCCAGGAGGGGCAGGCCCCAAGAGCCACCTGGCCTTCCAGTCCTGCTTCCGGCTCGGAGCTCTCGGAGCCCCACCCCTCCCAGGAGAGGGCTCCATCTGGGCCCTGGGCTGTGGGCAGCTCTGGCTGAGACCAGGCCATTGGAAGAGCCCCAGTTCCTGTGTGGGCTGACCTCTGTTGTGCACTGGGTCCCATCTTCTGGCCTGCAGTTCAGCAGGTGACATGCCCCCAACACTGGCCTGGGGCTGCTGACTGGCTATCTCTGCCCCAGGGTCTGCCTGCTGGGAGTCCTGGCCCTGGTCATCAGCTGGGGTGCGCTGGGCTTGGAGCTGGCTGTGTCCGTGGTGAGTGGCAGAGGGGGTGCAGCCCCGGCTGCTGGACCTGGGCACTGGGGGAGGGATGAAGGAAAGCCACACTTCTTCCCCCGCATCTTCCCCGGCTACCGAGTCCCGAGAGCAGTGTTGCCCTGCCATGGGCACAGTGTACCTGCGATCCCAGATTCACAGTCTACCTTCCTCAGTGGAAAGCAGACTCCAGGGCCAGGGGTTCTACCCCCGAGAGCTTCCCTTTAGGCTCAGCGTGGTCACCCCCTCTCGCTCGCCCACGCCCATCCTAGGGCTCCAGCGACTTCTGTGTGGACCCCGACACCTACGTGACCAAGATGGTGGAGGAGCACTCGGTGCTGAGTGGGGGTGAGTCTGCGTCCGAAGCTGTGTCAAAGTGGGTTCCCCCTGGGGTTGGGCTGAGCCAGGAGAGCAAGGTGGCTGACGCGGAGGTGCCCCTGCCCTGTGGGCCCATGGTCTCAGGGAGACAGGTCCCAGGCCGGGACGCTAGTGAGCAGACTGGACCACCTTTCCCAAGTGGGAGGCTTTGTAAAGAATGACAGGAACTGTGAGACCTGTGGTGCCTGGGGTGATGGGTGCCCATGGGGCGGAGGAAGGGGCAGGTGACCCAGGGCTGCTTTGAGCAGGTGGGCAGAGGAGGCCAAATGGGTGGCGTTGAAGTACAATTAGAGGGCCAGACACCATAGCTCACGCCTGTAATCCCAGCACTTTGGGAGGCGAAGGAGGGTGGATCACCTGGGGTCAGGAGTTTGAGACCAGCCTAGTCAACATAGTGAAGCCCCATATCTACTAAAAATACAACAATAAGCCGGGCATGGTGGTGGGTGCCTATAATCCAGCTACTCCAGCGGTTGAGGCAGGAGAATCACTTGAACCCAGGAGGCAGAGGTTACAGTGAGCTGAGATTGCACCATTGCACTCCAGCCTGAGCAATCAGCACGAAACTCCATCTCAAAAAAAAAAAAAAAAAAAAAAAAGAGCCAGAGGATGTTACATTTTTGCAAGGTCCCCGAGGCAGGAGGCAGACCCTCGGGGGGAGGGTGGGAGGCCAGTGGGGCTGAGTCACTGTGGTGAGCTTCGCTTTTTTCCAGGGGGAGGCCATTGGAGAGAGGGAAGCAGGGTAGAGACTTGACCTATGATTGAAGGTCTCTTTCAAAGCATCCTCAGGCCTCCGGGTTTATAAGAGGGGGTGAAGGGCATGCCTCAAGCAGGAGAGAGCAGGGGCTTGAATAAATGGAGCAAAAGGTGGTCAGGGATGGGCTTTGAGGGTGGAGCCAGAAGGACTGCCTGTCAGTTAGATGTAGGGATAGAGGGGGAGCAGTTCACGTTGATGGTCTCAGCAGCTCTGTGCTGCAGGGCCGTGAGCTGTACTGCGGGTCGGGGAGCAGGTCTGGAGCTGGGGGGCAGGGAGCTGGGCCATTGGGAGTTGCAGCCCCCTTGGGAGGTTTGCGATGTGTGTCGGACGTCGCAGAGGCAGGTGGATGTGGGAATCTGGAGGTTGGGGTGCTGTCAGTTTAAGCTTCTCTGGGCCCCCATTCTGGAAGTATTGTGTGTTCCCAAGTAGAAACTAGAAGGCCTGCCCCTATGGGGGTGGAGACACTGAAAGATCTTGAAGTGCTCCCTCCTGTCAGGGACCATCCTGCCACCCTTTGTCCCTGGAGGCCACAGGATTCCCTTGTGGGCAGGTTTTTTACCTCCCTTTGTTGAAGGAACCACTTCCACCAAAGCCCGAGTCTCCTCAAGGAGGAAAATTAATCTGCCCCCAACTCACTTTGTCCTGAGGAATGAGGGTGGAGGGGTGGACTGGCTCTGCTGAGGGCCGGGGTGGGGCTGGTGACCACTCAGTGGCACCAACCACTGTTCTTGGCCCCCCTGCCATCAGCCTGACCCCTCCAGGTCCCTACTGCTGGCGGCCTTTGGGGGTTTCAGCAAGTATGAGCAGCCCCCGCTACACATGTACATGTACAAATGTAAGCGTGAGCTCCAGCCTGCGGGCCATATAGCCCCTCCCAGAAGGCCAGCCAGGCTTCACTGCACAGGCGGCCAGACAGCAGGGGCTTGAATAAATGGAGCAAAAGGTGGTGAGGGATGGGCTTTGAACACCAGGAGAACACCTGGTGTTCTCCTGTTTCTAAATACTTTCATCATTTTTTCAACTTTTAAAAACATTTTTTTAATGTTCTTTGATAATTGGAAGAACTGAACTTACAGAGTTCAGAAAGTAGATCCCAGCAAGGGTCAATGTGTAGGGACCCTGGCTTGATGGGAGTACAGACCCCACTGCCACACACACAGACACACAGACACATATGCATGTACGTAACTGGATGCAGACACATGTGAAGACATATGCACACACAGACATGCACACACATGCACACATGTAAACACATGCACATAGGCATGCATGCACATGTAAACACGTACACAGACACATTCATGTGTAAGTAAACATGCAGACACATGCATGTGTATCAACAGGTGCATGCAGACATGCAGGCACATATGTGAACATGCATACAGGTGTGCCCTGAAGATATGTGTGCAGACACCTGCACACATGTAAACATACATGCCCATGTGCCCTGGAGACATGCGTGTAGACACAGGCACACGTGTAAACACACATGCAGATTTGCCCTGGAGACATGAATGTAGACACATAAGGGCACATGTACACAGACATGCCCATGTGTCCTGGACACATGCGTGCAGATGCATAGACACACGTGTAAACAAATGCAGATGTGCCCTGGAGATGTGTGTAGACATAGGCAAATCTGTAAACACACATGCAGATGTGCCCTGAAGACATAAATGCAGACACATGCTCACATGCACACAGTTGCATTGGGACAGTCATCGTGGTTCAGCCTGCCCTGACGTCTCTCCGCAGACATCCTGCAATACTACCTGGCCTGCTCACCCCGCGCCGCCAACCCCTTCCAGCAGGTGAGAGCCTGGCCTGGCCTGGGAAGTTGGGACTGAGATTCTGGGAGAATCTGAGCACGTTGCTCTGTGCAGAGGGGCCCCGAACAAGCGAGCACACGTGGTGCCTGGTTCCTCAGCCTGCAGGACTGGGGAACTGGGGGAGGGAGCTGGACAGAGGCTGTGTGGATGTCACCAACAGCCCCTGGGATTACCACGCCAGTCACCTGAGTGCAAGCCTTTCGGGGTGACCCGCTCAGTGCACCCGCATTGCCAGGACTCCTTTTGCTCCTTGGGTTGGCCTTGTCGGGGGGAGAGGCAGGAGGAGCCCCAGAGATGCCTCTGTAGCATGTTCCAGCATCATGGTGGGGGGGTTTGAAGTGGTTGCCACACAAGCTGATCAAGCCCTGTACACACTGCCTGTCATTGCACAGTGCCTGCAGGACCTTTTGAGTCCTGAAGGTCCTGTCTGTGCTTTGCTTGCTTGTGTGGGTACGTGGTTGGCTGTTACCACCTCAGGGCTCTGTGGTCTCTGGGTGTGTCCCTGGGAAAGCAAGGGTCGGGAGTGCCCGGTTGGCCTCCAGGGCAGATCCTTGACAGCCTCCTAGGCTGGACACCTTGCTGGTGGTAGGGAGGGAAAGGTGGGTGGGCCCAGCGGCCCCCATGGACTCGGTCTCCTCTCTGGAGCAGAAGCTGTCGGGCAGCCACAAGGCGCTGGTGGAGATGCAGGATGTCGTGGCTGAGCTCCTGAGGACCGTCCCCCGGGAGCAGCCGGCCACCAAGGTGAGGGGCTGCGGGGCAGGCGCTGGGGCAGGCAGGGGCCCTTTTTTCTCAGCATGAAAGAAATTTGAGGTGCAAACACAGCTCAGGGCAGATTTGGAGAAGGCACCAGGCTGGCTGAGTAGGGACCTGGTGGCAGTGGGTGCGGGAGGCGTTTCCTCTTTCCTCCCCAGCCCTTGCTGCATTAGGCCTCTGTCTTCCCCTTCCTCCCTCCTTCATTCCTTTTCCTTGGGAATTTTTGGTAGGTTATAAAACATTTATTTTGAGACAGGCTCTTGCTATGTTGCCCAGGTGGGTCTCAGGGCTGGGATGACAGACTTGAGCCACCACACCCAGCTTTTAAAAAATAACTTTATTCTTTGTTTAAAAACTAATATGAGCTCCATATATATATATTTTTTAATTTGAAGAAAATGGAAAGAGATGAAGGAAGAGAATAATAGAATCATATCCATTCTCAGGGTGAATGTCCTGGGGGGATTCTGGAAATTGGAGGGGATTATTGTTTTTCTCTGTAATGTTCTGGGCCAGGCATTTCTACATTAAAATATGTTTTAAAAAATTAAAAATATGCGGCCGGGCGCGGTGGCTCAAGCCTGTAATCCCAGCACTTTGGGAGGCCGAGGCGGGTGGATCACAAGGTCGAGAGATCGAGACCAACCTGGTCAACATGGTGAAACCCCGTCTCTACTAAAAAAAATACAAAAAAGTAGCTGGGCATGGTGGCGCGTGCCTATAATCCCAGCTACTCAGGAGGCTGAGGCAGGAGAATTGCCTGAACCCAGGAGGCAGAGGTTGTAGTGAGCCGAGATCGCGCCATTGCACTCCAGCCTGGGTAACAAGAGCGAAACTCCGTCTCAAAAAAAAAAAAAAAAAAAAAAAAAAAAATTAAAAATATGGCCAGGCGAGGTGGCTCATGCCTGTAATCCCAGCACTCTCAGAGGCCAAGATACACAAATCTCTTGAACCCAGGAGTTTAAGACCAGCCCGGTCAATGTAGGGAAACCCCGTCTCTACTAAAACTACGAAAAGTAACCAGGTGTGGTGGTGGGTACCTGTAGTCCCAGCTACTTGGGAGGCTGAGGTAGGAGAATCGCTTGAATCCAGGAGGCAGAGATTGCGGTGAACGGAGATTGCATCACCGCACTCCAGCCTGGGCAACAGAGCGAGACTCCATCTCAAAGTATAAAATAAAAACTAGGCCAGGCATGATGGCCTGTGCCTGTAATCCCAGCACTTTGGGAGGCCGGGGTGGGTGGATCACGAAGTCAGGAGTTCGTGGCTAGCCTGGCTGAGATGATGAAACTCCATCTCTACCTAAAATACAAAAGTTAGCGGGGCTCGGTGGCAGGCACCTGTAATCCCAGCTACTTGGGAGGCTGAGGCAGGAGAATCACTTGAACCCAGGAGGTGGAGGTTGCAGTGAGCTGAGATGGCGCCACTGCACTCCAGCCTGGGCGACAGAGCAAGACTCTGTCTGGTCAATAAATAAATAAATAAGTTGCCCTGCTCTTGATAAAACCCGAATCTCTTTGGAGGTGTTTGGTCCCCCCGTAGGGATCCCTATCTCTGCACACACCCCCAGCACTGGGGATGAGAGGGAAGAGTGCGGCTGTGGGCACAAGCGTGGTTCTCAGACTCCATTTGGGAGCAGTTGGCCCCTCTCTAAGGAGCTCTTTACAAAGCTAAAAGCAAACAAATGAATCTACACACACAGGGCAGGCGGTGGCGCTCATGCCTTGCATCCAGCACTTTTCGGGGCTGAGGCAGGGGGATCACTTGAGCCCAGGAGCTCATCCTGGGCAACATAGCCAGACCCCATTCTACAAAAAACACAAAAATTAGCTAGGCGTGGTGAAGCATGCCTGTAATCCCAGCTACTCGGGAAGTTGGGGTGGGAAGATTGCTTAAGCTTGGGAGTTCAAGGCTTCAGTGAGCTGTGATGGTGCCACCTCACCCCAGCCTGGGCAACAGAGCAAGACCCTGTCTCAAAATACACACACACACACACACACACATTTATACATATATATATATATATATATATATATATATATATATATATATTATGCACATGTATAAATAAAAAATGAAAAGTAAAAATTATACACACAGATACACACATTACTTTGAATTAAAGTTACTTTTTAGAATTTCTGTTACAGCTAGAGTGCCCTCTTGGCGTTTTTGCATTTGAGTGGGTAGGGAGGGGGATTGGTTTCCTGGGGCCCCCATAGCAAAGCACCCCAGACAGGGCAGGCTCTTGGCGGGGCCAGGTTCTTCCAGGGCCTCCCTTTTGCTTGCAGATGGCGTCTTCTGCTGCCTTTGTAGGGCCAACTCTGTGGGTGTCTGTGTCCTGATCTCTTCTTTTTATTTTAGTCTTTTTTTTTTTTTTTTTTTTTTTTTAAGACAGAGTCTTATTCTGTCACCCAGGCTGGAGTGCAGTGGCACAATTTCGGCTCACTGCAACCTTTGCCTCCTGGGTTCCAGCGATTCAGCTGCCTCAGCCTCCCGAGTAGCTGGGATTACAAGTACCTGCACCACGCCTGGCTAACTTTCCTCTTCTTATAAGGACATGACCCATGTGACCTTGGTTTACCCTCAACACCTCTTTAAAGGTCCTGTCTTCAAATGCAGTCCCTTTCTGAGGTCCTGGGGGTTAGGACTGCAACACAAGAATTTTGGAGGCATTGTTCAGCCCATAACAACAGGCTCTATTATCCCGAAATGCCTTTCTTTCTTTCTTTCTTTTTTTTTTTGGAGACAGGGTCTCCCTCTATCACCCAGGTTGGAGTGCAGTGGCCTGATTTCAGGTCACAGCAACCTTCGTCTCCTGGGTTCAAGCGATTCTCCTGCCTCAGTCTCCTGAGTAGCTGGGATTACATGCATGCACCACCCCACTCAGCTAATTTTTGTATTTTTAGTAGAGACGGGGTTTCACCACATTGCCCAGGCTGGTCTCAAACTCCTGACCTCAGGTGATCTTCCCGCCTCGGCCTCCCAAAGTACTGGGATTACAGGCATGAACCACCAGTCCCAGCCCCAAAATCCATTTCAGGATTGTAGTGGCTCCTTAGAAAACATGCTGTAGGCCAGGCATGGTGGCTCATGCCTGTAATCTCAGCACTTTGGGAGGGTGAGGTGGGCAGATCAGGAGGTCAGGAGTTTGAGACCAGCCAGACCAACATGGTGAAACCCTGTCTCTATCAAAAACACAAAAATTAGCGGGGCATGGTGGTGCACACCTGTAATCCCAGCTACTCGGGAGGCTGAGGTAGGAGAATCGCTTGAACCCAGGAGGTGGAGGCTGCAGTGAGCTGAGATCATGCCACTGCATTCCAGCCTAGGAGACAAAGGGAGACTCCATCTCAAGAAAAAAAAGAAAGAAAGAAATTTAAAGAAAAGAAAATGAGCTGTAAAAGGCAGCACTGGGCCAGTCACTGCTCCTGCGGAGTTGCCGTCATCCTGGCTGTGCTTCTGTGCGGTCGTCTCTCTAGGCAGGTGATAGCGCTGGCAGTGTCTGCACAGGTCACACACACGTGAGCACCCGAGAGTGGACAGACACATTACAGAATCACGCTCACTCTGCATGGAGAGTTTTGTCAGTTAACATGAGACATTTCCCTTGCCTTTAACTGTTCCTTGAAATAAGACTTTTAAAAGCAGAGCAGGTCTGTGTCAGTAGACACATGGGGGGTTCACTGTCTCTCCCATTACAACAAAAGGGGGTCTGTCTTTACGTAGTGGTGCCCACACTGGACAGGTGCTCCCGGGTCCTTGTGTCCTTGATGGGCCCCATGAGTCTGGGAAGGGGCCTGGGGTCACCATTTCTCAAGGTCTCGAGCCCTCAGGTCCTGCACTGAGACCCCAGGGTGGAGGGTATCTCAGTGGCAGATTGTAGAGTAGAGGGAGACCCGGGGGCTTCCAAGGCGGGGCAAGGCTGTCTTAAGGCCCCCCTTCCAAATGAAGTGCTGACCTCCTGTGGTGCATGCCCCCCAGGACCCCCTCCTCCGTGTCCAGGAGGTGCTGAACGGCACAGAGGTCAACCTGCAGCACCTCACCGCCCTGGTGGACTGCCGCAGCCTGCATCTGGTGAGAGGCAGGGCTCGGGGCAGGGTCGTGATGGCTTGGCGGGTAGGAACAGGGGAGCTGCTGCTCAGGAGGATGGGGACCTCCCAGCAGACAGTGGGTCCTCAGCCCAGCCTCTGGGGGGTGGTCCAGGCCACTGAGGCCCACTCCAAGGGCCTCACGCTGCCCCTTCCCCCCTCCCCATCTCTGGATCCTACGGCCTCAGGACTACGTGCAGGCGCTGACCGGCTTCTGCTATGACGGTGTGGAGGGACTCATCTACTTGGCCCTCTTCTCCTTCGTCACCGCCCTCATGTTCAGCTCCATCGTCTGCAGCGTCCCGCACACCTGGCAGCAGAAGAGGTGAGGGGTTCTAGGGGTTGAGGGAGCTTGCCCCAGGCCATGTGGCATGCAGGACGTTCAGGGGCATGCATTTATGGACACCTGTATGCCAGTCCCAGAGGAGAGGGACAGACACCTCCTCACCTCACGACCCTCCCTAGGTTTCTGTGGTATCTCTGAGGCTGCTGGCTCCCAGGTGAGCACCTGCATTTCACAGGAGGAAAACAACCTGGAGGAGCGCCCAGCCTGGGTCTCGGGAGTCTGGAGTGGGCAGTGGGGAGGACTGGGGTCTCCTGCCCGCCACCCTGAGAGCCGGCCTCAGACTCTACTCTGTGCTCCCTCCCAGGCAGGCGTTCACCCTTCCCCTTCCCCGCTGCCATGGGATGCAGGTGCACAGAGCTGTGGGGGAAAAGGTCAGTGTTTAGTCCCCAGGTGGCTGTGGCCTCCAGCTACGTGACCCCCAAGAAGCCAGCTCCCCTGGAGCCACTATGTCCTTACTTTTGAAGTGGGGATCCTGGTGGCCCCTGCCTGAGTCTCCCCACTCAGTACTGCATTGCATGGTGTTTGGGGGTGACAGGCTCCTTCCCTTGCTGGGGCTCCCATGGCTTACCTTTGAGACCTCCACCTCCCCTCCCACTTGAACTGTGGCTACTGCTTGGTGGCCCAACATGGATGGTGGGTAGCTCGGCTCAGATTTCTTACTTTTGTCTGGATTTCTGTTATTTTCCCTTGTGATGGTGATTGTGATGCTGCCAGTGATAATGGTGGCGATGAAGGTGATGGTGGTGATTGTGGTAGTGATGGTGATGGTGGTGATGGTATTGGTAATGATGGCATTGGTGATGGTAATAATGGTGATGGTGGTGATGGTGATGGTGGTAATGATGGTAATGGTGATGATTGTGGTAGTGGATGGTGATTGTGATGGTGATGGTGGTAATGGTAATGATGGCATTGGTAATGGTGGTAATAATGGTGATAGTGGTAGTAGTGATAATGGTGATGGTAACAATGGTAGTGGTGATGGAGGTGGTGGTGATGATGGTAATGATGGCTTTGGTGATGGTGGTAATAATGGTGATGGTGGTGGTGATGGTGATCATGGTGGTGGTTGTGGTGATGGTGGTGATCATGGTGGTAGTGGTGGTGATGGTGATGGTGGTTGTGGTTGTGATGATGGTGATAGTGATGGTGATGATGGTGACAGTGATTATGGCGATGGCAGTGGTGATGTTGGTGATGGTGGTGGTGGTGATGGTGGTGATCATAGTGGTGGTAGTGGTGGTGATGATGGTTGTGGTTGTGGTTGTGATGATGGTGATAGTGATGGTGATGATGGTGGCAATGATAATGGTGATGGCAGTGGTGATGGTGATGGTGGTGATCGTGGTGGTGGTAGTGGTGGTGATGGTGATGGTGGTTGTGGTTGTGGTTGTGATGGTGATAGTGATGGTGACGATGGTGTCAATGATAATGGTGATGGCAGTGGTGATGGTGATGGTGGTGGTGGTGATGGTGGTGATCGTGGTGGTGGTAGTGGTGGTGATGATGGTTGTGGTTGTGGTTGTGATGTGATAGTGATGGTGATGGTGGCAATGATAATGGTGATGGCAGTGGTGATGGTGATGGTGGTGGTGGTAATGGTGGTGATCGTGGTGGTACTGGTGGTGATGGTGATGGTGATGGTGGTTGTGGTTGTGGTTGTGATGATGGTGATAGTGATGGTGATGATGGTGTCAATGATAATGGTGATGGCAGTGGTGATGGTGATGGTTGTGGTGGTGATGGTGGTGATCGTGGTGGTGGTAGTGGTGGTGATGGTGATGGTGATTGTGGTTGTGGTTGTGATGATGGTGATAGTGATGGTGACAATGGTGTCAATGATAATGGTGATGGCAGTGGTGATGGTGATGGTGGTGGTGGTGATGGTGGTGATCGTGGTGGTGGTAGTGGTGGTGATGGTGATGGTGGTTGTGGTTGTGATGATGGTGATAGTGATGGTGATGATGGTGACAGTGATAATGGTGATGGCAGTGGTGATGTTGGTGATAATAGTGATGGTAGTGGTGATGGTGTCAGTGTTAACAAAGATGGTGGACATAGGGGAGTAGATAAGAGCATAGCCCTGAACTCACAGGGCTAGATTCAGATCCTGTTTCTATCCTTGCTTATTGTATGATGTGGGCAAGTCACTTAACCACCCTGGGCCTCCATTTCCCTCACTGTAGAAAGGGAGTTGTAAGAGGACACAGCTGGAGTGTCGAGGGGACACTCAAGCCACTGCATATGAGAGACGTGGCTGGTGGCCACCGCTCAGCCAAAAGCTACCACTGTTCTGCTTCTGAAGTGCTCGCCACCAGGCAGCCCACCCTGTGTCCCATCTGGGACCTCATGGGGCGTGGAGGAGCTCCAGAGTGCCAGAGGCCTGCACAGAGTGGAGTATGGAAAGCCAGAGGGCAGCAAGGCCAGGAAAACTGGCTCAGGCCACCCAAGGGTGCAGTTGGGCTGTGCAGAGCCAAGAGGCACCCCAGCCTCCTGTGCCCTCCCAGGAGGGGCCTCACATTTTTCTTTCAGTAAGCAGACAGCAAGCCTTGCCATGCTCAGGCTGCGGTACAGGGCCTGGCACTCGGGTGATCACACAGGGGCGGGGCTGGACGAAGAGCTGAGTGACCAGCCTACAGTCCCACATGCAGTATGCACACAGCCAAGCTAGGCCTGGAACCAGGAATGTCTGTCTGCACCAGAGCAGACCCTCAGGGGTCGCCAGCTCCTTCCTGCTGGGGCCTTAGCTGGTGCTGCATGTCCCTCCTCGCAGAGGCCCTGACGAGGACGGGGAGGAGGAGGCCGCTCCGGGGCCACGGCAGGCGCATGACAGCCTCTACCGTGTCCACATGCCCAGTTTGTACAGCTGTGGCAGCAGCTACGGAAGTGAAACCAGCATCCCGGCCGCGGCCCACACCGTCAGCAACGCCCCAGTCACTGAGTACATGTGAGTTGAGGGGGGCAGGCACCCAGGCTCACTTGGGGAGCCCAGTAGGACCAGCAGGCACATCAGACTTCTAATGCAGCTGAGAACGTGGATCCAGGTTGGGACTAGCTTGAGGGAAGGCGCTGGAGAAGGGGCAGTGTCTGGGCATTGAGTGCCTCCTGCCCCAGGTGGACTCGGTCCAGGGGCCATGGGGATGCCACGTGGTCAGATGGAGGTTCTGTGTCCAGGACACAAGGACAGGTGGCTCAGAGGGAGTGGGCTCTGGCCAGGCCAAGGTGGGCAGGGGGCTCTCTGTGAGCCCTCTCTGAGCCCTTTGTTACTGTGCTTGGTTCATGGGACCCCCAGTGAGAACAGATGTGCCCACCCATGTGAAAGTCAGGATCAAAGATGGGGGTGTCAGGCAGGCTGGGTGGGCACAGCTGGGCCACCTCCAGGGCCCCCCGTATGGCCAGCAGTCCCTCACAGCCTCTCTCCCCTCATGCCTCAGGAGCCAGAACACCAATTTCCAGAACCCCCGCTGTGAGAACACCCCACTCATTGGGCGTGAGTCCCCGCCGCCCTCAGTAAGTCTTGGGGCAGGAGGGTGGATGGGGTGGCTGCTCAGCCTTGGGGGCCTGCTGTTGCACTGTGTTGGCGGGCTGGTGTGGCACATGCAGCCAGTGTGAGCTCTAGGGGCAGCTGTGAGCCGCCACCACTGGTGTTCCAGGGAGCTCTTCCCAGCTGGGACCTCTCTGCAGGGTGTCCAGCATGAGTAGACCGGGCTGGGTGGGCCTGCTAGCTCCTCTCAGGCAGCCTTAGAGTTCCCTGGGGCCAGAGGGCAGCCTTGGGGCCAGCCACCCAGCACATCAGCTCTCAGGCCCTTTCTTGGGGAAGGCAAGCAGGTGGGTGGGCAGGTGTGACCCCACTGCAGCCCTCCCAGCTCCTGGGCACGGCCCTGCACCAGGCCCTCCCTGGCCTCTTACCCTCCATTTGCTGTCCCTTCTGGATCCATGGGGTGCCACTGCTCCAGTTCCCAGGGGCCCTGGCTCTGCCTCCTTTTCTTTTTCTTCCTTGAGTCTTTTCCTGAGTGTCTGTTCCAGCCCTGGTGTGCCCTCTGGCATCTCAAATAAGACACAGGCAGGAGGGAACAGAGTGCCCAAGAGAAGGAGCTTGTGGCACAGTGGAGGGACCGGGGAGGAGGGGGCCGGGCTACCAGGACAGGGCTTGAGAGGCCAAAGGCTGCCTTGCTCAGAAATCCCCATCCTGTGTGGCTGCTGCCGTTGTCACCAGCAGCACAGAGCTGGGCCTGGGGTGTCTGGGAGGGGCCAGGCCTGTGAGGCTCAGGCCATCCAAGTGCAGGCCCAGTCCCACTGCCATCGTCATCCTCGCCATCACACGGCCCCGTAGCCCCCTCCCAGCCCCGCACCCTGGAGTTGAGGCTGCGCTCTCTCTCTCTCTCTCTTTCTCTCCTGCACCCCACCCACCCCGGGCCCTCCTAGCGCTATCTGGCTGCCCTGGACTCTGGCAGCCACGCGGGCTGGCAGTTTAAGCCCATGGACAGCGCCCGAACGCTGTGGTAGCTGTGCCCTCAGAGCGACAGGTACTGACCCACCGGGTCCCCCACCCCGCACGGCCGCCCGCCTGCGCCTCCCGCCTCCGCCCTGCACTCACTGCCGCCCTCCCGTTGGCACTGGCCCGGGGCTCCATCCATCTGGCTCCTGTTGGCAGGGACAGCTCTGAGCACCTTGGCCCAGCCAGAGACTTCTAATGCCGGCCCTGGGCCCGCCAGCCTCACAGTGAGGTTGGCAAGTCCCCTTCCAGGCTCCCCCAGCCCAGCTGCTTGGCCTCTGGGGACTCTGCCACCAGCTCCAAGTGGCCCTAGCCCCTCCTATCACCTCCCAGTGAGGAATCCATGCACCCAGACCCCTGTATGCACCTGGGCCCCTGGGCGTGTGGCCGGCTGGCCCTACCCTAGAGGTGCTGCCTATGTGTTGGGGCGTGCACATGGAAGGGCATGTGCCCACGAGCACGCAAGCTTGGCCCCACAATGGTGGGGGTGCCTGCTTGGACTCCTTCAGGGGTCTGGGTGGCTGCCCCGTCCTGTCCTGCTCCCACCCCACCCCGTGCTGCATGTCCATGGAATGCCGAGGCTCCGGGCCATGGCTCCTCCCTCCCACCCCCTCCATGGCTGCCTCACAGGCTGTGTGAAACCTAGGTGTCCTAGGAGGGCTTTTGGGGACCTGGGGAGCTCTGTGCCTCTGAGTCTGGGGACTGTGGGAATGGGCCTGGGGCCCTGGAGTTCTGGAGCCCACCTGGATTGGGGGCTGGCCTGCCTGGCCTCCTCACTGCTGCTGGCCCTTAGCACGTGCCAGGCATGTGGGTCCTTCGCACTGTCTGGCCTCAGCACATGCCTCATGCATGTGGGTTTCTCTGAGCAAACACATGCACTCTCTTGCACACTCCCATGCACATAAGACCTTCATATTCCTGGCTGGACAAGGGCAGCCAAGATGTGCAGGCCGGCTGCAGAGCCAGGCACACGGCAGCACCCACTGCAGCCGTCTCTGTTCCCAAGTCCGAAACCCAAAAGGAGCCCGCACTTGGGTCCCTGACGGGAGTTGGGGGGCTGCATTGCTTCAGCCTCCTGTGTGGCTTAGGGGTCCTCCTTCCATGGCATGAAGGGGTGGCCCAGGGGATGTCCTCAGGCTGGGCTCTCCGTACTCCTGTGGGCGGTGGCCTGGCTGCAGGAGGACCTAGCCCTGGGCCCAGAGGAGGCCTTGGCCTGTCCCTGGAGGGCGGCTGGTGTGTGTCCTTCAGGTCCTGGGGGTGTAGGGTGCGGGAGAGGCCTTGGAGCTGTGGCTCCTGGGGGTGGCAGAACTCTGTCTGGCCTAACACCCAAATGCTGCTGATGTGGGCTTGAGGGGCTGTGTGTACACCCCTCCTCAGAGGAGACGTCCCCTGCCCTGAGCCAAGCGAATTGGAGGCTGCCTCTCCCTCAGCCCCAGCCAGGCCTACAGCACAGGCCCCCCCAGCCAACAGCACCTCCCGATCCCTTCCTTATAGGCTCTGCCAGGGCACCCTGTACTGTCCCATTCTGCTCCTAGGGCTTCTGGCTTAGCCAAGTGAGGACCATGAGGAGGACACCCCTGACTGTGTGTGCCGTGCAGGGGCCCTGCTGACGCCTCTCCCTTGTCTTCCTCCAGTACACCTCCAGCATGAGAGCCAAATACCTCGCCACGAGCCAGCCTCGCCCCGACTCCAGCGGCAGCCACTAGACGGCGCCCAGCAACCACCCACCCCATGTGCCAACTGCCCCTCCCATGCCAGCACTGCCACTTCCACCCGGGCCACCTGCCGGACCCTCCCTCGCACGCCGCGCCAGGCCCGCCCCGGACGTGTCTGCAGGCCGCTTGCCCTCCTCTCCCCTCCCCACAGGGGCACAGTGGAGACGAAGGGGCTCCAGGCCTGTACCCCCAACTCGGGTCACACCTGAACGCTGCTGCCAGCCGACGCCCCAGCCCTGCACGCCACCCACTGTCCCAGCACGCTCCCTCTGCAGATGGCCGCCGCACCCCCAGCCCTGGCCGCACCTGACCTGTGCTGTCTCCGCCCGGCCCTTCCCTCCGCAGCTCTCCTTCCTCTGCCTGGCACTTCTGTGGACCCCTTCTTAGTTCACAGGCACCACTGGGCCGCTCTGTGCCGGCACCCGCTGGTCACAGAGGGACAGGGGCATGTGCCATCTACTCATCTCTGCCCT
Source organism: Saimiri boliviensis (assembly GCF_048565385.1). NCBI lineage: Eukaryota > Metazoa > Chordata > Mammalia > Primates > Cebidae > Saimiri > Saimiri boliviensis. The sequence goes on along the minus strand of NC_133449.1, from coordinate 152,795,856 downwards.
TTGGTTCCCCCTGAGGTCCCTCTGCGTGCCCATCTCTCTGCAGTGCCCTCCTTGCCTGTGCAGCCCACCCACCCACAGGCTTAACCCTCCTGCCAGCTGCCAGAGGCCCCTTCCAGCAGGGCACCTCTCCATCGCCCCAGCCTCACTCTCTCCCTCAGCACCTGCCTTGTCGGAGGCCCTAGCCCTCCATGGACAGACAGTAGGGGCCATGTGGAGCTGAAGCCACTCACCTGCCACCCAGTGCTGGCTGCCTTCTTGGTGCCAAACCCCCTCCCCCCACCCAGAGACTGGGCAGCTGTGTCTGGTTTGTTCTTTGCACTAACCACATTTGTCATCTCTAGGGCAGGCCGGGGCTGCTGGCCGAGGGGACCGCTAGCACCCCCTTCCCTCCCTTCTTGGTTCCATTTCCATCCGTGACAGGTACAGCGTCCGAGGAACCGGGCCTGAGGGGCTGGACCCAAGCTGGCAATGAACGTCCCTCAGCCTCTGCTGCCCCACTTGGGACTAACCACTAACCTCACCCCCCGCCTCCACGGGTGTCCCTGGCTGGCCCAGAGCCGGCAGTGTGAGCCCAAGTCCGGACTGGAGCGGAGGCCAGAGCAGCTGGCTGGGAGTCAGGGCTGCAGTAGCATTTCTTCAAGGGGTGCTTCAGGGGGTGCCATAGACTGACAGGCAGCCCAAGGGCCTGGACACCCCTCTCCAGGCAGGTGCTGCCCCAGGAGGACAGTCCTTGGGAATCAACCTCCCATGGGCTTTGGACTGAGGTCCCTGTGGCCTCAGTCTCCCTCCCCGTAAAGTGGGAGCGAGGCTTCCCTACGGTGCTTTTGGCTTTAGTGTACGATGTTTGCTGTGCTTCCTGCCGTGGAGGGCAGAGCCACCCCAAATCAGGATCAGACATTCTGCCACTCCTGGCCCCAGCCCTGGCCCAGCCAGCCCAGCCCACGAGGCTCAATGCCTGTGCCAAGGCCGGGGCCAGTCAGAGGGCAGCTGGATGGCCACATGCAGGGGTCAAGGCCGGGCCCAGCAGTTTACAGATGTATGGCTCTTCCTCCTGGAGCAGCCAGCAGCTACCTGGACCAGAAATGTCCTCATCCCCTCCCTGGGGCCAGGCTCTGCCCTGCCCTTCCTCTGTGAACCCCTCCTTTCTTTGTGCTGGTGTCTGGGACCAAAAGGGATATGGGAGGGCAGAGTGGGGAGGGGAGTCCATGGGCCAGGGGCCCCAATCCTGGGTGTCTGAGCTCCCTGGGCATGACCAAACCTCAGTGGAGGGGTCTCTGCTCCAGGCCCTGCCCAGCTGACATTCTGAGCCTCCTCGGAGGCCCCGCCACAGCCAATCTGCCCAGTCTTTCCTCTGGGCTTGACCTGCCAGGGGAGCTCTCCAGCCTGGGGTTGAGAGGGATGCCCTGGCACCCTGACTTGGGTGCCAGCCAAGCGCCCCACGACCACTCAGAAGCACAAATGCTGTCCGTGGCCGCAAGGCTGCCTGCCAGGTGAATGGACATAGCATGAGAGGCGTCGAGGCGGGGGCTTCGAGCTTCGTGCTGTCTCGGGACTCCTGACCATGGTGTGCGTGTGTGCCCGTCTGTGACGAGGTTGAAGAAACGAAATGGGGAAAATCAAAAGGGGTTCAAACCCCACCTCAGTAGGTGGAGGGGAGCGCCTGCCATTGGTTGTCTTTTTGTTCTGAGTTTTCAGTGCCGTGTTCCTAACTACCCCATCCTGTGACCTCACCACACCTACTGGGGGCATCTGGCCGGCACCTGCTGCCGTGGCCAGCCCCCACTCTCACCCTGTACAGGGGATCTTGCAGGCCCCAGGCCCACAGCCTCATTGAGAGGACAGGGTGGCCCTGGGGACAAGGGGGAGGAGCCCAGGGGCTTACCACACTGAGGGGGCTCCTCAGCAGGCATTTACTACCCTGGGCTCCCCACCCCCCCGAGTGTTGTGGCAAGGTTGGTAGTGAACAGGCCTGATTAGGAGCAGCCCCTGGCCCATTGCCCACCCACCCATCTCACTATGCAATTCGAGTTCCAAGCACCATTTGCTCCTCCCCTGAGGCCAGCTCTGCCCAGCCCTGGGAGGCGTGGTGAGGCAGCCCCTGGACCCCAGACCTCCAGACGGGGCAGGCTGGGGACGAGGCCCTCTCCTGTGGGATCTTTGTTTTGTGTTTAACCATAATGGTTGTGTACTGAACCACTTCATATTTGTTATATATATAATATATATAATCTCCTTAAGACTCGGCCTCCCGGTTTACCCCCGGCCCGGGCATCTGACCTCCCCCACCCCAGTGTGACTTAACATCCAGGAACTGAGGCCTGAACCATTTTGCATTTCCCCTTCCTCCAGCCTCCGTAGGGCCATGGCTGTATGTACTGTCGCTGTGTTTTTCTGTTTTTTAGAACTGGGTTTGGGGGCTGATTTTTATTTCTTTGGGGGCTTTATTTTTCTTGGCAAATACTAAATATCTCGTCAATGTAATTTCTGTGGTTTCTATTCAGCTTGGGTTTCATGTTTTAAAATAAACAAATTTTAAAAAACAAGCCTCTCTTTCTGAGCTGCTTTGGCTCCCGCCCGGCCGCTAGTAGGGAGTCTGTGGCCCCAGGCAGAGGCAGTGGGGGCGCAGAGGGGACACTGAGGGCGGGGCGGACCAGGTCAGCTCGGCAAGGTGGGCTGGGCGGGGCCTCTCGGGATTGTGGGCGGGGCGCTGGGGTGGGTGGGGCTTCTCGGGGTTATGAGTGGGTCTCCAGGGGTGGGCGGCTTCTCGGGGTTATGAGTGGGTCTCCAGGGGTGGGCGAGGCCTCTTGGAGTGAGTGGGCAGGGATCTCGGGACAGCTTCTTTAGGAATGGGTGGGCGGGGCCTCGGGACTGTGGGCACAACACGAGAGGCCCTCAGGGGGTGGAGTGGGCGGGGCCTCTCGGGGTTGTGGGCGGGGCGCCGGAAAGGCCCTCAGGGGATGGGGTGGGCGGGGCCTCTCGGGGTTGTGGGCGGGGCGCCGGGGAAGGGTCTCCAGGGATAGGGTGGGCAGGGCTTTTAGAGTGAGGGCGAGGGCCTTGGAAAATAGGTGGGCGAGGAGCTGGGAACAGGATCTCGGGGGATGGAGTAAGAGGAGCCTCTCTGAGCGAGTTGGCGGGGCCACGCTCGCTGGGTGGGCGGTATCTCGCGGGCGCAAGGCCCTTGCTGACCCGGTGGCTGTGTGCGAAGCAGCGGTGGATCCGAGCTGGGAGTGCTGATCCGACCGACATGGTAAAAGCCTCACTTTGCTGTCTGCACTTGCACTGCCAGGGGCCGGTGGGGACCGGGATCGCTGTGGAGAGGCCCCGCCGGCCCTCAGGAGAGGTGAGGGGCCTGGCCTGCAGCACGGATGGTGGAGGGGTCGAGAGGCCAGGTGGAAGCAATGATGGGTTTCAGGACGAGCTCTTCCTGAGCCCCCAGTGCAATCACTCTCCGTCCTTCCAAAAGCAGCACCGAGGCGGGTTCCCGTGCTCCCTGGGCTGGGGGTCCTCTCCTGGAGGCCCGCACAGGGTCTACGTGTTTCAAGGACCCCTCCCCAGACACACACACCCCAGGCTCCTGCTGAGAAGCAAGCTTGGGAAGGTACATAACCCCGCGATAACACACCCATCTCACAGGCTGATGTTAGGACTCCCTAAGTTGGGGGAGGCCCCTTTTGACCAGAGGAGCATTTGTCTCCCATGCCTGGGTGCACAGGCTTGGGAATACAGGTGGCGAGGGCACCTGTGGGCACCGTGTATGTGGGGCAGGGGCGTCCGCTAGGCAGGGCCCCTTCCTCCTGCCACCAGCACACACCAGCAGCTTTGCCCAGTGTGCTTGGATTTGACCTTGGCTGCTCCAGGGTGGGACCCAGGACAGGCCAGCTCTGAAGGAAGGCCGCCGAGCTCCCCAGAGTGGGGACACCAGAGCTCTGAGGCTTCTGGGAGTCATGTGATAAGGCACATCTGGGGCTAGGAGCCTATAAGGCGAGAGCCCCAGCCTTGGAGCAAGAGCCAGTGGCCACAAGGGAAAGACCCCAGGCATGTCCTGCCCCTCTCAGATCTCAGCCCCCCGTCTCTCTGTCAGGAAAGGCAGAAAACAATATCCTGGTTCATCGCAGGGCAGGGGTGGGAGGGTTGGCAGGGTGGCATACCCCTCATTCAGTGTTTCTAAGTTCAGCCACTGTCTGGGCACTGGAGTGCACCCAGGGAACCAAAGGACAAAGGGCTTTGCCCTCAAAGAGAAAGGGCTCTGCTCAGGTGGGAGAAAAACGGCAAAATTAACCAGCAGATGATAAACATGTGAGAACATCCTGCAGGAAAACGATCGTGGTGGAGGGATCGGGAGGGCGGGGACAGGGGTGTTAGCCAGGTGCAATTTCTAATGGTCAGGAAAAGCCTCCCTGAAAAACTGGCAACCCAGAGAGACTACTGGAGGTCAGGAAGTGCATGAGGTCCCCACTGTTGCCATGGCAAACCACAGCAAGCTCTATGGGCTTAAGACAACACATACTCATGATCCTATCATTCTGTGAGTCAGAAGTCTCCCTGGGCTAAAGCCAAGGGCTGGTTCCTTCTGCAGGCTCTTGAGGGAGAGAGTCCAGAGTCCATTTCCTTGCCCTTTCCAGCTTCTAGAGGCATCCACATTCCTTGACTGGTGACCCCTTCCTCCACCTTCAAACCCAGCAGCAGAGAGCACCATGAGGTCTCTGGGTCTGACCCCAACCCCCCTGCCTGTGATTACACTGGGCCCACGTGGGTAATTTCCAATCATCTTTCCATCTCAAGATCCACAATTAACTCATGTTTCCAATGTCCCTTTGCTTTACCATGTTAAGTCTGGGACAGCTCTGGAAGCCATTATCCTACCTACCATGGGAAGGTAGTTTTAGTTTTGAGGCTATCTGAGGAAAGCGGGTTCCAGAAGAGAGAACAGCCAGTGCAAATGCCCAGAGGCAGACGCGTGCCTGGTGTGTTCAAGCCAGGAAGTGAGGCTGGCCGAAGTGGAGGAAACTAGGACGAGAGTGGGTGGCTGGGGCTGGGAGAGACTTTGACGTTGAACCAGAGGAAGATAGGAGCCATGGAGGGTCAATGAGCAGACTGACATGACCTAACATTCTTTTTTTTTTTTCACTTCTTTGAGATGGAGTCTCACTGCCATGCCCAGGCTGGAGTGCAATGGTGTGATCTCACTACAACCATCCCCTCCTAGATTCAAGCAATTCTGCCTTAGCCTCCTGAGACACTGGGATTACAGGCACCTGCCACCATGCCTGCTAATTTTTGTGTTTTTAGTAGGGATGGGGTTTCACCATATTGGCCAGGCTGGTCGAGAACTCCTAACCTCAAGTGATCCTCCCACCTTAGCCTCCCAAAGTGCTGGGGTTACAGGCATGAGCCACCATGCCCCAAGAGGGGCTAGACCCAGGGCACAATGGAGGCTGGCTGCACAGGCGTGTGGTCCCTTGGGGATATGTGGAGGGTCTCATGAAATAGGAAGGCAGGCAGGAGGGGGTGGGAGCTGAGGAGAGAGGAGGAAGGGTGAGCCCAAGAGAGGAACAATGGGACCCCTGAGGCCCCCTGGGGTCCATGGTCTGGGACTCTAAATGAGACTAGACAGAGGGTGGTTTTTTTTCCAGCTGTGTTTGGCTGCCCAGGTGCAGGCAGGGGGTTGGGTGCAGCCAGGTGAGCGTCACAGGTCCTGCCAGGAGATGATGATGAAGGGGAAATCAAGCCCAGGCCCTGAAATTGCAGCCAGCTGAGGGTACGCTTGGTGGCAGGGCGGAAAGATCATTGAGGAATCATCAGGACAGGCAGGTGGAGGCAGAGCAGGAGGCAAGGATGGCCCAGGGCTAGGCCAGGCCTGGAGAGCAACCATGAGTGGGGGTCTGGGGGAGCGGGTGTTTGAAGGGAGGGGATGCCAAGGTCACCAAGAACGGACCCCGGAGCAATGGAGAAGAGAGGTGCTGCAGCGGGTGCGGGGCTCACGCCCATTAATTCTAACACTTTGGGAGGCCAAAGCAGATGGATCACCTGAGGTCAGGAGTTCCTGACCAGCCTGAACAACATGATGAAACCCTGTCTCTACTAAAAATACAAAAATTAGCCGGGCGTGGTGGCACATGCCTGTAATCCCAGCTACTTCAGAAGCTGAGGCAGAATTGCTTGAACCTGGAAGGCCGAGGTTGCAGTGAGCTGAGATGGTGGCCTGAGTGACAGAGCAAGAGTTGGTCTCAAAAAAAAAAAAAAAAAAAAAAAAAAGAGAGTGGCTGGGAGTGTGAGCCGAAATCTTGGAAAGAGGGAGTCCGTGGATACCCACATGAGGCCAGGTGGGCAGCAGGTGACAGCTACCGTCCCAGAAGCCAGAGATTTCAGGATGACGGCATGAGAGAGGGAGGACGAGAAGGGTCCGGGTGGTGGCGAGAGCTGCTGTGGGGACCACAAGCGCCCAGCAGGCGGCGCCGGGTACTCAGAGGAGGAAAGACGGGGTGGGCCCCTCCCTGCAGTTCCGTCTGTGCTGGGCAGGGCCTGGGAATCTGCATTCCCCGCCGTGCCTGGAGGCTGCTGGTGGGGCTCTGAGGGCAAGGGGAGTGGTTGCTAAGCTGAGGTTGCAATGCCACCCTCCACAGCCAGGGCAGACAGCAGCTGCAGGAGGGTGCCTGGGGCTTTGCCATAGGAAGCTGGGTCAGGCGTGCTCTGACAGGGCCTGAGCTACATAAACCAGACTTCGGTCATGGGGCTGTAGGTCGTGCCAGGAACTCCGAAGAGCAAGCACGGGGCTGTGGGGGGGTCTCTTCCTTCCCCACCCCTTGTGGCTGTACCCATGGGTCTGGGTGGGGGGCCTGGGAAAGGTGGGACTTGGAAGGGGTGAGAAACAGCCTGCAATCAACACCAGCCAGTGACCAGGGACTGCTTGGGTTGTACGAGGTGGGGACCTGATGTCCCAGAGGCCTGCGCAGGGGAGGCAGGGGGTTCATGATTGGCAGTTGGGGGGAGCTTTACAGCTCTGACCCTCCAAAATCAGCATGGTGACATCATCAGGGCAACCTCCAGCCTTCAGAGGCCAAGACGAGGAGCCCCTGTCCTGGGGTACCTCCTTGAGATGCACGGAGCCCAAGTGCCTTTTTATTTTATATATTTTTTCTTTTTTCTTTCTTTTTTTCTTTCTGAGATGAAGTTTTGCTCTTGTTGCACAGTCTGGAGTACAGTGGCATGATCTCAGCTCAACACAACCTCCTGGATTTTCAAGCGATTCTCCTGCCTCAGCCTCCTGAGTAGCTGGGATTACAGGCATGCGCCACCACGTCTGGCTAATTTTTGTATTTTTAGTAGACACAGGGTTTCACCATGTTGGTCAGGCTGGTTTCAAACTCCCAACCTCAGGTGATCTGCCCATCTTGGCCTCCCAAAGTGCTGGAATTACAGGCGTGAGCCACCGCACCCAGCTTTTTAAATTTGAGATGGAGTCTCACTCTGTTGCCCAGGCTGAAGGGCAATGGCACGATCTCAGCTCGTTGCAACCTCCACCTCCTGAGTTCAAGTGATTCTCCCGCCTCAGCCTCCCGAGTAGCTAGGACTACAGGCACATGTCACCATACCCAGCTAATTTTTGTATTATTAGTAGAGATGGGTTTCTCCATGTTGCCCGAGCTGGTCTTAAACTTCTGACCTCAAGTGATCCACCCGCCTCAGCCTTCCAAAGTGCTGGGATTATAGGCATAAGCCACCACCCCCAGCCCTATTTTATTTTTGTTTATTATTAGATGAGGTCTCACTGTTTCCTAAGCTGGTCTCAAACTCCTGGCCTCAAGTGATCCTCCTGCCTTGGCCTCCCAAAGTGCTGGGAGTATAGGCATAAACCACCAAGCACAGCCCTTCTGTTTTTTTAAAAAATTTAAGAGGCCAGGCATGGTGGCTCATGCCTGTACTCTCAGCACTTTGGGAGGCCAAGGCAGGAGGATCACTTGAAGCCAGGAGTTCGAGAACAGCCTGGGCAACATGACGAAACCCTGTCTCTACTAAAAATACAAAAATTAGGCCGGGCGCGGTGGCTCAAGCCTGTAATCCCAGCACTTTGGGAGGCCGAGGCGGGTGGATCACGAGGTCAAGAGATCGAGACCATCCTGGTCAACATAGTGAAACCCCATCTCTACTAAAAATACAAAAAATTAGCTGGGCATGGTGGCACATGCCTGTAATCCCAGCTACTCAGGAGGCTGAGGCAGCAGAATTGCCTGAACCCAGGAGACGGAGGTTGCGGTGAGCCGAGATCGCGCCATTGCACTCCAGCCTGGGTAACGAGAGCGAAACTCCGTCTCAAAAAAAAAAAAAAAAAAAAATACAAAAATTAGCCCAGTGTGGTAGCACACACCTCTAATCCCACCTACTTGAAAGGCTAAGTGAGAGAATATTTTGAACCTGGGAGGCAGAGGTTGCACTGAGCTGAGACTGCACCACTGCACTCCAGTGTGGACAACAAAGCAAGACCGTTTCAAAAAAAAAAAATAAAAAAAATAAAAAAAAATTTCAGAGACAGGATCGTACTCTGTTATCCAGGCTGGAATGCAGTAGTGCAATCATGGCTTACTGCAGCCTGGAGCTCCTGGACTCAAGCGATCCTCCCCACTCAGGCTCCTGAGTAGCTGAGACTACAGGTGTGTGCCACCCACTTATCTAATTTTTTTTTTTTAAGAGATGGGGTCTCACTGTGTTGCCCAGACTAGTCTCAAACTCCTGGCCCCAAGCAATTCTTCCTGCTTGGCCTCCCCAAATGCTGGGATTACAGGTGTGAGCCACCACACCTGACCCCAAGCACCTCCTGGTGTGTCCAATTCTGGGCTTAGAGATGGGGCTGGCCTCAGAAGCAGGGGATCATTTGAGAATATTTGAGAAGGCTGAGGCTGGGTGGGTACATGGGCCCAGCGGCAGCAGCAAGACTTGCCCATCGGGTCTGACAGACACGAAGCTGGCCCTGGCCCTGGCCCTGGCCCTGGCCCCTGCTTTCTCTCTGACCCCAGGCCCAACAGGCAGGACTGGCTGAAGTCACATAACCTGGCCCCTGGCCCCTCTGAGCCTGTGGAAAGCTCTAGTTGCCCGAAATTGGGGGGTGGGGATCATGAGACCCAACGCCATTGCCTGCCCTACCCATCAGGCTTCCAGTCGTCCTCTGCCTTGCCTCTGCACCTCTGCCCAGGCAGTGCCGAGACCTAGAAGGCCCCTCCTCTCCCCACTCCATCTTGACAAAGCCTTCCTGCTTCGGCTCAGAGGCACCTCTTCCAGGAAGTTGGCCCTGATGACCCCAGTGGAAGGGAAGTTCTTTTAAACTGAAGTGCCCCACCCTAGCAGCCCCTCCCGGACCCCAAGCAACCTTGGGGTTCCTCAGGCACTCGCCTGGCAGAACGGAAGCAGGGGTGGGGGCTGCGGTCTGCCACCCTCCCTGAGCACCCAGCAATCCCTGTGGTTGCAGTTTTACTTTTCTATTTTGAAAACCCCATAAATGATCAGTAGTTTGGAAAGGGGTGCCTGGCTGAGCTGGTTTCGGGGAACCAGCTCCATGTTCCTGGTTTCGTGGAACATGGAGCCCCCGAAGTTGGCCAGGGCCCTTTCTGACCATCCCCTAATCTGGTGTGATGGTACTGTTGGTGGGTGGGACACAGCTGTCCCCAAAATGTACCTAGGGGAGGAATTAGTTCACCTCCCCTGCTGGGTGAGTCACCTTCCGGGGGGTGTGGTAGATGGAAGAAGTCAGACTGTCTCATTCTCCTAAGACCCTGCTGGGCCTGCTTCCCCTTTTGAGGGCAGGGAAACATCCCTTGGTCAACTTGGAAGAGGAAGGGGCCCAGATGCACTGGCTTGTGTCCCTCCCGAGATGTTCCCTGACCCCCAGCACACAGGGACTGCATTTACCTTTGCTCCCATTTCTCAGATGGAGAGGTCAAGGCCCCGGGAGTGGCTGGGCTTCCTCCCCACCCGACTTCTTGTTCCTCTGCTCTCCCCAATGCTCACCAACTCCTGACTCCCACCCCCTCCACACACAGGGACATTTGAAGATTAATGGGGGCTCCCTAAGCCCCAATGGGGGCCCCACAGCTATGTCCATGGGGCGCTCTGACCCCTGGGTCCAGGCATACCTCTGCCCCTGGGGTCCCACCAGCTCTGTGGGGAGGCGATGCCAGTTGCTGGGGTTGGGGGGCAGCGTTGGGGCCAGGGCAAAAGGCCCCAAGCCTCTGACTCACCAGGGCAGGAAGGAGGCCAGCAGCCTCTGCCCGCAACCTGTTCCATCGTGACTCCCGACCGCCCCACCCCGGAGTCTCCACTTCCGCGTTCAGAAGAGGGGCCTGCACTGTCCTGTGAGAAGCGGTGGGCACGTGGTGGGTGCTGAGGGAGGACCACAGCTGCCCAGACAGGGGTCAGGCTGTGTGATGGTGAGCAGCCCTCCATCCCTCCCACCAGCCCAGTCTCTGCCCACACCCCCTGGGCAGCTGCTCTGCTGACTCGGGCCCATCCAAGGCCAAGATGCAGTCACAGCCCTGCCAGCCATCCCCAAGGCCAGGGCAGCCCCCAGCCAGGCTGTGAGTAACGGGCCTCTGCAGGCCCATTCAGCAGCTCAGCACTCTCTGGAGGGGGCAGTGATAGGGAAGGGGAAGATACCCCCCACCCAGAGGCACTTTTCGCAGTGTGTTGTCTGTTTGGAGCCAAGCAGGGGGTGCAGAGGCAGCATGAAGGGCAACCTGGAGCCCCGGGGTCGGAGAGGGGGGATTGGGGTCAGGCCAGAGCAGGAACTTGCAGACTTGCAGAGGGCACAGCCAGGGCAGCGCCAGCCCAAGGGTGCAAGCCCCAGGGAGGGGGTGGGGGCTCAGAATGAAGAAGAGGAAGTGAGCCACCCAGGGCTGCCAGGAGGGTGAGCAGAGGGAATCCCCGCCGAGGCTGCAGCACCCCTCCCCTACTCAGTCACCCTCAAAGGCTGGATTTGAGGAAGGAAAAGCACCGCAGAGCTGCTGTGTTTAGACAACAAGGGTCTGGATCTCTGCAGGGGCTGAGACCAGCTGCAGTGGGGGCTCCACACTGCTCCTGCTCCCCAGGACTCCTCCCACCACCTAGAGTTGGGGTTGGGACCTGGGGCCACCTCCCAGGAGAGGCGGATGCAGCGTAACCAGCTGTGGGGTGGCTGGACCCATGGCTGGCCTGGCTTGGAGCCTGAGAGCCTCCCCAGCCCAAGAGCATGACTGCCAGGCCTTGGGCCGTCAGCTGCTCCATGCCTCGGTTTCCCCAACTGCAACATGAGGTGATGACATGGACTCTGCAAGCTTGTGGTAGGAGTGAAGTTGGATAAGGAGGTCCCAGGCCCAGTCACAGGAGTCACTGTCCTCATGCAAGGGCTGTCCTCCCCAGTGTCCAGGCCAGAGCCTTGGGGTCGCTCTCTCGGCTGGGACCTAGAGTCCCCAGCATCTTAGACCTGTTCCTCTGGGAAGTGCAGGGCACACCCTACAGTGACCACCCTGAGCGTGGGCAGGCTGCACCTGCAGGCAGCGGTGGGCCGCTATTTCGACACCAGGTTTTCTTCCGAAATAGTTGTCTCAAAGGGCTTCCTATCTACCTGCTCCATGCAGTGTGCCCAAGGCCATGCTTCCCCTTCACCTGTATGTCCCCCACCTCAACCCCTGGCTGCCCTGGGACTCGGGTCCCACCTCCATCCAAGACCAGGACCCCTAGGGTTGCTGCAAAGAGCACCTTTATTTACAGCAAAAGGACGTCACCATAGCAACAACACTTGAATTCCCTGAGAACTTTTCCCTTATTCGCTTTCCTAGCTATGTCTTTGCAAAGAGAAAAACAACAGAAAACACACCCCCTCACGGGACAGGTGAGCCACGCTGGCCCAGTGGGGAGGTGGCAGCTACGCAGGAGGAGGGCAGGGATGGGAGGTTCCAGATGCTGGAACGCATAAATACACAGTGCCAGACAGTCCCCCTTCAGCTTTAAAAATAAAGATGACCCCGAGTTTGGCTTCTGTTTTTTCTGATCCACAGAAAAGATAAGATTAAAAAAAGACCCTCCCCCACCCCACCCCCACCCCCCAAGCAGAAAACAAGAACACTCTACTTTTTACCCACTCCCTTTCAAAAAATGACACAGTAAAAAAATACTGTCACAATATTTACAGACACGCCCATTGTGAGCGACTTGCTCTCTACTTTGGAGAGGAGTCCAAATGCTCAGCTCTGACTCACCCGTCCTGGGGAGGCAAAGGGAAGACCTCTGAGGGGGCCTGGAAGACTCCCCACCCAAAAGTGGGCGCAGGGAGCCACTGTTCGCCCAGCTGGGGGCAGCTAGCCCCTGGGGGCTTTCTGGGGCCCCTGGAACCGGGCAGTGGCTGTTGTTACTCTGAGCCACAGGGCCCAGGCCCGGAGGAAGGAGACTGAGTCATGCACCCTGAGACCCAGCCTCCCCTGCAATGAGCATGGCTCAGTGAGTTGTACTTGGGGCTACGACACTGGAGCCAGGATTTCAGGGCACGGGTGCTCCCAGCACAGGGCTTGTGCTCAGCAGGAAGAGAAAGGTACCTACACATCCCTGCAAAGTAGCCCAGAGCCCTGGAGCTGCAGAAAGATCCAAAAATCCTAACCGAACTGCCCTCAGAGTGGCCTCCGACACACAAATCCTTCCTCCAAGCAGGCCCTGCAGCCCACTGGCCCTTGGAGCAGAAGCACATACATGGTGCTTGTGACTGCCCCTCCGCACAGCAGAACTGCCCAGCAGCCTGCTACCTGGGTGGGCATGCAGTACGCCCACGCACATGCACAGGCACAGCCCTGGGGGCGCCTCGAATGCCGAGGCCAGGGCAGTGCAACAGGGTCCCCAGGCCCTTTGGATACCAGGGGCGCCCAGGGATTGGGTCTCAGCCGTGGCCGCTAGAAGATGGCAGTGCGGGGACACCAGGGTGTGTCCGGGTACAGGTGGCAGTGGATGGAGCGGAACCTGTGGGGACAGAGCAGGGGCTGAGCACTCATTTGCAGTCCCATAGCATGGGGGGAACCACCCCAAGCAAGCAAGACTTGAGGGGTACTTCTGTGTAGTCACGCAGCTTAGAGACCCCGCTCCAGCTCTGCAAGGCCCGCTGACGCCCCTAGGCCACCCTATGCAAGCCCATCTGGGCCGGGGTTTCCTCACCTGGATGGGTCTGCCTCCACCGAGAAGGGGCCCTTCATGTGGACAGCATTCCGCTTATTTTCAAACATGCCGTAGCTCAGGGTCACCTGTGAGGAAGGGGCAGAGTGATGCCAGGAAGGCTCCCACATCCCCAGGCCCTGCCCAAGGCTAGCCACATAGCCCTGAGTGAGGCGACAGCCCTGCCTTGGCCTCCCTTGGACCTGGAGGGACACTTGCCCTGTATACCCTGGGAATAACGTCCCAAACTGGGGACCAGAGGGGGCTGACCACATCACCAGCATGGACAAATACACGCCCAGGTTCAGGAAAAGACCCGAAAGGCACACAATAGGTGCATCGCAGTGAACAGACGGCAGGGAAACAACACACCACTGACAGCGTCCACGCGCCTGGTGACATGGGGCGCTGCCTGGCCTTCCCTTTTAGAACAGTGCCCCACCCCACTGCGCCCCACTCCGCAGCCACACGTCCCTCCCTGTGCTCTCCGGGCCCGGAGGATGCTGTACCTGCTCATGGAGCTCCGAGGTGGGCACCTGCTGCAGGTTCTCCAGGTGGGAGTGGAAGAGGCCGCTGCGGATAAGGGGCACGCCCAGCAGGGCCTCCACAATGTAGCCGATGGTACAGTCATCAGGCAGCCGGATCCGCTCAGCCGTGCTCATGAAGTGACCCCCGCTGCAGGAGGGAAGGGTCCAGACCAGTGAGCAGAGGCAGGAGCTGCCTGCTGGGAGCTGGGGAGGCCCTACCAGGCAAAGTCACTGCACTCAGAGCAGAGCTCTGAGGAGAGCTCTGGGCTGCTGCAGCTCCCTCCGCCTCCCCTGGCCACAGCTACAATGTACTCCCTATACGCCTCCGTGGCTCTCTGTGGCAGGAATCTGGGTGCAGGAAGGAGTCCCAGAGGACGGTGCCTGGGGTGCTCACTGCCCCAGTGCCTGCTCTGCCCGGGTCGGGCTTGGGAGTAGTCGCTGTAAACACATCTGCCCTCTGAAGCCCAGAAGGAAGTGGAAGATAGGAGGTGAGCAGTGCCACGCAGGAGGCTGGGGACACCCTGTGACTGGGAACATGAACCAAGCCAGGCCCCACAGTCGGGGGGCGGGAGCCTGGGACTCACCTGGCCCAGGGGCTCATCTTCAGAGCCAGCCCACGGCTGATGCAGAAGCCAGCGCCACCCGTGGCAAACCAGAAGTGGACGGGACGCTGGGGGAGGGGAGAAAGTGTCCTGAGACCTGGCTGCTACTGCCCCTCCCTACTCCGGGTGTGCACCCCTGGGGCATGGGGGACTGGGAGAGGGCAGGCACTCACCACCTTGTTCTCACTGACTCGCTCCGTGGCCTGGATGGGCCGGTCCAGGCTGGGCTTGCCGATGTAGACGTCCCTCGTGTGCGGGTAGCTGGCCAGCAGCCTCAGCAGGGCCCGCATGTTGACGTAGTTATCATCGTCCACGTGGCAGAACCACCTGAGGGCAAGGCAGGGCCATCGGGAAAGGGCATGCCAGGGCGGGCGCTGCCAGGCTCGGGTGGGGAGGTGGGGGTCCCCTGGGGCCACACTCACTTCCTGCCGGACTCGATGAAGCGGTCGTACTCCACAGCCATCTTGCAGGACAGCGCCTGGCGGCTGTGAGCAGCCGAGCAGTTCGTGATGACCACGTTGTCTGTGGACAGGGGAGCGGCTGTGAGTGGGTCTGAGCCAGCTCCCAGAGAGGGTCCTGGCCTTGGGGACACAGCAGGGCCCAGGGGCTTGAGAAAAGTCCCTTGGTTCAAGCCAGGCCCAGCCATAGCCTCCCCTACTCTAGCTCCGCGCTCAGGCCTGCGGACCCTCCTCCAGCCCAGCCCCCTCCAGGGCAGCTCCGCCCCCATCCATTCAGGCAGCTTTTTCCCAGCACCCGCCACCTGTTGCCGCTGCCTGGGCTCAAAGGGACCGGGGGGCTGAATGGGCTTCATTTGCATGAGAATTGGGGGGCCCGAGTGGTGGGGCGGGGTGTGGAGCAAACCCCGTGAGTAAACGGTCCTCCTCGTCCTGCCCTCTGTGACCTCTTGGCCCAGAGGAGGGGGGAAGCTGGAGGCGGAGGGTTCCGATTCTGAAGGAGGCCCGGGCCCCCTCCCGCCCCAAGTCCAGGGCTCACCAGTGTGCCTGGCCAAGGCCTCATCTTCCCCGTCTGTGAAGATGAACGTCTGGAAGGAGAAAATTGGCCTTAAGCAGACAGCCCTGCACCTTCACCCCCAGGCCATCTGCAGGGTGGGGTTGGATGGGACACCCTGGAGTCGCTGCAGCTACAGCTCGGTCACACTGACTTCCAACCTTCTCCAGGCCTTGGTTTGCCCACTCGTGCAGCGCCAACAGGGCCAGGGCTCACGCCTTCACTTGCCCTAGGGGTGGGGGTGAGGGCCTCGCTCCCCAGCCTCAACAGCTGCGCCCAAGGCCATGCAGGCGCAGTGAGGCACGAGCCAGGTGGTGAGCCTCCCCCGCCCGCCAGGTAACCGGCTCCCAGCCGGCCCCATGCACCTGGCGGGGCACACACCCTTATTGACACAGCGCCCAGCCTGCCACTTGGAGGCTGCTGGAAAGGCTGGCGGGGGCGGGGGGGGGGGGACAGGCAGAGTGGCAGGGAGGGACAGGCAGAGGAGGTCGGCTTTGGGAAGCCAAGTCTCAATCACTTGGGGTTGGGGACAAAGGCCTTCCCTGGGCGGCTGCCAAGCCCTGGCGGACAAAGGGCCCAGAGGGAGGATGAATCACCAGGCATTGTCCGCCAGCTTTGTCCTGGGCCGGCGGGCGAGGGGCGCCGGGCCGGCCTTAACTCGGCCGAGTTAAGTGGAGTGGCCGAGCCGCCCATTACCATACAGCTGGCCTGGTTAACCGGGCCGGGCTGGGCACGAGGTCCCACGGGCAGGGTGCAGCCACCAGCACTGCAGCTCCCCTTTGAGCCAGCACCCCCAGCCTGGGTGACCTGCTGGACAGGTTACCCACTCTGAGCCAAAGCAGCCCCCAAGTTCAGTCAGCAGGGTTGTGGCAGGAAACCTCAGGTGTCCCCAGCCCCCGGGCCGAGGGCCCCCAGTACCCATGCAGCCCAGCACCCCTCCCGCTGCTCAGGCGAGGAAACCCAGGCTTGCCCAAGGCCACAGCCCACCTGTGCCAGCATGTGGGCACCCCCTGCCAGGAGTGCTCTGCGGAAGAGGAGGGGGCCACTGGGGCGGGGCCAGGAGGTGCCAGCGCCCGCCAGGGCCTGCCAGCACACGGGGAGGAATGTTCCTTCCTCTGCCTGGCCCGCCCAGCACGTGCCGCCTGGCGCACCCTGGTATGGCTGAGTGCAAAACCCAGGGTATATGGGCAATGCTCTGACCAAGGGGCAATCCCCGCATACCCACCCCATCTCAGTTTCCTTCCCTGTACACACAGGCCCCACAGAGGCCCTGGAGCACGTTGGTGGCCTCAGATCCTTGTCCAGCCTGACCCAGCCTTAGGCACACACTTCTTGGGTGAGGCCCAGAGCTAAGGGGGTGGCAGGCTGGGTCTCCACCTCTCCAAGCATGCACTCCTCCTGCAGCACCCATAGACACCCCAGGGCAGCCACAGGCACAGACTCGCACCCAGCCCCTTGGCCTCCCCAGCATCTCAGCCCAGGAATGCCGTGGGAGGCGGAGGGCCAGCCCCTGCAGACGCTCTGCTTCGCCGCTGGGTTAAAAGGAAAATGCTTTCTTAATGAGATCAAGGCAGGCCTGTTCTCCCGAGATTTGGTGGTGCCCTAAAAACCCAGCCCAAGGCTACGGAGATTAAAGTCACCTTTGTTCAGCTCAGGGAGCAGGGAGGCCTCTAGGAAAACAGCATCTGAGAAGGCGGGGCTGAGGGGTGCGGGGGGTGCCGGGCCTCCTGTCTCCCCACACCTGAGCCATCAGGAGAAGAGGAAAAAGGCTATAGGCCTCACCCACCGCTCAGAGACTCAGTTCCTCTTCTGTAAGTTGGGCATAACAAGTGCAGAGATCGATTCTCTCCCTGATAGCCTGGGAGGTGCGTGCCATTACCAGCTAAGGCACAAGTGGGGAAACTGAGGCCCAGGGAGGTGCAGGCACTAGACTGAGGTCATACCCTGGGGCCGAGGTGGGGTAGCCTGCTAGATCAGCCAGCCACTGCCCTCCAGGGACCCAGACACCCCAGTGCCACCTAACTTCCCAGTTGAAGACGGGGCTGTAGGAGGAAGAGTCGGGTGGATGAGGGTGGACGGGGGCGGGGGCCGGGGGACACCCACAGGAAGCGGCATTGTTCCTGGAGCCGCAATTCAAAGAAACACAGGATGCCAAGTTCTCCCCAGCAATTGTGGCCGCTGTGGTGGCAGAGCAGCAGCCTGGCTGCTCCTGGGAGGGGCGGGGAACCTCTGGGCCAAAGGCCAGGCTCTTCATCCTGGACTCCAGGCCCGTCTTGGTGTGGCCCCTGCTGACCAACTGACCCTCCCCCCAGCCACCACTCCAGTTGCTAGAAGTTTCCTGCACAACCCCCATGCTGTGGTCACCATGCCCAGATGGAGTGCCCTTTCTGGGCACTTTTTTAGTCTTAGTCCTGCTCAATGGTGCCTCCTCCAGGAAGTTTCCCGCCTTCCCTCCCTCCCCCGACATGTAGGTCAGATGCCCACTGTTGCCTCACACGGCCTCCCAGGAGTTCCTCCCCCCGCTTCCCCCCGAAGCCACACAGCCCTGACATCTATGTCCTCCATCAGCCGGGTCTGAGTCATCCCATGCAGGGCTGGGAGAGGGGGCCCTTCTGTGCATTTCCAGGACCCCTGCCCATCACCCACCACAACGGGGGCTTTGCTTGCTGTGTGCTGGTGAACTGATGCTGGGGGCAGATCCAACCTGTATCCAGGTAGGGTGACCCTCCAATAGGGACCTCAGGGCTCAAGGGAGTGCTGGCCCCTACCTTGAGGCTGAGTGCCGCATGGCTCACTCCATGCCTGCAGGCTTTGCCAGTCTCTACACTACGCTCCTGGAAGGGCCATGTTCCCCCATTTCAGAGATGAAAGTGAGGGTCTGAGAGGCCCTAGGTCTTGCTCAGGACCACATGGCCCAGCTGGGACTGATACCTGAGACCCTCCGACCACAGCCCCTCTGCTGAAGAAAGGCCTCAGATTCCAAGAGGAGAGGTGCTCAGAGCTGAAGGAAGCCCAGAGTGGGGCTGAAGGATGCCCAGGGTCACACAGCAGGAAGGCTGAGTGCTGGGGGTGGGGGAGACAGGCTCAGGGATGGTGCCCTAAAAGGGCTGTCAGTAAGAGATGCTGGGGGGGGCCCTCTGGCCCCCTCATCACCAGGCAACCTGAGTGGCCAGCACGCCACCGGCGGTTCCCACGGAGCGCGTAGCTGCACACAAGGGGCCCGACGCCTTTCTCGCTGGAGAAAGGGGCTTTGTTACCTTGCCCAAGGGGCCAGCGTGAGAGCCACCCAGCGCTGGGAATCCTAACGGCCCGGCCGCCAAACAAAACCCACGGCCCCCGCCGCCCCCTCCCCCCGGCCCGCTGAGCCCCTGGGAATGGGACGCTGTGTTCCCAGGAGGCTGCCATGGGGTTCCCAGGGCCCCTTCCCCAGGACAAGAACAGAGAGGACCCTGCCCACCCCGGTCCCCATCATGACCTCACCAGGCCCTGCTCCCACCCCACCATGGTGCCCCAAAACAGGGCAGCGCCAGGCCAGAAGGCCTTGGTCTCCAGGATTTGAGCAGGGGGAAAGGCGTGTGGGGTCTTCCCTGAGCCCCAACCCTCACAGCAAATGCTTCTGCACCTCCCAGCCCAGGGATGTCCTCCCACTCGCCCATTGCAAGCCCCACACTGTCCCCATCCCGCCTCAGCTCAACCGTCCTGCTGTGGCCTCGAGGGAAATTTTCAAAGTGGGGTATGTCTTAATTATGTGTATGTAAGAAACTGATGTGCCGTGCACAAGGTTGCAGGCCTCAGAGACTCTCCTGCACTGTGGGGGGTGGGTCTCCACACAGACCCCCAAACCTGGGGCTCTTTGAGATGTACACCCCAGGGCCCCACCAAGCAGCAATGACTTGTCCCCCCACCCCTGCACCTTAACACTGTGACAAGGAAGAGGCCCAGGGTTCAGAACCCCCCACTTCTCTAAAGGAAGAGTCTTTCTCCCCAGGAAGGGATCTGAGCTGAGGGTGGGTCCGAACAAATAGTGCTTCGGGAAGTTTAAGGACATAACGCTATATGAATGAGCTCCGGTGTTTCGGGGTGAGAAGTATCACAGGGCACCAACCCCAAGCACTGGAGACTGGCGTAGGGTCCTGCAGCCGTCGAGGACTCTGGAGCCGGACTGGGGGCGGGACCCCGGGGACAGTCACACAACTGTAACGGGAGAGTGGCCCCAGCAAGCACACTGGGCTGCGCGGATGTGCACTGGCGTCACCGCCCACAGACAGCCCCAGTGGCTGGATGGGGATGCAGCCTGGCCCCCATGGGACGCTGCCACCAGCTGGGCCAGACGGTGGGTCCCCACCCCGCCCGCCCGCCCGCCTGCCCGTCCAGGCCGCGGGGGGCTCACCATCTCCTTGTGGCGCGAGATCCAGGTCTCCAGCAACAGGTCGAGACGCGCGCGGTGGAACTTTTTGGTGGTCTTGACAGCGATGAAGACGTCTCGGGGCGCGAGCGGCTCGGCCAGGGGACGCGGGTGGCCGTCGGCGGGGCGGGGGACGGCCCCAGGCGGCGGACCCGCGTCTCTGCGCGCGCGGGTGAGCAGGCTGAAGTACTCGGACAGACTGTGCACCTCGCGGGCCAGCGCCCCGGGCCCCGCCACCCGCGCCGCCCCCATCACCGGCGCCGCCAGGGCCGCCCCCGCGGGGCCCGCCAGGCTGCGCAGCGCTCGTCGGCCGCGCTCGGCGGGCAGCGGCGGCGGCGGCGGGTCGGCGGTGAGCACCAGCAGGCAGGCGAGCAGCGCGCCCGCCAGCGCCAGCAGCAGGCGCCGGCCGCAGCGCTTGAGCATGGTGGGGTGGCGGCCGCGCGGCGCGCCCTGCCCTGTGCGCCTCCCGTGCACCGCGCGCAGGCCCCCGGCTCAGGCGGCGCAGTCCGGCGGCTCAGCGCCCGCGCGCCAGCTTCTTAAACCTCCCCGCCCCTGCCCCGCCCCCGAGCGCTCATTGGCTCCCGGGCTCAGAGGCGGGGCCTCGCGCCAGTCGCCTCTCCAGGCCCGCAGACCCACGTGGGGCCGCTGTCCCGAGCTGGGAACTGCCCCGCGGGCTCAGCGGCCTCGCCCCCTGCGCGCACGTGCACGCCCCTCCCCCTACCCCCCGGGTAGCCCCTGCAGGCCGCCGAGGTGTTTGGGGGATTCGGGACGGGCCAGCGCCAGTGGCCCTAAAGGGGAAACCCAGCCTGGCCAGCGCCGGCCGGGGACGCCCCGGGCGTCCGGCACGGGAGGGGCGCACCCTTGGCGCAGCGCGTAGCGTGCTGGGACCCCGGCTCCGGGCTCCGACGCACCGCGGGGGATATCCCACTTCCTCGCTGTGTGCTTCGCCTCCTGAGCCCAGCCTCCTCCCCACTGGGACGGGGCAGGCCCTGCAAACGCGGTGGCGTCGTGTCTTCTGGAGCGCTCGGTTCAGGGGAGCCGTTATTTGTACAGAGCAAGAGCTTACTATCACCTGTGCCGCAGGTGGGTACAAGATGTTCTAGCGAGAAAGCACCAGAATCAAATTCCATTCTTTCTTCCCGGGCTAATTTCCTCTAGTCCCTGGCCTCCGTCGGGCAGGTCGGTTCCCCGAAATCCTCAGGCGCCCCGTGGTGAGGTGGAACGAAGGCCTCGCAGGATGAAAGGCCGCCTTCTGTTCCATTTGGTCTCCCTGCGCTCGAGCCAGATGCGGCCCAGCTGTGCGCCCTCTCCGACCCGCCTCCCCGGCACACGGCCCCTACCCCCGGCCCTTCCCACGGGCCCAGGCCCGCCCCTTGCACGAGCGGGGGCGGCAGGAATGCGCGCCGGCAGCGGAGGGCGTGGGGCGAGGGGCCCGGAAGTGGCCAAGGGTCCCCGAGCAGGGTGTGAGCCCCCTGCCCGCCAAGTCCTCCGGAAGCATGGACCGGGGCGGCTCTGCGCGTGGCTGAGCCTCCTTCCGGTGCCCTCCTAAGCAGGGTCTCTATGACCACCACGACCACCACCGCCACCACTCTGGCTAAACTGCTCCCCTCGGGCGCTGACAGTTATATTCACCCCTGAGATGGGATTTTACATTATTTAAACGTCTCTTGGAGCCCCTCTCCTTTCCTCTACCTGATTGTCAGCCGCAAGACAGCAGCAACCTCGTATCATCCCGACCTGGAACAGGTTTTGGGACATAGTAGGTGCTCTGTAAAAAGTCACTGGATAAATGTCTGGCCCCACTGTCAGACCCCCTCTGAAGGCATTGTAGCCCATTTGCTCTTAGGGCCCGTGGGGGGGCACCCCTAGCCCCTGTGCCGGCTGGGCAGTGTGGGGGATGGGGGTTCCCAGGCCTCTTCCTGGCCCCAGGTAATTAGCAGGCACCACCTCTGAAGGCAGATGCCCGAGCAGATGGTGCTGGCTGTGCCCAAGTGACAAGTCTCCCATGGCTTCACCTCCTGCCATAAACCGTCCCCCCCACCCCGGATCAGCCAGACCCTAGCCCTGGAGCCTCCAGGCAGTTGGAGAGGCTTGAGGGTAAGCCGGAAAGAAAAGGACCCAGTGACTGGGTTGGCTGCCCCAACAAAGTCAGCTGAGCCCCAGCCCAGCCCCAGGCTTGGGTCTGAGGGGTCTCTATGCCCCCCGCTTGCTTCAGCCCCACCACTGACTTCAGCCTCTCCCAAATCTTAACTGTTTCAGAGACAGCCTCATCCACCCCCATCATCTCTTCCCTGGATGGCTTGGGCACTCTCCACCACCGTCCCACCCAGTCCTACCCTACCCGCTTTGTTTGTTCTCCATGCAGCAGCCAGACGACTCTGACCATAACCGCTCACACACCCACATGAAGAGCAAAACCCTCCATGGCTCTCCATTGCCTGAGTTCAAGTTCTGCCTGGTCTCCATGCACCTCATGACTTAGTACCAGCTCCGTTTCTTGAGGCCCAATCCCTCCTCATTCCCCAGCAGCCAAGCATGGCCAAGCCTCTGAATCTTTGCATGGGCTCTGCTCTATACCTGGACTTCATGTCAGTAGCACTGATGGTGGGTGCCATGCCACCCTGCACCCCACCTGATAAGGTGCTGTAAGTCAATGTCTCCATAGTTCCCAGGCCAGGGGGTGGGACTTCCTGCCCTAAGCCCTCCACCACCCCTGCTCCCCAGCTCTCCCTGACTGCGGTGTCTTTGACCCAGCAGGTTGTGGGAGCAATGTGCCCATTGTACAGAAAGCAAGGGGGATATTGTGCGAAGGGAGTGACTATACAGAGGTGGATGGCCCAGCCTGGCAGGGGCCCATGCATAGAGCTGGGTAGCAGGAGTTCCCATGTCTCTGTAGCCAGGCATGGGAGGAGTGGAGGACCTGATTCGCTGCCTGTCTGGAAGCAGCGGGAGGAAACCTTACGGCATTCTTGTGGGGGCTGCAGGCTTTAGCAAGAGTGAATCAATTTCTTTGCTGTCAGGAGAATGGAATTTCATGGTGACTCCTTGAGGTCTGAAAACTGTTGAGGGGGTGGCCTGTCTAGCCACCCCCACCCGCTTCCCCAGGCTCAGCTTCAGCCTGAGATACTTCCCACCCCCTCCAGACCCCAGGTCTCCCTCTATGGACCCGCTGGGCCACACAGCCCTGGAAGGGAAGTGGGCCGTGGGCGGTGCTCATCCCTGGACAGGACAAGGGGAGCTGGGGGGCAGGGCTGGAGAGGGCTGACCGTGTTGCCAGGGAAGCCCCTTGGGGCCATAGGGTCCTGGGAAGAGGGGCTGGGGGTAGAGGCTGCCCAGCCTGCCTTCCAAACCTAAAGGGGCCAATTCTCAGCTTTAAGACCTTGAACCTGTGATGTTACTTCCTGAGCCTCAGTTTCCCCACTTGGAACACAAAAATGACATACCATCCAGAGCAGGCAGCCCAGGCCTTTGGCCCTGGGACATGGCTTCATGGCTTCTTGGACCTCGGACTTACCCTCCGCAGGGCCATCAGTCCCAGTCTGGGGATCCCTGGCAGCTGGGTGCTCAAATGGCCCGAGAGACCTGCCTGCTGAGGTCAGGTGGAGAGTGGGCCCACAGGGCCAGGACTCACATGACCAGGGACCCTGCCCGTCTCTCCTGTAACCCATCAGGCTGAGACAGTGTTCTGTCCCCATTTGGAGTCCAGGCCTCCTTTGTCTGACAAGGCTCAGCCTGGGGTTCTCCTGCTGGAGTCAGTGCCATCAGGTCCCCAAAGCCACACGCTGGGTCTGTCCTCAACACCCAGTCCTAGAGGGGAAGAGCTCAGGGCTGGCTGTGAGGCAGCCATCTGCCTTCCCTCCCCCAGACTGTTCCTTGAGGCTGCTACGGCCTGCCCTCCTGCAGGGCCCTGGGAAGATCTGTGGAGACATAATGGGTGACCCATTAACTCTGCAGGAAGCCATCCGAGGCACCTGTCCACTCATCAGCTGGTGGAGAGCGGCCCCACTCAGTGTGCTGGGAACCAGCTTCCTCGGAACTAGCAGCAGTGCCCAGAGGTGGAAAACCCTGGACAGGACACAGCAAGGTGGTGGCTGTGGCTTGGGCAAGCCTGGCACCTCCCTGGGCCTCCCTGTCCTCGCCTGACACACACAGAGGAATGCTGGCCCCCAGGATGGGGCCAGTCACCGGAACTGGCAGTGTGTGAAGCCCCCAGATGCCAGGGGCCCCATAGATTTCCTAAAAGGTGTGGCCTTGTGAATGTCCCTGCCCAGGAGCTTCTGTGGCAGCCCCTGCTGGCAGGAAGAGGGATGGGAAGACTGGCTGGGCTCACCACAGCCAGCTCCTGAAGCTGGGAAAGGAGTACTGCAGGGTGGCACAGCTGGCTCCCATTACTGCAGCTGGGGTGGGTACCGCCCTGAGACTAGCAGCCTCTAGCTGTGAGTAGCGCCCCCACCATTCCCAGCCCCGCCTGCCTGCTCTACCCAGACCCTCTCGCCTGCTGTGTGGTCTTGGGCTAATGCCCTTCTCTCTGTGGGTCTCAGGACATTACTTGACTCTGTAACAGGGATATGGCTGGTGCCTCATCCCCCGGCCCACCAGGCTGCCTTGGAGGTTGGCTACACCCTGGGGTCAGGCGTGGACAGAAAGGCCAGACCCATTAGAGTTCAGCCTATTTGGCCTCAGTGACTGAGGCACCTGACATGGGGCACCCTGCAGGCCCACCAAGGGCTACCCCTCCTAGCACATCCTTGCCATCCCCCTAGACTACCCTCCATCCTGATGCTGGTCACATGAAGTTGTAGCTGCTCATTTACTTCTGCCTCCTTGGGGGAAGAGGCACCTTGCTGCTTGTCTGGCACAAAGTAGGTGTTCAGTAAACACTGGTTGAACTGATGGTGGGGGAATGGACATAGAGATGGACATACAGATGGACAGATAGATGGACAGATGGATGGATAGTTGGATGGATGAATGAACGGGTAGACGGATGGATGGATGGATGGATGATAGACAAATGAATAGATGGATGGATGCATGCATGCATGCATGAATGGACAGATGGATGCATGGATGGATGGAGGGATGGATGAGTAGACAGATGAATGGACAGACAAATGGATGGATGGATGGATGGACAGACAGATGGAAGGAAAGGTGGATGAACAGTTAGATGGACAGACAGATGAATGGACAAATGATGGATGGATGGATGGATGAATGGATGATAGACAAATGGATGGATGGATGCATGGAGAATGCATGCATGCATGCATGCATGGATGGACAGATGGATGCATGGATGGATGGATAGATGAATGGATGGATGCATAGATGAATGAACAGACGGATGGATAAATGAATGGATGGATAGCTAGATGGATGGATTCATGGATGCATGGATGGATGGATGGATGGATGGATGGATGGATGGATGGATGGACAGACGGGCAGGTGAATAGATAGATGGATCAACAGATGGACTAATGGATGGATGGACAGACACATACCCAGAGGCATTGGGTGGCTGGAAAGGTGCTGGATGCCAGCTACTTGACAGCAGGATCTGATGTGATTCTTGGCTGTGCCCCAGGGCCTAGAGCAGTATCTGTGTGTATCAAGTGCATTCAAGTGCATGATCAACACTGGTTGGTAGAGGTTGGATGGAAGAATGGACAGGTAGATGTGCAGACACACGGAGGGCTCAAAGGTGCCTCTCTGACATTGTCTTCCAAACGCCCAGCCCTGGGGAGCATAAGTCTCAGGGTGAGAAGCGCTGGCAGGCTGCTGCTGGCCTCTGAGTCAGCACAGGGCCTGGGGCCTGGAGTGTGGGGCTGTGCTTAGGGTGAATTCCCAGTGCCTAGAGTGTCTGCCCTGTCCCCGGGCATTTCCAAACACCACCTCCAGAAGACCTCAGAGGGTCTCTCTCTAACTGTTGGTCTAACAGATGGGTCCAGGGGTCCAGAAAGGAGAGGTGGCACATCCCCTTGAGCCCACAGCAGGAACAGCGAGGGGCCTCAGCCTGGGGGCCAGGGCTTGTCCGCACCAGGAGGACGGCAGGCCTGGGCCTGGCAGCTGCGCCTCTCTCTGGTGCTTCTGTCCCAGGCCAGCTGGGCCATGGGGCTGGATGGGGCTAATCTGATTTGCAGCTCTCAGTAGCAGAGCACAGCCACCAGGATTCACTTACTGACGTCCTGCAGAGTCCAGACACCCACTAGGGAGGCACCAGAGCCACCGTGCCCTAGTCGGCCTTTGTCTTGCCAAGAATGACTGGCTTGTATGGCAGCCACGGTGAACAGGGGGTGGGCTGCGGCCAGGCTGGTGCCTGTCAGGCCCCAGGCATGACCCCCCACCCTAGTCATGACCCCATGCCCATGTCAGTGGGATGGGTTCCAGAGCAATGGGAGGAGGAGCTCCAGACCGTGTGGAGGAAGCAGGGGTCAGTCTTGGCCCCAAGAGAGCCCTGCTTACTGTGTGACCATGGGCTTGTGTACCTCCCTGACCCAGGCTCCTCCTCTCTACCATGGACCGACGTTCCTTTTCCCCTTGAAAGGGTCAGGGGAGATGATACGGCATCGAAGGATATTCCAGGCTGCTCTGGAAGCAGAAGGTGGGGAGGTTATGTCCCCAGGAAGGATGATCACACCTGCTGAGAGAGGCCACCTCCGTAGGACCTGAGAGGTGGCACTGGGCTCCACCCATCCATCCATCCGTCTGTCCATCCTTCCATCCATTTTACCTGCTCATCCCACAGCCTCCCTGAGCATTTGCTCCATGACCAGCTCTGCTTGGCACTGGGGGAACATAGGAAGTGGGGATTCAACAGGGGTTAGAAAGATGGGTCCAACCCCAAGGTGTCCAGGGCCTGGAAGAGGTAGAACCCACTGCAGGCTGGGGCTAGGGGGCAGGGGACTTCTGGAAAGGCTTCCAGGAAATGAGGGTGACATTTGCCCTGTGGCTTGAAGGTTTGTGCAGGTGGAAGTGCAGATTATGAGGTGGGGCAGGGTGTGGGGAGCGGGTGGAGGGTGTGAGGTGGGCAGGGGTGTGGGGAGCGGGTGGAAGGTGTGAGGTGGGCAGGGGTATGGGGAGCGGGTGGAGGTGGTGAGGTGGGCAGGGGTGTGGGGAGCGGGTGGAGGTGGTGAGGTGGGCAGGGATGTGGGGAGCGGGTGGAGGTGGTGAGGTGGGCAGGGGTGTGGGGAGCGGGTGGAGGGTGTGAGGTGGGCAGGGGTGTGGGGAGCGGGTGTGTGAGGTGGGCAGGGGTATGGGGAGCGGGTGGAGGGTGTGAGGTGGGCAGGGGTGTGGGGAGCGGGTAGAGGGTGTGCGGCCAGGCACAGGTGTGTGGAACAGCCATGAAGGTGAGGCTGGAGGTAAAGAGAAGCCTGAGGGTCTAGGTGTAAGATGCAGGGGTGTTGGGGGAGACATGGGTGTTGCAGGCTCACGAGCAAGAGGGAGGACTCTTGAGTGGTATTCGAGGAGGAAAAGCAACCCTGAGGCCCACCTCAGACAATGCACATCCAGCCTGAGCCTTCCTATCTGTCTGTCAGTCCCTCTGAGCCTTGTGTCTTTTTGGCCAAGGAGGGAGGAAGCTGGGAGGGTGGCGGGGGAGCCACCTTAGCCTCTGTCCTCCCTCCTCCCTTCCTTGGGAGGCTCTGCCAGTGTTGCAGCTTAGTCTGGGCAGGATTTGCAGAGGAAAGGCAGGGCCAGGTTGCTCAGGGGTGGGCCCCTGGCAGGAAGGGATGTCAGAGGCGAGCGTGGGGAGGTGGGGCCACCTCTCTCTCAGGGCCGTAGAGGCTGGGCTGGGGCTGGCATCAGAGGAACATCCTGGCATCGGAGGCCCTGTCCTGTCTCTGCAGCCTGTTTCTGTGCATACTGTCTGCTAGGGACCGACGGGTGGCATCCAGGGCTGCTTTTGGTCTCCGGAGACACTTGACAATGAATGCCTGGAGACACTTTCAGTTGTCACTGGGCTGGGGCTGAGCAGCCAGTAGGATCTGGCCCATAGGAGGCTACCCCATAGCTCCCCATGCCCAGGAAAGCCCCACAACCAAGAATGATCCACCAGCAATGTCAGGGGCCTGGGTGCAGAAGCCATCCAAGAGATGGCAGGCCCTCCTCTGGCTGTACCTTGGAGGGGCTCTCGGAGTGGCTCTTCCGTCACACCTTGGGTCCACACAAGGTGGCTTGTGCCTGGCTGTGAGGCCCGGGAGCAGCGTGTGCCTGCCTTCTTGCAGGAGGTCACACGAGGGCAGAGGATGCGGCGGCCGGGTGTCCAGGACAGTGAGGCCGCCCTGGATGGGAAGGATCGCACAGGGGGTGTTCCGGGGGAGCCCACAGCAGGGGGCTGGGAGGAGGCTGTGGCTGAGGCACAGGCTGGGCTGCTTGGCCTGTGGTCCAGGCCTTGGTGAGGGCAGGGGTTGCAGAGCTGGGTCCCCCCAAACCCCTGCCACCCCCACAGCCTCCAGGTGGTCCCAGCCTCAGGACCTGAAGACAGGGCTGTGCCTGGGGTGGAGGGAGGAGCCTCCTGGAAAGCTGTTTGCTCAGCCGGGGTTTAATCTCCAAAACAGGAAGGCCGTATTGACAGAAGCAGCAGCCGGAACTGCTGCAGGCCGCCAGGTTACACTCCCGGGCCCCTCTTCTTGTCCCCACACTGCGGTGGGGGGGCTCCCCCACAGACATTGTCCTCAAGTACAGCTGCTCCCACTGCCTCCCACAACCCCCCAGGCTGCACCTCGGGGAGATGGTACCCTGCTTGCTCTGCCAGCTGCAGGTAGGGCTGGAGGGGACTGCAGGGTCACAGGCTGCCTGGCTGTGACTCTCAGCCTCATTCTGCAAATGAGGAAGCTGAGCACAGAGAGGGAAGTGGGCTGGCCTGGGTCCACAGAGTGGGATGGGGGTGGTCTGCCCGGTGCCCCCACCCCAGATCCCTGACACTCTTGGGAGTGGCTCTGTCCATCATCACCACTTTCCCACTCACACAGCACCCCTTGCCTGGCCTCCCATCCCTGGGGTACCTGGGAGGGCGGAGCCAGCTTGGGCTCAGCAGGGCTGCAGTGCCATGAACCCTCTGGCTGTGGGTGGATATCATTCATCCACCCACTGCCAGAGGAAGCTGCGGAGACGGGCAGGATGGTATGCCAGGCGGCCCTGGCATCCTCTGAGATCATTCTGAGATCAACATCAGGCCCCCCCGTGGCTGACTCAGTAGGACCGAGGAGCTCCAGGCAGGGCTGAAGGCAGCCCGTCTCCCAGGCCACCTCAGCAGCCCATGCACCTCTCCTGACCTCGGCCTTCCTGGATCTCAATTCCATGCCCACTGCAGGTCCTGAGCTGGAGCTGGGTAGCAGCTGGCTCTGAGGGCTGCCCCAAATCCTAGAGATGGGGCTCAGGTCTGCCACCCTTCCTTGGCTCTCTGCTGCCCACTTGGGAGGGCTGGCTCTGCCCCTGGCATCCTCAGGCCACCCCCAACCCTCTCTGCCTGCTGAACCCCCGAGGCCCTGCCAGGCCCAGACTCCCTCTGTGGCTGCCTGGAGCGCTCAGCATCTCCACCACCTGTGGGAAGTCTCCACGCTTCTCCCTCCTCCAGTCCACATGCTGCCTGTTCCTGGGTCCCCTCCAGCCCTCAGCACAGCCCAGCACCCACAAAGTACTCAGCACGGATGCCGATGGAATGGAGCTAGGCTTCCTGAACTTGGCTCTTGCTAGAAGAGTTGGAAGAAGGAACCTTAAAGAGCGTGTGGGTCCAAGTCCCATTTCACGGATGGGAAGATGGAGGCCTCAGGAGGCGGGGACCTGCCCAGGCCCACACAGCCAGCAGCAGGTGTCTGCAGCCACCCTTGAAAGCAAGCCCTTCAGGTTCACACTTCCGGGTGCCTCCCACACCCCAGGAAGTCCCAAAGTTCTGAGGGGCTGGGCCCCAGCAGACGACACTGTTTGGGGTCTGTGGTGATGCCAGGGGATGAGGGTGGACCTTCGGTCATGGCCATATTCTGGCCAGGCCTGCTTCTCTCTGCGACCCCTCGGAATGCTCTGCTCAGCTGGGAGACTGAGCAAACGCCAGACGTGCCCAGGCCAAGGAGTGGGGGGCTGGCCGGCCTGCCTAGGGGGGTGGGGGCCTCGGGAGCAGTCCAGGCCTGCCCCCGAAACATGGCCTATGGCATCTCTCTGGGTGGACAGTCCCCTGTCCTGGCTGTGTCTCCAGCCTCAGGTGGGGTCCTAGCTGTTTCTTTCTGGTCTCAGCTGCCCCCACCCTGGCCCCCGCCCTCACCCCCTGCAAATCAGCAGTCACTTGAGCCCTCCTTGGGCTCTAAGGCCTCCCAGGGCAGATCTTCTTCAGGCCTGGGACATCCCCAGAGGCTGGGCTGTGCTCAGTGCTGGCTTCCCCCTCTCCTGTCTCATCCCCACCTGCCATTGGTGTCACTCTATCCCAACGACCCAGTTTTCCTCCTTGTCTCTGTCGGTGGGGCGGGGGGCTCTGGGGGGACAGTGTCCCCCTTTGTGGCGGGGCGACCAGTGGATCAGGTGTCCCAGGCGGGGCCGGCAGGCGCGTCTGCTGACTCGGGGCAGGGGCCGTGGCTTTCAGGTCTTCAATAGCCTGAGATTAGGTTCCATCCCTGGGGGCACCTGTTGTGTGACCATTGTGATGGCTTGGGAACCACAGCCTCCCAGGCCAGACAGGGATGCCCATGGGAGCCCTGGCCTGGGGGCTGGGGTCCCAGCCTCCTCCAGCAGTCCAGGTGCCCTGCAAGGCACGTTGAAGTGTGCACGTACAGATGCAGCCAGCGCAGAGTCTTGGGGAAGCGTGGACCCCGCCTGCCAGATGTCCTGCCCACTGCCTGGGCCACAGCTTGGGGAGAGGCACTGCTTCTTTGCAGCCCGACGAGCAGAGCATGGGCTCCAGCCCATGCTCAGGTGTGTGCTGTTGGTCAGTGTGCAACATATACGGATGTGCACGGCAGCCCTGGCACTGCCCCTGCTCTCGAGGTGCCCCTCCCACCTCTCTCGAGAGTTTCTTAGCGTCACTGCTCCCCTCAGTTGCATCCTCCCACAGCCCCCTGCTCAGATTGCAGGGCTTGTCCTCGGCCGATGACTGGCAGCCGACAAAACCACAGGTCAATCCCGGCTGGCAGGATGGGGACAGGCTGACAATTTCAGGTCCTAACTGCAGGGCCTTGCCTTTCCTCCTCTGAAGACTCAGGTGTGGAATGAGTGGGGCTGCTGGTGCAAAGTGGGCGAGGTTCCTGTCAGCTTCCCTGGGCCTGATCAAGGTCACCGACCTCCAGCTGCAGTCCCCAAGACCAGCTCCTGATGGCTTTTGTGACCCACTCAGCAGAAGCCCCGCTGGGTTCCTCTTGGTTGCCCAGACAGAGATGACCACATAGCGTATCGTCTTTCAAGGGTGGGAGGGAGCATTGTTGGTGATTACTCCTGGGGCATACCGGGGCTGTTGCAGGAAATGGAGTAGGTCACCAACGGAGACACAGATTCCCTGGCAGGATGCGTGCTGGCCGGCACACGCCCGAAGTTCCAGAGGGGGCCTGTGCTCGCACAGCGCTTACGGAAGCACGGGAGAGCACGCAGGGAGCATGGAGCATGGCACACTGCCACTCTGCACATGTGGGCTGGCCGTGTGCGGGGACACGTGTGTCCCTGTGTGCACACACCTGACACGGTTCCTTCCCCTTGTACAGCTGGAGACTCTGGAAGGACGAGGCGGGTCGGGCTGGCCTCCAGCTTGATGGGGGTAACACAAGCAGGCCAAGGTGAGAGGCCAAGGCCAGGCCTGGAGCAGGCTGCGGTGTGGCCCTAACACAGGTTTCCTGCCCAGAATAGTGGCTGCCACCTTGGACAACAGGTCGGGCCCCATCAGGAAGGCATTGCTCCAAGAAGTGGGGCTTCCGAAGCTGGGTCAGCTCCCCCAGCTTTTGCATTCATCCTAACATGTGACTGCCTCTTCCTCTAGGCAGCCTTCCGTGACTTCTGCTGTTGCCCCAGTGGCCTCTGTCTCCAGAGCAGGTGGAGCAAGGAGGCTGTCTGCTTGCTCCCTGGGCCCCAGTGGACATATTCCCAGAGACAGGTAGGGTCTGCTTAGGGGCACACAGCCAGCCCTGGCAGGATGGGGCTAGACCCCAAGGAGTGCCCCTCCCAGGTCAGGGCAGTTGTGACTATGGCTGCCCTAAAATCCTCTTGGGGCTTCTTGCTGGGGGGCCACTCTGAGCTTGGCTTTAGGGCCAGAGGGGCTTTGGGCTGGTATGTCCTCCAGGGGCCAGGCCTGGTGACCCCTCTAGGTATGGGGGCTGAGAGGCCACTGCTGCCAAGGCCTTTGGCAGAGGGAGGTCAACACTGCGCAGACCAATGGGCCATTCAGGCAGGAGAATCTTCAGGGTCATCCTGGCCAGCCCCAAGCAGCCACCACACCCTCCCCTTCCTGCCTCTGGAATATCATTGCGATGCTGGCCCACGTGGGACGCTGGAGATGGGACAGGAGCCACACAGACCCAGCGTTGCCCTCGGGAACTCAGCATCCCAGCAGCCGGCAGCAAGAGAGGGCCAGCAAACAACTTTACTAGGGGGTCCATCGATGACACGCGAGAAGCAAGTGGAGAACGCCTGGCTAGCCTGGGTAGCTGAGGAGGGAGGGACAAGCAGATGCATGGGCAGAGACATGGAGGGTGTCTGTGGACATCATCCTGGGGCAGGAAACGGCAGGTGCAAAGGCCCCGGGGCCGGCTGAGCTGCTGGCTTCCTTGTTCAGGGAGCATCGGGGCAGAACCTCCCAGAAGCCAGAGCTGTGCTCTTGTGCATGGACCAAGCTTCAGAGAGAACTCGGGGAGCTCCCAGGTCTGAGGGGGATGGGGACCAGGGCTGGGCAGTGCAGAGGGTGAAGGGGGTGTCCTTCCTCGAGGAGATGGAACTCGAGGGAAGAGGGAAAGGCCCCCTAGCATCCCTGCCCTGTGCATGGGATTGTGGGAGCTGGGAGGTGGCATCCCGTGCTAGGCTGCAGGAGCTCCCAGCCAGACCTGGTCTCCTGGGGAACAGGAGTCCGGGAGGCCTGGTTTGCTATGAGCTTACCCCCACAACCCACCCGACCAATGAACGGAAGCCCGAGCTGGGGTTCAGAGGTCTGTGGAGTCACCCCTGGGGGAGGGTTTCCCATGTGGCACCCCACTGGGCCCCCATCCCAGGGCCTTGCCTCTCCCTCCCAGGTTCTGGAAACCTCCTCCTGCTCCCCAAGTTAATTTCTAGAGCTGCTTTAACAAATGGCCACAGACTTGGCTGGAGACAGAAGATATTCATTGTCTCACCCTTTGGGAGGCCAGAAGTTGAGATCAAGGTGGCCACATGGCTGGTTCCCCCTGAGGGCAGGAGGGGTCTGTTCTGTCTGCTCGGCTCCCCCCCACAGTGTCTGGCGGCTGCCTGCAAGGCTTGAGTGACTTAGTGAGGCCTCACCCCATCTCTGCCTCCATCTTCACATGGCCTCTCTCCCAGCCTGTGTGCTGCCCTTTCATCTCAAGATCCTCAACTACTTTTGCAAAGAGCCTTCTCCAGGCTGAGCGTGGTGGCTCACACCTGTAATCCCTACACTTTGGGAGGCTGAGCTGGGTGGATCACTTGAGGTCAGCAGTTCAAGACCATCCTGGCCAACATGGTGAAACCCCATCTCCACGAAAAATATAAAAATTAGCTGGGTTTGGTGGCACATGCCTGTAATCCCATCTACCTGGGAGGCTGAGACAGGAGAATCTCTTTATCCTGGAAGGTGGAGGTTGCATTGAGCCGAGATCGCGCCACTGCAATCCAGCCTGGGTGACAACAGTGAGACTCCATCCCCCCGCCAAAAGAAAGAAAGAAAGAAAGAAAGAGCCCTTCTTCAAACAAGGTCCCCCCTTCATGGATTCTGGGGGTTAGAACTTGAACATAGCTTTTGGGGAGCTTCTATACAACCCACAACACCCAAAAATGCTGGGAATCTGGGAAGCTGAGTCTTCTCTCACTGCTAAGCCAGTTCCCCCACACTTCACCACAGCAGGCTTGGAGCCACTGTGGCATGTCGGCACCCCTTGGCATGTGTAAGTTGGGGGGCAGAGAGGAGGGCTGGGAAGTTTAAGTTGGGGGCCTGGGGCCCGATGGTGCAGGCAGAGTGGAGACTCAGGGAGCAGCCAGCCCCTTGCCTGCCCACCGGGAACACAGCCTTGGTTCCTGTCCCTGTGTGAAAAGAACGGACAGAGAGCACCCGGCCCCTGTGCCCCCTGCCTGGCTCCGGAGACCGCAGGCACCCGTTTGGTGCAAGAGACAGAAGGGCTCACATAGACACAGAGATGAGCCCGCAATGTGGTAGCCCCGGGCCTGCCATAGACCCCACGCCAGGCCCACACATGGGCAGGATGTTTCTTCCCAACCCTCAGGTCCAGGCATGCACTCCGGGCCAGTGGCCACCAGGCCCTGGGCCAGCGAGGCCCAGCTCCCAGCCCTTGCTCCACCAGCTGGAAGGTGCTATCCACCCCACAGTCACCCGTGCCAGACGCAGGCTCGTTTGATCTTCGAAGCGCCGTTTATGCCATGTGGAAAACCAAGGCTCAGCGCTCCCCCAGCCCAGAGGTGGTAGGTGGTGGGGCCAGGATTTGAAGCGGGGTCTCCAGACTTCCTCAGCCTGAGAAGTAGCCTGGCATTGGCAGAGCTGGGAACACCCCTGCATCACCCGTGAGCCCTGCCAGGGGTCTTGGTGTCCCCGTCTATGAAATGGGATAAGGGCCCTGCACACCAGCCTTGCCTCAGGGGCCGGAGATGGGAGGGACAGTGTCCCTAGTGACAGATCCAGAAACTGAGGCCAGGAGGCGACTGGCCTGGACACCCCTGCCCAGCAGATGCGGGTCGGGACAGGCTCAGGCCCCAGCTGGCCCACCACCTGCTGACCCGCTTCCTCCCGGGGCCTCTGCGGGAAGGCGGTGGGAACTGGCCTCCTCTCTGCCTCTCAGCCCCCAGGCGGCCGCCCCCTGGGAGGCCTGGTCCGGGGCTCAGGTGTCCCGCACAGCCGGTTCCTCCGCCTCTTCCCATCCTCGCCTCTGTGGAGCCAGGAGGAGGTCACTCCTCAGGGGCCACGGGCGGCTGTGGCCCTGCTCTTGAGCGGGCTGGCTCTGCTGCCTCTCCCACAGCCCCCAGGAGGCCGGGCTGCCCGGTGTGCCCACAGGGACCTCCCCCAAAGCCCCTTCCCGCCACTCCTCTGCCCACCCCCATGATATTCATGCCTGAGGCTTTCTCTGCAGCTCCCACCCCACGCTGATGGGGGCTGCGGGCCTGGGCGAGGCTGGTGGGCTGCAGGCCACGGGGCTTCAAAGCGGCACCTCAGCCATGCAGTCCTCCTTAGGGGTCAGGACATGACCGAATTTCACAGGTCCTGAAAGGGAGACTCCCGGAGCTGGGCCCACAGCTGTGCAAGCCGACTCGATGTCTGCCCCTTCCCAGATCTGCCCTGGGTTTGACAGTGGGACCTCAGGGGGAAACTGAGGCTGACAAAGGCTGGGTGTTTTGCTCAAGGCCTTCAGCCAGCCTGTTCATCTGCCTCTTGGATCCACACTCCCAGGGCTTCCATCTTGGCTCTGCTAGTTATTAGCTGGGCAGCCTTAGGTGAGTGGCACCACCTCTCTGTGCCTCAGTTTCTTCAGCTATAAAATGGGAATAACTAGAAGGCCGGCCTTGAAGGGTGTTGTGCAGATGACACGAGGCGTCGGGTGTGGTACACGGCGAGGGTGCAGTGTCAGGCTGCTATTATTCTTGCCATTACCATTATATTGTCTGGCCATCCCAGCTATGCTGGGAACTTCAAAGCATCTGGGCCTCACCTGCCTTGTTCACGGCAAAGCCCTGGCCATGGGCACACGGTTTAGATCAGGAACTGGTTTTAAAACAGGTGCAGAAGCTCCAACCCAGCTCTGCCTGCCTGGAGACTGAGCCCTCTCCCCACCGACTCCCCAGTGAGACCCCCTCCACCAAGACTGTGCCCTTTACGGGGTCTCTGTGTCCCACAGCTGTGCCCAAAGGGTTTTTTGTTTTTTTTTCTTTGAGACAGAGTCTCTCTCTGCCGCCCAGGTTGGAATGCAGTGGCGTGATCTCGGCTTACTGCAACCTCTGCCTCCCAGGCTCAAGCAATTCCCCTGCCTCAGCCTCCCGAGTAGCTGGGACTACAGGTGTGTGCCACCATGCCCAGCTAATTTTTGGTATTTTTAATAGAGACAGAGTTTCACTGTGTTAGCCAGGATGGTCTCAATCTCCTGACCTTGTAATCTGCCTGCGTCGTCCTCCCAAAGTGCTGGGATTACAGGCATGAGCCACCGTACCCGGCCAGGGGTTGCTTTTATCTGCCTTGCCACAGCCTGGAAACTGAGGCTCAGAGAGGGCAGAACTGAACAAAGACCATGTCAGGTTAATGGGTGCCCAGGAGTTGGAGGGTAGCCTGGGGTGGATGGAAGAAGACAGGGCTGGGGGCTGGGTGCTGGGGGTCCTGCAGGCAGGAGGCTAGACCTAGTCCCAGGTGGGCGGGCCTGCTAAACTTGCCACCTGGCACCACTGCAGGTGCCCACACAACGGCAGACTTGTG
Source organism: Saimiri boliviensis (assembly GCF_048565385.1). Classification (NCBI taxonomy): domain Eukaryota; kingdom Metazoa; phylum Chordata; class Mammalia; order Primates; family Cebidae; genus Saimiri; species Saimiri boliviensis. The sequence continues at coordinate 152,759,565 of NC_133449.1, read as the reverse complement.
CACATCCAGCATGGCTTGTGCCAGCCCCCACAGCTGGAGGCGTGGCTGTGGGCAAGTCTGCTGTCTCTGCCTACCTCCGCCCCAGGACAGGACCTGGGACAGGAGACCATTGACACTGGTATTTGCCCCAGGTACAGCCATGAGGGCGGCAGAAAGGCTCTGCTACTCCAAGAGTCAGACTATGGCACAGACAGCTCACACAGCAGCCCACTAAGACGTCCATTCACTCACTCACTCACTCATTCATTCATTCATTCGTTCATGCATGCATTGATTCTGCAGGTAATCATGGGTTCTCGCTGTGTGGCCTTGGGCAAATGTCTTGTCCTCTCTGGGCTGTGAAGTTTACCATTCAGCAGAGGAGCCCGACCCTCACAATGTGTTAGCCGAGGGTCTGTGGGAGGGGGACCGGACAGGAAGAGCAGGGTCAGGGCAGCCACAGGCCAGGACAGCACAGCCAGCGGCAGCTTTGGATCTTCCACAGTCTCCCCAGAGAGATCTGGAATCTCGCTCTCGCCCACGCCCACACATGGACTGCAGGGAGAAGCTTCCCTGCCCATCCTCCCACCACTCCCCTCTTCCTGCTGTCCCGGCCCCTGACCATCCCTCCCCAATGTGGAGTGTATGGGGCACCTTGCTGCCAGACCTCCTGAGAGGCTCTAGAGGTGGCAGACCCTTCCCCAGTCCCTGTGGCAGATGGGGAAACTGAGGCTGACAGGAGCTACCTCCTCCAACTGCCCAGAGGCCTCCGTTACTCTCCCCCAGCTGGCCTCTCTCACGGCACACCTCCCACCCCCAAATAGCCTACTCGCTCCGCGCATTCCAGGGGTCCAGCCCAGCCAGCACCCTCACTGAACACCCTCCACGTCAAATGACCTCCATGTTCCGCCCACCTCTTGGGGTCCCGCCCAGCCAGCACCCTCACCACATCTTACACCTCCCATCCCTTTACCCCAGCATGACTCAGGGCCCCTCAGATGGCCCCACCTTCGGGGCTTCCCCTGGCAGGGTGGGCCTCAGGAGCCGAGAGCCCAGGCGGTGGCTCATGGGAGGGGGCATGAGTGTTGGGGCCACAGGAGTCCGAGAGCCATCCCGAGGGGAGAGGGGTCAGTAAGAAGTGGGCTGGGGCTGTTCACCCCTCACTGCAGGACCTGCTGGGTCAGCGCCAGTCTCTGCCTCCCCCAGGAGGCCCCGCTCTTTCCTTCTAAGACTCAGTATACTCAGCTGTCAAAAGGGGCCATTTCTTGTCCTTCCAACCCCACGAAATTTCCATGAGATACTGAAGGGCAGTAAATGCTGTGGGCAGCCCTCAGTACGTGCCCGCTGTGTGGAGAAGCACAGGCTGGGACCCCCGCACCTCACCTCTAGGGGACAGGCTGGCCCTCCACCCCACCTCCAGGGGACAGGCTGGGACCCCCACACCCCACCTCCAGGGGACAGGCTGAGACCCCCACACCCCACCATCAAGGGGCAGGCTGGGCCACCCACACCCTACCTCCAGGGAACAGGCTGGGTCCCCCACACCTCCCCTCCAGGGAACAGGTTGGGCCCCACACACCCCACCTCCAGGGGACAGGCTGCCCCCCCACACCTCCCCTCCAGGGAACAGGTTGGGTCCCCCACACCCCACCTCCAGGGGACAGCCTGGGACCTCTGCACTCCGCCTCCAGGGGACAGGATGGGCCCCCTGCTTTCCATTTCCAGGAAACAGGCGAGGTCCCTCTGCACCCCACCTTCAAGGGATGCTTGAGTATACAGTGCCTAGGCCCTGGCTAACAGCCACTTACTGGCTGCCCAGCCAGGGAGCTGAGAGCTGAGAGCAAGAAGTCACTCACTGCACCCTGGGTGGAGACCACCAGCAGGGGCAAAGCCCACTAAGCTATGCTTCACTGCCATCCAAGCCCAAGCCCAGAGCTGGGAGCAAACCCCCAAGGAGACACTTTCTCCCTGTCTGAACCACCCAGGTGATGAGCTCCCTGTTGCCGGAAGCTTGCAAGCAGAAGCTGGCAGGGAAGGAGGGCTGGGGAGCAAACATGAAGCTGGAGTCCAGGCATATTGCTGGACCTTAGATCACACCTTGGCCTGGAATTCCCAGATCCTGGCATCCTGTCTTCTGGGAACAGACGCTGCTGGAGGGAGGGAAGGTGGTCTCCAAGCTGAGATTCTGGGGCCAGGGAGAAGCTGGCTTAGGTGAGACCCGAGGGTGGAGTCAGGTCAGCCCAGAGCCGGGGGGTCACCAACTCTGTGACAGTTGTCGATCTTGGGCCACATTCCCTCTGAAGCTGAGAACCAATATCTTTCTTTTCCTTTTTCTTTTCTTTTCTTTTTTTTTTTTTTTTTTGAGATGGAGTTTCACTCTTGTTGCCAGGCTGGGGTGCAATGGCGCAATCTCAGCTCACTGCAACCTCTGCCTCCCAGGTTCAAGCAATTCTCCTTCCTCAGCCTCTCAAGTATCTGGGACTACAGGTGTGCCCCACCATGACCGGCTGATTTTTTTGTATTTTCAGTAGAGACGGGGTTTCACCACGTTGACCAGGCTAGTCTCAAATTCCTGACTTCAGGTGATCCGCTCGCCTGTGCCTCGCTAAGTGCTGAGATTACAGGCATGAGCCACCACGCCTGGCAGACAGCTGCTATCTTTCATGCAGAATGGCAAGGCCTGCCATGGGCCAGCCATGACCTGGGTGCTGGAGGCCCAACCTTTGGATTAGGGTGGACAGCAAGTGATCCTCAGGAAGTGCTAGAAGGGACAGTGCCGGGCTGGGTGTGGTGGCTCACACCTGTAATCCCAGCACTTTAAGAGGCCAAGGCGGGCAGATCATGAGGTCAGGAGTTTGAGACCAGCCTGACCAACATGAAGAAACTATCTCTGCTAAAAATACCAAAATTAGCCGGGCCGGGTGGCATGTGCCTGTAATCCCAGCTACTCGGGAGGCTGAGGCAGGAGAACCGCTTGAACCCGGGAGGCGAAGGTTGCCATGAAACTCCACCAATTGCACTCCAGCCTAGGTGACAGAGTAAGACTTCATCTCAAAAAAAAAAAAAAAAGAAGGGACAGTGCCACAGGAGTCCGGGGGCTGAGCCTGCAACCTCTCAGAGGAGGGGGTCATTCCATGGGAGACTTTTGGAAAGGCTGGCTGGGAAAAAGCTCACCACTCCAGAACCAAGACACTGGAGTGAAGGTCCTGAGGGATGAGCCTGGCTTGTTCCTGGAATGGCTGGAGCAAGAAGGAGGGAAAATGGGGGGTGATGGTGGTCAGGGTGGAGGAGAGAGCCAGGGCAGGGCCGGGAACCCTCCACTCCGCAGATGGAGGGGCTGACCACCTAGCAAACGCCCTTCCCACCACCAGAGTTCCCAGAGCGGGAACCCCAGGGATGTGGGGACAGTGCCAGGGACAAAGCGCCAGGGCCGAGGGGCTGGGGGCCATGGGGGCTGGATTTGTGACCTCCCCTGACCCAGGCAGAGAAACCAGCCTTGCTGGGCATGGCCGAGTCACCAGCGACCAGCCTGGGGGTGGGACAGCGGGATGAAAGGCCCAGAGAAAGGATTAGCTGCGGCCCAAAGGGCCACGCAGGGCACCATGGCAACCGAGAGGCCGGGCCTGGAGAATGGGGCCTGTGTTAACACCCCAATGGGGCTGGGGGCTTGTTAACCAGCTTACCAGGCGGGCCTGCCCGGCCATTGACATGGAAATCCAGGCCCTCATTCCTAGCCCTGAAAGGCCTGTCCCATTCTGAAAGAAGGGAGCCAGGAGGGGGGCTTCCAGGGTGGGCAGGGTGGGCAGGGGGCCAGGTGCTGGGCCGGGGCAACGACCAGCTTCCACCTTCCTCCCCCACCAACTCAGCGCCCCTTCGGGCTGGACCCAGGGAAGGGAGTGTCCAGGACCCACGCGGGTCAGTGTCCTGAAGGCCCTGAGAGGGAGGGCGGAGTGTTACCTGGTTTGGTTCCCACTAAACAGGGGTCCAGGGTGGGGCCTAGCTGGGGGCAGTCAGGGTGGGCCCTGGAGGTTGGGGACAGACCTGGCGATGGACGTGTTCTGGCCAGGGGCCGTGTTTCCTAAGTGGACGAGCTGGCTGGAGTCAGGCCTGTGGGCCACGGTGTGGGGCAGGGGAGGTCACCTGGACAGACAGAGCGGGGGTCCCAGCATGGGCAGAAGCTAGGACCCCCGAGGCTCCCCTGACCCCCATCCTCATTCCAAGCTGACCCCAGCTCCAAATATAACTCTAAGCTTCAGTTCCCCCCAGGCCCTGGCTCTAGACGTGACCCATGTTCACATCAGGAGACTGTCCTGGAGCTGGCCTCGGCACTGTCCCCAGTGCCCTCCTGCCTCTCGGACCCCAGTCCTGGCTCCTTGCACAGTGCCCTGGCCTCCAGCTCTGCCTGGCCCATTCACCATCTTCTAGCCTCTGCCCGCCAGGGCCCTGCGCACCTGACCTGGGACCCTCTGCCTCAGCAGAGTCCCCTTCCCAAGACCCCCTGCCATCTTTCCCCTGCGGCTCAGCACCAAGGGGGTGCCTCAGCCTCCCCCACCCAGCCCCAAGCTGCTGCTTCAGACACTACCACGTCTCCAGCCGCAATTGTCCAGAAAATTCACTCGTGTGACTTGCCACAGTGCCCCACTCGTTCCCAGGCCTGGACCCGCGGCAGGACAGTGAGCAGGGACAGCGGCAGGCCTGGCCTTTGAGACCAGGCTGTGAAATCTGTGCTTGGGATGGAGCAAGGGCGGGGAGGCAGCACCCCCCTCCCCCACCGATGCGGGAGGCCCAGACTCCGGAAAAGTGGGGAAAGCCCCTTGCAAGCCAAGATGTGCCGGAATGCAGGGCAGGCCCGAGGTGGTGGCGAGGAGCTGAGCAGGTGTCTAAGCCCCTGTTGACATGGGATTACAGCGTCTGGTAGCCCCTCCCCCGAACAGCTCCCACTCCGGGCTCTGGGCAGGAACAAGGCAGCTGAGACTGGGCAGCTCTGGGCAGGGCCTCAGTCTCCCAACCTGAAGAGTGGGGCGTACTTGAGGGGGTGCAGAGCTCCAGGGTGGGGGCTGGGGCAAAGGCAGGCTCTGCATGGGACCTCCGAGTGGGCTCTGCCTTGTCCCCTGGGGGACATGATGAGGCCCACACAGGAGAAAGGAGCTTTGGGAGGCTGGCCAGCTAGGAGGTGAGATCACAGCCTTTTGCTGGAGGCCAGGGCCCTTGTGGAGAAACTGAGGCTCAAGGGTGGTGGTGGAGCCTGGGCAGCTTCTTGCTCCTGCCTCCCCTCCCATGGGTGCCCCACACCCTAACCTGGCCTCAACCTCCCCAGCCCCAGGAGCCTGTTCTTCCTGGAGGTTGTATGTAGCTTGGAGCTCGTGAGGGGCTGCTGAGATCACAGGGTGGGCTAGGTGGTCCTCCGAGCAGGGAGCTGAATCTATACTGCACCCTCCAGCCTTTACTGGGGTGGTGTCAGCCGGGTGCCAGGCTTGGGGGTCACCCTTGTCATTTCTTGCAGCTCTGGCCCGCAGCCCCTGGGATGAGCATCCCAGCAGCTCACAAACTGTCCCGGTGAGGAAGCCAGCGGCCCAGGGTCCCCCTGATGGTGTTGGGTTTCCTCCGGGCATGGCCACAGCTGCATGCAGCTGGCAGAGGTTATGGGCTGGGAACTTGAGAAGGCTGTGTCCCCCTCAGCTCCTGGGGAGGGGCCTCCCCTGCCCTCCTCAGCCCCCCCAGCCTGCCATCTGCCTCTGTCTCTCGGGGGAAGAGGAGGGGCCGTCCACATTCCTGCACATGCCGCCCCTCCCTACATCTGGCCCTTCCCAAGCCCCCTGCCTTCCCCAGCAGGCCCTGGGGCCTCCTGCCCACCCCAAACCTGCTTTGAGGGGTCACATGGGAACCAGCCCTTCCCCTGGCAGGGTCTGGGGACCCTGTCCATGCCCACCACCCCTTGTCCCTCCTGTGGGTGACCCCTCAGCCCTTTGGCAGGCTTTCCTGAGACTTTCTCAGACCCCACCTGCACACTGGGAGCAGGGCCTCCCTCACCTGGGAAGAAGTGCCCTGTCCACGGCTGCCCCCAGCTCCTGGACACCCACTTGTGTCTGACTCAGTTGTGTGCCCCCCAATTCCTCATGCAGCGACTGGGGGCCCCAGGGCTGGGGAATATCAAAGGAGGAAGAGGGCGGTGTGGCAGGGCTGGTCAGACGGGCAGCTCTGTCCCTGTCCTGCAGGGAGAAGGCTCTTCTCCCTGCAGGTCCCAGTGAGATCACAGCAGAGTACAGAGGCCTGCCCCCTCATCCTATCAGGGGTACCTGGGTGGGTGCCAGGAGACCATGGGCCAGAGACCAGGGGATAGGATCCCAGAGGAAGGCACAGACACCCCAGGCTGAGGGCCAAGCTGCGATGCTCATTCTCACTGATCATCAGAGCTTCTCCCGGAGGAAAGGGTACTGCAAATCAGGCCATAGCAGGATGCATAGGAGTCCACCAGGCAAACAGTGGCATACAGAACTCATTGTCGTTTTCCGAACTCCTATGTGGGCCTGAGAGCTGGGCCCGGACCCCCTTAGGCACTTCATCAATGTACTCAACATTTATTCAACACCTGGCTGGAATCAGTGGCTCACACCTGTAATCCCGATACTTTGGGACTGAGGCAAGTGGAGTTCGAGACCAACCTGCCCAACATGGTAGGGACATGCCCCGTCTCTACTAAAAATACGAAAAGTTAGTCGGGTGTGGTAGTGCACGCCTGTAATCCCAGCTACTAGGGAGGCTGAGGCAGAAGAATTGCTTGAACCTAGGAGGCCAAAGTTGCAGTGAGCCAAGATCGCACCACTGTACTCTAGCCTGGGAGACAGAGTGAGACTCTGTCTCAACAACAACAACAACAAACAAACAAAAAAGCATTTATTGAGCACCTGCTGTGTGATGGGCCCTGTGCTGGGCACAGGGACGGAGGGTAGTCCACAAAAGGACTAACCCCCAGCCCTCTACAGAGCGACCTTCTAGCTGCTGGCTGTGCAGCCCAGGGCTGAGGGGAAATGGAAGAGGCCTGAGCTTGCTGGGGCAAGATTCTTAGATGGAAGCTTACCAGGCATGGAGAGGCAGGATGTGCAAAGGCCCTGTGGCCAGGACACAGGGAAGGCGGACTGGACAAGAGGCCAGGTGGGGGCAGGTGCCTAGTCTGGGAGACCTGGGGTCACACCATACACCTGTGAGCAGAGGGTGGTGTGATGCAGTTTGCAGGGGGCTCCTACCCTTCTGTACCACCCCACCTCTCCTCTCCCCACCCCAGGCACCCAGCCACAAGAACCTAGAGCTGGGGTTGACTTAGGATGGACCCGCTTGAGGCTTCGGCTAAGGGGAGAGAGGGGCACACATGGAGGATTGTGAGGGCTGTGTCTGTGCAGGAGCAGAGGTGGGCACACAGGGGCCCAGGACACACAGTCACATACAAAGACCCACCTCTAGAGACACACAGAGACAGGGACCCGGTGGTCCCTGTGGTGCCCCTGCATACACCAGCGCATACAGGACGCATACACCAGCGGCCTGTTTACCTCCCGACCCTCCCTCCAGCTGCCTCTGCCTCCCCCACATCCCCCTCCCCCAACACACACAACAGCCGCCAAGCGGGTCCCCTTTCTCTGGGGTCCCCTTTCTCTGGCTCTTCAGCAAAGCAGTTGCTCGAGACTAATTGAATTTTCCGCCTGGGAAGGGCTGGGGAGTTGAGGGCGGGGGAGGCTGGGAAGAAGCTTGTTAACAGGTCTGACCCTCCCCCCACCCCCCAGGCCCCCTTCACGGCACCCACCCCGCCCCCTCCCCCCAGGGCCTCCTCTCTGCAGTGGGGGTGGGGTGGTCAGGGGCCCTGGTGGCCATGGAACAATGGACAGACAGGACCAGCTCCCACCCCACCAGCGCTGGAGGGGCTGATAAGGGGGCTAGCTGGGCTTCAGAGGAGACTAGAGTAACCCTCTGGGCCTCAATTTCCCCTCCTGACCCAAAGAGAATTGGGATGGGGTGGGAGTCTCCGGTCATAAACCAGACTCCCCGACAGTAGGTGTTTGGGGGGGGCCACCCCTTGAGATGTGGGAGCCCAACCCACTGCCCACATAGCAAGACTGAGGGCCGGGCAGGCACAGGGCTGGGGCTGCAGGCTCAGCGAGGCTGTGCTTGGTGGTGGGGGATGAGGGGCCACTGTGCCAGCATTCACCCCCATGTGCCACTCCCAGCCCTGCCCATATTTACGGTTCTACACTTGCACACGTTTGCGGGGTACGCATGATGGGAGGCTGATGGAGGAGCGGGCGGGTGATTCCCTGGCCACCCCTGTCTCCAACCACCAGCCTCTCTCCTTTTCTGGTTTTTACAGATGGGGTTTCACTCTTGTAGCCCAGGCTGGAGTGCAGCGCATGATCTCGGCTCACTGCAGCCTCCACCTCCCAGATTCAAGCAATTCTCTTGCCTCAGCCTCCTGAGTAGCTGCTGGGACTATAGGCATGTGCCACCATGCCCAGCTAATTTTTGTTTTTTTAGTAGAGATTGGGTTTCACCATGTTGGCCAGGCTGGTCTTGAACACCTGACCTTAAGGGATCCTCCTGCCTCAGCCTCTCAAAGTACTGGGATTACAGGCGTGAGCGACCATGCTCAGCCCCTCTCTCCTTTTCTCGACCCCAGTCCTCAATGCCACTTGGACCCCAGATGCTCAGATGTAACCCAGCCCCACCTGTTGGCAGCCCGGTGGCCCCTCAGAGGTGCGGTGGAGGGTCTGGGGAGAGCCAGGGACTGGGAGGCAGATTTCGTATCAGGGACAAGAGCAGGAGGCCCTGACTGCTCCCCTGGGACATTTCCTCATTAAACCACCCCTCAGGCCTCCCTGGGACTCCTGGGGGCCTCCCTTAAAGGGGTTACAAATGCAGCACCTTGGCATCTGAGCTAAAGCCAGAGGGCAGTGACAAGGTAAGGATGCCCGGGCCCTGGTGGCCGGCGGTGCTGGAGTCAGGCTTCCCTACGTCCAGGGTCCAGCAACCCACATGTGGAGGGCCCAGAGCCGCACAGAGCACAGGGCAGGGAGGGAAGATGCGTGGCCAGGGAGGGCAGCGCTGTGCCCACGTTGCAGAGGCCACAGAGGCCATGGAGGATCCTCCTCGAGACAAGGCTCCTGCAGACAGGAGGACTCCAGGTCCTGCTTGTCTTGTACATCCCTTGGCCCCCACTAGATGTGAGCAGAGCTGGCCGTAGAATAGGGGTCTCCTGGAGCAGGACACTAGGGAGCCGTGGCCAGCAGAGACTTGGCTGGGCCCACGGCGTGCTCCCTAGTTGCCACCGCCCCACCTGCCCACCTCCCAGCTGACCCCTGGAATGCCCACTCCCTTTTTGCCCTCACCACTTCCTTGGGTCCTGGCCCACGAGACAGGCACACCTGTTCCTGGAGGGCATGTGCCGGGAGTCCCTGAGCCTCTCTGGCCTGCAGCACTGGAGGTTATAGGAGGACCTTGAGGGGCCCAGGGTGGGGCACGGTGGGCTCCGGCAACGGTGACTGCCCCTGCCCTGCTGGGATCAGGGGCGGGACTTCTGTCCACTCCCCATCAGCCTCATCCCAGCCCTCACCCCCGCACTCCCGCCTGCTACAGACTCCAGGCAATGCTGGGTCACAACCCCCACCATACCTGTGTCCTGACCACACCTGTGTCCTGCTCCAGGATCTCAGAATGACCCCACCTCAGCACTCTAGAGGGGTAGACAGGGGAAGCAGGTCGTGCGGGCCAGCAAGGGGTGGCTGTGTGGGCTGCAGTCACCCCTAGTGGCCCCAAGAAGGGGAGAAGGTTCTGGGCCCAAGGCAGCGTGGGGGTGGGGGCAGGGCTCATCTGCAGGGCAAGCCCCAGAGAGGGGCTGGATGTCCTGAGGGGAACCGAGGAAGGAGAGAAGGAGGGAAAGACAGAGATCAAGAGACAGAGAATGCTGAGATAGAACAGAAACAGACAGAGAGAGCAGGGGACACATCCAGAGCAGAGACACTGGGAGAAAGAGAGAAACAGGGAGAGAGATACGGGAAGGACAGAGACAGAGAAGCACAGAGAAGAGCCCCACTCCACCCCAGGCCCACAGCCCCCCTGCTCTCCCAGCTGGGACACTGAGGATGGGACTGCGATAAGCTTGGGCTGACTTGGCAGTCAGGACAGGACGCTCCCCTCTTGGGGGCATTTTTTCCCCATCAAATCATCCTGGGCTTGGTCCAAGGCTCTCTCCCCAAGCCCTGGGGTGACAAACACTCCCCGGCAAGACGCCCTGTGACCTTCGAGGGGCCTTTCCCACAGCTTCTCCTGGAACCCGGGACGCACGCCTGTGCTGAGCTCAAGTGGGGTGGCAGGGAGCTCACGGGCATCAGCGAGCTCTGCGGTCCGTGCCCCCACTGTCCATCTCGGTAGTGAGTCCCTCCCATGGCCGCCTGGGGCTGCGCCCCTCTGCCCTTGGCTGTGCCTTGGACAACACCAGCTCTGAGTTCACTCGGCAAACATCTACCAGCTCCAGAGACAGGGAACGGCCATTGATGGCCTCTGTCTTACAAGAGCCCCTCTCAGGACATAGTGGGTGCAGCTGATGAAGCTATTTATCCATTGGAAGTGAGGCAGTAACTGAGGCCTCCAGGAAGAAGCATGGGGGAGAGGAAGACTGACCAGAGGAGTTGACTCTAACCTACAATATCTTCCCTCCGCAGTCCCCATAACTCTCTGATCCTCCCCCTCTTAATATCCTGTCCCACATGGACAGACAGACAGACAGACAGGCATGTGAGTGGATGGATAGATGGACAGAGGGGTAAATGGAAAGATGAATGGACAGAAGGACTGGTGGGTGGGTAGGTAGGTGGGTGGGTGGATGGATGGATGGTGGATGGATGGATGGATGGATGGGTGGATGGATGGATGGATGGATGAATAGATAGACAGAAGGACTGATGTGTGGGTGGGTGGGTGGATGGATGGATGGATGGATGGACAGAAGACTGACATGTGGGTGAGTGGATGGATAGATGGATGGAAGGACCGATGGGTGGGTGATTGGGTGGGTGGATGGATGAATGGATAGATGAATGGATGGATGGATGGATGGATGGATGGATGGATGGACAGAGGACTGATGGGTGAGTGAGTAGGTGGGTGGGTGGATGGATGAAGAGGAAAGTGGAAGTTGGGACAGGGGGTTGGAGAGGTGGATGGTGGGTGGGTGGACAGACAAAAGGATACATAGGTGAATGGAAAAACAGATAGAAAGACATATGGGTAAATGCTTGGTTGGCTGGCTGGACAGAGGGATAAATAATATATAGGTGACTGAATGGATAGTTGGAGAAATGAATGGATTACATGAAATGGTAAAATTGGGCTTGGTCCAAGGCTCTCTCCCCAAGCCCTGGGGTGACAAACACTCCCCGGATGGTAGGTGAATGAATGTACAGTCAGTGAAAAGACAGTTCATTGAATGGATGGTAGGTGAATGAATGAACAGTCGGTGAAAAGAATGGATGGATGGGCAGATGGACAGATGTGGAAGAATGGAAAGATGGTGTGGCAGGCAGAGTAATGCCCCTCCCAAGATGCTCATGTTCCAGTCCTGTGAATATGCTACCTTATACAGCAAAGGGAACTCTGCAGGATGGGTGCAGGGGCTCACGCCTACAATCCCAGGACTTTGGGAGGCCAAGGCAGGTGGATCACACTAGGTCAGGAGTTTGAGACCAGCCTGGCCAACATAGAAAAACCCTCTCTACTAAAAATACAAAATTTGCCAGGCATGGTGGCACACACCAGTAGTCCCAGCTACTTGGGAGTCTGAGGCAGGAGAATCGCTTGAACCCAGGAGGCAGAGGTTGCAGTGACCTGAGATTGTGACCTTACACTCCAGTCTGGGGACAAGAGAGAAATTATGGCTCAAAAACCAAAATAAAAGTCTGCAAATGTGATTAAGAATCTTAGGATGGGGAGATTATCCTATATTATCAGGGTGGACCCAATATAATCATGAAGGTCTTTGTAAGTGAAAAAGGGAGGCAAAGAGGCAGAAAAACAGAGGTGAAGATGGAAACAGAAGTTGAGGCAATGCTATTGTTGGCTTTGAAGACGGAGGAAAGGGCCACAAGCCAAGGAATGCAAGATGCCTTGAGAAAGTGGAAAAGGCAAGGAAACAGATTCTCTCTAGAGCCTCCAGGAGGAACCAGCCTTGCTATACCTTGATTTTAAGGTAAGACTGATTCCTGACCCACAGAACTATAAGGTAATACATTTGTGCTATTTTAAGTCAACAAGTTTGTGGTAATTTATTACAATGGCAATTGGAAACTATATGTTCTATCAGATGGATAGAACCTACAGATAAATGAATAGATTGATGGGTAGGTGGATGGATAGGTGAATGGTGGATGGATGGATGGATGGATGGATGGATGGATGGATGGGTAGATGGTCAGAAAGATGGATGGGTTGGTGGATGCACAGATGAGTGGGTGGGTGGATGGATAGATGGATGAATGGACGGATGGATGGTCAGAAGGACAGATGGGTGGGTGGATGGGTGGGTGGGTGGATAGATGAATGGATGGTCAGAAAGATGGATGTGTGGGTGGATGGGTAGATGGATGAATAGAAGGATAGATGGATGGATGGATGGATGTGTGCATGGATGGGTGGATAGGGAGTGGGTAGATGATGGACAGATGAGTGGATGGAATGGGTGGGTAGATAGGTGGGTAGGCAGAAGAATGGATGAGTGGGTGGACAGATGGGTGGATGAGTGGGTAGACAGATGGATGGATGGATGGATGGATGGGGGTGGGTGGAGGGATGGTAAGAAGGATGAATAGATGGGTGGATGGATGACCAGTAGGATGGATGGATGGATGGGTGGATAGATGGTCAGAAGCATGAATGGATGGATGATCAGAGGGTAAGTAGGTGGGTGGATGAGGGGATGGAGGTCAGAAGGGTGGGTGGATGGAGGGATGGAAGGAAGGACGGATGAATGAATGGACAGATGGATGGGTGGTTTTGTGGATGGGATGGGTAGATGGATGGATGAATGGAAAAATGGATGGATAGATGAATGGGTGGATAGGGGGATGAATAGTCAGAAGAATGGATGGATGGATGGATGGATGAATGGGTGGGTGGATGGATGGATGGATGGATGGATGGATGGGGGATGAGTGGGTGGATGGGTAGATGGATGAATGAATGGGTGGATGAATAGGTGGATGGATGGATGGATGGGGGATGGGTAGGTGGGTGGTCAAAAAGATGGATGGGTGGAAGGATGGCTCCTAGCTCATTCCTTCAATTTATATTCAGATGAACCCTGATGCCATAGGCTGGATGGTGGGACTTCTGGCTAGATGGCTAAGCAAAGGTAAGGGTTTAGATACCCCAAATTTCCAAGCCAACTACAATTCCTACTGCCAGTTAGACTACATGACCCAGAACATAAGCATCAGGGATTACTGAGATGGGCATAGGTACCAGAAAACGTCTATGGTGGGACCTCATCCAGCCCCAGGGGAAACACAAATGGAGCTTGTTTGGAGGGTGGTCAGCGCTTAAGAGCCGCAGCAGAAAGGGAAATCCTCAGCCCCGTCTCCTTCCTCCGAGTCCTGCCAACACCTGGGCGCCAGGGGAAGGTGGCCTGCTAGGGGAGGAAGTCAGGCCTGGGGAGGCTGTGGACTCTTGGAGCTTCCTTGCCTGCCCCTGCCCCAGATTCATGAGCGCACACGCCTCGCCACGCTCTCACTCGGATGCCGCGTGGCAGCAGATGGAGGAGACTCCGCCCTGCTCAGCTTCTGACCTGTGTCCTTGGCCATGTCGCTGTCTCTCCCTAGGTCTCTGTCTCCCCATTGTGGGTGGAGGGGCTGGGCCCAGGCGCCTTGGAGGACAGGAGGTCGAGGCTGGGTGTGGGCTGGGGCCGTCCTGGCCCCCACTGCTGTTTCGACCACCAGGCTTCCTCCCCCTGCCCCTCTGGGGAGGGACCGTAATTAACGTCTTCCTGTTCAGATCAGGAGTCCGTTTCCAAAAACATTTTTGGAAGGATTATTTTGCAAAGGAAATGTTTTTGAAAGACTCTCGTGTCCCGTCCCAGCCCAGGGAAGTGGGAGCAGCAGTTGGAGCCGGGACAGCGGGTGGGTGGGGGTGACCCCTGGTGGCCCTGGGGGCCAGGGTGAGTGGGGAGCCAGACTCCAGGCCCGGAGCCCCTCTGTGTCTGCTCTGCCCCCAGAGCGCAAGGTCCTGGAATGGGGGGTGGAGAGGGTGGAGACCGAGGGAAACGGGAAGCAAGGGTGAACAGGGGAGGAAGGGTCCTGGTTTCCTCACTGCCCACTTACCCTGTGCCCTCTGAGGACCTCCCATTGCTAAACCCAAGCATCCCCTCCCAGGCCTTGTGCCATGACCTCTCACACCATTTCCTTCAGGCAGTTGGTGCCCAGGACCCTCTGCCTAGCTCCCAGCCTGGCACACAAGCCCACCTTTCTTTCTTCTTTGAGACAGAGTCTTGCTCTTTCGCCCAGGCTGGAGTGCATGGCATGATCTCGGCTCACTGCAGCCTCCACCTCCTGGGTTCAAGCAATTCTCCTGCCTCAGCCTCCTGAGTAGCTGGGATAACAGGCACCCGCCACCACCAGGTGGTGCTGGCTCTGTCCAGGGCCCAGTGTCCTCTGGCTCATGGGGCAGATGTCTTCTGGCACCACAGGCACCTGCCTGGGCCAGCCTGCCCCTTCGCTGGTCAGCTGCCCCTTGGGATACCTCAAGCTCACTCTGTCTTCTCCCTTTTTCTTTGAATTTGGGGCTCTCCTTCGAGACGCTCTCTTTTTCTTGAACTTGGCCCTCACTCAAGCTTCCCCATCCTGTCTTGTAGAATGGAGGGTTCCATCCACTACCCCAGTCATACACACACATGGTTTTTCTTTGTTTATATTTTCCATCCTGAAAAACACGTTGCAAAAAATTATCACTGGGGAGCAAGCGACGTGGGTCATTCAGCAGATGTTTAAGGTTTTCAGAAGGAAGTGCCTCTTCCCTGGGAGGGGGAGTGGGGGCTCGGAAGGCCCTGCAGACTCCGGGCCAGCCCCTGGCCCCTGACCTCCAGCCCCCTTATCGACTGCCCACCTCCCTGCCTGGCAGACAGCCCCCTCCACAGCCTGTGGGCTCAGGCTGGCCCCACCCCCTCTAGGCTTTGGTCCATCTTAGTTTTTTGTCCAGATTGTCGTGGTTCTCTGTGGCCTCCCAGCTCCCAGGGCACAGAGAGTAATGAGTAGGTGTTGGTGGAATGAATGAATGAATGAATGAATGAGATCAGTGCCTCATGTGGAACTGGATAGAGTCTTGCATCAAAATCTCAGAAGAAGACCCCCAGCTCCCAAATTTTCAAGCTTCCCTGAGCTAGGCCCTGAAGACAGGACAGCCAGGCTCCCTGAGAGCTCCTTCTCTGCCTCAGTTTCCTCACCCTGCCCAACTTTGTCATTGCCAGCCTTTCATGGTTCTCCCTTACCCCCAGACCACCTTGGGCTAGGGAAATTCCATGAGCTCTGCTCAGGGCTGGCCATGCCCATCTGAGGACATTTCCCAATGCCTTGGGGACCCCAGGAGGGGTTGGAACATTCTGTCAGAGCCCGCCGGCCAGCTGAGTCAGTGGTGGCCAAGTGTGCAGGGCATAGGGGAAGAATGTGCCCAGCCAGGCCGTGTCCTCACCTGACACCCATGCTGTGGCTCCTCGGACAATCTCCCCCGTCTCTCTGAGCCTCAGTTTCCCCTCTGGAAAAACAGGGGTGTTGGGAGATGAGCCCTCTGTGGGGCCCAACCTTCTCAGACAGGGCTCCTGGGATTCTGGGCACTGTGGGGCTACACCCCTGCCTCACTCATCACTCTGGCCCCCACCTGGCCAGACTCTGGCTCAGGGATGCTATCTCCTCTCTCTTTGCAGGGCCTCCTGGCTGGGGGGGTGGGGGGTGGGGGGGGGTGGTGCGGAAGGGGTGCTCTCTTAAGGGAGTACGAGTGGCAGGTTCTTACTAGAGTGTCCCTCTCCTCTCCTTCCCCCAGACTCTGTTTCTCCGGGTAGGGATACCTGTCTCCACATCCCCTGTTTTCTTCTGGCCCTCTCTGAGTGCCCCTCTCTCTCTGTCCGTTTCCAGCCCCACCCTCCCTGGGCCTCGGCAGTGCTCCCAGCTCTGGGCCCGGTTCCTCCACCCTCCACAGCTGTCCTGGCGCTGGTGTGAAGTTATTTTGGGAGATGACAGCTCCCCTGGGTCTTTTCCCCGAAGCCTTGGCAGGAGCATGAGTTCAAAGCCAGCCCAGCTGGCCCAAGCGAGCAGAGGCGTGTGGCGCTGCAGGTGGGGCGGGGTTCCGGCTGTGCGGGCCACAGCCTCCCCCGCGAGGATCTGGGGAGGGAGCAGACCTCGACCAACTCCCCCACACGCCACTCCCCTGGTCTGGCATCTGGGTCATGCCTTTTGAGGGATGCTGGAAGACCCCACTGAGTCCAGTCCCAGCCTGTCTCTCATGGCCTTAGACCCACCCTTCAATGTCCCTCACCAGATCATCCATGCACTCCCTTCTCCAGCCACAGGGATCCCTTTCCCATTCCTTAAGCACCCATACTTTGTCCCTGTGTGGACATTCCTCCTCCCCTGTCCTGTTCTGGGTCACCCCCAAAAAGCCCAAGAGCCTCCCACTCCCACCCTGATTCCTGCTCCCTCCCTCCCTGCCCCTCATCATCTTCATCCTGCACCGCCTGAAACATGACACAAGGTTGGGCGAGGTGGCTCACACCTGTAACCCCAGCACTGTGGGATGCTGACATGGGCAGATCACCTGAGGTCAGATGATCCGCCAGCCTGGCCAACATGGTGAAACCCCATCTCTACTAAAAATACAAATTTAGCTGGGAGTGATGGTGTGCACCTGTGATTCCAGCTACTTGGGAGGCTGAGGCAGGAGAAACACTTGAACTGGGAGGTGAAGGTTGCAGTGAGCAGAGATCGTGCCATTGCACTGCAGCCTGGGTGACCGAGTGAGACTCTGTCTCAAAAAATTTTAAAAAAAGAAAGAAAGAGCCGGGCGCAGTGCCTCAAGCCTGTAATCCCAGTACTTTGGGAGGCTGAGGCGGGTGGATCACGAGGTCAAGAGATCGAGACCATCCTGGTCAACAAGGTGAAACCCCGTCTCTACTAAAAATACAAAAAATTAGCTGGGCATGGTGGTGCGTGCCTGTAATCCCAGCTACTCAGGAGGCTGAGGCAGGAGAATTGCCTGAACCCAGGAGGCGGAGGTTGCGGTGAGCCGAGATGGCGCCATTGCACTCCAGCCTGGGCAACAAGAGCGAAACTCCGTCTCAAAAAAAAAAAAGAAAGAAAGAAAGAAATATGACTCGGCTGGGTACAGTGGCTCACGCCTGTAATCCCAGCAATTTGGGAGGCCAAGGTGGGTGGATCACTTGAAGTCAGGAGTTCGAGACCAGCCTGGCCAACATGGCGAAACCCTGTCTCTACTAAAAATACAATTAGCTGGGTGTGGTGGCACAGGCCTGTAATCCCAGCTACTCGGGAAGCCAAGGCAGGAGAACTGCTTGAACCCAGGAGGTGGAGGTTGCAGTGAGCTGAGATTGTGTCACTGCACTCCAGCCTGGATGACAGAGCAAGACTCTGTCTCAAAAAAAAAGAAATATGACACAAGCCACAGTTGCAATTTTAGATTTTCTAGTGGTCCCCTGAAAACACTTTTCTTGTCAGACGTGGTGGCTCATGTCTATAATCCCAGCATTTTAGGAGGTTATGTAGGAGGACTGCTTAAGGCTAGGAGTTTAAGACCAGCCTGGGCAACATAGTGAGATCCCCGTCTCTACAATCAATCAATCAGCCAGGCATGGTGGCACATGCCTGTAACCCCAGCTACTCAGGAGGCTGGCCCCAGCTACTCAGGAGGATCACTTAAGCCCAGGAAGTGAGGCTTCAGTGAGCTGTGATCATGCCACTGCACTCCAGCCTGGGTGACAGAGCAAGACCTTGTCTCTAAAAGAAAAAAGAAAATTTAAACAGTTATAATTACCCTTTTTTTTTTTTTTTTTTTTTTTGAGATGGAGTTTCACTCTTGTTGCCCAGGCTGAAATGCAGTGGTATGATCTCGGCAAACTGCATCTTCCACCTCCTGAGTTCAAGTGATTTTCTTGCCTCAGCTTCCCGAGTAGCTGGGATTACAGGCGCACACCACCATGCTCAGCTGATTTTTGTATTTTTATTAGAGACATGGTTTCACCATATTGGCAGGCTGGTCTTGAACTCCTGACCTCAGGTGATCCACCCACCTCGGCCTCCCAAAGCACTGGAATTACAGGTGCGAGCCACCACATCTGGACCTGTAATTACTTTTACTAAGATATTTTATTTAACCCAATATGTCAAAACAATTATCCTTTTAATATGTAATCAATATAAAAATTATAATTATTATCTTTTTTTTTTTGAGGCAGGATCTCACTCCTGTCACCCAGGCTGAGGTACAATGGTACCATCATGGCTCACTGCAGCCTCAACTTCCCGGGTTCAAGCAATCCTTCCACCTCAGCCTCCTGAGTAGCTGGGACTACAGGCATGCATCACCAAACCTGGTTAATTTTTTGTAGCGATGAGGTCTTGTATGTTACTCAGATTACTCTCAAACTCCTGGGCTCAAGCGATCTGCCCACCCACCTTGGCCTCCAAAAGTTCTGGGATTACAGGGATGAGCCACCTTGCTGGCCCCAATATAAGACTTATTACCCAGACATTTTACATTTTTTGAACTGTTTTCCAAATGTAGTGTGTGTGGGTGAGTGTGTGTGTATTTGCGACAAGGTGTCATTCTGTCACCCAGGCTGGAGCGTAGTGATGCAGTCATGGCTCACTGCAGTCTCGGCTCACTGCAGTCTCCAACTCCTGGCCTCAGGCAACCCTGCCTCAGCCTCCAAAGCAGCCAGGACTACAGATGTGTACCCCATACCTGGCTAATTTTTTAAATGTTTTGTACAGATGGGGTCTCTCTATGTTGCCCAGGCTGGTCTTGAATTCCTGGGCTCAAACAATCCTCCCGCCTTGGCCTCCCAAAGTGCTAGGATTACAGGCACGAGCCATCACACACGGGTGCTGGGCCCCAGGGTGCTTTTTCAGCTCATGTCTAAATTCGGACGGTCCAGGTGCTTCATGGCTACGTGCAGTCATCAGCTGTCGGATGGACGGTGCAGCTCTATGCTGCTGTCCTATTGCACTTCCTTCCTGGCACCTATCACTATCTAGAATATCTTGTTTATTGGTCGAGGTATTTATCATCGGTCTCTCCCACAGCAATATCAGTTCTGTGAGTGCAGAGATCTATTTCACCGCTACATCCCAGTACCCACAACCACCACCCAAAAGGCGCTCTCTGGGAATGTCTGTGGATGAGTAGTGAGAGCTGGATGGGCACGCTTCCCCTTGCCCCAGCTGCACCCTTCCATCTACTCAGGAGGCTGAGGCAGGAGGATCCCTTGAGGCCAGGGATTTGAGCTCAATCTCAGCAACATAGTGAGACTCTGCAAAAAAAAAAAATAATAAAATAAAAAATTGGCCAGACATAGTAGCGTTCACCTGCAGTCCCAGCTACTTGGGAGGCTGAGGTGGGAGGATCACAGGAGCCCAGGAGTCTGAGGTTGTGGTGAGCTGCGGTCTCGCCACTGTACTCCAACCTGGGCAACAGAAGGAAACCCCATCTCTGAAAGAAAAAAAATTAAGCAGGTGTAATTACTTTTAACAATATATTTTATTTAACCCAATAGGTTAAAATCCTTATCCTTTTAACATGTGATTAATATAAAAATTAATGAGATATTTCACTTTTTTTTGTACTAAAAGTTTTCAAAAGTTAGTACAAAAAAATCTAGTACTCTGTGGCCCCAGGTTACAGAGCAGCCTACTGAGGTTCAGACTGGGGAAGTCTGTAGAGAGGGATGCTTGAACTCACGCTTACTTGACTTGTGTCCCCCTGGTCCTCCCTGGCTCTGAAGCTGGTGCTAGGGGATAGGGATCCCAGGCCCTGGAGACTCCTACATCCCCATCTCAGGCCAGCTCCAGGATCCCTCAGCCCTTTCTCATCTAATTGGATTCCCAGCTCTTCCTTCCTCAAATCCGCGTCACTGCTGTGTTTGTTTATAAACCTGGTGCAGACTGCATCCCTGGAACCCAGCACCCATCTGTAGAAATCATCATGATTCCCCTCCAGACCAGATGTTAGCTGGGCTGCTTCACCCCACTCTGCCCCATGCTGCTCAGCTGGCTCCCATTGACTTTTATTTATTTATTTTGAGACAGAGTCTCACTCTGTCACCCAGGCTGGAGTACAGGAGTGTGATCTCTGCTCATTGCAACCTCCACCTCACAGGTTCAAGCAATTCTCCTGCCTCAACCTCCTGAGTAGCTGGGATTACAGGCATCTGCCACCACGCCAGCTAGATGTCTCGAACTGGTCTCAAACTTCTGATCTCAAGTGCTCCATCGCCTTGGCCTCCCAAGTGCTGGGATTGCGGGTGTGAGCCACCGCATTCAGCCCCCATTGGCTTTTGTGCCTGGCCAGTAGTCCCAGTGTTCAGCCAGCATTTTCTGATTGGCCTGTCTGGGGTAGTTGAGCTTCCTCAAAGATGGCTGCTATGTTGCGTTCACTCCTTGTTGGTACTGGCTCAAGGACCAAGGGGTTTTCACAGCACAGCAAGGTCCCAGCCGCCACGTGTTCTGGACCACACCCTCACCACTCCACTCCCTGCTCCCCTCATTCAGAATCATTAGGGAGGCCTCCCCTCAGCCCAGTTCCCCTCCCTAAGCAGCATCACAATTTACAAGGGCTATGGAGTCTCTCAGACACATCCTTTTGGACCCAGCTCTCTACTGACCCCTGGAAGTTGTTTACAATAATAACTCACCAGAGAAACATGCAAAATAACCTCAGTCTCTCCGTCAGTAAAATGGGAACGAAAGCCTTCATCCAGCAGGGAAGATAATCGATGTGAACTTGCTTTGAGGACTCCACAGAGAGGAGCACAGCTGTGTAAGCTGAGAAAATGAGGGAGGCAAGCTAGAGGAGGCTCCTCCTGTCCTCCCAAACCCTGGCCCCACCTCTACAGGATAGCAGTGAAGATCACCAGCACAGCCAACGAGCGGCTTTGTGAACCCAGGCCAGGCAGAGCGTCCCTTTGAGCCTCAGTTGCCACATCTATAAACTAAGTAGTAAAACAACGTGGGGGTAGCCATGGCCCCCTCCCAGGGTGGTCATGAGCACTCTGGCTGAAGGTCGTGGACTCGTGCAGGTGTTTGGTAAATGTGGGTTCTGTCCTTTCCTGGGGGGGCCTCTGTCTGGGCGTTAGCCTCTGTCTGCTGTCTCAGGTTCCAGGCTGAACAGGGAGGGAGAAGCCCCCGGCCCCTCACCCACACAGTGGCCATCTCAGCAGCCTGGACTGCTGCAAGTCTCACCCTTCATGTCCCCCCTTTGGGACAAGGCCAGCCTTGCTTCTGTCCCCAGCCCAGGAGACAACCTTCATTAGAGCATTGAGCACAAGGCAACATTTATCTCACCTGGAGAAACTGAGGCTGAGAGAGGGTCAAGGACTCTCTCACCATTCCTCACCTAGCTGGATGTGGTGGCTCACACCTGTAATCCCAGCATTTGGGGAGGCCAAGGTGAGAGGATCACAGAACTCCTGAGGTCAGGAGTTCGAAACCAGCCTGGCCAACACGGTGAAACCCTGTCTCTACTAAAAATACAACAATGAGCGAGGCTTGGTAGCACATGCCTGTAGCCCCAGCTGCATGGGAGGCTGAGGCAGGAGCATTGCTCCCGCAATCCAGGAGGCAGAGGTTGCAGGTACTACTGCGTTACAGCTTGGGCGATGCAGCGAGACTCTATGTCAAAAAAATAAGTAAATAAAGGCCCCTCAACTGTTGGAGGCAGCTGGGCCTGCTTTGATTTTGGGGAATGCGGGGTTAAAGGTGTGGAGGAAGCAGGGAAGTCCCAGGGAGGTATGCCTGGCTAAGACCCTGCAGGAGGGATTCCCACCAAGATGGAGCCAGGTGACGTCCAAGGTCCTTGGGGCGGCCTGCTCGCCTGCCCATGCCAGGGAGAGGGGTGGTGTCAGAACGGGCACTCCTACTTGGCGCTAGCTCCTGCCAAACCTTATCAGCCCTCAAAATGCCCCCGAGTGAGCTGATTCTCTGTGTGATAAGAGTCTCAAGGTTGACACACACCAGCCACAGACAATGGCCGGGCACTGGGTGGGCAACTGGTCCAGGAACAATGCTGGACCACCAAGGGTTAATCAGGGAGCCAGGAAGGGCCGGACCCCAGCCAGGCAGCAGAGGTGGGGGTGGGGACGTCTTCTCCATCCCCATCCTGGCCCTTCACTCTTCCAGACTGTTCCCACTCCAGGGCCTTTGCACCGGACGTTCCCTTTGGCAGACACACCCTTCCCTTCTCTCTTCTGGGTTTTGTGCTGATGTCGCCTCCTCCAGGAAGTCTTCCCTGACTGCCCATATCAAGGCCAGTTCCCTCCAGCAAACGTGATTGTCACTCCCCATCTTTTCCCTTTCAGAGCATTTGTCATAATATTAATAGTAATTAAATAATGGAATGCTGGATTTTGCCATTTAGTGTCTGCCCCTCCCCCAGACACCGGAAGCTCTGTGAGGACAAGGACTGTATCCATCTGTCCATCTTATTGGCTACCACACAGGGCTTCCTATCAACAGAGATTTGGGGAATAACGGAATGGGCAGCGGGTTTGCTCCCCTATCAGGACTGTGGGGCAGGAGGACCAGCTCCCAGAGCTGAAGTGGGTGGATCACCTGAGGTCAGGAGTTCAAGACCAGCCTGGCCAACATGGTGAAACCCTGTCTCTACTAAAAATACATAAATGGACGAGGCATGATAGCATATTTCCATAGTCCCAGTTGCATGGGAGGCTGAGGCAGGAGAATCGCTTGAATCCAGGAGGTGGAAGTTTCAGTGAGCCAAGATCGTGCTGCTGTACTCCAGCCTGGGCGACAGAGTGAGACTTTACCTCAAAAAAATAATAATAAAATTATTTTATTATTTTATAATAATATAATTATTATAGTGAAGCATATCTCAGGGGCTCAGCTGAAAGCAATAGCTGTTAAGGCTGGGAGGAGATGGGGCTCCCTGGCTTATTTCTAGTACCTGGGAGGCCTTCACTTGCCCTGCATCCAGGATGGCAGCGTCACGGCACTACCCAGGCACCCACTGTGTGCCGCCCAGGAGAGTGGGAGATGGGGTGGGTAGGGATCCCACATGGGTCAGGTGCGGAACCACTCCTCTCTTACAGCCTCTGAGGGTTCCGGGCAGCCACCGGCGCACAGCAGAGCCTCAATTAATGGCTTTGATGGAAAGTGCCCTCTGTCCTAAGGGAGGGACCCAGGAAGGTTCTACGAGATTGAACTTAGAGAGAGGAACTCGGGACAGGTGGTGGCTGAGGACAGCTGTGAGAGGATTTAGAAGGGACGGATGAGGGAGTATCGGGAAGTGAGGGACTCCACTGTCCCTCTGCAGAGCCCAGGGGTCCTCGTCAGCCTGGGATCAGTGCTTCCCAGCCACGGCCAACCCCAGTCATTTTTTTTTTTTTTTTTTCTGAGATGGAGTCTCGCCCTGTCATCCAGACTGGAGTGCAGTGGTGAAATCTCGGCTCACTACAACCTCTCCCTCCCACGTTCAAGCAATTCTCCTGCCTCGGCCTCCTGAGTAGCTGGGATTACCATTTTTTTGTATTTTTGGTAGAGACGGGGATTTCACCATGTTGGTCAGGCTGGTTTCAAACTCCTGACCTCGTGATCCTCCCTCCTTGGCCTCTCAAAGTGCTGGGATTACAGGCGTGAGCCACCATGCCCAGCCAATCCCAGCCTTTAACGGGACCCATGGCCAAGTTCCCACAGGGGCTTGAGAGCAGGTGCTGAGGTCAGAGCTCTGGTGCCCGCCCTGCTGTTGTCAGCTCCCAGCAAGTCCTCGCCTCCTGGATGGGCCTCAGTTTCCCCATCCGAATAACAAGGGCACAGTGCTTTCCAGCTGCCCTGGCCCTCTCCACACATGGCTTACCTCTTTCCTGACCCAAGGGTGTGCTTGCACCGAGGCCTGACCGGAGGAGGAGCTGGGCCTCCCTGGGGCAGAGCTGGCCCATGGCCATCCATCCTGGGGTCGGCTCTTGTCCTGGTCTGACGGGAGCTGCCCTCACCTCCTCCAGCGGGGGCTGAGAATTTCCGTGCTGACCTCACCATCTGGACGAGCGGTTCCAGATGTGGGCCGGGAGTGGGGAGGAGGTTCCTGGGAAGGTCCTGGAAGCTTCAGAGGGTACTGAGGCTGAGAAGAGGGCCAGCTTAACCTGAGTCTCCCCTTGAGCCAGGACCCCTAGAATCACCCACAGTCAGGCCAGGCTGGTGCTCAGTGCTGGCTGGAATTCGGGACAGGAGGGGTAGAAGGCGGGGGCTGAGGGGAGCACCAGATGGGGAGTCCAGAAGCTGCATTCGCATCTGGCTCTACTGCCTCCTCACTGCGGGGCCATGGGGTGACCTCTTCTATCCAAACCTCAGTTTTCTCATCACTCAAATGGGCACTTTGATACCTGACTCCAGGAACTCCATGGAAGCTCTGCCAAGCTCCAAGAAGGATGACACCTCCCCTTGTTAAATGGCCCCTGGGAAGCTTGTGCCAGGCGGCTCTGGGGACACTGAGGTCTGTTAGACCTGGTGCCCAGCGTGGCCGGTCCCACCCCACCCCCAGCACAGCCCTGCCTCCCACTCCTGGGCCCTCTCTTCTGCTCTTGCTCCTGTGGTTCCTGCTCCCTGGGGCACCCTTCCCCACCACCTTCTAACTCCTACTTATTCTTCAAGACCTATTTCAGGTGCCTCCTTCTCCGGGAAGCCAACCCTGATAGCCCCATATCCCAACCTGGAGAGGGTGTTGTGTTTGCAGGGGACAGTCTAGCATGGTGTTTAGGAGCACAGACTCTGGGGCAGACTGCTGGGTTCAAATCCTGGCTGTGTGACTCCCTCGCTGTGTGACCTTGGGCAAATCCCTTAACATCTCTGTGCTCTCGTAGTCCTCTCTCAAGGGGAGTAACAGAACCACCCTTAACACGTGTGAACAACTCAGCATGGCATGACGTGAGCTCTCAATAGGCGGTGGTGGTTGTTATGGGATGGGCAGGATTTCTCCCCCACATCCCTGACTGCCAGCTCCATGCTGGGCACCGCCTGGTGACAGAGACTCAGGACTGAGAACTGGCTCCGGAGCCCAGGCCCCTCCTGGTGAAGTTCCTCTCCCAGCTGAGTGGAGGCGGGAGCCTGTGAAGGTCAACAGCCCTGGGCAAACCCACATATCCGGGTGGGTGTGTGGGACGGGCTGAGGACAGGTCTGTTTGCTCCCGGGCCCCAAGCCACAGCACCTGGTGGCCGGTGCCCAGCCAGCAGCTCAGCATAGGCATTGCCCACTGTGCCACCCTGACCCCTGAGGCTGGGCCAGCAGGAAGTGGAGCAGGGTTGGACCCACACTCCCTGGAGTCAGGGTTGAGGACGGGCTGTGCCCGTGGAGCTCGGGGTCTCTCTCTGTCCCCTACCCGGTTCTGACTTCTGGGCCCTTGGTTGTCCGGGTTGCTGAGATCTTCAGTGGCTCCTGGCTCCCACCCCAGGAGGGAGAGGCTCCAAAGCCACAGTAAATGGGGTGAGGTCACAAGTCTACACACAGGCCAGATACATGTGTCACCATGGGGACGAGGGCCAGCCTGCTTTTCCCTGAGGGGGGTGGTGGTGGTCGGAGGGATGCAGCTTTCTGAGAGCCGTGGGGGCCCAGACAGCAGCACACAGGCGTCCTATCCGGCAAGTCTGGGGTTCAAGCCCCACCCACAGGGCCCGTGATGCCTGGGGCTCTAGGCAGCTCCCGAGACCCGGGCCCTGAGCCAGTACACCTACAGACCCCGAAGTGAGCAGTCAATGGCCTGGCTCCTATCTATGTCCAGGGCTGTGGCCGCCCGGGCCACCCTCCCCTACCAGGACACAGGCATGGACAGCAGACGTCGGCATTGCTAGACTGCTGCACCCAGTGCATGGCTGGGGAGATTGAGGCTCGGAGGCCACGAGCACCAGGTTGCCAGCTGGTGGGAGACCTGTTCCAGCCCCCTGACTCCATGCTCTGCACAGCTCTGGCCCTGGGCCCTGTATCCAGAGTCCAGCTCTGTGTCCTCATCCCAAAGCTGAAACCAGGGCTGCCCCTGGGGCCGGGGTCAGGACAGGGAGCGGGGAGGCGGCACTGGCTCCCCTTTCTGCTGTGGTGAGGGTTTCCCTCTCTGTGCTTCCCTGGGGGAGGCCGGTAGAAGGGACCTGCAGCCTGCTGGGCCCAGGACACAGATGTGGCTGGGGTGGGCAGGCAGGCTCGTCCTCCGCTGCCCAGGGCCGCCCCCTGCAGGGCCGCAGTCAGCCCTGCCATGAGCTGGGGAGGAGAGGCAACTCCACAGCCTCCGGGTCTGTGCTGTGCTGCACCACCCAGGGGGCCGGCGGACAGCCACGGCCACCTCCCAGCCCCTCCCGGCCTCAGCAGCCCCCTGCTCCTGCCAGGATGGCCGGGCACAGGCCCAGGGGCAGCACCCGTGGAGAGGCCAGACAGGACCCAGGTCAGCCCTGCCAGGGCCTGGAGAGAATTGCTGGAGGGGACTCCTGCGGATGAGGGACGGGGGGCCCACTCGAACACAGGGACCGAGTGGGGAGAGACATGAGGATGAGGAATCCTGGCAGGAGCGGCCCTGAGGCCAGGCCTCTCCAGACACACAGGCAGGGAAACTGCAACCCTCCCGTCACCCAGAGGCACGCTCTGGAACTCACACCCCATGCCTCACACACTCATGGGCTCACGCAGTCGTGTGACATTCGGCCAGGATACACTCACCCACGAGGTCACTGCACACGCACTACACATGGCTGCACACACACCCGCTGCAGCAGCCCTGGGGCTCCGTGCTCCGTCCTCCGGGTCCACTCCAGGTCCACTCTGGGTCCACTCCAGGCCGGCTCCCCTCCTTGGGGGCCCCAAAGCTGACCAACAGCCTGAGCCTCTCTCTGTCCACCTCCCCTCCTCCCTGAGGGCCCAGCTGGTCCCTCCCAGGCTCAGCCTGAGGTGGGGAGGCATCCCGGGTGTGGGAAAAGCCGTCCCCTCGCCTGCCAGAGCCTGGAATGCGCTGACCAGCACATCGTGATCCCCGCTGTGTGCCCCACCGGGCGGCTGAGCCGGCGGGGGCGGGCAGCGGGACTAGGTGTGGGAAGCCAGGGTGGGCTGGGGGACAGGCCCTGCAGCACCTGGCCATCAGACGGGACCCCAGAAGCCAGGGCAGGGGTCGGCAGCCAAGCCTCCCATCCCAAACCTGCCCTTAGCTGATGGGAGGGTTTGAGTCCCTGGAGGGACGCCTAATCCGGGAGGAAGAGCCAGGCGGGGGACCCTGCCCAGAACGTGCCATTCCTGTGGAAAAGGAGTAGCTGCTTTCCCTGATCCTGAAGGAGTACAGTGGGTGAGAGTCCAGCAGGAAAGGGCCTGGGGGTCAGGGCCGGGTGACCCCATCTCTTGTGCCTGCATGGAGAACCAGCTGGAAGGGAGGGGCCCCAAGGGGAGGGAGATACGGGTTGGGAAGGGTGCAGAGACCTTGTCAAGCCACCTGGGGGTGGGGCCTCTGTGCTCCCAGCCCCCCCATCTATATCCCAGGACTCCCTGTGCCCTCCCACACTGGCTTCGAGCAGATGGCGGTGCAGGTGGGTGAGACCCTGGACTCGGGGAAGGAGAACGGGGCAGGACTGGGGGCTCCCTGAGCTACCCATGCTCTCTGCACAGAACTGGGGATGCTGGCTCTGGCCTCTCATCAGACCTTGGGGCTGAGGGGCGTGGGGGTGAAGGTCCCTCCAGAGCTGGCCTGCTGGACAGGCATGTCTCTCCCACCCCAGCCCCGGTCACCCTGTCACAAAGACACCAGAGGAACAGAGTGTTGGCCCGTGCCTGGCACTGGGTTGGGGGCAGGCTGGGTGGGCAGGGACCCTCCTGAACATGTGGGGGTGGGGTGGGAGAGAGGAGGCTGCATCCCCGTGAAGCTGCCCCCCGCTCTCTCTTGTGCTCAGTTTGAAGCCTTCTGTGCGGGGGGCCTGGCCCCCGGCTGGAGCCTGCTGGTCCAGGGAAAGGCTGATGGTGGAGAGGACAGGTCAGCAGCACCGCCCTCCCTTCCCTGGGCCTTGGGCTGGGCGGCTGGCCCGGCTCTTGACCCGCACAATGTCCGCCCCAGGTTCGAGATTAACTTCTTGTCGGAGACGGGGGATATTGCCTTCCATGTCAAGCCCCGGTTCTCCAGCGCCACTGTGGTGGGCAACGCCTTCCAGGGCGGCCGCTGGGGCCCGGAGGAGGTGTCTAGCATCTTCCCACTGACCCTGGGGGAGCCCTTTGAGGTGACAGGGGCCTGGGTGGGGCCTGGGCCAGGCAGGGGCCACTGGTGGGGGAACAGGGGCTGGTGGGCAGGGGGTTCACTGTGGATGCTTGCAGGTCGGCAGGCCAGGGCAGGGACTGGGTGGGCCTCCCTGGCCTCAGTTTCCCCACCTGTGCAGTGGGTGCCCACTAGCCTGGCTACCAGCCGCCCCATCTTGGGAGAAAGGAGGAGGCTTTGGGGTGGGGGGGCTAAGCCAGGGGACCCCCAAGGCCTGCCAGCCTGTGCTTCCTGGAGACAGCCTGCAGGCACATTCCTGTTAGAAGCAGGACCAGACCCCAGGCCCTGGGGCCGGCACTGAGGTCACTGGCCCCGGCCTGCCCAGATGGAGGTCAGCTCGGACGCGGAGCACTTCCATGTCTACGCGCAGGAGCACAAGGTGCTGCAGTTCCCGCACCGTCAGAGGCCGCTGGGTGCCATCACCAGGGTGCGGGTGCTGAGTGACCACCACCTGGCCCAGGTGGAGCTGGCCAAGAGGGGCCTGAGCTGGGGGTAAGGTCCCTGCTCCCAACCCAGGGCCCTGCCCATTCCCACCCCACACTGCCCACCCCAGCAGGGACTTTTCTTCTCACCCTGATCTGGGGACCCTCCTCCACCTGGGGAGGGGGCTGTCTGCCTGTCACTCCATCCTGCTCCTCTCCCTGCCAGCCTTGCACATCCAACCACGGGAACAGGGCCACGGGAGCAGGGCCACAGTCCACCTCCTGCCCTGGTCTGTGCATGGGCAGGGTGGGAGCTAAGGAGCGTGCCTTGGATGTTTGCAGGGACCGGGGCTATTGAGCGGCACCTGCAGCCCCAGGAGCAAGCTTTGGCTCATCCCATGTCCAGGACACCTGGAGCCCCACCCTGGGGCAACTGGGGGAATAGATTTGTGGTCTGGTGTGCTCCCCCCAGCTCCACTTTCAATAAACTCTGAGCAGGCTGCAGGCACTCAGCTGGTGTGGGGTGGGCGAGGGAGGCTGAGGTGGGGCCGGTGCTATGTAGCACTGGAAGCTGGGGGCTGGGGGCTGGGGGATGGTGAGACCGACACCGCAGAGAAGACCCAACCCTTTCACTTTGTCCCCAGGTCACTGAAGCTCTTGAGGCTGGGATGGACTGGGGAGGGGTGTCGGATGGCATCCGATCTGGGGAGGGCACCTGGCTATAGGCCAGAAGTTCCCATTGGGGCCCAGGGGACAGAAAGACAGGGGCGGGCGTGGCCTGTGCCAGTCCACACCCAGGGCCGCTGGGCTCAGGCTCTTGCCACGGCTCAGCCCTGGTGGGGAGGGTCAGCCCTGGGGGACTCAAGTCCTGCCCAGTCTAAGCCATCTCCTCAGAGGCCCGAGGCTTCCTTCTCCCACTGCTTCCTGTTTCTCCCATCCCACCTGGAGGGAGACATGTGCCAGTCCCAGCAGCCTCCTGTGTGTGTGGTGAGAGCAAGGCTGGTGTGTGGTCGGGGGAGGAAGCCCCTGCAGGCCTCGTACGGGAACAAGAGCACTGTGGGGAGAGTCCCCCAGGCCTGCTCCTCCTGGCTTCGTGACTGTCCACAAATCGCCCCCCCACTAGCCTCAGTTTCCACATCTATACAAAGGGAGTTGTAGCTCTGCCTCTGGTCTTCGAAGGGCTCAGCCTCCCGATGACAGAGCCCAAGAGCCCCAAGGAGGGAGGGTGACTTCAGGGGCTCACACAATGAGATTTCCCGGGAGTTTTCATAATTGGGTGTTAATTCTACTACAATTACCAACACAGGGTATGTATTCTACAGATCAGATCTATTCATCTCTATCTCTACCTATCATCAATATCTATTGTCAATCACATATATATCATCTATATCCATCACCATCACCATCAATCATCTACCTATCACCTATCTATCTATTCATCTATCTACCCACCTACCAATCTATCTATTATTTATCAACATTAAACTGGTGATGTCACAATTTAGGATGAAACTCCACAGGTATTTAACCTTAACAAGTCAGTTACTTAAAGGAAAGTATTAGGCCAGGCACAGTGGCTCATGCCTGTAATCCCAGCACTTTGGGAGGCCACGGCCAGAGGATCCCTTGAGACCCCAGGAGTTCGAGACCAGCTTGGGCAACATATCGAGCCCCCATCTCTACAAAAAAATACAAAAATTAGCCAGATAGGATGGCTCACACTTGTGGTCCTAGTTACTCAGGAGGCGGAGGCAGGAGGACTGCTTGAGCCAAGGAGGTTGGAGCCATGATCACGCCACTTCTCTCCAGCCTGAACAGAGCAAGACTCCTGTCTCGAATGAATGAATGAATGAATGAATGAATGAATGAATGTATTAGCTCCGCAGTTGCACAGACAGGAGATCAGAGGGGGAGCTGGACTTGAGAACGGCTGCCTTGGTTAGAGCCTCAGCTCTGCCACTCTCTGTGCATGACTCTGGGCAAGGCCCTGAGCTCTGGGGACCTCTGTGAAATGGCACAATAAGTGCCTTCAGCATAGCATGTCTTTCTGCCTCAGTGAGTTAATTCAGATGACACCGTGCCTAGACAATGGCTAGCACTTGTTTTTTTGAGACTAATTCTCAATCTGTCACTCAGACTGGAGTGCAATGTGCAATCTCAGCTCACTGTGGCCTTTGCCTCCCAGGTTCAAGCGATTCTCCTGCCTCAACTTCCCAAGTAGCTGGGATTACAGACGAGACCCACCACCCTCAGCTAATTTTATATTTTTAGTAGATGTGGGGTTTTGCCATGTTGGCCAGGCTGGTCTTGAACTCCTGACCTCAGGTGATCCACCTGCCTCAGCCTCCCAAAGTGCTGGGATTCCAGGCATGAGCCACCATCCCTCGCTAATTTATTTTTTTCAGATAGAGTCTTGCTCTGTTACCCAGGCTGGAATGCAGTGGCACAGTCTTGACTCACTGCAACCACCACCTCCCAGGTTCAAGCAATTTTCGTGCCTCAGCCACCTCAGTAGCTGGGATTATAGGCGTGCGCCACCACACCCGGCTAATTTTTAAGTTTGTTATGGAGACTAGGTTTCACCCTGTTGGCCAGGCTGTTCTCAAACTCCTGACTTCAGGTGATCCACCCGCCTCAGTCTCCCAAAGTGCTGGGATCACAGGCATGAGCTACCTGTGCCCGGCCTGGCACTTGCTTTAATGCTACTGTATAATTCCCAAAGATCTTGACTGCTAAGGTTTTATAAATGGGGAAACTAAGGCTGAGGTGGAGACAGGAAGTCAGCAGGAGGTTGGGACCCGGAGAGGAGGGTCCAGCGACCCACACTGCCCTCCAGCGCTGGGGAGGCATCTGAGGGCGGACCATGTCACCCCCACCCCCAGGTGACACAATGGCGGCCCAGTCTCCTGCTGTGCGGCTTCCTTCCTGTCTCCGCTCACTTCCCCGCCTGCATCCACGGCCCAGCTGGCAGGAGCCCCTTCCTGCCGCCTCTTCGCCTCTTCAGGAGGCCTGGCCTTTGTGTCCACCGGGAGGGGCTAGGGGCAGCAGTCAGACAAGCCCTAGATATGGGAGGGACTGGGCCAGGGGGAAGTAGGGGCCTACATAGCGGGGCCTGGGTCTGTGGTCAGGCCTGGCTGCTCCTGCTCCTGGGGGCTATAAGCCCGGCAGGGAAGGTGTCCGGCTTGGCCTGCCAGGCTCTGGCCTCGAGACCCGAGCTGCCTGCTCACCCTCTCTGGGCCTCAGTTTCCCTGCAGGTAAAAGGCTCCCTCCCTGCAAGCGCTGCCTCCCCAACAGCCATGCAAGGTGAGAGTGCGAAAGTGTGCGATGACAGGCCCTTTGCTTACTGTGGGGTGGCTGAGGCTGGGGACGACCTGGGCCAGGCCTGCACCTTCTCCCCCAAACTCGGCAAGTTGTGGAGTGCAAGCTTCATTTTACAGCTGTACAAACAGGCTTGGGGAGGTGGAGTGACTCACTCTGGGTTGCTCAGCAGGTGAGAGTTGGAGCTGGCCCTACTCTTCACTCCTGTATGCAAACCAGACCACAGGGGCTCCAGACCCTGAAGCAATGTTGATACTCAGTCTCCCCATCCATAAAATGGGGTGCAGGGAGCTATGGTCTCCAGGCGTTCTGCTGTAGGAGCTGTCTGCCCTTCCTATCACACCTTCCATGGCTCCCATTGCCCTCAGCACAAAGCATAGTTTCCAGTCTGATCTGGCCTCAGCCCAGTGCTGCA
The DNA here is from genome assembly GCF_048565385.1 of Saimiri boliviensis. Lineage (NCBI taxonomy): Eukaryota > Metazoa > Chordata > Mammalia > Primates > Cebidae > Saimiri > Saimiri boliviensis. Next base: position 152,726,894 of record NC_133449.1, on the reverse strand, counting down.
GCCCCAATGGCCCATTCATTCCTTGACCAGCCACTTCAGCTCAGAAGACACCTCCTCTGGGAAGCCTTCCTGGCCTCCTCCTGGGCTCTTGAAGCCCTGGCTCTCACTGAGGCCCTGCCTTCCCATCACACGAGATGCCCATTACCCTGCTGACCGGAAGCAAATTTCAGAGTTGACTTAAATCTGCTCCTCCCCTGTGCCATGGCAGAGGCCCTTTAGAAGGCGCCCACACACTCCTTGATGCCTCCAGAGACCCAAAGGCATCAGTAGGTGTTGTCTCCAGCTAAAGCTGCTGCGGGAGGTCAAGTGGGGCAGCCCCCAGCATGCTGAGCTGAATCTCTGGGAAAACTTGTCTCCCCCTCAGTTCTCTCTCTGGAGTTGAGGTGGGGTTCAGGCAGATGCCCTGAGCTGGGCCTGTCTGGGGAAACACAGCTGCTGGGGAAGGAGGCTGCAGGCCTTGGCAGTTCACGTCCACAGGCCTCCCAACACCACCTGCTGGCTAAAGGCTCCAGGCTCTCTGGGGGGTCAAGGAACGGCTCAAATGCCCACAGGGTCGGGAGGGTAAATATGCCTAAGTGAGGCAGGAGGGCACAGGGCAATAGGGGTTGGTGGGGTCTGCGGCTAACAGGAACACCACCCCCACCCCATTCTGCCCATCTCCTTCCAACCATGCACAGAGACATGTAGACCCAGAGTGGGCAGATCTTGGAATTTAAAACATCTGAGTTTCAAGTGCTGTCTGCTAGCTCTGTTTTAAAACACTGGCCACTACGTACAGAAGGTATCAGCGGCAGGCAAAGCTGCCCCCAGGTGCGTCAGGCCTGAAACTTCTGCTTGCTTTCCTCTCCCCTCCCTCCCCTCCCCTCCCCTCCCCCCCTCCCATTTTTGCCTGCCTTCTGTCTCTCTCCTTTCTCTCTTTCTTTCCTTTCTTCCTTCCTTCTTTCTCTTTCTTTTCTTTTTTCTTTCTTTTTTCTTTTTGAGACAGAGTCTCGCTCTGTTGCCTAAGCTGGAGTGCAGTGAGGGCAATCTCAGCTCACTGCAACTTCCACCTTCCGAGTTCAAGTGATTCTCCTGCCTCAGCCTCCCGAGTAGCCAGGATTACAGGCTCACACCACCATGCCCGGCTAATTTTTGTATTTTTATTAGAGACGGGGTTTCACGGTGTTGACTAGGCTAGTCTCGAGCTCCTGACCTCAGGTGATCCACCCCTCTCAGCCTCCCAAAGTGCTGGGATTACAGGCGCCCACCACCACCACGCCCAGCTAATTTTTGTTTTTAGTGGAGACGGGATTTCAGCATGTTGCTCAGGCTGGTATCCAACTCCTGGGCTCAAGCATCTTCCTTCCTTGACCTCCCAGAGTGCTGGGATTACAGGCGTGGGCTGCCGCGCCCGGCCAAAACCTTTGCTTTAAAACCAACTTCTCCCCTATTCTGGCCTCTGCTCTGTTCCACCCTCTCCACCAGGACAGAGGTTGGTGGTCACCCCAGGGTTGGGGGATGCCCTCCTGACCCCTCCCCATGCACCAGCCCCTTCCTGGGCCTTCTCAGGGTCCCATGAGGAACAGACCGGCCAGCAGAGGGCGCTCCCGACATGGCCTCAACCCAACACCAGGCTGCAGAGCCCCATTCCCAGCACGGAGCAGATGGACCCACATTCCGGGACCCACAGTTTTGGTTTCCGCAAGAGGACAGCCTGGGTGGGCCTGAGGCCAGGGGCTGAGAGGAGGAGAACCAGGGAGGGGAGCTGGCCCAGCCTGTCTTGTTTGCCACAGAGCCCAGGGCCTGGCTCCAAGCTGAACGGCGGGAGAGGAAACCTTGAGTGGACCTGAGTGAGTCTCAGCCTCAGTCTCCCCTTCTGAGAGATGGGTGGCTGTGAGGAGGGGCACGTACAGAGCCGGGCAAATGCAGTAGGATACGGTCCACATGTGTCCACCTGCCTCCATGCCCACCGAGGGAGTCAGTGGTCTGCCAGTCCCCAGGATGCCTCAGCCTGGCTGGGCAAAGGTGCAGCTGGCAGCGCCCCCCATTCCCCCCCCGCAGCTGCAACTCCTGTGCCTGGCTTACCTGATTCCTGCAGGTTCAGTGACCGCTGTCCTGCCTCCCTCTGTGGCCAATGTCAGTGCAGGGGCGATGGGGATTTTCCTGCAGCTCAGACAGCCTGAGCTCCTGGGAGGCCACCATGGGCTCAGCACCACCCAGGCAGGGCTGGGGACCCGCCAGGGCCATATGTGTAGGGGAAGACCATGCCTGTAATCTGAGTATTTTGGGAGGCCAAAGTGTGAGGATCGCTTGAGCCCAGGAGTTAAGACCAGCCTGGGCAACATAGCAAGACCCCACCTCTACCAAATATTTAACAATTATTAGCTGAGTGTGATGGTATATGCCTGTAGTTCCAGCTGCTCTGGAGGCTGAGCTGGGAAGATCACTTGAGCCCAGGAGGTGAAGGCTGCAGCGAGCCGTGACTGCGCCACTGTGCTCCAGCCTGGGTGATAGCGTGAGACTTTGTCTCAAAACAAAACAAAACAAAAAAGAAGGTGGGCTTGGGCTTGGGAGGTAAACTCCATCACCATCTCGGACCCCCAGGACAGGTCCTACCGGGAAAGAAAGTGCTTCCTGAGCCTCAGTGGGATGGGTGCTGCCTGGCACCGGGCGCCCTGTGGGTGACTGTGGGAAGAGGTCCCACACAGGGAATTCCCTAAAGAGTGGAGGTCCCACAGGGCTGCTCACCACAGCAGGGGAGTGGCAGCCGAGATAACGTTTATGCCCATCCACAGGGGATCTGGTAAACACAGGATCCTCTGCAGACATGGAAACGAGGCTGCCATGGGGGAAAAGCAAGAGAGGGCTGGGTGCAGCGGTGCAAGCCTGTAATCCCAGCACTTTGTGGGGGCCGTTGCTTAAGGTCAGGAGTTCGAGACCAGCCTGGCCAACCTGGCGAAACCCCATCTCTACTAAAAATACAAAAATTAGCTGGGCATGGTGGCATGCGCCTGTAGTTCCAGCTACTTGGGAAGCTGAGGCAGGAGGACCAAGGCAGCAGTGAGCTGTGATTGCTGTGCCGCACTCCAGCCTGCGAGACAGAGAAAGGCCTGTCTTGAAAGAAAAGAAAAGAAAAGGTGATATATTTTTCAGCCAGCACGCACATTCCCACCCCCTGGATCTACGTGAAGGTTTATCCGGTTGCTCCACACCTTACCTACGCATCTTGGGTTTCGATGTCTGCCTTTTTTCTTCCTTCCTTCCTTTCTTTCTTCTTTGTTTTTCTTTCTTTTTTTCCTTCTTTCCTTCTCTTTCTTTCACCCTCTTTCTCCTTTCTTTCTTTCCTTCTTTCCCTCTTTCTCGTTCTCTTTCTCTTTCTTTCTCCCTCCTTCTCTTTCTCTTTCTTTTCTTTCTCTTTCTTTCTTTCCTTCTTTCCAGAGTTTTGCTCTTGTCGCCCAGGCTGGAGTGCAGTGGTGTGATCTCAGCTTACTGCATCTTCGCCTCCTGGGTTCAAGCAATTCTTCCTCCTTAGCCTCCCAAGTAGCTGGGATTACAGGCACCCACCACCATGCCCAGCTATTTTTTTTTTTTTTTTGTATTTTTAGTAGAGGCAGAGTTTTACCTTGTTGGCCAGCCTGGTCTCGAACTCCTGACCTCAGGTGACCTGCCTGCCTCAGCCTCCCAAATTGCTGAGATTACAGGTGTGAGCCAATTGATTTATTGCATTTTTTCATGTATGTCTACAACACTTTGAAACTTTGTTACATTATACGCTCATTTAAGAAATCATAAAAGAAGAAAAAGAAATCATCAGAGTTTCCATTTGGGATGATGAAAATGTTTTGGTAGTAGGGCTGATGGTTGCATAATACTGTGAATGCAATCAATACCACTGAATTGTACACTTAGAAATGGTTACAGTGGCAAATGGCCTGTTACATATATCATTTTCTTTTTTGTAGAGACAGAGTTTTGTTCTGTTGCCCAGACTGGAGTGCAGTGGCTCAGTCATAGCTCACTGCAGCCTTTCATTTCTGGGCTCAAGCAATCCTCCTCCCTCAGCCTCCCAAAGTGCTGGGATTATAGGAATAAGCCACTGTTGTCAGCCTGTTATGTGTATTTTCACACACACACACACACACACACACACACACACACACACACAAGCATGCACAAGAAAATTTAGGCCAGCCATGGTGGTTCATGCCTGTACTCCCAGCACTTAGGGAGGCAGATTTGGGAGGACTGCTTGAGCCCGAGAGTTCAAGACCAGCCAGGGCAACACAGTGAGACCCGTTCTCCACAAAAAGGAAAAAAAAATAGCAATACATCATGCCAAAAATAATGGAATTTTACCTTCAATGAATGAATTGCATGGTATGTGAATTACATCTCAAAAAATTTGTTGTTGTTTTTTTTTTAAACATCATCAGCAGTGGCGGCCAGGGGTTCTTGCTGCCCGGGAAATGGTCTCGGAGCAGGAGCTGCTCTGTCGGGCGCAGGGGTTGACACATGACTCTATGCATTTTTCAAAATCCATCCAAGTCCACAACACAAAGAATGAACTTCGCTGTATGCAAATTTTTTTAATGAGCCAGGATGTCAGGGGAACCCAGGATGGAACGCAGCCTGTGACAAGGGACTCTAATTGAATTACAAATGTGTGACATCACTCAGGGAAAGGGAGCCGGGGAGAGGCAGTTCTCAACGATTCTGGACAACACTGTTTTGTCTAGATCCTGAGGCTCAGGACAGACCCAACTGTGTACAAACACTGGACTCTAGTTAGTGGGTTTGTTTCTCCCGTGGGTACGTCCTAGCAATTCTGAAACAACCGACACTAGGCTTGAAAAAATAAGTAAATAAGTTGTGGATCATGGGAGCCAGGGGTGAAAAATCAGCACAAACGAACACACAGGGCTGGGAAGGCTGCGTCTCCACACACCAGAGAAGATATTGGACCCTCCCCTCACACCAGTGGTCCCAGCTTCTTTAACACCTGGGACTGGTTTCGTGGAAGGCAATTTTTCCACTGACTGGAGGGTGGGGGATAGTTTGGGGATGATTCAAGCACATCACATTTACTGTGTATTTTATTTCTATTACGAAATGGAAGGCCGGGCACAGTGGCTCATGCATATAATCCCAGCACTTTGGGAGGATGAGGTGGGAGGATCACTTGAGGTCAGGAGTTCGAGACCAGCGAAGCCAACATGGTGAAATCCTGTTTCTACTAAAAATACAAAAATTACCTAGGCATGGTGGTGGGTGCCTATAATCCCCACTACTCAGGAGGCTAAGGCACAAGAATTGCTTAAACCAGGGAGGCAGTGAGTGCAGTGAGCTGAGATCACACCACTGCACTCCAGCCTGGGCAATGGAGTAAGACTCAGTCTCAAATTTAAAAAATGGAGGTTCCTTCTGTCAGCCAGGCTGGAGTGCAGTGGCACGATCTCAGCTCACTGCCGCCTCTGCCTCCCAGGTTCAAGTGATTCTCCTGCCTCAGCCTCCTCAGTAGCTGGGATTACAGGCACCCACCACCATGCCCAGCTAATTTTTTTGTATTTTTAGTAGAGACAGGGTTTTACCATGTTGGCCAGGCAGTCTCAAACTCCTGACCTCAAATGATCCACCTCCCTCAGCCTCCCAAAGTGTTGAGATTACAGGCATGAGCTATTGCACCAGCGCTTCTAATATTATTCGAAATGGAGTCTTACTCTGTCGCCTAGGCTGGAGTGCAGTGGCGTGATCTTGGCTTGCTGCAATTTCTGTCTCCTGGGTTCAAGCAATTCTCCTGCCTCAGACTCCTGAATACCTGGGATTACAAGCGCACACCATGCCAAGCTAATTTTTGTATTTTTAATAGAGATGGGGGTTCCACAATGCTGGCCAGGCTGGTCTTGAACTCCCGACCTCAGGTGATCTTCGAATCTCAACCTTCCAAAGTGCTGGGATTACAGGCGTGAGCCACCGTGCCCAGCCAAGATAAATTAGACTTCATCAAAGTTAAAAACTTTTGTGCATCAAAGGATACTATAAACCAAGTGAAAAGGTGAGCCACTGAATGGGAGAAAATATTTTCAAATCATATAGCTAATATGCAACTAATATACAGAATATATAAACACCTATAACCCAACAGCAACAACAAAAACAACCATCCAGGCTGGGCATGATGGTTCACGCCTGTAATCACAGCACTCGGGATTGCCAAGGCAGGAGGATCACTTGAGGCCAGGAGTTTGAGACCAGCCTGGTCAACATGATACACTCCATCTCTACTAAACATACAAAATTGAGCCAGGTGTGATGGCAGGCCCCTGTAGTCCCAGCTACTCCAGGGGCCGAGGCAGAAGAATTGCTTGAATCTGGGAGATGGAGGCTGCAATGAGCTGAAATGGCGCAACTGCACTCCAGCCTGGGCAACAAAGCTAGATACTCAAAACAAAAAGACGAACAAAAAAAGTGGACACAAGACTGGATGTCGTGGCTCATGCCTGTAATCCCAGCTCTTTGGGAGGCCAAGGCAAGTGGATCACTTGAGGTCAGGAGTTCAAGACCAGCCTGGACAAGATGGTGAAACCCCGTCTCTATTAAAAATACAAAAGTTAGCCACGCATGGTGGCAGGCACCTGTAATCCCAGCTACTCAGGAGGCTAAGGTGAGAAGACCACTTGTGACCAGGAGTTAAAGACCAGCCTGAGAAACAGTGAGACCCCTCCCCACCCGCCACATCTAAAAAAAAAGGGGGGCGGTTAAATATTCTATTGTGTAGATTTTACCCTAAAACAAAGGCAATCAGTGCAGATGGGAATGATATGTAAGTGTCATGTAGGATCCTGGACTGAATTTTTTTTTTTTTTTTTTTGAGACAGGATCTCAAACTCCTGACATTTTTTATGGCTGAATAGTATTCCATTTCATGATAGACCACATTGTATTTATTGCCAAGGCAGTGCAGAGTCCCTACACTCTTTGCTCAGCTTCTCCTGACATAAACATGTCACATCCCCAGGGCATCTGTATCAAAACTAAGAAAAGCTTTGCTATAATGCTATTAATGAAGCTACAGAATTTATTCTGTTTTCTCCATTTTCCCACTGATGTCCTTGAATTCTGCATTTCAGAATCCAGCCCCTGGCCAGGCACCGTGGCTCATGCCTGTAATCCCTCTGCTCCGTATCTCCTAATAAAATATTCAGAAAGTAAACTCATCATGAAGGGCTGGATGCGGTGGCTCACCCCTGTGATCCCTGCACTTTGGGGGACTGAGGCAGGTGGATCACCTGAGGTCAGGAGTTCGAGACCAGCATGACCAACACGGTGAAACCCCGTCTCTACTAAAAATACAAAATTAGCCGGGTATGGTGACACATGCCTGTAATCCCAGTTACTTTGGAGGCTGAAGCAGAATAATAGCTTGAACCCAGGAGGGAGAGGTTGCAGCGAGCTGAGATTGCACCACTGCACTCCAGCCTGGGTGACAGAGTGAAACCCTATCTCAAAATAAAATCATCGTGGAGAGGCAGAGGCCCCGTGCTTGGTCCAGCATCCAGGCACACATGCTCTGGACTGTGGCTGCAGATGGGTGCCCCAGTGGTGGGGGCCACACTCCTTCCACATGGGGATGGTGGGAAACCTTGCTCTGCCGCAGTTTCCTCTTTTGCAAAATGGAGCAATGACAATTTTCATAAACCAGGGCCTGTGAGAGGCTGGGGCTGCGCCAGGGAGGACGTTTAGCGCATGGACCTCGGCCTGGGGTACGGCCTCAGCAGTAGCCAGGGGCATCCCACGTACCCAGACGTCTCCCCAGCTCCCACTCCCTGCCAGGCTTCTGCGCCCTGCACCCACTGTGCCATTTCTGGTCATTTCTGCATCTGGCTGGGTCTGCCCTCTGGGGAACCCCGCTGGCCGGAGCTGTCTTTTCAGCACCAGGCAATGCCTCTGCTCACCCAGCAAGGCACAGGCAAGGTACCCAAGCCCCAGACATGAGAAGACCCCATAAGTGAGAAGAGGAGCGGGGCTGGACTGGGGTTCCAGTGGACAGGGGCTGGGGCACTGTGGGGCCATGATGTCTTTGGATAGGAAGGACCCAAGGAAACCAGGGGTTGGGGCAGGGTCATGGCCTCCACACCGCACCTGTGGCAGGGGCCAGATTGGGACAGGAGGGGCCTGGGGAAGGGGGCGGGCCCTTTTTGTCTTGGTACTTGAAGAGGGACCATGGTCTCTCCAGGGTGGGAAATGAGAGTCCTTTTCTCTTGCCATCACCTGGCTTGAGTGAGACCAGAAGGCCTCCCCTTTCAACTTCCCTAGCCCCTGGACAGCCAGGCAGGGGCGGGGAGACAAATAAGGCAGCCTTGGCCCACCAGGGAACTGCCCAAGGGAACCCAGTGGCCAGAGCACGGTGCAGCCCCTGCCAGCTCTCCTCCCCCTGCCCACAGCGCCTGGCCTCCGTACTCTTTTTTATTAAATAAGGTCTTGAGTTTGCAAACATGGGTTTTGCAAGCACAGGTTTTGGGGGACTCTGACCCCACAGCTGTGGAGGATTGGTCATGCTGTCCCCTGGCAGAGGCCCCATATTCATGCCCAGTTCCCGCCAGTCACGGAGGGATTGGGGGTTGGGAGGAGCTGGGGGTGGGCAAGCCAGGGGCCAGATGGAGCCTCGTCCAGACTGAGATGCTGGAGCGGACCCGCTGTGCTCTGGCCAACTGCCTGGAACATCCCGGAACTTGGAGACAGTAATCACCTCCTTCCAGGGGCGCAGCATGCCCTGTCCTTACAGTGGGCACAGCACAGAGGCTGGGGCTTCAGGGAAGCTGCTGCCAGTGGGCACAGAGACCAGCCAGGGCTCCCACCCAGACGCGGCTGGGGCTTTGGGACCCTGGAAACAGCTGGGCTGCCCTCTCCTCAACCCCAACCCCTCTCTCCGGCCAGCAGCCACTGCTATGGGGTGGGCAGTGCCCTCCCACCCGCCAGCCATTCAGAGCCTATCCCCGGGCCCCATTCCAGCCCCGAGACAAAGCCGGAACCAGGGCCACGGGCCCGGGTGACCCCGGACGGGCAGTTGGCGTGGAGGGCCCCTCACCATGGCTACCGCCACCCACAGCTCTGCTCAGAGGTGGGCATTGTTTGGCCGCCAGAGTGTGGCGAGCGCCCAAGAGCCCGAGAGCCTGGCTGGCACGACCGCCCTGGCGTGTCTTTGGCCCCGGACACAGAACAGAGCCGTTTCCCACGCTCCAGGCTCCTGGCAACCCTGGGAAGGGGAGCAGGCCCTGGCCTTCGAAGAGGGGAAACTGAGACCTGGAGAAGCAGCGCACTAGGAGTCGGGGCCAGCGGGAATGAGACAAGGGGAGGGATGCCTGGCTGCTGCGAGGAATCGCTGGGATCTGGCGATACTGGGCCTTGGGTCAGTGACAGGCCCAAGCTGCGGAGGCAGAGTCGGAGGCTCGGGCAACCCCTCCCCAGGCTGTGTGCCGCTCAGATACTCTCTGGCCTCCAAGCCTTGGCTCCTGCTGCCACTCCACCCCAAAGCCCTTCCCTCCCTTTGCTTTCTGCACACGAATTTCCCCATGAGCTGTCACCTCCTCCGAGATCCCTTCCTCAGCTCCTCCCCATCCAGTGGGAAGGGGCACAGGTCCTGTTTCACTTGCCTATGTCCAGACATAGCCCAGCTTCTCTTTGGAGACGTGCTTCTTCTGTGCTGTGTGGTCTTGGGGTGCAGAAGATCTCAGGGTCCACCCTCCCATCGCAGAGACAGAAGGGTACCTGGGGGTCTTCTGGCAGGACCCTTCTCACTGCCTGAATCAGCCAAGGATGGGTCGTGCGGTGTCTGCTGGGATGTGAGTGTTGAATGAAGCATAAAAGCAGGACTATTGCTTGTACCAGTTGGCCTGTGACCCCACCAGGCCCCCGGGAGGTGGCAGTGGCTCCTCCTTGGGGGCTCCCAGGCCAAACACGGCCAGGTCCAGGGCTCAGAGAAGAGATGGACGAATGGGGAACTCTTCAGAGGAACAGCCCTGAGGTCAAACCTGCCTCTATTTCCTTCTGATTGTAGTTCTTTTGTTTTTGTTTTTGTTTTTTTTGTTTTTGTTTTTGTTTTTTTGAGACAAAGTCTTACTCTGTTGTCCAGACTGGAGTGCGGTGGGGTGATCTCAGCTCACTGCAACCTCCACCTCCTGGGTTCCACAATTCACCTGCATCAGCGCCCCCAGTAGCTGGGATTACAGGCGCATGCCACCACACCCAGCTAATTTTTATATTTTAAGTAGAGACAGGGTTTCACCACATTGGCCAGGCTGGTCTCAAACTCCTGACCTCAAGTGATTCACCTGCCTCAGCCTTCTAAAGTGTTGGGATGAGTTTTGTTATTTTTTATACTATACGGTAGCGATCAGATCTTATTGATTATGTGTATATATATATATATATATATATATATATATATATATATTTTTTTTTTTTTTTTTTTTTTTTTTTTTGAGATGAAGTCTATGAAGTCTCCCTCTTTCAACCAGGCTGGAGTGCAGTGGCACAATGTCAGCTCATTGCAACCCCCATTGCCCAGGTTCAAGCGATTCTCCTGCCTCAGCCTCTGGAGCAGGTAGGACTATTGGTGCTCACCACCACACCTGGCTAATTTTTGTATTTTTAGTAGAGATGGGGTTTCACCATGTTGGCAGGCTGGTCTCAAACTCCTGATCTCAAGTGATGCACTTGCTTCAGCCTCCCAAAGTGCTGAGATTACAGTGTAAGCCACTGTGCCCAGCCAGTTGTGTAATCTTAATCTGTGCCTTAAACTGAGCCTCAGTTTTCTCATCTGTAAAATGGGTGTATACAGGAATCAGTCGGGAATGGTATGCTGTCAGCAATACAAATGCAACAGGAACGGGCCTGGGCGGCAGTGCTTGTCCACAGGCTCGTGTGACACGTGCACAGTGAGGGTCTGTGGCAGGTGGGAGCAGTCCTCTCCTCGTGGCAGTGGAGGAGGCGGGGTGCAAACTCAGGGTGGGTGGAGGGAGGAGGTGGTGAGGGCTCTGGGCAGGTCTCCTGTGGGTGCTGCAATTTCCTTGGTGAAATAAAAAGTGAGGTCATCCGATGGGAATGAGGATGGGAAGGAAACAGGCACGTGGGAGCACTCCCCGCTCACTGCCTTAATTACAAAAAGAAGATCCCCCCAGGTAGGATTGCCATATTTAGGAAAACACAAACAGGTTTTACAATTAAATTTGAGTTTCAGATAAACAATCATTCACTTTTAAAATATAAGTATATCCCATGGATGGCTGGGCATGGTGGTGCGTGCCTGTGGTCCCAGCTACTTGGGAGGCTCAGGTGGGAAGATCACTTGAACCCAGAAGTTTGAGGCTGCAGTGAGCTATGATCACTGCACTCTGGCCTGAGAGACAGAGTAAGACTTTCTCTTAAAATAAATAAATAATAAAAACATAATCAGAGGTTGGGCACAGTGGCTCATGCCTGTAATCCTAGCACCTTGGGAAGCCAAGGTGGGCAGATCACATGAGGTCAGGAGTTCGAGACCAGCCTAGCCAGCATGGTGAAACTCCATCTCTACTAAAAATACAAAAATTAGCCAGGCATGGTGGTGCCCACCTGTAATCCCAACTACTCGGGAGGTTGAGGCACAAGAACCGCTTGAACCCCAAAGGCAGAGGTTGCGGTGTGTTGAGATGGCACCACTGCACTTCAGCCTGGGTGACAGAGCAAGACTCTGTCTCAAAGAAAAAAGAAACATAATCAGAGACATCAGTGGCTGCATGCTGTGGAGAAGACAGAGTTCACAAACTAAGTTGAAGCAAATTACAAACCAAACAGAAAAATAGCAGCAACAACAATCCTCAAGGGAGAAAAATAATACTTTAAATCTGCTATAGTGAATCATTTAAAATGTCTGGTTTTCCACACAGCCATTACAAGATATACAAAGAAACATAAAAGTATGACCCCATTCCAAAAAAAAAAAAAAAAAAACTGTCCCTGAATGTCCTCTGGTGTTGACTTTTTCAGACCGAAACTTCAAAGCAACTAATATAAAGATGTTCCAAGAAGTGAAGAAAAGTACGTGTGTAGAATGAAAGGAAAGCATAGCAACAATGAATCAGCAAATAGAGACACTCAGTAAAGAGAAAAAATATAAAAAATGTGACTTCATCGATTATATTTGAAAAGTGAAAAAAAAGAAAAAATTATAAAAAAGAAACACATGGATATTCTGGAGTTGAAAAGTATAATAAATGAAATGAAAAAAAAAATCACTAGAGGTGCAGATGTCACATGACAGAAAAAAGAAACGATGAACTTGACCACAGATCAATAGAAATTATCCAATCTGGACTGGGAACAGTGGCTCACACCTGTAATCCCAGCACTTTGGGAGGCTGAGGCAGGCTGATCACCTGAGGTCAGGAGTTCAAGAGCAGCCTGGCCAACATGAAGAAACCCCGTCTCTACTAAAAATACAAAATTAGCTGGGCATGGTAGCAAATGCCTGTAATCCCAGCTACTGGAGAGGCTGAGGCAGGAGAATCACTTGAACCCAGGAGATTGCAGTGAGCCAAGACAGCGCCATTGGACTCCAGCCTGGGTGACAAGAGTTAAACTCCATCTCAAAAAAAAAAAAAAGAAAGAAAGAAAGAAAGAAAAGTTATCTGAAGAACAGAGAAAAAAATGTAAAGAAAAATGAAAAGAGCCTCAGAGACTTGTGAGACAGTAGGAGCTGTACCAACATGCATGTAATGGCAGTCCCAGGCGACAGTAAAAGGCAGAAAAAGTATTTAAAGACAAAAATGGCCAAACATTTCCCAAATTTAATTAAAATGGCATTCATCTATAAATTCAAGAAGCTCAGTCAACCCAAAGTAGGATAAATACAAAGAGATCTAAAACTAGACTCCATCTCAAAAAAAAAAAAAAAAAGAGAGAGAGAATAAACAAATTATCAAATTCAGGAATTAATTTAAAAAAGGGATATAACTGACCCTGCAAAAACTAAAAGGCTTATTAGATAATATTATAAATGCTTTATATCAGGCGTCCCCAAACTACGGCCCGCGGGCCGCATGCGGCCCCCTGAGGCCATTTATCCGGCCCCCCACCGCATTTCAGGAAGGGGCACCTCTTTCATTGGTGGTCAGTGAGAGGAGCACAGTATGTGGCAGCCCTCCAACGGTCTGAGGGACAGTGAACTGGCCCCCTGTGTAAAAAGTTTGGGGATGCCTGCTTTATACCAACAAAGTAATATACTTACATGAAATGGATGAATTCCTATAAAGACACAAATTTTCAAAACTGACCAGCCGCAGTGGCTCATGCCTGTAATTCCAGTACTTTGGGAGGCCGAGACAGGTGGATCACTTGTGGTCAGGAGTTCTAGACCAGCCTGACCAACATGGAGAAACCTCATCTCTACTAAAAATACAAAATTAGCCAGGCATGGTAATCCCGGGATTAGGGTCAGGCAGGAGAATCAATTGAACCTAGGAGGCAGAGGTTGCCATGAGCTGGGTTTGCGCCATTGCACTCCAGCCTGGACAACCAGAGCGAAACTCCATCTCAAAACAACAACAACAAAAAAGAAAAAAAAAAACTGACTTAAGAAGAAAAAATTGGAAAAGATCTGTAACAACTAAAGACATTGAATTGGTCATTTAAAATCTTCCCACAAATAAAAGTTCAACCCAGATAGTTTCACTGGTAAATTCTATGAATTATTGAAAGAAGAAATAATACCAAATCTTTCATAGAACAAAAGAAGAGGAAACATTTCCCACCTCACTCTGTGAAGCCAGTACTACCCTTCTACCAGAGTAAGAAAAAGAAAACTACAGAGGACTAGCCTCATGAACTAGCCTAAATGAAATGGATGAATTCCTATAAAGACACAAATTTTCAAAACTGGCCAGCCACAGTGGCTCATGCCTGTAATTCCAGTATGCAAAAATCCTTAACAAAAGATTACAAACCAAATAAGGAGCATATAAAAATGATCACACACCAGAACCAACTGGGATTTGCTCCAGGAATGCAAAGTTGGTTTGATATCCAAAAAACAATTTCCATAATACATCACATTGATAAAATAAAACCACATGACCATCTCTATAGCTACAGGAAAAGCACTTGAGAAAACCTAACCCATTTAAAATAGAAATGCACAATAAACTAGAAATAGAAGGAAATTTCCTCAGACTGATAAAGGGATCTATGAAAAATGTATAGTTAATATGTATAGTATATATAAAGTATTATATAATATATAAAATATTTTATATAACATATATGCAATATTTTATATTTTATGTATATACATTTTTTGAGACAGAGTCTTACTCTGTTGCCCAGGCTGGCACACAGATGATGTCATTGGACTCCAGCGTGAGTAACAAGAGCAAAACTGTCTCAAAAAAAAAAAGTTATCTGAAGAACAGAGAAAAAATTTAAAGAAAAATGAGAAGAGCCTCAGAGACTTGTAAGACAAGTCTCTCATTCCAGCCTTGACCTCCTGGTCTCAAGGGACCCTCCTGCCTCAGTTTGTCAAGTAGCTGGGACACAGGTGCACACCACCACACCCAGCTAACTGAATTTTTTTTTCCATACAGGATCTTGCTATGTTGCCCAGGCTGGTCTCAAACTCCTAGGCTCAAGCAATCCTCCTGCCTTGGCCTCCCAAAGTGTTGGGATTACAGGCATGAGCCACAGTGCCTGGCCCAGTTAATATATATAACAGTAAATGCCAGAATCTTTTCCCTCTAACAGGGGCACAAAGCGAGTGGGGCATCTGAGGTGCCACTGTTATGCCGCATTATACTGCAGGCTCTACTCAGTGTGATAAGGAAAAACCAAAATGAAATAAGACAAAAGAAAGACATTAAAAGCATCCAGATTGGAAAGGAAGAAGTAAAACTATCTTTATGCACGGATGATGGTCTCGTATATCCTAAGAAATCACCCCAAAGGTATTAGAACTAATAAAGTTTAGTAAGGGTAGCAGGATATAAGATGAATGTATAAAAATAAATTGTAGGCTGGGTGTGGTAGCTCACATCTGTAATCCCAAAACTTTGGGAGACCGTGGCGGGAAGATCACCTGAGGTCAGGAGTTCAAGACCAGCCTGACCAACATGGCAAAACCCTGTCTCTACAAAACATACAAAAATTAGCTGGATGTGGTTGTGGGCACCTGTAATCCCAGCTACACTGGAGGCTGAGGTAGGAGAATTGCTTGAACTTGGGAGGTGGAGGTTGCAGTGAGCCAAGATTGTGCTATTGCACTCCAGCCTGGGCAACAAGAATGAAACTCTGTCTCCAAATAAATAAATTATTTTATTTTATTTTATATACACTGGCAACAAATATTGTGAAAATAAAAGTAAGAGAACAATTTCATTCACAATAGCATAATGAATAACAAAATACTTAGGAATAAATGTAACCAAAGAAGTGCAAGGCTTGTATGCTGAAAAAGACAAACATTGTTGAGACAAATTAAAAGAGGCTTAAGTAAATGAACAGGCAGCCCATGTTCAAGGACAGACGGGCAGTGCTTCTCAAATGGATCTACATATTCAACACAATCCTGGCTGGGCATGGAGTCTCATGCCTATAATCCCAGCACTTTGAGACGCTGAAGCAGGAGGAATTCAACCCTAAAACCAGCCCGGACAACATAGTGAGACCCTGTTTCTACCAAAAAAATAAAATAAAATTTTCTTTAATCAGGCATGGTAGTGCATGCCTGTAGTCCCAGCTACCCAGAAGGCTGAAGCAGGAGGATTCCTTCCACCCACAGGAGGCTCTAGGCTGCAGTGGTGCAATCACAGCTCACTGCACCACTACACTCCAGAATCGGCAACACAGCAAGATCCCGAGAAAGAGGGGAAGGGAGGGGAGGGGAGGAGAAGGAAGGGGAGGAGAGGGGAGGAAAGAAAATAAAAAAGAGAGAAAGAAAGAAAAGAGAGCGAGGAAGGAAGGAAGGAAAGAAGGAAGGAAGGAGGGAGGGAGGGAGGGAAGGAAACCAGGAGTGGTGGCTCATGCCTGTAATCTCAGCACTTTGGGAGGCCGAGGGCAGATCACCTAGGGTCAGGAGATCAAGACCTGGCCAACATGGTGAAACCCCGTCTCTACTAAAAATACAAAAATTAGCCAGGCGTGCTGGCGTGTGCCCTGTAATCTCAGCTACTTGGGAGGCTGAGGCAGGAGAATTGCTTGAACCTGGGAGGCAGAGGTCACAGTGAGCTGAGATTGCACCATTGCACTCCAGCCTGCGTGAAGATGTGAGACTCCATATCAAAAAGAGAGGACAGGAGAGGGGAGGGGAGGGAAGGAGAGGAAAGAGTGGGGAGCCCATGTGAGGCCAGCCCCAGCTCCCTGCAGCCCTAGGACTGGGTTTTCCGGTGGCCTCTGCTTCCAACTTCTGACCTGGGTTGCTGCCTCCCTCCCCCAACACCTCTTTATACTCTGGTGGATACGTACAAGATGCCCCTTGGACACAGACTGTGCAGCCACACTGGGGCTGTGGTTCTGAGACAGGGGACCTGCCCCAGGGATGCTGGGAGAGGCCTTTGTTCCCCATGAAAGGCCTCTGCTTTAGCAAAGGATCCTTGAAGGGGCTTCCAGCTGCCGGCTCCACAGGGCGTGAAAAGGGGAGTGTGGGGTCAGAGGACTGGGCAGAGCCACTGACTGCTGGGAAGAGATGCCACATTCCTGCCATTGGAGCCACCTGGGCTGGCTGGACTGTGTGTGCTGGAGGTGGGGCAGGGCCTTGTGCTCCCGCCTCGGGGATGATGTGACCTTGGCCACCTGCAGGGGAGAGGCTCAAAGGTCAGCCTCAGCCGGTGGTCCTGGCGGTGCATCTTGGGGCTTCGGGCCTGGGGGAGTCGGAGCCACTCAGCTCCTCGAGTCCCCCAGCGGGGGGCCAGAGCAGTGACCCCAACAGCAAGTGAGTGGTGGAGTCAGTGTGCACTCGGTTCCAATTGGAAACAGGTCGCCCTCACGGACAGCATTCAGCCAGTGTGGCCAGGATGGTGCTGAGGGCGCTGTGGGGCCCAGCGGGAAATCACAGTGAAGACGGGGATCATGAGGGTGTCAGAAGTCTGAGTGACGGGGCCCAGTCCTCCCACGGAGCCACCAGATCACCCAGTGCCCCCCTGGTCCAGCTACCCAGGGGGCTGAGCAGCCACTTCCTGTGCCCTCCACGGCCTGTCCAGAATCCAGACTGCGCAGTCACCCACACCCCGACAAAGACGATGGCTCAGAGGCCCAGGACGGGGGAGCATCCCTCGGGCTGGAGGGATGCTCACCCGGGTGGTCTCAGGGCTCTCAGACCCATGGGGGACACTGAATGACCAGGCACACACTCACTTTGGCCGGCCATCCCGTGCCCTGCGTGTAGCCGTGTTTAGCCAAGGGTGAGCTGCAGGCTGCGTTCCTGAGCTGTGGCTGCCCCCTGGTGGAAGATGCCCAGGGCCCAGCCGGCCCAGCCTGGTGCCAGGCTACAGGCCCAGGACTCAGAGGTGGATCCAGCCCCGGAGGGAGCACTGCTAAGGGGCCCGGCTCACACCTTCCTCGAGCAGGCACAGGTCTCACTGGTTGGCGGAAACAGTTGAGTAAGCCTTTCTTGGGGCAATGGGAGGTTGGGGGACTCTCCCAGGGCTGCAGGGCAGGCTCAGCATTGTGGCCAGAATCAAAGGGCCCCGGAAGTCCCTTGCCCGGGACAGAGAGCCAAGATTCTGGAACAGGGCCAGGCACAGTGGCTCTCAGCACTTCGGGAGGCTAAAACGGGTGGATCGCCTGAGGTCAGGAGTTAGAGACCAGCTTGGCCAACATGGTGAAACCCCATCCCTGCTAAAAATACCGAAATTAGCCAGGCATGGTGGCTCGCACCTGTAGTCCCAGCTACTCAGGAGGCTGAGGCAGAATTGCTTGAACCCAGGAGGTGGAGGCTGCAGTGAGCCGAGATCACGCCACTGCACTCTAGCCTGGGTGACAGAGTGAGACTCTGTCACCTCCTCCCCAAAGAAAACTCACAGGGGTCTGAGCCACCTGCCCTACCGGGGGTCCGGGGAATGCCAAGCCAGGCTGGGGGAAGCTGAGAGGAGCCCGCCTCCCCCAATCCCTGCAAGCCCGCCTCTGGGCTCAGCACTGTGGGGACCTGACAGGAGTTTCCCATGATTCTGGGCTGAAAATGCTGGATACCTGGGACAGGGTTGGGGGCAGGGGGACATATCAGCTTGGATGAGAGCCCTGGTCCCAGGCATGCATCTGTGCCCTGCTACAAAGATGAGCAGTGGGGCAGAAGCGGCCATGGGCTGAGACGCCAGGCGTGTGCAAGTGTATCCATGGAGGCCTGTGTTCTGTGTATATCCATGAGGGTAAAACGGGTGTTTTCTTCCTGTTCCCAAGGGATTCAAGGGGCTCCTGAGGAAATTCGGGTCCATGCTGGAGATGAAGAAGCTGTACTGTCATGGACATCCGGGGGTGGGGTTGCGTGTCTAAGATCCCACGCAGGAAGGGGCCGGAAGTCTTGGGTGACCAGGCTACATCTCCAGGGGCTCCCACCTGTGCCTGCCTGCCTGGAATGCTCAGAGGCATCCCCCATCCCTGCAGGGGCCCCTCCCACTCTCTCTCCCCAGCAGGCACAGTTGTGGGAAGGTGTGGAGAGCTAGCACCTTGGCCCCAGGGAGGGAACTCTTTAGACCTTTTTTTTTTTTTTTTTTTTTTTTCAGATGGTGTCTTGCTCTGTCTCCCAGGCTGGAATGCAATGTCATGATCTTGGCTCACTGCAATCTCCCGCTTCTGGGTTCAAGCGATTTTCCTGCCTTAGCCTCTTGAGTAGCTGCGATTACAGGTACGCGCCACCACACCCAGCTAATTTTTGTACTTTTAGTAGAGATGGGGTTTTACTATGTTAGCCAAGCTGGTCTCGAACTCCTGACCTCAGGTGATCCACCTGCCTCAGCCTCCCAAAGTGCTGGGATGACAGGCCCGGCCTGGTTTCTGTAGGGCAGTGATCTCAAGACCTCCCCTGCACACTGATACAAGGGGATAGGGTCTTTCAAGTCCACACTCATCTCTGCACGTGGACTATACTTAAGCGCTGCTCCACCCGCCTAAGGAAAGGACCTCTTTGCTCTGTCACCCTGGTCACAGCCAGCAGCCAACGTGAGGCACCAGCCACTATCTGAGGACACGTGCACCTGCACTTTCAGCTGGTCATCTGCCCATGCCTTCCTATAAGAAAATGGCTCACAGATGCCCTTGTACCTGCGCACACTCGCACACCCCTGAGTCCTACAGCCAGTCTGCACATGCAGGGACCCTGTTGCTGTCTTCACACTCACATTGTGCCCAAGCTCAAGGAAGGGCTGGGAAGTGTGACTGCTGCCACCCCCAATTCTTATTTAATACGTGAGGTGTCTGCAAAACACAGAGCTTGATTCCATTAAAGAAAACATCAGGCCAGGCATGACAGTTCACGCCTGTAATCCTGGCACTTCGGGAGGTCAAGGCGGGAGGATTGCTGGAGCCCAGGAGTTTGAGACAAGCCTGGGCAACATAGCAAGACCCTGTCTCTACAAAAAATAAATTTAGCAAGGCATGGTGGCAGGCACCTGTGGTCTCAGCTACTCAGGAGGTTGAGGTGGGAGGATGGCTTGAGCCTGGGAGGTGGAGACTACAGTGAGCCATGATTATGCCACTGCACCCGTCTGGGCAACAGGGCAAGGCACAGTCTCAAAAAATATATATTTATTTTAAAAGAAGGCCGAGTGTAGTGGCTCATGCCTGTAATACCAGCACTTTGGGAGGCCAAGAATGGTGGATCACCTGAGGTCAGGAGTTCGAGACTAGCCTGGCCGACATGGCAAAACCCTGTCACTACTAAAAATACAAAAATTAGGCAGGGTGCAGTGGCTCACGCCTGTAATCCCAGCACTTTGGGAGACTGAGGCGGGCGGATCATGAGGTCAGGAGTTCAAGAACAGCCTGGCCAACATGGTGAAACCCCATCTCTACAAAAAATATAAAAATTAGCTGGGCACACTAGCGAATGCTTGTAATCCCAGCTATTCAGGAGGCTGAGGCAGGAGAATTGCTTGAAGTGGGACCCGGGAGGTAGAGGTTGGAGTGAGCCAAGATTGTGCCACTACACTCCAGCCTGGGTGACAGAGCAAGACTCTGTCTCAAAACAAACAAACAAACAAAAACAGAAATTAGTCAGGTGTGATGGTGGATGCCTGTAATCCCAGCTATTTGGGAGGCTGAGGCAGGAGAATTGCTTGAACCCAGGAGGCGGAGGCTGCAGTGAGCCAAGATTGTGCCACTGCACTCCAGCTTGGGTGACAGAGTGAGACTCCATCTCAAACAAACAGACAAACAAATAAATAAAAGCCTTGGAGTTCAAGGCTGCAGAGAGCTATGATCACACCACTGCACTCCAGCATGGACAACAAGAGCGAAACTTTGTCTCAAATAAATAAATAAATTTAAAAAGAAGACATGACCAGTCTGCTGAGCAGACCTGGTTTTGGCCTCCTCACCAGCTCAGAATGCAGAATTGCTCTAAACCCCTGCAGAAAGTTACACCAGCGTTTCTCTGCCAGTCTCCACCCACATCCCAAACGTTCTCCAAGAAGTGGAGGAAGAAGCTGAGGGTGAGCGGCTGGTGTCCCTACAGCCACTGGGGCAGAAGGTGGGCTACTCTGCCCCCAGTCTTACTGGCTTTCATAGGAGGAATGGGTTTTGTTCAATCTCATTTTTGGTCAGTCCTGGGGAGAGAAGACATTGCTGCTTTCTGAGATCTAAGTGAATCTGACATAGAAGAGGACGTGGTGTGCTCTGTGAGGTCCTGAGCTTCGAGGTTTGGACAAGGACTGGCGGGTGCCATTAACAGGGGGCAGATTCAGCTAGATACAAGAGCGAGGCTGGTTATCCAGCCTGGCAGGGGCCACAAGGGAGTGAGCCCCCCCTCCTCCATTCAAGGTGTGCAAGAGGAGGCAGAGCCAACCTACCAGGAAGGCACCTGGAGAGAGCGGGGTCTCCCCAAATCCACACTTCCTGGTCCAGTTCCCTTATTATTCTAACTTAAAGTATGTTTGTGATCAGGTGTGGTGGCTCATGCCTATAATCCTAGCACTTTGGTAGGCCAGGAGTTTGAGACCGGCCTGCCCAACATGGCAAAATCCTGTCTGTACTAAAAAGACAAAAATTAGCCGGGCATGGTGGTGTGCGCCGATAGTCTCAGCTACTCAGGGTAGAAGCACTTGAACCCAGGAGGTGAAGGTTGTAATGAGCCAAGATCATACTACTGTACTTCAGCCTGGGCAACAGAGCAAGCCTCTGCTTAAAAAAAAAAAAAACAGCCGGGCGCGGTGGCTCACGCCTGTAATCCCAGCACTTTGGGAGGCCGAGGCGGGTGGATCACGAGGTCAAGAGATCGAGACCATCCTGGTCAACATGGTGAAACCCTGTCTCTACTAAAAATACAAAAAATTAGCTGGGCATGGTGGTGCGTGCCTGTAATCCCAGCTACTCAGGAGGCTGAGGCAGGAGAATAGCCTGAACCCAGGAGGCGGAGGTTGCGGTGAGCCGAGATCGCGCCATTGCACTCCAGCCTGGGTAACAAGAGCGAAACTCCGTCTCAAAAGAAAAAAAAAAAAAAGTGTTTATTCAGGCTGCTCTGCCTATGGAGTAGCCATTCTTTATTTCTTACCTTTCTTAATAAACTCATTTTCACTTGTTTTTTAAAAAAATGTGTTTGTGTCAGCAAGGTGGCTCATGCCTGTAATCCCAGGACTTTGGGAGGCCAAGGCAGATGAATCATTCAAGGTCAGGAGTTCGAGACCAGCCTGGCCAACATGATGAAACTTTGTCTCTACTAAAAATACAAAAATTAGCTGGTGGCTCACACCTGTAATCCCAGCTACGTGGCAGGCTGAGGCAGGAGAATCGCTTGAATCCAGGAGGTGGAGGTTGCAGTGAGCTGAGATCACACTGCTGCACTCCAGCCTGGGAGATAGAGTGAGACTCTGTCCCATCAAAAAAAAAAAAAAAAAAAAAAGTGTTTGTTCATTTCACAAGAGGGTGTCAGAGTGTGGGGACCACAGCAACAAGCTGCCTGAGGAGGTAAACTAACCTCTGACCCCCACGTTGATCCCAAGTCCTCCATGGGGAGGATCATGAAGGCAAGCACAGAGAGTCACCGAGGGGGTCACCAAACAGGAGGTCTGCTGATGTAAGAGGAGGAGGATTTCGAGGAAGCCAGTGGCTGGGACGGTGAAGATGGGCACCCACATTCAATTCCCTGGGAAAGTGCAGCATCAGCCTCAGTGATTGCTGCTCTATGGGCCCTTCCTGCTTCCGTCAGCTACCCCATGACCCTCAGGCTCTCCACAGCCCAGGCACAGCGGACAGCAGGCTAAGGGCCCTCAGCGTGCCTCTCACACGCTGCCAGCCCCTACCCGGCGGGGTGGGGGGAGGTGGCACTCTCCTCCGTCCTGCAGCTGCACCCTGAACCCCACAGCACATCAGGGCTGGATCACTGGGGCCCAGGGGCTCCCCCTGGCCAGAAGCCTCCAGGACCTCAGAAAATGTCTGTGTTTCTGGATCCTCTCAGCAGAATGACTCGGGGCTCTGTCTTACTGGATCTAGCCACTGGGCAGTGTTTCAGGCCAGGCTGTGTGGGACGGATCTGTCAAGCAGGGATGCCAGAGCCAGAGAATCAGTGGCGGGCCCCAGGACTGCTCCAGTTTCCCACAGGGACATCAGGATATGAGGCCCAGGGCTGGAGTACCCACCACCACACAGGGTTCATCTTGTACCAGAACTTCTTCTGTTCGATCACGTCTTTGAGCTCTGTCCCTTGGGCAGGGATTCCTCGGTCAGAGTGTTAGAAATGACATCTCCAAGGCACCTGGGACACCAGACAAAGCCCACAAGCCCTAGTGGGAGCAGGGAGGTCCCTGAACATCTCACTCTCATGGCAGGTAAGCAATGGAAGCCCCAACATGGGCACACCCAGGGGTCCCTGGACACAGCCCCAGCACTGAGCCCTGAGGCACAGGCAGGCAGTGGCTCCGTCATTCACGAACACAGTTCAGGCATGCCTTGTTGGCTGCCTGGGGTGGAACCGCTTCCCTAGGCTGCATCAGGTTTATGACAGGCCACGCCCTGGGCTGGAGAGGTTTTGCCTCAGAGTCTGGGATTTTCCGCTCTCCTCCCTTCTGCCAATCTGGCCAGCGATCTGTGTGTCACGCAAGGCTCCCGTCCCCCGGACATGCAGCTGGCACTCAGCTGTTTGTCCTTTTTGCCAACTCCCTGCTTTTTCCTGTCAACGGCCTGAGGTCCAAGGCAGCCCCGAGGCCCACCCTGTGCTCTCCCTTCCAGCCCTCATCCAGCCCTGCCTCTGGCTCTTCTAGAGGTTGGGCCGGGACCCTGGAGACCTGGGGCTGGCTCGGACTCACTTGGGCTGTGCAGAGAGGGATGGGGGCAAGGCCAGGGTCAGATGCCACACGGCCAGCAACACTCCCACAAAGTGCCCTTGAGAGGTCTGGGCAAAGCAAGGGCTGGGTTCTTACTGATCGTGTGCCCTCAGTCAGTCAGCACAGCCTGGGCCTCCATTTCCCCATCTGGAAATGAGACCAATCATCTAGACAATTCCTTCTGGCTCAGCTCATGACTTCAAAGAGCAGACCATTAAACCCTGGTGTGCCCATCAGTACGCCTTTTCTCATACGCATTGTCCTTCCCTAAAGAGTCCTGTTTCCAGCCCCAGGCCACTTTCTCCTTAACGGGTGACACACATGGACAGGCACCCAGGGAGCTTGGCATCCAGGCTGAGACAGGGATGAAAAAGGCCTGTAAGGGCTGAGCATGGGGGCTCACACCTGTAATCCCAGCACTTTGGGAGGCCAAGGCAGGTGGATCACGGGAGGCCAGGCGTTCAAGACCAGCCTGGCCAATATGGCAAAACCCCATCTCTACCAAAAATACAAAAAATTAGCTGGATGTGGTGGTACACACCTATAATCCCAGCTACTCAGAAGGCTGAAGTATGAGAATCACTTGAACCTGGGAGGCATAGGTTGCAGTGAGCCTGGGTGACAAAGTGAGATTGTGTCTCAAAAAAAAAAAAAAAAAAAAAAAAAAAGTGGCCCATAGGAATGGAGAAACTGGAGGAACCATGGCCCTCTCACCAAGAGAACCACCCTTTTCTGAAATGCCCATGCTGGGGGTGGCTGGAGGAGAAATGCCCCCCAGGAGCTGATTTCTGAAGACACAAAGACATTCACCCAGAGCCAGACCTGAGACGGGGCGTGCCAAGCCCTCCACCACCTCCCAGGGCAAGGCCCCGCCCACCCTGCGTCCACTCACCAGGACGCCCTGCCTGGCCTCCTTCCCAAAGCACCATCAGGGCTCTGGACTCCGGGAGAAGCGCCTGGCATGTCTGAGAGCCAAACCAGTTTTCAGTCAAACCTTTTAGAAGCCCAGACCACTTTCAAAGCCAACCCCTTTTGAAACCCGACCCTTCGAAATCCACTTTGCAAATCCGTGTCCCAAAATTTTGAAACCAAAATATTCTGGGAACCTACTGGAAGCAAGACAGAGACCCAACGGAAGGGAAGAGGCTCTCTTCATTCCTGGGTCGTGTGCAGATTCAAGGAGGCACACTTGGCTGCGGAGTCCCAGCTGTGTGCTAGTTTCCCATGCCATTTTCAAGTATTTTTGGTAATAATGGAAGAAAACCAATTGAAATGGCAAAAACCGTTTCATCCAGATTGTTTTTTAAGGCCTCGTTGATTTTGTAAAATTCTTTGAAATAAAAGCAGTTTCATTAAAGCCAGAGTTCCCACTGTAATTTTCCTGGGAAGAACCTCAGATGATCGAATCAGGCTCACAGAACTTGTTGCTCTATGAGAACACACAAACTGTGAAGGAGTCCGGGGGGAGTGGGGGATTTTTGCCTTGCTGGCTCCCTCAGACTCTCCACCCAGCCATCTAGCCATCTCACAATACCATTCTCCTAGAGTGCCTGTGGGCGGAAAAACCCACTCCAGAACCATGCCTCGGAATCTCTCCATCTCGGCCTGGCCTACGGTTTCCTTCTGGCCTCTGAATGGGCTCCTTCAGCCTCGGTGTTGGCCGAGGCCTGGGCCGCAGAGAGAAGGACCCTGGTGAGCCCAGGAACAAGGAGGGCCAGGAGATAAAGGCCCAGAGATTAGCGGGTTTTTTTGTTTGTTTGTTTGTTTGTTTTGAGGCAGAGTATCACTCTGTTGCCCAGGCTGGAGTGTAAGGGTGCAGTCTCAGCTCACTGCAACATCCGCCTCCCAGGCTCAAGAGATTCTCGTGACTCAGCCTCCCCATTAGCTGGGATTATAGGAGCCCACCACCACACCCAGCTAATTTTTGTATTTTTAGGGGGTTCACCATGTTGGCCAGGCTGGTGTCAAACTTCCAACTTCAGGTGACCCACCTGCCTCAGCCTCCCAAAGTGCCTGGCTGGTGTCATTTTCTTTAAAAGACACCATCCATGGTGTGAGGGAGAAAAGATGAGACCACCGGTGGACCCTCCGGAAATGAGAAACACAGCAGCATCATTCACCTGGAGCTTGAGAATGCCGTCTCCCTCAGCACGCCATGCCTGCCTGCCCGTCTTCCATTGAGACCCAATGGAAGGGAAGCAGCTCTCTTCATTCCTGTGCTTGTGTGCGGATTCAAGGAGGCAAGCTTGGCTACGGAGTCCTGGCTGTGTGCTAGTTTCCCATGCCATTTTTAAGTATTTTTGGTAACAATAATTGAAGTTCAATTCCTTCAAAAATTAAACATAAATGACCGTATGACCCCACAGTCCTGCTCCTAGGCATGGACTCCAGAGCAGTGGCCCCCAGCCTTTTCGGTACCAGGGGCTGGTTTCATGGAAGACAATTTTTCCATGGATAGGGCAAAGGTATGGATTTGGGATGAAACTGCTTCACTCCAGGCCAGGCACGGTGGCTCATGCCTGTAATCCCGACACTTTGGAGGCCGACACGGGCCGATCACTTGAAGTCAGGAGACCAGCCTGGCCAACATGGTGAAATCCCATCTCTACTAAAAATACAAAAATTAGCTGGGCATGGTGGCACACACCTATAATTCCAGCTACTTGGGAGGCTGAGGCACAAGAATGGCTTGAACCCAGGAGGTGGAGGCTGCAGTGAGGTGAGATTGCAGCACTGCCCTCCAGTCTGTGTGATAGTGAAACTCTCCCTCAAAAGCAAAATAAAGATTATAAGTAAAAATACAAAAAATTAGCTGGGCATGGTGGTGTGTGCCTGTAATCCCAGCTACTTGGGAGGCTGAGGCAGGAGAACTGCTTGAACCCGGGAGATGGGAGTTGCAGTGAGTCGAGATCGTGCCACTGCATGCCAGCCTGGGTGAAAGAGCAAGACTGTGTCTGAGAAAACAAAACAAAAAACTGTTCCACTTCAGACCATCAGGCATTAGACTGCCATACAGAGAACCCTGGTATGCACAGTTCACAGGAGGGTTTGTGCTTCTACGAGAATCGAATGTTGCTGCGGATCTGATGGGAGGCAGAGCTCAGGTGCTCGCTCACCTGCGGCTCACCTCCTGCTGTGCGGCCAGTTCCTAAGCGGGACACAGACTGGTATTGGTCCATGGCCCTGCCTGAATAATTAAAAGTAGGGACTCAAACAGGTATCTGCACACTTGTGTTCACAGCAGTGTTATTCACAAGAGCCAAAAGATGGAAGAAACACAGGTGTCCATCATGGGTGAATGGGCAAAATGTGGTCTGTCCATACAATGGGCTATCATCCAAACTTAGAAAGGAAGGCGGGCTGGGCGAGGTGGCTCACGCCTGTAAATCCCAGCACTTTGGGAGGCCAAAGCAGGCAGATCATGAGGTCAAGAGATCGAGACCATCCTGGCCAACATGGCAAAACCCCATCTCTGCTAAAAATACAAAAATTAGCTGGGTGTAGTGGTGCACGCCTGTAGTCCCAGCTACTCAGGAGACTGAGGCAGGAGAATTGCTTGAACCTGGGAGACAGAGGTTGCAGTAAACCAAGATCATTCCACTGCACTCCAGCCTGGCAACAGAGCGAGACTCCATTATAAAAAAAAAAAAAAGGCAATTCTGACCACCACATGAATGAACCTTGAAGACATTATACTACATGAAATAAGCCAGACACAAAAGGACCAATATTGTACAAATCCAATTACAGGAGGTCCCTAGAGTAGTCAAATTCAGAGACAGAAAGTAGAATGGTTGGTGCCAGGGGCTGGGGAGGGGAATGGGAGTTAGTTTTAGTGGGGACAGCATTTCAGTTTTGCTAAATGAAAGAATTTTGAAGCTGGAGGGTGGTAATGGTGGCACAAAACATGAATGTGCTTAATGTCACTGAACTGTGCACTTAAAAATGGTTAAGACTGTACATTTATGTTACATGTATTTTACCACAACTGTTAAAAGAATCAAAATTGATACCAATTTAAACCATCACCACCACCACCATTCATCCAAGAAAATACACTTAAAGGTCAACCTTTTTTTTTTCTTGTGAGAAACCCACTCTTCTAAACAGGATAGTCTTCCAATGATAAAATACAACAGATTTTTTTTTTTTTTTTTTGGACACAAGGTCTCACTCTGTCACCCAGGCTGGAATGCAATGGTGCAATCATGGCTCATAGCAGCCTTGACCTCCCAGACTCAAGCAATCCTCCCACCTCAGCCTCCCAAGTAGCTGGGACTACAGGTGCACACCACCACGCATGGCTTTTTCTTTCAGTTTTTGTAGAGACAAGATCCCACTTTGTTGCCCAGACTGGTCTCAAACTTCTGAGCTCAAGCAATCCTCCTGCCTTGGGCTCCCAAAGTGGTGAGATTACAGGTATAAGCTGCTGCCCCTGCCATATTCTTATCATTATTATTTAAATGAATGAAGAAAGCATGTTCAAGGCTCCTATTCCAATTTTGCCTAAAAGATGAACTCCAGCCCAGGGCCAGGAGACCAAGGCTAGAAGGCATTGCCAGCCCTAGGCCACTCCTCCCTGGGTCCCTGGGTTTGGGGTGAGCAGTCAGCAGCTCTGCTGTTTCCCTCCCCCATCTAGGCAGGCCTGGACGCTGCCCCAACATCGCATGCCACACAGGGCTCCACACGCTCCTCCCTCTCGCTCTGGTCTTCCCTGGGCCCTGTGGGAATTCTTGAGTCAAGCCCAGAGGCCCCTGCTGACCCAGGTCAAGGCTCTCACAGAGCATGAGGCAGCCTGCACTCTTTGAACCTCTTGAAACATTGTAAGCAGAACACTGCCCTAGAGCCTGAGAGGCGCAGCTGTGTCTCTACTAAGCAAGGATGGTGCTTAGAGAAGGAAAAAAGACAGGGCTTGACCTTTTTTATCCTGGGATTTCAAAGTGCATTTAGACACGCTAACTTATTACCACTCACGAGGTGGCAACTTCACACAGCCGCAGAAATGACAGCACAAGAAGTATCATTGACTCCCAACCCCAAGACAAATCCAGAATGACACAGGATTGTGCAACCTCCAGGCCTTTGTTCAAACAGCTTATTCTATTAGATAAACCTGAGCTGTGGCGTTCTTCTTGGCAGTTTCTATTAGTGTGAAGGTGAATTCCTATCTAAAATGGAAGTGGACCACAGGTATAAAACGCCGCCTCCCAAATCAGCTTGCAGACCCTCCAATGTGGGCACCTTGGGCTGGCCATACAGGCTCACTCTGTGTTCTCTTCAGTGGCCCACACTGCTCCTACCCACACCCGAACCTCATTTGGGGTGCCCAGTTCCCATCGTCGCAGGAAAGTGTGGGACCCTCTGACATTCACTGAGTTCAGGTCAAATACTACCCCAAACACCTGAGCTAGAATTTTCAAATCCAATTCTCCAAACACACACACACACACACGTACAGACTCACACTTGTACACATACTTCCACACACACTCAGCCAGCTTCTAGCCAGTACTTCAAATCCCCAAACTATAAGTGCAAAAACACCCAGATAGGCTGTGTTCATTTATCACTGTCAAAGTCAACCAACAGATCCTCATCAGACAAGTGTGATGGGACCGTTACAGCGAGCAAATGCTCTCCAGATGGCACCATGACAGTCATGGGAGTCATTTCAGGCAGGCCTGTGGAATGGCGTTTGGCTCAGATCAGCAGCGCCCACAGACAGACATGGAGAAGCCTTCAAACCAGGTGTCCTTTCTGCATCAGCCTCCCTGTCAAAGATGCACTGAAATTATTCCTGCCGGGTGTGGTGGCTTACACCTGTAATCCCAGCACTTTGGGAGGCTAAGGCAGAAGGGGCACTTGAGCTCAGGAGTTTGAGACCAGCCTGGGCAACAAAGGAAGACCCCATCTCTACTAAAAATTTTAAAAATTAGCTGGGCATGGTGGTGCATGCCTGTAGTCCCAGCTACTTGGGAAGCTGAGGTGGGAGGCTCACTTGAGCCCAGGAGGTTGAGGCTGCAGTGAGCTATGATTGCACCACTGCACTCAAGCCTGGATGACAGAAAAAAACTCTGTCAAAAAAAAAAAAAAAAAAAAAAAAAAAAAGCAGAAGCAGCAGAAGAAACTATTTTAAAATCACACATTCTCCAATTAATCCCTGCTGGCGAAATGGTATCACTTGGGTCCTGGCAGAGCAAGAACATGTTTATAAAATCTCACGATGCTACTAAATGACTCAGGTCTACATGACAGTAAGCTGCACCCTTAGGTCATGTGGCTTCTCTCTTCGCTGATGGAACGCCTTCAACCCTGGTTTATCAAACACCAATATATTAATGCAATTGTGTGTGAGTCTAGATCCTGTATGTGAAATGCTAGAAATTCAACCCAAATTAGCTGAAGCAGATGTTGATTCCATGACGGCATAGCTGAGGGGTGCAGGTGGATCTGGCTTCAGTGCTCACCCCATCCCGGCCCCCATTTGATGGCTCTTCCTCCTTCAGCAGTTGGTCTTAGTCCCAGGACGGCTTTTCTAGGGGGTCACAGCCCTGTAACTTCCATCACCTCAGCCTGCCAAAACCCCTTCCCAGAGACTCACAGCAAAGGGCACTGGGCCTCAGGGGTCCAGGATGGGGAATCAGCCTCACCCCATATCAACCGTGGGGGGCAACAGCTCAAGTGCATCTGCCCTTGGACTTGATTGGGGGAGGGCTCAGCTCAGCCCTCCTGGGGTAAGGGAGAGGGTGGAAGAGACAGGCTCTCTGACCAGGAGGAATGAATGCAAGCAAGGAAACAACAGCTGTGTGCAAGCAGTCACTCTAACACCCAGGAGAAACATCTAAACACTTTTAGATGAATTACATCTCTGTGATCCAAGCTTTGCCTTTTGATAGTCTTAGCTTTGGTAGGGTAGAAAAAGACATGTGTCTTATAAGTAAGTGAGCAAAAATTACTCCTGGGTAACGGGCAGGGGAGGGCCCCAGCCTGGTGATGGCCTCCTCTGAGGTTGGGTGGTATCCTCAGCCTGTGTGATATTTGGGAATCTGTTATTCTGCAGGGTGGGCCTGCCAATGGGAACAGACTGTCCTCAGCTCTCTGCCAAGAGTGTCAGCCACTCTTCTGGGCTGCCTCCATCCAGGCGGGTGAGCACACTTGGAGGAGAGCACCCCAGGAACCCGGGCTTCCTTTCAGAGACACTAGGGAGAAGGCTCTGGGGATGCTGGTGTGGCCCTGACGTCCTGCCACAGGGAAACATTTGGCACCATGTTGACAAACAGATCCAGGAAAGGTCTCTCCACAAAGGTACAATCAAGGCAGCTCACGTCCAGGGACAGGCGCCCCGGCAGCTCAGCTCAGGAGGGTCCCTCTGGGGAGACCTGGGCTGCACCAGGAAGCAGACCACATGTTCACAAAATGCACATGCCACCCATTTTGCCTGGACCCACACAAGGACAATGTCCACAGCCTCCAGCTCAGATGGCTGCTTCCATTCATGTTGCTGTCACTCATGGGGACCAGGAAGGGCTTAGCCACCCTGTGCTCACTCTCTATCCCTGCTGCAGCCTGGCAGCCTGTCACGTGCATGCAGGAGACAGGGCAGGGAGAGAGGGCGTGGCCATCCAGGCCCTGATAACGCAGTTTGCCTTGTCGGAGGGTTTGTAGGAGGGAACATGGAATACAACTCCTATATCCTCTGGAAGAAGGAAACAAGAAAAAAATATATATCTATCTGTATAAATATAAATATATATACATACAAAATCCAATTCCTAAGTGACAGAGCTGCGTTAAGTCCCACCTCCACCAAACCATCCACCTCAGGTCAGACATGCTCAGACCTCACCGGGAAGATAAACTGAAATCCTAGCCCTTGCCCTCCGTCAAGACATAGGGCCAAAACCAAACGTGAAATTTTTCCAATAGTCCGAATAAATGCAAAAGCACTAATAAATGCATACCCCACTAACCATCCATCAGGGGTTGTAAGTATCAGCGAATGAAGAAGCATAAGATGCTTTAAGAGGAAAGAGGAAGGGAAGCGTCGCCCACACGCCTGCAAGTCACACCTGTGTCTGATTCCTGAGCCAGATGGAAAATACACAGCATCAGACACCAGGAGGTGAGCCCATGAGCAGCCAGGCCGCCCAGGCCAGGCCTTGCCCAGCTGTGAGCAAGCGCAGTGCCCTCCCACTGATTCGAGGTGAAGCCATCGCACGAGACAGGGCTTTGTGACGTGACCCCGCACCCACCAAGGCATTCTTGTGACTGTGCTAAAGTGTAGACACAG
The DNA here is from genome assembly GCF_048565385.1 of Saimiri boliviensis. Taxonomy (NCBI): domain Eukaryota; kingdom Metazoa; phylum Chordata; class Mammalia; order Primates; family Cebidae; genus Saimiri; species Saimiri boliviensis. The sequence continues at coordinate 152,695,133 of NC_133449.1, read as the reverse complement.
CTGGAGGATGGGGGCCAACAGGGTAAAAGAATTTTAAGTTTATGGTTAATTTTCCAGTTGTGCAATGTCAGTTTTTATAAAACGTATAATTTGTTTTGTTTAAGCGGAAAAAAACCAGACCCAAATTTCTCTATGCGATGTGGTGCTATGCATCAGGGAAACAGCGAAGAATCGGAGGAAGCAGGATCTCCTCTGGGCAGGAGGCCTCCAAACAGCCTGCTGGGCGGAGAGGAGGATCTCCGGGAAAGATGGTGCACACCTCCCGCTCTTCCTGGAGATGCCTCCCCTCAGCCCAGCAGGCTGTTTTCTGCCTCTCCCAGCCAGAGTCATCCCCATGGGCCGTGGCCTCAACCACGGCCCAGGAAGCCATGGCCTGGGAATCTGGGCGGGTGCGTGGATGTGGGTGGTGTCTTCTCCAGGAACCTCTCCACATCCCTGCGAATACCCCAGACGCTCAGGAAAACTGACTCTCCGAGGAACCATAGCAAGAACCGAAAATGCAGAAATGGAGGGGACCGGGGACCCCCTCAGTGAGCGAACCACCAGCAGGTTCTGACATTCGTCTAAACATCCTATAAACAAAACGTCCCAGGGAGGTGTTCCAGCAGAGGCAGATGCTGAGGGCCATGCCCAGAAGAATGGAAAAGAAGGCCTCAGCAGACTCACTGATGCCCTATTCACAGCAGCACCCAATTCCCAATAGCAGGGAGGCAGAAGCAACACAGTGTCCAACCACTGATGAACAGACAGACAAACCGTGCCTCTTCCACACAATGGGACATGATTCCGCCTCAGAAAGGAACTTCCGAAACCTGCCATGACGCAGATGAACCTGGAGGACACTGCATTACGGTCAGTCCCGAAAGGACCAATACGGCGTGGCCCCACTTCTCTGAGGGACCTCGGGTAGTAGAATTCAGAGAGGAGGAGGTGCTGCCTCTGCCTGTGGGGAGTGAGTGCTGAGTGGGGACTGAGTTTCCGTTTGGGAAGATGAGAAAGCTCTGGAGACGCTGGTGGTGATGGCGGCATGGCAATGCCAATGTGCTGAACACCACACACTGTGCACTTAACAATGGCTAAGATGGTACATTTAAAATTACAAATTTCTATCATAATAAAAAAAATTAAAGGGGCCAGGTGTGATGGCTCACGCCTGTGGGAGGGTGAGGCACTGTGGGAGGGTGAGGCACTGTGGGAGGGTGAGGCAGGAGGGTCACTTGAGCCGAGGAGTTTGAGACCAGCCTGGGACACACAGTGAGACCTTATCTCTGCTAAAAATAATAAATTAGCTGCGTGTGCTGGCGCTCACCTGTAACCTCAGGTACTCAGGAGTCTGGGGTGGGAAGATCACTTGAGCAGGGAGGTTGAAGCTGCAGTGAGCTGTGATCACACCACTGCATTCCAGCCTGGATGACAGAGTGAGACCCTGTCTCCAAAAACAAAACAAAAAAAAAACAAAAATAAAAGAAAGCAGGAGGTGTCTAACACGGTGGAGATCTGAGGCAGGCAGGCATTCAGAGGCAAAGACCCACACAAGCCTCAGCCCACCTGGGCCTGGGAAATGCAGGGACATCACACACAGGGGACACCAGGGAGGTGTCCAACCAGCCAGCAAGCAGGGAATGGGCAGTGGGACAAACACCACCCATGAGGAAGACAGGTCAAGCAGGGTGCCCGACACCATGAGATGACTGCAACCACCTCTCCAACTATGGGTTAGAAGCAGAAATAGCAAGAGTTTCAGCCAGATGTTTCATGAGCCTCCTCTTGTGCTTTTACCAAGACGGGGCCCATCAAACCTGAGGGTTCAAGGTCAGTCATGCCCTTGAGGGTGAAGGCACTAGAGCTAAACCGACCAGAAAGCCACAGACACAGTCACAGGGAGCCTCTTCTCGGTGACACTGTGTACTGCCATCCAATGCGGTCTAAATGCCAACCCACTCTGCTCCTAACTGTAAACCTCGAAGGCCATACTTCAGTTTAGTTTCTATGTTGTTCATTTCATCTATCTTTATCTATCTATCTAGAAACAGGGTCTCTCTGTGCTGCTCAGGCTGGTGTGCAGTGGCATAATCATAGCTCACTGCAGCCTTGAACTCCTGGGCTCAAGTGATCCTCCTGCCTCAGCCTCCTGAGTAGCTGGGACTATAGGTGTGCAACACCACATCTGGTGAATGTTCTTATTTTTTGTAGACACAGCATCTCGCTATGCTATCCAAAATGATCTTGAACTCCTGGACTCAAGTGATCCTCTCTCCTCAGCCTCCTGAGTAGCTGGCTTTACAAATATATACCACCACACCCTTTTTATTTTTTATAGAGATGAGGTCTTGCTATGTTTGCCCAAGCTAGTCTTGACATCCTGGACTCAAGTGATCCTCCCACCTCAGCCTCCCAAAGTGCCAGGACTGCAGGCATCAGCCACTGTGCCTGGCCTTAACAGCCATAATTAATTAATTAATTGGTTTTTATTTATTTATTTTGAAATGGAGTCTCCCTCTGTCACCCAGGCTGGAGTGCAGTGTTGCAATTAGTGAGCTGAGGCTCACTGCAACCTCTGCCTCCTGGGTTCAAGCAATCTGCCCACCTCAGAACTCCTGAGTAGCTGGGACTACAGGTGCACACCACCATGTCCAACTAATTTTTTTTTTTTTTTTTTTTTTTTTTTAAGTAAAGACAAGGTTTCACCATGTTGGTCAGGTCTCAAACTCCTGACCTCAAGTGATCTTCCTGCCTGAGCCTCCCAAAGTGCTGGGATTACATGCCTGAGTCACCCACCTGGCCTTAACTGCCATGATTTAAACTAGACACTAAAGGGAATAACTGGCCTTAGAAATCCAGCTTCTGTAACTGACCGGGTTACCTCTGACTTGGCTTCAAACAGGAAGCCCTGAAGATTGACCTTTTCAAGTACAACACTTCAAGAACTTGCCCTCTTGAAGGATTTGTCGGCTATCCATTTAAAAATATCCAGGTGCGGCCTGACTTCAAGTGCAGGCCCTGCCTCCACCTGTCAGCGCGGGAGCCCTGGAGGCAGCTCTATCAGCCTCAGCATCCCCTTCAGGGGCCGCTGCGCTGAGCCAGAGAAACCACAGGAGCGGGCGGGCAGAGAGGGGAGATTTTACTCCAGCATTCCCTTCCACGTTTCGTATTAAATATCTGAAATATATTAATCTTAAAAAAACAATATGGACACAGTACTCAATGGACAGAGGCAGTGGAGTAAACAAGAAGCCCAGATTGTAAAATCGTAGGTCATAAAAAAACTGGAGCGCACGTGCGGCAGGTTCCGGGCGCGCAGGGAATGACCCGCCGCGGAAGCTTTCAGTCTCGGAGGAGGTTTTCGGGCTTAGGGTAGCCGAAGAGAACAAAGTCGGCCTCGTAGAGTTTGTATAGCTGCTGCCTCCAGGCCAGGGGGATCTTGGCGAACCAGTCCTCCTCCCAGCTGCTGGCGGTCCTGTTCCGGTAGCTCGGGGGGAAGCGGAGGCGTTGGTCCACCTGGAGCAGCTGCAGCAGCTGCGCGGCGTCCTCGTCCAGCGTCTCCAGCTTCCCCACGAAGTCGTAGTCGATCTGGCACGGGTGGCAGAGGCGGTACACCTGCCGCCAGTGCTCGTTGAAGGGCGCCAGCTTCTCGGTGTGCGGGTCCAGCAGGTACTGGATGAAGTTGGCGAAGGACACCTTGAGGCCGGCGCGGAAGGCCTCCCGCGCAGAGGCGGGCAGGCTGGTGTGGTTGGCGTACAGCCGCAGCATGGGCACGGCGAACTTGCGGTAGAACTCCTCGTTCTCCAGCTCGAACTTGCTGCGGAAAGCAGAGATGAGGCGCACGAAGGGGTCACGCACGAAGAGGAACTTGGTGTACTTCTTAAGCTTGACCTTCATGAGGTGGCGGGAGAGCTTCCCATAGCGGCGCCAGAACTTGTTGAAGGTCAGGTGCGCGCTGGCGTTGTGCACGTGCTCGCGTGGGATGCGCAGGGGGTCGCGGTAGGGCGCGCCGCGGTGCAGCAGGCTCCCGCTCAGCACGATCATCACGCGCTTCCAGTTGGTGCAGGCCACCTTGGGCACATAGCAGTAGATGGCGCCGTGCCGGTCATCCACAATCAGATGGCTCAGCTCCGAGTTGGGGATGTCGTCAAATGCGCGCTCCTTGGTGGGGAAGGCCAGACTGGAGTTGGCGCAGAAGCCCCGCAGCACGCTCCGCCGCTCCGCCTGCTGCCGGCCCTGGTCGGGGCTGCGCCGGGCGTCCCGCGGGGACCAGTCGTAGCCTCTCACGCTCTCCTCCATGCTCCCCGGGGCGGGCGGCTGCTCCGTCTCCTTTCTGGGAAGGTCGCTCTGCTTCACACTGGCACTGAGAAACTTGTCCAGAAACTCGTCGACATCGGAGTCGGCCGTGAGCTCCCTGTCTCTGTCTGGCCCGGGGGTGGGCAGCGGCGGCCCCGCGTGGGGCCTGGAGAAGGATGTGTGCAGGTAGAAGTGCGCGGCGCCCGCGCTGTCCCAGTACACGATGATCAGCAGGATCATAAACGCCGACCCCAGCACCAGCCACAGCCGGAACAGCCGGGCCTTGGTCATCCTGCCCCCGGCGGGCTGGGCCCTCTCCGGGCCTCTCACTTCAGCTTCCTGCAGAGCCGGGGCATCGTGCTGAGAACCTGCAGAGGCAATGACACACTAGTTACTGACTGAGATTCACTGGGGCTCTGACTCCTGCCTTTTGATCAGTGGGGGACTGGGCCTGGAGGAGCAGGAGTGCTGGGCCACATGATAACAGGCTTGTCCTTCAGAGGGGCTGGAGGCTGAGATCAGCCTGCAGGGAGTCTAAGTCTACACATCCATGTGGCTGAGCATCAGTAAAGACCCTGGATGCCAAGGCTCGGGTGTGGCTGGCAGTACTCCGCACGTGCTGACACTCGCCACCCCCTGGGGGAAAGCAATGCTGCCAACAACTCCCCAGAAAACGACACCCCCCAGGAAGTGGAGACCAGCACCAGGCATGAGCCCTCCTGGACTCCGCCCTCTGCAACTCTTCCCAAGGTTGATTATAATCTTCGAATCCATCTCCTTTCCCTATAATAAACCATAACCACGAGAATAACTGCAGTCAGTGAGCTCTGTAATCCTAGCAAATCATCAAACCCGACAGGGGACTCAGGGATGCCTGCATTTGCTCTTGGTGTCGTAAGAGGGGTCTTGGGAACCATTCCTTAACTTCACAGTGACCCAACTAAAGAAAAATTGTTTTGGCAACACCCACTCTACTTAAGTCGAACGCCAGTGGAAGAACTGCACCCCACGACTTCATCAGGGCCACCCTGGGAGCAGACCTTCCACACCACCCCGGCTTCCCAAAAGTAGGCGGCACATTCCTGTTCCCCTGCCAGGCACCAGGGGGTGTTGGTGGGGCTGAGCAGAGAGCTGATCCCCCTTCCTCTAACCATGGAAGTAAAGGTGCTTCCTCTGTCTGTCCAATCAGCATACTGTCTGTCTGTCCCACCAGGGCACTGTCAGTGTGGTCCAGCAGAACAGTCTAAGCCTCGACCCCACCTGGCATCCACAAGGCAGAAGGAGACGGTGTGAGGCAAAGGAGTCCACACTCTGACTCCTCTCCCCTGGCCACATGAGGGCCCAGTGGGAGCTGGACTCCAACTTATCTCCACCCCTATTTGGAACTCCTGACATGGTGTGAGGTGGTTAGAGGTGGGGCTCGTTGGCCCTCTACTTTCTGGCCTCCTTTTTTCCTGGGAGTGGAAAACATTAATCATGCAAACATTAATCAAAAGAAAGCAGGAGTGGCTATATTAATATCAGATGAAACAAACTTCAGAAGGAAGAAAACTACTAGAGACAAAGGGACATTACATACTGAGAAAAAGTTCAATCCCCAGGAAGACATAAGATCCTAAATGTGAATGCACCAAACCACAGAGCCTGAAAATACTAAAAGCAAAAATGAATAGACCTAAGGGATAAATAGACACATCTGCAATTATGGCTGGAGACTTCAACACTTCACTCTTGGTAACAGACAAAAGCAGAAAACCAGCAAGGATACAGAGTAACTCAACACAGCAACCAACAGGACCCAACCAACCTATGCAGAAGACTCACCTAACACGAGAACACAATTTCTTCTAAGTGTCCAACATTCACATGGTAGACCAAACCTCAACTAACTTAAAATGAAATCTTGACCAGGCACAGTGGCTCAGCTGAGGCAAGTAGATCACCTGAGGTCCGGAGTTTGACACCAGCCTGGCCAACATAGTGAAACACCGACTCTACTAAAAACACAAAACAGGCTGGGCACAGTGGTTCACACCAGTAATCCCAGCACTTTGGGAGGCTGAGGCAAGTGGATCACCTGAGGTCAGGAGTTCAAGACCAGCCTGGCCAACATGGTAAAACCCTGTCTCTACCAAAAAAAAAAAATACAAAAATTAGCTAGGCATGGTGGTGGGTGGCTGTAATCCCAGCTACTCGGGAGGCTAAGGCAGGAGAATCGCTTGAACCCAGGAGGCGGAGGTTGCAGTGAGCTGAAATTGCACCATTGTTCTCCAGCCTTCACGACAAGAGCAAGGCTGTCTTAAAAAAAAAAAAAAATACAAAATTTAGCTGGGCATGGTGGGGTGTACCTATAATCCTAGCTACTCAGGAGGCTGAGGCAGGAGAATCATTTGAACCCAGGAAACAGAGGATGCAGTGAGCCAAGATTCCACCACTGCACTCCAACCTGGGTGACAGAGTGGGACTCCATCTCAAAAAATAAAAATAAAAAATAAAAATGAATGAATAAATAAATATAAAATAATTGAAATACTTTGAGAGTTTTCTAGCTATAAAAGAATAAAACTAGAGATTAATAACAAAAGACAAAAATTTACAAACACAAATTACTGGAAAATAAATGATACACTTTTAAATAATAGCAAAAGAAAAATTTAAAGTACACAGAGGAGAGTGAGAATAAAAACACAACATATGTTGCAGCCACTGTGGTACCAAGAGCATTAGAAAACAGAAGGGGCCAGGCATGGTGGCTCACGCCTGAAATCCTACCACTTCGGGAGACCGAGGTGAGATGATTCCTTGAGCCCAAGAGTCCAAGACCAGCCTACGCAATATAGCAAAACCCCATCTCTATAAAACATACAACAATTTGCATGGTGGCATGCACCTGTAGTCCCAGCTACTCAGGAAGCTGAGACAGGAGGATCACTTGAGCCCAGAGGGTCGAGGCTGTAGTGAGCTGAGTTCATGCCACTGCCCTCCAGCCTGGGTGACAAAGTAAGACCCTGTCTCAAAAAAAAAAAAAAAATAGGAGAGATTGCAAATCAATAAACTAAACTCCTGTTTCAAAAAACTGGAAAGAGAAGCAAGAGAAACCAAAAGCAAACAGAAGGAAGAAAATTATTATAAAAAGCAGAAATCAATGAAATTGAAAATAGGTAAGCAATAGAGAAAACCAGTGAAACAAAAAGCAAATTATTTGGGGAAAATCAATAAAATTGATATTCTTCTAGTAAGACTGACAAAGATAAAGAGAGAAAGCCGACATGGTAACTCACATGTGTAATCCCAGCATTTTGGGAAGCCAAGGCCAGAGTATCCCTTGAGCCCAGGAGTCCAAGACCAGCCTGGGCAACATGGCAAAACCCCGTCTCTATAAAAAATAAAAAATCTGCCATGCATGGTGGTGTGCACCTGTAGTCCTAGCTACTCTGGAGTCTGAGGCAGGAGGATCGCTTGAGCCCAGGAGGTCGAGGCTGTAGTGAGCCGAGATCATGCCACTGCCCTCCAGCATGAGCAACAGAGCAAGAGCAAGACCCTGTCTCAAAAAAAAAAAAAAAAAAAAAAAAAAAAGACACGAATTATCTTTATCAGGAATAAGATGGGATGAAATTATAGATTCGGCAGCCACTGAAAGGATAAGGAACTACTACAAACAATTTTACGCCCACAAATTTCGCAACTTAGATGAAACAGAGCAATTCCTTGACAACCGCAAACTACCAAAATAAATAATCCTATACTAAGTAAAGAAACTAAATTTGTAATGTGAAAGTTCCTGAAAAAGAAATCTCTAGGCCCAGATGGTTTCACTGAAGAATTCCATCAAACATTCAAAGAATAACAACATCGATGTTACACAATCGCTTACAGAAAGGAGAAGACAGGACATGTCCAACTCATCATCCTGATACCCAAACTAGCAAAACCCAGTACAAAAAAGAGAAAACTACAGGCAAAACTACAGGCAAAAATGCTCAAAATATTAATAAACCAAATCCAGCAGTGGATAAAAAGAATCATCGCATGACCAAGTGGGGTAGGCAAGAACAGCTCAACGTTCAAAAATCAACCATGTAATCTATCCTGTTAACAAGCTAAAAAATCAACTCCTACAGGAAGCATCAACAAAACCCATATCCATTCATTATAAACACTCTCAACAAACTTAGAAAAGAAGATATCCTCAACTCGATAGAGCATCTACAAAAACCCTACAGCTTTACCCTTTTTCTACCATTTCTGTTGGCTGGGGGCGGGGGGCAGGGGGGAGTGGGAGGTGCCAATTTCAGTTGCAGGAGGCCCAAACTGTGTTGAACTTTTCATCTTCAAATAAATGTGCTATTTTCTTTCAAGACAGAGCCTTGCTGGAGTGCAGTGGCATGATCACAGCTCACTACAGCCTTGACCTCCTGGGCTCAAGTGATCCTCTTGTCTCAGCCTTCCAAGTAGCTGGGACTACAGATATACCACTGGGCCAGGCTAATTTTTTTTTTTTTTTTTTTTTTTGGTTAATTCTTTATAGAGCTTTGGTCTTACCACGGTACGCTGGCTGGTCTTGAAGTCTTGAACTTCTGGGCTCAAGCAATCTGGCCACCTCAGCCTCGCAAAATGCCAGGAGTTTCTTAAACTGAGTCTTTTTTCATTTGTATGTCTCTGGGTTTTTTTGTTTTTTTTTTTTTTTTTTTTTTTTCATTTGCATGTCTCTCTTTTTTCTTTTATGAGACAGGGTCTCACTCTGTCACCCAGGCTGGAGTACAGTGGCATGATCTCGGCTCACTGCAACCTCCGCCTCCCAGGTTCAAGGGATTCTCATGCCTCAGTCTCCTGTGCAGCTGGGATTACAGGTACCCACCCTGACACCCAGCTGATTTTTGTATTTTTAGTAGAGATGGGGCTTCATGTTGGCCAGGCTGGTCTCAAATTCCTGACCTCAAGTGATCCGCCCACATCAGCCTCCCAAAGTGCTGGGATTACAGGCGTGAGCCACCACACTGGGCCTGCATGTCTTTCTTTTTTTTTGAGACGGAGTTTCGCTCTTGTTGCCCAGGCTGGAGTGCAATGGCGCGATCTCAGCTCACTGCAACCTCCACCTCCTGGATTCAAGCAATTCTCCTGCCTCAGCCTCCTGAGTAGCTGGGATTACAGGCACACGCCACCATGCCCAGCTAATTTTTTGTGTTTTTAGTAGAGACGGGGTTTCACCATGTTGAGCAGGATGGTCTCGATTTCTTGACCTCGTGATCCACCCGCCTCGGCCTCCCAAAGTGCTGGGATTACAGGCTTGAGCCACCGCGCCCAGCTGCATTTCTCTCTTGATTGTATTCTTGTATGTTACATTTTTAAATATAATATTAGCAGTGATCTGAGTGGTTAAAAAAAAACAACAGCAACCCTACAGCTAACCTCATAATTGAGGGTGCAAAAGGGAGTACTTTACCACTGAGATCAGGAAAAAGACGTCCTGCCTCTGCCCTGTCATCAGTAGACACCTACTCATCCCCAGCTCAGTGAAGCCTTTCTCAACTGGGACAAGGTCCAGATCACACACTCGTCATTTATCCCTTCATTTATCCCACCCTGTGTATTTATTTGGGGTGTGGGTATCTTGAACTACTCTCACTCTCGCTCACACAGCCAGGAGGGTAGGCTCCATCTGATTGTGCTTACCACGTGCAGGCACACGGTAGGGTGCAGTCAATACCGGGTGAATGTCAGGCTCAGAGGCCCACATCCCATCAGCCTTGCTGTGAAGCCCCTTGTGACCAAGACCCTCAGGTTCCATGCCAGGTCCTCTCCTGGGGCATCCCTGGGCCACCTTCCTGTCTTGGCTTCTTACTAAGGACATTGGTTCCTTTACAGGAATGAGTCCCAGCCCCTCAATATTCTCCCCATAGCCAGCTGCCCTCTTCTCACTGCCAGTCCCTCTACATGATACCCATCTACCTCCTCCTACCCTGGAGTACACAGGTCCCCCGGCAGTCCCCTGCTGATCTAGCCAGCCCCCTGGTCCCCAACTGGTCTCTCCCTCCAGCCTACTGCCTTCTGCCAGGCCGTTCCCCCAGAGGGTTTGACCCCTGACCCCTGGCACCTCTGGCCACCACCACCAGAGTGCAGGCTCCCCCAGAATCTGCATTCAGAAAGATGACAGCCTGGAAAGATGAAAAGTAAAGCTGAAAATAAATAAGAGATGGAACTGTATACTGAGATAAGTGGTAAGTTCTCCACCTAAAACAATGAAGATCAAATAGACAGGATGGGAGAAGACTTGCAAGTTGGATACAAGAGAAAATGAGACAAGCTTGACAAAAAAAAAAGCAAATGCAGTGCTATTTTGCATTTTAACACACACACACACACCTGCAGGGGTGGGCCTCCTGCACCTGTCCCATGTGTGGGCCTTACAGGTGACTCACCACCTGTGTTCACAACAGTCCTGTGTCCTCAGTCACATCCAAAACAATGGCGGCCACAGGGCATGGATCCCCAGAGGCACTCACCTCTAGAGGTCAGATTCCATTTCTTTCCTAGATGTTTGAGCAGGGCCATCTCACAGCCCCATTCAGGGGTGGAGGGTAAAAGGGAAATGAATGCATCCATATTCAGTGGCTGTGACCTGGCAGTCTGGGGTTTCTGGAAGAGCCCGACAGTCTGGACCCCTTTCTCCTGGCACTCACCCTTGCTGCAATGCAGTTGTGTGCACACCTGTCTTGACTCACATGCTGAGCAAGCAAGGTCCTTACTGGGGCAGCTTTTTTTTTTTTTTAGACGGAGTCTCACTCTGTCGCCAGGCTGCAGTGTGGTGGCATAATCTCGGCTCATTGCAACCTCCGCCTCCCAGGTTCAAGAGATCCTCTTGCCTCAGCCTCCCGAGGAGCTGGGACTACAGGCATGTGCCACCACACCAGGCTAATTTTTGTATTTTAGTAGAGACTGGGTTTCACTATGTTGGCCAGGCTGGTCTTGAAATCCTGACCTCAAGTGATCCGCCCACCTCAGCTTCCCAAAGTGCTGGGATTACAGGTGTGAGCCACCCTGCCCGGTCTGGGGTAGGATGTTGCCTTCTCCTCCGGTTCCTTCACGGGGCATGCTGATAACAACAGGCTCTGGCCGGCCCTCAGTGTCTCTTGCCCACACAGCACCCTGTGGAAAGGGAGCGCTGTGGGAGCTGGGGCTGTTCAGGAGGAAGAGGATTTCTGTTGGTGCCTCAAATCCCTGAAGGCCTGTCACAGAGGAGGGGGACCAGGCTTGTCTCTGCAGCTTCAGAAGACAACACTTGGATCCCAGGGTCAGTCAGTGAACAAACAGGTAAGCTAATGAGTTAAGTGGCCAAAGCCTGCAGTGAGATCCTGTTCCTGAGGGCATCCAAACATAGAGAGGTGGATCGCCCCTGGGGTCCTCTGGGGGAGTCTCGCATTGGCGGACCCTCTTGGACTGCTCCTGGCTTAAGTTTCTCAGAGTCTATCTGCCTCACACACACTGGACTATACTCTAAAAGCCACTGTGCCTGGCCCTGAACAGACTCTCATGAAATCAACCTCAAAGTTCATGATGCTGAAATGTGGCTGTACTCTCCATCCACCTCTGCACTTCTGTGGACTCTTAATTCATGTTCTTTCTTTATATTCTTTAGAGTCAGGGTCTCACCCTTTCCCCCAGACTAGAATGCTGTGGCGTGATCATGGCTGACTGAAGCCTCAACTTCCTGGGTTCAAATGGTCGTCCCAAGAAGCTGGGGCCATAAGCACATACCACCACACCTGGCTAATTCTTTTTTATTCTTTCGTAGAGACGGGATCTCCATGTGTTGCCCAGGCTGCGAACTCCTGGGCTCAGGAGCTCCTCCCACCACAGCCTTCCAAAGTGTTGGGATTACAGGTGTGAGCCATTGTGCCCAGCCTCAATTAATTAATTAATTTTGAAATACAGTCTTGCTCTGTTGCCCAGGCTGAAGAGAAGTGCTGCAATCTAGGCTCATTGCAGCCTCGACTTCCCAGGCACCTCAGTTTCCCAAGTAGCTGGGACCACAGGCGTTTGCCACCATAGCCAGCTAATTTTTGTATTTTTGGTAGAGAAAGGGTCTTGCCATGTTGCTCAGGCTGGTCCGGAACTCCTGGGCTTAAGTGATTTACTCACCTCTGCTTCTGGCATGAGCCACTGTGCCTGGCCTCTTAATTCATTTTTTCAATGGCAAGTGTAATAACCTACTCATAGTAAAAAGGTCTGTGTACAGAGGGTGGCGGGCTTCCACATGAAAGGAGCTGGGATGATTCTCAGACAGAGAAAAGGATGCCCTCTGCCCATCGCCACCTTCACTCAGTGCTTCCTGGGCCCCCAGAGTTCAGCAGGCCCGATGGAGGCAGAGAAGCCCAGTACCCAGCAGACCCTAACCTGGAGAGAGATGACACCTCCTTTCACCCTGCACCCTGCCTGTAGTCCACCAGCATCACACACAGCTAATCCCTGTGTCCAACCTGAGTAAAGCAATGACCCTGCTAAAGAAATCACGAAAACATGGGGATCAGAGGGCCTGCTGCTGTCTCTCCACAGCCCCGCCGCGTTCCCCGCCTGCCCTCCAGTGTGTTCGCGGGTGTGAGTGGGATGAGAACAAGCAGCCCTGTACCAGCTTTCAATGACCTCTGAACGGTTATAACCACGTGATTTTACAGCCTAGTTTTTTTTTACATTCATTCATTCATTCACTCACTCACTCATTCATTTGAGACAGTGTCTTCCTCTGTTGCGCAGGCTGGAGAGCAGTGGTGTGACCTCAGTTCACTGCAGCCTCTGCCTCTCCAGGTTCAAGCGATTCTCGTGCCTCAGCTGCCTAAGTAGCTAAAACTACAGACTAATTTTTGTATTTTTAATAGAGACGGGGTTTCTCCATGTTGGCCAGGCTGGTCTCGAATTCCTGGCCTCATGTGATCCACATGCCTCGGCCTCCCAAAGTGCTGGAATTACAGGCGTGAGCCACTACGGCCTATTTTTAAAACTACATCCTAAGTATCTGTGCTGTTCAAGTGTTCAAGGCCACCCCTCTCGAGGATGTGTAACAATCAACAGTTTCTTGAGATGACAGTAAAGGAAACCACATGAAAAAAAAATGTTTTCTGAAGGCTAAGTAGTGAAGGGGAAGAGTAACATGTCAAACAACTTGAGAGGGAAGTTGCCAGTTAAGATGAAGACTAACAAGAAGAGAGAAGCTTCAGTGGAGTCAGTCACATTGCAGACACAGGCAGATGCCAGAGGCAGGGATGCTGCCGCCCTCCACGCATTCTGCGCGTAAGAACCAGATAAGGGCATTACTGAGCCAACGTAAGCACTTCCGCTTATTTTTCAGCCAAGAAGCATTATATACACACAACCAACGCCAGTGACTATATCATTTTATAAAACCTATGACTTTTCATTGATAATAAAAATTAATAAGACTTCACTTTGGGAGGCTGAGGCGGGAGAACTGCCTGAGCCTACGAGTTTAACACCAGCCTGGACAACACAGCAAGACCCTATCGCTATAAAAAAATGTTTATAAAGGATTGGCGTGGTGGCTCATGCCTGTAATTCCAGCACTTTGGGAGGCTGAGGCAGACAGATCACCTGAGGTCAGGAGTTTGAGACCAGCCTGGCCAAGATGGCAAAACCCCATCTCTACTAAAAATAAAAAAATTAGCTGGGCATGGTGGTGCTGGCTTATAATCCCAGCTTCTTGAGAGGCTGAAGTGGAAGGATCATTCGAACCCAGCGGGTGGAGGTTGCAGTGAGCCAAGATCGTGCCACTGAACTACGGCCTCGGCAACAGAGCAAGACTCCATCTCAAGGAAAAGAAAAAGTAGAAAAAGAAAAGAAAAATTAGCCAGGCATGGTGGTGTGTGCCTATAGTCTCAGCTACTTCAGAAGCTGAGTTGAGAGGATTGCTCGGGCCCAAGAGTTCGAGGCTGTAATGGGCTATGATGTAGCCACTGCATTCCAGCCTGGGCAACACACCAAGACCCTTCTCTTCAAAAAAATGTAACAACAACAACAAAAAAATTAGCAGGACGTGGTGGTGTACATTTACAGTCCTAGCTACTCAAGAGACTGAGGCAGGAGGATGGCTTGAGCCCAGGAGGTGGAGGTTGCAGTAAGCTGTGATGGGGCCACTGCACTCCAGCCTGGGCGACAGAGTGAGACCCTGTCTCAAAAAAATAAGTAAACACAAAATTATCACATAAAATTACCATATGAGGGGCTGGGTGCGGTGACTCATGCCTGTAATCCCAGCTACTCGGGAGGCTGAGGCAGAATCACTTGAACCCAGGAGGTGAAGGTTGCAGGGAGCTTAGATTGCAACACTGCACTCCAGCCTTGGTGACAGAGTGAGACTCTGTCTTAAAAAATAATAAAATAAAATAAAATTACCATATGATACAGCAATTCCACTTCTGCGTATATACCCAAAAGAACTGAAAGCAGGGTTGTTTTTTTCCTGAGACAGCGTCTCACTGTGTTGTCCAGGCTGGAATGCAGTGATGCCATCAAACCTCACTACAGCCCTGAACTCCTGGGCTCAGGTGATCCTCCCATCTCAGCCTCCTGAGTAGCTGAGACTATAGATGATTGCCACCAAGCCCAGATGCTTTTTTTGTAGAGATGGCATCTTGCTATGTTGCCCAGGCTGCTCTTGAGCTCCTGGCCTCAAGTGCCCTCCCACCTTGGCCCCTCAGACTGCTAGGATGGCAGGCGTGAGCCACTGCCCCAAACTTAAAGCAGCGTCTTGAAGAGATGCTTGCACACCCATGTCCACAACAGTATGATTCACAGTAGCCAAAAGGTGGAAGGAATCTGTGTTCATGAACAGATGAGCAGATAAGCAAACTGCAGTCAATCCATGTAGAATATTACTGAGCCTTAAAAAGGAAATTCTGACACATGCTACAACATGGATGAACACTGAAGACATGCTCAGTGCAATCAGCCAGAAACAAAAGGACAAATACTTCAAGATTCCACTTCTTGAGGTTCCCAGAGCAGCTACATTAATAGAGACAAAGTAGAATGGTGGTTGTCGGGGGCTGGAGAGAGGGAATGGGGAGTTTGGGTTCAGTGGGGACACAGCTTTAGTTCTGCAAGTTGAAAGAGTTCTGGAGATGGATGGTGGCGATTGCTGCAGAACAATGTGTATGTGCTTAATACCACTAAACTGCAGGCTTAAAAATGACTACAATGGTAATTTTTTTTTTTTTTTTTTAAGACAAGAGTTTCACTCATTGCCCGAGCTGGAGTGCAATGGCACAATCTTGGCTCACCACAACCTCTGCCTCCTGGGTTCAAGCAATTCTCCTGCCTCAGCCTCCCGAGTAACTGGGACTACAGGTATGTGCCACCATGCCTGGCTAATTTTTGTATTTTTAGTAGAGACAGGATTTCACCATGTTGGCCAGGCTGGTCTCAAACTCCTGACTTCAGGTGATCCGCTCACCTTAGCTTCCCAAAGTGCTGGGATTACAGGCATGAGCCACTGCACACGGCCTTTTTTTTTTTTTTTTTTTTTTTAATGGGACAAGGTTTTACTCTGTCACTCAAGCCGGAGTGCAGTGGTGTGATCTTGGCTCACTGCCACCTCCTCGCTCAAGTGATCTTCCCACCTCAGCCTCCTGAGTAGCTGGGGTTACAGGTGTGTGCCACCATGCCTGGCTAATTTTTATATAAATGGGGTTTCACCATGTTGACCAGGCTAGTCTTGAACTCATGGGCTCAAGTGATCCACCTGCCTTGGCCTCCCAAAGTGCTAGGATTACAGGCATGAGCCACCACATCTGGCCAAGTTTTCATTTTAAAAGGCAGTTTGGACAGCCAGACATGGTGGTTCCTGCCTGTAATCCCAGGACTTTGGGAAGCCAAGGCAGGGGGACTGCTTGAGCCAATTGGGTTCAAGACCAGCCTGGTCAACACAGTGAGACCTCATCTCTACAAATAATTTTAAAAATTAGCTGGGCATGATGGCATACACCTGTGGTCCCAGTTACTCTGAGGCTGAGGTGGGGGAACAACTTGAGCCCAGGAGGTCAAGGCTGTAGTAAGCTATGATCATGCCACTGCACTCCAGCCTGGGTGACAGGGTGAGACCACATCTCAAAAAACAAAACAAAACAACAACAATAACAATGATGACAGCTTGGACATACAGGAATGTCTGGCCCTGTGACTAAAGTGCCTCCAGCCTGAAGCCTGTGTGACTTCCGCTGCCTTCTGGGCATGAGAGAAGCATTCAGGGAAGAGTCTGATAGAAAGAACAGTTGGGCTGAGAACTGCAGTCATGATCTCACCTGCTTCCAAAACACATCATGGGCAACACTGACCCCAAAAAGTAATTTTTCCTTTAAAAAAAAAAAAGGACATGATTTCCAAATGTAACTCTCCCACTATTTCAACAAAAAGCAGAGCACGCAGCAGCATATCAGATGAACAGGCATATAACCTGTGCTGCCTCAACCACAGGCTCCTGCCTCCAGCAAGGGAACCCACAGAGCAAAGTTTCACCGAGAAGCATCATCTGCCAGGAAACTTAGGAGTGGGGGTGCTTTTCCACAGGGGCTGTGTCAGATGCCCTCATAAATGGCACTGAAAATTATTGGGTTAATTTTAAATGCAAACACTGTGGTTAGGCTGACAGTTTTGTCTTAGCTCCGGGTGGGGTTGTTAAATATTTCTTTGCTCACACACAACATGCAGGGCATGAAGCCAGAGGCAGACTCTGTGGCCCCAGGGAGCAAGCCCATGCTGGCTGCCCACGCAAGGCCACTGGTCCAAATACGCCCTTATGCTAACTGTGGGCAAAACTGGTGAAAGAAAAGGCAGCTGGCAGTGGTCAGCTGTGGCCTTAGCTCACTCATGTTCAGCTGTGTGTCACCCTGACATGACCGCAGTCATCCTGCTCTGGAAGACACTGCCACGTGGCCAGATCTACATTAAGCCCCAAAGAAGGGCATTTTTCACATTTTTACAGCAGAACTGACATCTGTCATACAAAAGATCATGTAATACATGGTTAATTTTATGTGTCAACTGGACTGGGCCATAGGGTACCCATATATTTGGTTAAGCTTATACTGAGTGTGTCTATAAGCATGTTTCTGGAGGACAATAACATCCAAATGGGTGAAGTGAGATACCAGATGCCCTCCCAGTATGAGTGAGCCTCAACCAGTCCATTAAGGCTCCACAATAAAAAGGTGGAGCAAAGCCAGGCACAGTGGCTCATGCCTGTAATCCCAACACTTTGGGATGTCAGGAATTTAAGACCAGCCTGGCCAACATGGTGAAACCCTGTCTCTACTAAAAATACAAAAATTAGCGGGTATGGTGGCACACACCTATAATCCCAGCTACACAGGAGGCTGAGGAAAGAGAATAGCTTGAACCTAGGAGGCAGAGGTTGCAGTGAGCTGAGACAGCACCACTGTACTACAGCCTGGGCAACATTGTGAGACTCCATCACACACACACACACACACACACACACACACACACACACACACTTAGCCAGACATGGTGGTGCATGCCTATAATCTTAGTTACTCAGGAGGCTGAGGCAGAAGAAACACTTGAACCCAGGAAGCAGAGGTTGCAGTGAGCTAAGATTGCACCACTGCGCTCCAGCCTGGCTGACAGAGCGAGACTCTGCCTCAAAAAAAATAAAAAGTTGGCCAGGCGCGGTGGCTCACACCTGTAATCCCAGCACTTTGGGAGGCCGAGGCAGGTGGATCATGAGGTCAAGAGATCGAGACCATCCTGGCCAACACAGTAATACACAATCTCTACTAAAATACAAAAATTAGCTGTGCGTGGTGGTGCGTGCCTGTAGTCCCAGCTACTCAGGAGGCTGAGGCAGGAGAATCGCTTGAACGTGAGAGGCAGAGGTTGTAGTGAGCTGAGATTGCGCCACTGCACTCCAGCCTGGAGCTTGGAGACAGAGCAAGACTCTGTCTCAAAAAAAAAAAGGTAGAGTAAGAGAATCAACTCTTTCTGCCTGCCTGTCTTTGAGCTGGAACATTGGTCTTCTGCCTTTGGACTCCGTCTCAGACTGGAGCTATAGCATCGGCTCTCCAGGGTCTGAATTTCTCAGCCTCCATAATCATGTGATCCAATTCCTTGTCACCAGTCTATCTCTTTGTCTATACATTGTGAAAGAAAAATAAAATCTCGAGACCCCAAACTCAACATGCTAATGGGAGAGTTAAGCTTAGTAACCAAGTCACACACACACAAAAATCTATCTTCTTTTCTTTCCTAAAGTAATTTACACGCTTACTTTATCTCGTGTAAAATGCAGATTTACCATGCAGAGAAGGTGTATGTGACTCTGCCCCACTCCCTTCTGTTCACGTGTAAAATGTAGATTCACTGAATGGTACTCAAAGCTTCGTGTAAATGTGGCCACTGGCCTCATTGCCTGCTTCCCCTCATCTTCCCCTCTTCCCCTCCTGCTTACTTTTTCCTCTTTAAATACTGACGTTTCCAAAACCCTCTTTGGAAAAAGCACAGGCCACAGATCCTATGGTGACTTGTGTTTCTTTCTCAACTTGGGCAAAATATACCTCTAAATCGACTGAGATCTGTTTCTGTTTTCATGCCTGCTAACACAACCATTCTGCAGCCCATGGATCAGGGAGCAATTCTGACTTTTAGGTCTTATTATTAAAGAGATACATTTTGTAAGGCTAGTGATTCCTCTTAGGATCCCGGCAAAGTAAACTGAAAACCTGGAAAGGATTCACCATTCTAATGTCATGAAGAACATTCAGGATTCACAGGGGGAGATCAAAATAGCAACATTAATAGAAGTTTGAAGAAGTTGATTCCAACCCTCATGGATGACTCTGAGGGGTTCGAGACCCCAGTGGAGGAAGTAACAGTAGATGTCGTAGAAACAGCAAAAGAAGTAAAATTAGAAGGGAAGCCTGAAGATGTGGCAGAATCACTGCAATCTCATGATCAAGGCTTAACAGACGAAGAGTCGCTTCTTATGGAGGAGCAAAAAAAGCAGTTTCTTGAGAAGGAACGTACTCTGAGTAAAGATGCTGTGAACTCTGCTGAAGTGACTGTAAAAGATTTAGAACATTCCACAGACTTAGTTGATAATGCAGTGGCAGGGTTTGAGAGACTGACTCGTTTTAAAAGATGATCTACTATGGGTAAAAGGTTATCAAACAGCATCATGTGCTACAGAAAAACGTTTTGCAAAAGTAAGAGTCAATAAATGCATCAAACTTCACTGCTGTCTTAAGAAATTGCCACAGTCACTGCAGCCTTCAGCAACCACCACCCTGATCAGTCAGCAGCCATCAACATCAAAACAAGACCCTCCACCAGCAAAAAGATTGCCATTCGCTGAAGGCTCAGATAATTGTTAGCATTTTTTTTTAAACAATAAAGCATTTTTTTATTTTTTTTGTCACTTCACAATTCTTTTATGACTGACAAGCAATAAAGTATTTTTAAATTAAGGTATGTACATTGTTTCTTAGACATAATGTTATTGCACACTTAATAGACTAGTATAGTGTAAACATAATTTTTTTTTTTTTGAGATGGAGTTTCACTCTTGTTGCCTAGGCTGAAGTACAGTGGCATGATCTCAGCTCACTGCAACCTCCACTTCCCGGGTTCAAGTGATTCTCCTGCCTCAGCCTCCTGAGTAGCTGGGATTATAGGTGCCCGCCACCATGCCTCGCTGATTTTTTGTATTTTTAGTAGAGATGGGGTTTCATCATGTTCGCCAGGCTGGTCTCAAACTCCTGGCCTCAGGTGATCTACCTGCTTCAGCCTCCCAAAGTACAGGGATTACAGGTGTGAGGCACCATGCCCAGCCAAACATAACTTTTATATGCACTGGGAAATGAAAAAACTTTGACTCACTTTATTGCGATATTCACTTGATTATGGTGGTCCAGAATCGAACCTGCAACATCTCTGAAGTATGCCTGTAGAGATAAATGAAACAGAAAGTCCAGAAAAGGATCCACATGTATGTGGCTAATCTATTTTCAAAAGATGGCAAAGTAATTCAATAAGAAATGAACAATCTTTTCAACAAATGTTGCTGAAGCAACTGGATATCTGTATGGAAAAGAATGAACCTCAACTCTATGCCTCACACAAAAATTAACTCATAATGGATCACGACTTTACACATCAACACTAAAACTAAAACTTTCAGAGGAAAACAGGAAAAAGTCTCCACGATTTTGGAGAAGGCAAAGATTTGTTGAGATACCAAAAGCACGAACCATGAGGGGAAAAGTAGACTTTATCACAATTTAAAACTTAGGATTTTCAAATTTTACCATTAAAGAAAGTAAAAGACAGACTGGGAGAAAACAGTCTCAGTATGTGTATCTAACAAAGTGCCTATATCCAGAATACATAAAGAGCTCTTACAACTGAAAAGAAGAAAATAAACCTGACTAAAAAATGAGCAAAAAAATTTGAACAGACATTTCACAAAAGAAAAGATACAAATAGAGAGCACACAGGAAAGTGCCCATCATCATTGGTCATCAAAGAAACGCAAATTAAAATGAGATATCTGACCAGGCATGGTGGCTCATGCATGTAATCCCAGCACTTTGGGAGGCCAAGGTGGGCAAATCACCTGAGGTCAGGAGTTTGAGACCAGCCTGGCCCACATGGTGAAACCGCATCTTTGCTAAAAATACAAAAATTAGCCAGGTGTGATGTTGGGCATCTGTCATCGCAGCTACTCAGGAGGCTGAGACAAGAGAACCACTTGAACCCAGGAGGCAGAGGTTGCAGTGAGCCAAGATGGTGCCACTGCACTCCAGCCTGGGTGACAGAGCAAGACTGTCTCAAAAATAAATAAATAAATACAAATAAATAAAATAAAATGAGATACCCACCTCATACTACTAGAATGGTTAAGATGAAAAAGACTGATAACAGCGAGTGGTGGTGAGGTTGTGGCTTGGGCCAAAGAAAGCATAAAATGGCATCACCACTGAAAAATGGCCTGGCAGTTTCTAAAAAAATCAAACATATTTACATTATTCCCTGCAATTCTACTTCTAAGTAACTATCCGAGGGAAATGAAACCATGTCCATGCAAAGATCTGCATAAGAATGCTCACTGGAGCTTTATTTAAAATAGCTAAAAACTGGCCAGGCACAGTGGCTCACACTTGTAATCCTAACACTCTGGGAGACTGAGATAGGTGGATCACCTGAGGTCAGGAGTTTGAAACCAGCCTTGCCAACATGGTGAAACCCTGTCTCTACTAAAAATATTGATTAAATTAGCTGGGCATGCTTGTGGGCACCTGTAATCCCAGCTACTCAGGAGGCTGAGGCAGGAGAATCACTTGAACCCAGGAGCTGGAGGTTGCAGTGAGCTGAGATGGCATCATTGTACTCCAGTCTGGATGACAATAGAGTGAGACTCCATGCCAAAAAAAAAAAAAAAAAAGAAAAGAAAAGAAAAGAAAGAAAGAAACTTAAAACAACCCCAATGTCCATCACCAAGTGAGTGTAAAAAGGGTAAAATGCTGATTAATGGGTGAATGTCACAGGTCGAATGCTAAAGAAGGAGCCAGATGTAAAAGACTGCATACTCAATGGTTCCATTTATATGACGTTTAAAAGACGCAGAAATCGTGGCAGAAATCATAGACTGTGCCCAGGAGCGTGAGGAAACTCGGGGTGATGGAAATGAAATGCACTGCTGTTTGACTGCAGAGGCAGTTACAAGATGAATATGTTTGACCACATTCCTCAAACTGCAGGCTTAAAATGGGTACATTTTATTGCATGTAAATTATACCTCAATACATTTGATTTAAAGTTAAAACGTGTGTAGTTTTATGAAGCTGATCTCCAGAGGCCAAAAATTCTCCAACATGAATGCAACGGCCTGGCTCTCACCAATGTCCACAATAC
Organism: Saimiri boliviensis; assembly: GCF_048565385.1. NCBI lineage: Eukaryota > Metazoa > Chordata > Mammalia > Primates > Cebidae > Saimiri > Saimiri boliviensis. Next base: position 152,672,918 of record NC_133449.1, on the reverse strand, counting down.
AGAAGAAAAACACCAATGCAGAGTTCCGTACAGATATGGAGGGACTGGGAGGAAGAGGGAAGGGATAGTGAGAGCAAGTCTGGCCTCTGCTAAGTGGGCAATTTTGTAGATGTCTGAGTTTCAGTCCATCTACAAAACAAACAAGCCTTTCTGCTAACCAGAGCTACCAAGTACAAAAACGAGAAAATACCAGCTAAGTGTTTCATAAAATAGCAAAGCACTTTCTTTAAACTCCACCCTGGCCTTACTTATCTGCTTTCATCAGGCCCTCAAATATTTGTTACATAAATATGTGTTATTTTTATTATTATTCATGCTTTCTATCAAGAGCCAGTTATCAATAGTCAAAAACGACTGTCCATTTGCAATTGTTTTTAAAATAACAATAGCTAACATGCTTTTAAAAGTAAGGTTCTAAGGGGTTGTTGCACACATTGTTTAATCCTCACACAAAGTGGGATGAAACTGGGGCAAAGTAGCTACACACTTGCACGAGTCTACAGAGCTTGCAATGTTTAGAGTTGGCATCAGAATCAGGCTGTTGTTGATGGAGAGCCCCCTGCTTCCTTGCCACTCTGCTCGCTGGCCTCCACAGTATATGTTTATACAGAATTGGTAGGTTTCACTAGACAGTCAGATTTCTATTTCCTTTATTTCTGGGGAAGTAGCTTCTTTGTGTCCAAATAACCAAGCTCTTGAGCACTAAATCAAGTGGCATGACCGTCATTAAGATGTCCAAGAATGCTTCAAGTGTATTTATTTATGCTATTGGCATAAACACCAGAAACTATCTACCTATTTTGCAGCTCTACAGATATAAGGCAAATAATTCACTGCAGTTTCCCATAGCTGTAGTCAACAAAAATTTGGAAAGTTCCTGTTACTGGTGTCAACATTCGCTTTCTGCACATCCTGGATTACCTGCAATTTACACATGGTGGTGCTGCATTAAAACCCCCAGTGTAAGACACATTTTTACTCAGTACCTCCAGGACTATAATTTATTTGCTTATAAAATTACTTCATTTGTGTTGTTAACTACATCTGACAGTATAGCCAAATAAAAATATGTAATAAACAGTCACATTGATGAGAATGGAATGTTGATTTATATCCCTCCCAGGAGACCTGAATGAAAACTGAGCCCCAAGTTAGCCCTCGAAGTAAAGAAACTTCCCCACAGAGCTGGTGCAAGAGCACAGAAGCTATCAGCTCACACTGTTCTCTTCCTTCCTGTCTCTATGCCCTCAGTGGGCACTTGCCAAGTAAATAGGAAATCAGCACATGTATACCAGTCCAATATTCCCAAACTGGGTTTCAAGTTCTTAGAAGATAAGGTTCCTATCTCATGTATTTTCTGTATTCCTCAATAGGCTCAAATACTTGTTGCATGATATTTAACTCTAGAATCCAAATGATAACTCATTTGACTCAACTGACTTAAGAATTAAGTCAATTCTTGGCCGGGCACGGTGGCTCATGCCTGTAATCCCAGCACTTTGGGAAGCCAAGGTGGGTGGATCACCTGAGGTCAGGAGACCAGCCTGGCCAACATGGCAAAACCCCATCTCTACTAAATACAAAAACTAGCTGGGCGTGGTGGTGGGCAGCTATCATCCCAGCTACTTGAGAGGCTGAGGCAGAGAGAAGTGCTTGAACCCGGGAGGCGGAGGTTGCAGTGAGCCAAGATTGCCTGGGCAACAGAGTGAGACTCCGTCTCAAAAAAAAGTGTTAAGTAATTCAAAGAAATTATTTCAGAAGAAAATGATAATAAACTTCACCATGATAAGTTTAAGAACCTGCTTGGGGCTTTACATGAAAAATATATCCAGGCTTAGGCCAGGTACAGTGGCTCATGCCTGTAATCCCAACGCTTTAGGTGGCCAAGGCAGGATAACTGTTTGAGACCAGGAGTTCAAGATCAGCTTGCACAATGTAGCAAGAAGCCATCTGTACAAAAACTTAAAAATTAGCCAGGTATGGTAGTGTACACCTGTAGTCCCAGCTCCTCAGGAGGTTGAGGTGGGAAGAGCTCTTGAGCCCAGGAGGTTGAGGCTGCAATGAACTGTGATCACACCACTGCACTCCAGCCTGGGAGAGAGATCTTGTCCCAAACTTTAAAAATAAATAAATAATAAAAAAAATAAATAGGTATCCAGGCTCTAATTTGTCTCATCCTCTCTGTCCCACCTACACCCCACCCTGCCCCAATCACCATAAGCTCTCACCTGAGTTATTGCAACAGCCTCCAAACCGGTCTCCCTGCTTCTGCTCTCAGGCCCACACAATCCAATTTCCACCCCAAAGCCATGGTTATTGTTAAAAGGTGGATAATGTCATCTCTGATCGATGGAGTCCAGTGGCTTCCTATCTCAGGTCCTTCCAATGGCCCGTGACTAGGACTCCGCCGACCTCATCTTCTACCACAGTCCCCCTCAGCGACCCTCTCCAGCCTCAACAGTTTCCTTGCCGTTCATCCACCGCACCCAGCAGGCTCCTAATGCTGGGCCTCTGCACTGCTGTCCCTCAGCTGGGGAATCCCAGGGCAGTCCCACAGTCCTTCGGATCTCTGCTCAATGCTCACCTCCTCAGCAAGGCCTTCCCTGACCACCCTGAGAGAGTAGGTCCTGGCCTCTACTCTGCACGCCCTGCCCCCATACCCTGGTTTTCTCCATAGCAGCACTGACCCCATCCCTACCTCAAATGTTTTATTTCTTTATTATTTTTAGAATAGGGTCTTACTGTGTCACCCAGGCTGGAGTGCAGTGGTGCAACTGCAGAATCCCTGAATCCTGGGCTCAAACGATCCTCCTGCCGCCTCAGCCTCCCAAAGTGTCAGGATTACAGGCATAAGCCACCATGCTCAGCCTCAAATAATTCATATTCACTGGTTAATCCACTCATTGTCTGTTTCCTGCACTGAAACCTTAAAAGGAAGGTCCTCATCCTGTCTCACAGCTGCGTCTGCCATTCAGTAGTGGCTCAGGAAAGAGGTGTCATTCTAACAAAAAACCAGACAAACATGACAGACTGCCTAATTTCTGAAACTCGGGGACAGGTGAAGAATGGCCTATAATGCTATTCTCTCTACTGGTAGGTATGTTTTAAAACCCCCTTACAAAAAGTCTAAAGAAAAAGAATGATGAAAGCGCTTGGCCGGGAGTGGCAGCTCACACCTATAATCACAATTGCTTGAACACAGGAAGCAGAGGCTGCAATGAGATCGTATCACTGCACTCCAGCCCTGGTGACAGAGCAAGACTCTGTCTCAAAAAAAAAAAAAAAAAAAAAAAAAAGAAAGCACTCAATCTCTGATAAATGACCACAATGAGGAGACAGGATACAGCAAACAATGACATAACCAAGAGGGAATCAGAGCAAGGAAACCCTCCCTGCTAATAGGCTTGTGCACAGAAGCAGGTGAGCGCCCCCACTCCCTCAGAACAGAAAGCCGACCTGAGACTCTTCCCATTTGTGTCAATTCAGTGCTATACATACATATCCATGAAAGAGTGAAATCATTCTGTGAGGTGAAGTTTATTAGGAAACCCAGCAGTCTCTGTCCTTCTTTCCCTTTCTCACCTCTGCTCTTCTCCATGATTTTTTTTTTTTTTTTTTTTTTTTTTTTTTTTGAGACAGAGTCTTGCTCTGTTGCCCAGGCTACAGTGGAGTACAATGGCTCACTCTTGGCTCACTGCAATCTCCGCCTCCCGGACTCAAGCAAAGTGATCCTCCCACCTCAGTCTCTCAAGGAGCTGAGACTACAGACACATGCCACCATGTCCGCCTAATTTTTGTATTTTCAGTAGAGACAGGGTTTCGTCATGTTGCCCAGGCTGGTCGCGAACTCCTGGACTCAAGCTATCCTCCTGCCTCGGCCTCCGGAAGTGCTGGGATTACAGGCATGAACCACCTCGCCCTGCCCTCTCCGTAATTCCTTTAATGTCTGCCTTCAGAGTGAGCCTTTGGTTGTTCAGCTTGGGGCATTAGTGACTGATTTCCCATGGCAACAGGTGAAAATGTAGCTCTGTCCTCCCCAACCTTTCCACTTCATCTCCTCCCCACACCTTCTCCACCCAGGCGCATCATAATTTCAATGAGAGCAGCAGCCAGTGTTTATATAAATTATCATCATTGTGGAGAGGCTATCCACAGCTGCGCCTTGTGTACACCATAATTATTTTTCTTTTCCCGCACGATGGTTTATTTTCTCTGAAACTAATAAGAGTCTTGTGTTTTCATTTGCTTTGTTTAATACTTATCACTAATCCCGCCCCAACTCTGCCAACTGTCTCAACTCTCCAGATGTTCCAGCATGCCAGGTGTCCTGCTAATTTCATCTTCTCCTCAAGAATCTCTTCAAGGAGCCTCTGACTAGCTGGGGTCAGAACATGCCTGCTCTCCACGCCAGCACCTGGCTGGCATCTCCCTCCAGCAGGTTCTGCCCACCTCTCACCTGGGGGAAATCCTGTTCCCACCAGCCCGTCTCTGTCTAGACTTACTGCCGCATCTGGGGAGCCCACATCTGCCAATCGCCTCCTTAAAGCACAGGAGCAAATCTGGGAGCATGTTTGAAGATGTCTTTACCCTACCTCCCTTGCCTGAGTGTAGACTTCCAGGCTGGAACGCCTTCCCTCAGAATTTTGAAAGCAAGGCCCTCCCGCCTCCTGCCAACCAGCGCTGCTGTGAAAAAGCCCAAGCGCTTCTGCTTCTTTTCATTTTATTTGGAGTTAGTTCTTTCTTTTGCCTTTTTCCACCTGTTTCAACCTTCTGCCTTTTGACCTGTGATGACCTATTTGTGATTTGTTTTTACATTTTCCTCCTGATTTCACAACAATACGTCCTGGAGTGGGTATGCCAGCATCTCTTTCCCTTTTTTTTTTTTTTTTTTTTTTTTTTTTTTTTTTGGAGATATAGTCTCACTTTGTGGCATGTACAGGCTGTAATGCAGTGGTGCAATCTCGACTCAGTGCAACCTCTGCCTCCCAGGTTCAAGCAATTCCCCTATCTCAGCCTCGCCAGTAGCTGTATTTACTGGCTCATGCCACCACACCCAGCTAATTCTTTTATTTGTAGTAGAGATGGGGTTTCACTATGTTGGCCAGGCTGGTCTCAAACTCCTGGCCTCAAGTGATCTGTCCACCTTGGCCACCCAACTGCTGGGATTATGGGTGTGAGCCGTAGTGCCCAGCCTCTGAACTCTTATTATCCAAATTCTGGGGTCAACAGCTGCAGACATGCTATCAAATAAATCCTTTTCCTCCCAAGCTCTCACTTGTCTCTATCTGAAATTCAGCCTCACTATCCAGGCATTTAGTTATTTATTTATATTATTTATTTTGAGACAGAGTCTTGCTCTGTCACCCAGGCTGGAGGACAGTGGCACGATCTTAGCTCACTGCAACCTCCGCCTCCTGGGTTCAAGTGATTTTCCTGCCTCAGCCTCCCGAGTAGCTGGGATTAAGGTTACCACCACGCCCAAACAATTTTTTTGTTTTATTTTAGTAGAGACAGGATTTTACCATGTTGACCAGGCTAGTCTCAATGGAACTCCTGACCTCAGTGATCTACCTACCTCCCAAGTTGCTGGAATTACAGGCATGAGCCACCACACCTAGCCTTCCCAGGCCTTTAACATCAGAGTTGGGAAGTGAAGAGGCTAGGAGAGTGAAGGATATCTGCATTTTCACCCATGGTGTTAGCCACCGGGTAGACTAACCCTGAAAGTTTGGGTTCTAGGAAATTATTTTGTGAATTTCATCCTGTTTTCCCTATTCTTTCTTGCTGAAACTTTTAAAAAAGTATTTTATTATTTTAGAGATGGGTTCTTGCTCTGTCACTCAGGATGGATTGCAGTGGCATGATCACAGCTCACTGCAGCCTCGAACTCCAGGCTCAAGTGATCCTCCCACCTCAGTCTCCCAAGTAGCTGAGACTGCAGGTGCATACCACCACACTCGGCTAATTTTTAAATTCTATTGTAGAGATGGGGTCTTGCTATATTGCCCAGGCTGGTCTTGAACTCCTGGCCTCAAGCGATCCTCTCTCCTCAGCTTTGAAACTCTTATCCAGGCATCCCCAAACTACGGCCTGTGGGCCGCATGCAGCCCCCTGAGGCCATTTATCCGGCCCCCTGCCACACTTCAGGAAGGGGCACCTCTTTCAGTGGTGGTCAGTGAGAGGAGCACAGCATGTGGCGGCCCTCCAACGGTCTGAGGGACAGTGAACTGGCCCCCTGTGTAAAAAGTTTGGGGATGCCTGCTCTTATCATTCAGCTGCTGACTCCCTGATCTGATCTTGTTTCTTTTTTCTCTCTTTTCCACCTCATTGCTTTTCTGTTCTACTTTCTGAGGGAGTTCCTCAACTTTATCTTTCACCCACTAACTGATTTTCTTATTTCTGCTTTTATATATATATATATGTATATTTGTATCTGAGAGTTCTCTTTTTGGATCTCTGAATGCTCCTTTTGGTGGCTTTTTTTTAGAGCTTCCTGATCCCGCCTCGTGTATGTGATATTTTCTCCATGTGTCCATTAATGGCAGCCTGTTTTCTACGACTCCTTCCTGCACGCTCTCTTTGCTTCCCAGTGTGTACTGCAGTCTCTACCTCCCGTAGCAGACGTTTTATTCAGATGCCCTTGGTTATCTGCTCACATTTAAGGGATGAGGATTTTTAAATCTTGATGCCTTGAACACTGGGAGGGGGTTATTAATTATGGGCTTCGTTAACAAGGGATCCAGCTGGGCCTGCTGACTGGGGACCCTCTGATGTCATTAATTTTAGGTCTTTACTCTTGGGCTACTCAGATTCCCCAAAGACACATCCAGCCTCCTGCCTAGAGGGAAAAGCCCCAGCTGGTCATGTTCTGGGAGCCAAAGGCGTCCTGTTCGCTTCCTCCTCCTGTGCCCAGTACGGCACTGCACCCCCACCCTGCACTCAACTGTGCCTGGTGTTTCCCATTCTTCTCTGAAATATTTTTAAAGTTCCTAAATAGTTACAGAAACCACCACCTTGGTTAACAGCAGGAAGTAATAAGTTGGAGAGTCAATTATCACCAGGGCTGGAGAACCACAGCCCCACCTACAGCCACAGACCCACTAAATAGGTGTGAAACTAACAGCTACTCTCTGAAGAGAAAGACAATTTAAGAACTGAAACTCAAGATGCGAGGTTTTTTAAAAAAGACAGAGGAGCTGCATGTGTTACAGTATTATCAATAACTGCTCTTTTTCCACCAATGGCTCCTTCAGCCCTGGGACCAGTCTAGAAGAGAATCACCCGCCAGCCTCAATGACTGCATAGTCAAGGAACGGCACATCCAAGGTCAGCCAACCAAAAGGCCTCTCTTCCACCCTTGATCCCTTCCCCCTGGGGTTCCTGGGGATCCCCTCTTTGTACAGGCTGTCTCTTCTCTGCAAGATTACACCTCCTCCAGGATGGCCACCAATGCCGCCAACTCTGCAGGTCTAACCACCCAGCCCAGCTCTCCTCATTGCAGGTGAGAAGTCCCAGCTGCCCTTGCTGTTACAGGTCATATCCCACAAAGTGCCACAGCCCAGTGGATCTGGCACCATCTTTCAGCTCCATGCCCATCCCCACTCTCTCAGCCACTGTCCCAGACCCATACCCCACAAGGCTACTCAACTCAGCTCCACTGCCCAGACGCGAAACCCACCTCCCGTATTCTTACTAGTACCATTTTTATGAAACACATCTAATCGCATTGCACCCAAACCCCCACCAAAGGAATAAAAGCTCAAACTCCCTCGCACAGCCTTCAGGGCCCTGCACAAACAGAAACCCATCTTTCCAGTCTTTTTTTTTTTTTTTACTCTGTTACCGAGGCTGGAGTGCAGTGGCCCGAAGTCAGCTTACTGCAACTTCTGCCTCCGGGTTCAAGCAATTCTCTTGCCTCAGCAGGTGTGCGCCACCACACCCAGCTAATTTTTGTATTTTTATTGAGACAGGGTTTCACCGTGTTGGCCAGGCTGGTCTCGAACTCTTCACCTTGGTGATCCACTCCCCTCGACCTCCCAAAGTGCTGGGATTACAGGTATGAGTCACGGCACCCAGGCTTCCAGCCTTAGCTTCCAACCCAATCCTCAAACCCCACCTCACCAAGAACACAGCGACCCACCATCTCCCCCAAACGTCGCTTTCACTTCCACATCTCTGCATGCCTTTGCCTCCACCTGGAATGTTCTGAACTCCACTCATGCTTCAAGGCCCAACTCACAGGTCCTCTCCACTGTGGAAAATGCCAGAAAATGTCTCCACAATCTGTCAGCGCCTGGACCACAGCCTCAACCCCACACTGTGGTCGCCAGGCTGACCATGAGCTCCCAGGGCAAGGCCCACGCTATTACAGGCATCTACCCTAGCTTGGCATCCTGTACTCAACTAGAGGTTTGGTAATAATGCCGGAGCCTGCTGAGTGACAGCAGTTACTGCTGGCCCCAAAGCATCAGCCCAAAGTCCCATAAACTCCTATGCAGGGAAATCAAACATCTATGCCATTCCAGGCAGGCACTCTTTCAGATGTCAACCGCTGCACCTTTGTGTAGCAATTTCCTCAACACCCCCATTTTCTTTCCGTCCTCACTCCGACACTACATATTTACGGAGAGGGGCTAACCCGTGTCCCGGTGAAAGCGTGGGGGGAACCTGCTGAGCTGTCCCCAGCCAACCACGCCGGGAGCACCACTGTAGGGCCTGGTGTCCTGGAAGATGTTCCACGTCCAGCACCACGCCTGCAACTCACATTCCTATTCACCCCGGGGCTTCCGAGTCCCCACAGCCCCGATTAGGAACTAAATAATTTAATAATGCTGGAAACACTACGGCTTGTTGTGCTGCCTGCCAGACGGAGCCTCTGCCCGAGCCAAGGCTTTTCCAGTGGTGTCCCGGTGGCCGGGCGCCCGCAGAGGAGGTCTGAGTCCCACTGTTCCCGGACTAAATGCACGGTTTCCTCTTGCAGAGGGGCAGGGCTGCGGCTCCTGGAGCGAGAGGTCATTTAAGGGATACCCTGAGCGCCCTGGCGGTGCTGCCGGCCTCTGCAGGCTCCAAGGCTGCGGTCGGAGGGGCCGGGGAGCCCCGTTCAGGTGGCAGCGTGCACCGTGGGTGGGGGGGGGGGGTAGTTGGAGGAGATCCGTTCAGGTGACAGCAGGCACGGGGGGGCTCTGAGGGATCGGGGGAGCCTCGTTCAGGTGACAGCGGGCACGGGGGGCCCTAGAGGGCCGGGGGCCCTGGAACTCCATGCCAGGGAAGCGGTCTTGCCCCTACGGGGCGGCAGAGGCTGATGCCGGGCAGGGGACTCCTGGGGGCCGGAGGGGCCGCTGCAGCCTCTGCCGTCGCTGAATCAGAACCACGGATTTCTCGTCCAGACCCTGAGTAACGGCAGAACGCGCTGATCAGGGCCCCAGGGCTGGGTCCCCAAGGCCGAAGGCGCAGAGCGGGGCTCAGAGAGGGCGCGCGCCAGGCCAAGGTCACAGAGCGCGTCGGCGCGGGGACTCGAACCCGGGCCCATGCCGCGCCCGCCAAGCCGGGCTGAAGAGAACCGACCCGTACGTACCCCTCTGCGCGGCCCGGGACCCCAGCCCCGGCCCCAGAAGCTCCGCACCCGCAGAGAGAGAGGGAGGCCGCGCCCCGAGCCCGCCGGCTGCCGCCCTCCGCCCTCCGCGCCCCTCAGCTCGCTCGTCTTACCTAGCGCCCGCAGCCGCCGCCACCGCCGCGCCGCGACTAGCGGACCCTCGGGAGGCCGCCCTCGCCGGCCCCGCCCCCGGCGCCTGAGCCCCGCCTCCCGCTCATGTTCTCGCGAGATGTCGCTGTCCCCGGAGGGGCCACGGAGGCCGAAGGGCTCCCGCCCTCAGCGCGCCTGCGCCCCGCCAACCCGCCCCGGCCATCACGAGTCAGTGCCATGTGGCGCCGTATTTACGGCCAGTGATTAGCCCCGCCCACCTGCCGCCACGAGCCACGCCCCCTTTCTCAGCCGCTAACCCGCGGCGTAGACTCAGCCCCGGCGGGCCGGGCGCGTGGCGTCTCGGGGGCGCGCAGCTGTCTCGCTGTTCCAGCCCGGAGCGCCACGCTGCAGTCAAATATGATCCCGTTAGTCAACCTTGATGCAGTGCCTGTTGTTTACCCGACCCGTTCTCGAGCATCGGCTCATTGGCTGAGGATCGTGGTGCTCACCGGCTGGGGTTTGGGACTCGCTGTGTGACCTTGGGCAAGTGACTTAACCTCTCTGAGGTTGTAATAGGTTAGTGACCCTACCTTGCAGGGAGTTTGTGAGACAAATGAGATGGCACGGGTAAAGAGCTTAGCTAGATGCCTAATGCCTAGTGAGCATGCAGTAATTGTTCTTGGCATCAATGTAGTTTTGTTTGTGTGTTTGTTTAGAGACAGGATATCACTGTGCCGCCCTGGCTGGGGTGCAGTGGTGCAATCACAGCTTACTGCAGCCTCCACCTCCTGGGTTCAAGCCATTCTCCCACCTTATCCTCCCGAGTAGCTGGAACTACAGACAGGTGCCACCTCACCCCGATAATTTTTAATTTTTTTTTTTTTTTTTTTTTTTTTTTTTTTTTTTTTTGAGACGGAATCTCGCTCTGTCACCAGGCTGGAGTGCAGTGGCGCGAGATCTCGGCTCACTGCAGCCTCCACCTCCCGGGTTCAAGCGATTCTCCTGCCTCAGCCTTCCGAGTAGCTGGGATTACAGGTGTGGGCCACCACCAGCAGCTAATTTTTGTATTCTTAGTAGAGACCGGGTTTCTCTATGTTGGCCATCGTGGTCTCCATCTCCACCCGCCTCAGCCTCCTAAAGTGCTGGGATTACAGGCTGCCTTCCAACCCAAGCTCATCTCTTCATTCTTCACTCCCTGCAGCCAATCACAAAGGAGTCCCCACCTGCCAGACCCTGGAAATGTGGAAGTGAGGGAGATGGGCAAGGCCCCTGCCCTCCTGGGGTATATATTCTAGTGGGGGAAAAGCAACAAACGACCACCACAAAATCTATGTGTATATTATATATACACACTCACAGTAGATAATATGTTTATAAATATGTGTAATGCATACATGTTACCTACTATGTATATGTATGTAGTATATACATTTATATATTGTACACATACATATATAACTATTATGCATGTATGTGTATATGTTGCATACATACATATATGTAACTGCATGTATGTAAATAATGTGGTAGCCTCTAGCAATGTCTCCCTGTGATCCCTGTCTCAGCTTAGAAATTTCTCACTATCAGCCATGCACAGTGGCTCACACTTGTAATCCCAACTAGCCAGAGACACAGAGTTGTGTAAGCGACAGAGCCAGGACGTGAATCCAAATTGTGGGCCCCAAAGATGGAGCCATGCTACAGCCTGTGACTTCCTTGGCCAGGGCCTCAGCTCAGCCCTGGAGACACCTCACTGTGATATCTCTCATCTCCTCCTCTTCTAGACTCCAAGCTCCTTCAAGCTGGCTGCCCATCCCCCCAGCAGCTCCGTTAGCTGCCACCCACCTTTAGGGCCCCTCACCCCCTCTGCAAAGGCTGTGGTCTCCTCAGGGCTGACCACAGCCTGGCCCAGCCTCTGGGTTTTACTTTGAGGTATTTCAACATCCCTACCAGCTACAACTATTTCTGGTTTCATAACCAGGGTTGTAACAGAGGAAAAATAGAAGTAACTGTGGCTTGGGCAAGAGATCAGCCAGGAAACATCAGCAGCTATGCTATGAAGTTCTAGGAGGTTCTTTTTTTTTTTTTTTTTTAAGAGACAAGGTCTTGCTCTATCACCCAAGCTGGAGTGTGCAGTGGTGCCATCTTGGCTTACTGTAGCCTCAGCCTCCCGGGTTTAAGTGGTCCTCCTGCCTCAGCCTCCTAAGTAGCTGGGACTACAGGTGCACACTACCATCCTTTTCTAATTTCTTACTTTCTTTTTTTTTTTTTTTTGGTAGAGTTGGGGGTCTCACTGTGTTGGCCAGGCTGCTGCTAGGACATCCTGATGAATTCTGGCCTTTGGACCCACATAAGCATCAATAGGATATGAAAAAAAAAAAAAAAAAAAAAAAACAAGGTCTGTGAATTGAAAATTCAACTGACCATGTAGATGATATGAAAATCCAAGAGGGGACAGACGCAGTGGCTCACACCTGTAATCCCAGAGCTTTGGGAGGCTGATGAGGGCGGATCACTGGAGGTCAGGAGTTCAAGACCAGCCTGGCCAACATGGTGAAACCCTGTCTCTACTAAGAATACAAAATTGAGCCGGGCGTGGTGGTAGGCATCTGTAATCCCAGCTACTCAGGAGGCTGACGCAGGAATTCTCTGCTTGAACCCGGAGGTTGCAGTGAGTCGAGATCGCGCCACTGCACTGCAGCCTGGGCAACAGAGTGAGACTCTGTCTCGAAAACAAAAAAGAAAATCCAAGAGGGCGAGGCACAGTGGCTCACACCTGTGATCCTGGCACTTTGGGAGGCCAAGGCGGAAGGATCATTTGCACTCAGGAGTTCCAGACCAGCCTGGGTAACAAGGTGAGACCCTGTCTGTACAAAAACAATAAAATAAAATAAAATAACCCAAGAGAATGGACGGAGGAGCCCTCCTGATTCACTGTGAGCTCACTCTTCCCCACCCCCATCCCTGTCTGTCTTCGCTGCATTCTTTTGGGACGCATCAGCTAAGAGGGAGGTGGTAGGAACCCGGGCCTGGATGCTAAGGCCGATACTCAGCTGCGGCATGACCTTGGACTTCCATTTCCTTCTCTGCCTACTGCTTAAAATAGTTGCCCCTCCCCTGCCATGGCCATGCATGAGAACAGAGACGTGCAGAGTGGTAGCACCTACCAGGTTTGCACCCAGAGCAGGGCTGCAGGTGCTGCGGTGGCTGCATTGGAGGCAATGGTGACTTAGGTGTACGCAGCGGTGAGGGAAGAGGACCAAGCTGACAGATTGTGGGGAGACAGCAGCTAGAATGGATACAGCAGGTTTGGGGATCAGCCGAAGGAGGGAAGGAGAGGAGCCGGGGTGATGTCCTGATTTCTGGGCGGGCAGTGGCTTGGATGGTGGTACCAGATGAGAGATTGGAAACCACAGAGGAGAATGGTTTTGGGGAGCAAACTTTGTGAACTTGGTGTTGTATATGCTGACTTAGACACACCCACAGGACATCACACTTGTCAGGAGGCCGTTGGATGTTTGTGTTTTGAACCCAGGGGAAAGGAGATACAGGCACCAGAGTCACCACCATGGCAGCTTAAGGGATGTGTATGGCGGTGTCACCCAGAGGCCACCGTACGTGGCCCGTCCTCCCGCCTTGTCCCATGCCCCAGTCCTGCCAAGCCATCTCCACCTCCTCCTGCCCTACCCTCCTGGGGGCTGGAATGGCCAGTAGAGGCCAGAGGCTGTGGAGGTGACAGTTCGTTCTGTAGGCAACAGGAGCCCCCTGAAAGGGAGGGAATGGGGGGGACTCTGGGCCAGTCCTGTGGAAGCCAAGGTGGAGTGGACCTGGGCCCTGGCTTCAGGACCTCTCAGAGAACTGGTGGATCAGCCCGACTCCCTGTTCTGCATGCTGAGGCCTAGCACCGCGTGTGGACAGGAAGCGTCAGGGACTCTGTAGGGGAAGGCACTGTGAATTGTAGCGAAGTCCTAATGGTCCATGCTTGGACTGCAGCCACCAGAATGTCTATGTCCTTCCTTCCTGAGTTCATGTGTTCACACTAAGGTGATGGTGTTCAGAAGCGGGGCCTTTGGGAGGGGAAGGGGTCATGAGGGTGGAGCCCTCAGCAATGGGATTAGACCCCTTATAAAAAGGACCCCAGAGAGCCGCTCCCCTTCTTCTTCTTTTTTTTTTTTTTTTTTTAACAGAGTCTCACTCTGTTGCCCAGGCTGAAGTACAGTGACGCGATCTTGGCTCACTGCAATCTACACCTCCCCGGTTCAAGCGATTCTCCTGCCTCCACCTCCTGAGTAGCTAGGATTCCAGGTGCCCACCACCACACCTGGCTAATTTTTTTTTTTTTTTTTTTTGTATTTTTAATAGAGACGGGTTTTCACTATGTTAGCCAGCCTGGTCTCAAACTCCTGACCTCAAGTGATCTGCCCACCTTGGCCTCCCAAAGTACTGGGATTACAGGCATGAGCCACTGAGTCCAGCCTCCTCTTCCCCTTCTTTCTACCGAGTAAAGTTACAAGGAGAAGGTGGCCTTCTGCAACCCAGAACAGAGCCCAACCACACTGGCACTCTAATCTTGTGATCTTAGGAGAAATAACATCTGTTGTTCATAAGCCACCCAATCTATGGGACTCTGTTGTAGCAGCATGGACTGACTAGGCCCCTTATCTATGCAAAAACATCAAAAAGACATGGGGAGTGGGAGTGGAGGGGGACATGCATCTTCAGCCTCCTCAGTGGAATTAGCATGGCCTGTTCTCCCAGGAGTTTGAGACCAGCCTGGGCAACAAAAAAAAAAAAGACCCTATTTATACCAAAAACAAAATGTTTTTTTAACTGGGTGTGGCGATATATGCCTATAGTCCCAACTGCTCTGGCCGACAAGGTGGGAAGATCATTTGAGGCCAGGACTTAGAGACCAGCCTGGGCAACACAACAAGACTGATTTTTGTTTTGTTTGTTTGTTTGTTTGTTTGTTTTTTAAAGATGGGGTTTCACCATATTGGTCAGGCTGGTCTTGAACTCCCAACCTCAGGTGAGCCGCCCACCTTGGCCTCCAAAGTGCTTGAATTACAGGTGTGAGCCACCACGCCCAGCCCTTGTTTGTTTGCTTTTTGAAATGGAGTCTCACATTGTCACCCAGGCTGGAGTACAGTGGCCCTATCTCAGCTCTTTGCAACCTCCACCTCCAGGGTTCAAGTGATTTTCCTGCCTCAGCCTCCCAAGTAGCTGGGAATACAGGCTGGCGCCATGACGCCCAGCTCATTTTTGTATTTTTAGTAGAGATAGGGTTTTACCATGTTGGCCAGGATGGTCTCAAACTCCTGACCTCAAGTGATCCATTCGCTCTGGCCTCCCAAAGTGCTGGGATGATAGGCATGAGACACATGCCGGCCCAAGACCCTGTTTATACAAAAAAAAAAAAAAAAAAAAAATTCGGATGGTGGTGTGTGCCTGTAGTCTCAACTGCTCTGGAGGACAAGGCAGGAGGATCATTTGAGCAACACAAGACCCTGTTTACACACTTTCAAAATCTGGGTGTGGTGGTGCTTACCTGTAGTCCCAACTGCTCCGGAAGCTGAGATGGGAGGATCTCTTGAGGCCAGGAGTTCAAGATCAGCCTGGGCAACAGAGGGAGACCCCACCTCTACCAGAGGAAAAAAAAATCAGCTGGGCATGGCGGTACACACCTGCAGTCACAGCTACCCCAGAGGTCAAGGTGAAGCATCGCTGAAGACCAGGATTTGAGTCTGCAATGAGCCGAGATTGTGCCACGGCACTCCAGCCTTCATGACAGAGCAAGACCCTGTCTCTAAAAAAATAATAATTTTTAAAATTTTAAAATGAGGGTCCGGGTGTAGTGACTCGTGCCTGTAATCCCAGCACTTTGGGAGACCAAGGCAGGTGGATCATCTGGGGTCAGAGATGCACATTTGCACCTGAGGCTTGTATTAATCAGCTTGGCTGCCATAACAAAAATACCATAGGCTGGGCGCCGTGCTCATGCCTGTGATCTCAGCAATTTGAGAGGCCAAGCAGGGAGGGTTGAGGCCAGGAATTTGAGACAAACCTAGGCAACAAGTAAGATCCTATCTCTACAAAATATTTTTTAATTAATTTAAAAATATATTAGCTGGACATGTTGGTGCATGCCTGTAGTCCCAGCTACTCAGGAGACTGAGGTGGAAGGGTCCAACAATTGGAGGCTACAGTGAGCTATTATTGTACCACTGCACTCCAGCTGGGCTACAGGGAGAGACCCTGTCTCTTTAAAAAAAAAAAAAAAGCGGGGAGAGCCAGGCGTGGTGGATGAGGCCTGTAATCCCGGCACTTTGGGAGGGCAAGGTGGATGGATCACCTGAGATCAGGAGTCCGAGGCCAGCCTGGCCAACATGGCAAAACTCCTCTCTACTAATAATACAAAAATTAGCCAGGCTTGGTGGCAGGCACCTGTAATTCCAGCTACTCAGGATGGTGAGGTAGGAGAATTGCTTAACCCGGGAGGCAGAGGTTGCAGTCAGCCAAGGTCGCACCACTGCACTCCAGCCTAGGTGACAAGTGTGAAACTCTGTCTCAAAAAAAAAAAAGCCAGATATGTGGTGGTGAATGTCTGTAAACCCAGCTACTTGGGAGGCTAAGGTGGGAGGATTACTTGAGCCCAGGAGTTCAAGGCTGCAGTGAGCTATGATCACGCCACTGCCCTCCAGCCTAGGGGACAGAGTGAGGCCTTATCTCTACAAAAATAAAAATGAAGAAATTAGCCATGTGTGGTGGCACACCTGTAGTCCCAACCAGTCAGGAGGCTGAGGTGGGAGGATTGCTTGAGCCCAGGAGGTCAAGGATGCAATAAGCCATAACTGCACTACTGCACTCCAGCCCAGGTGACAGAGTGAGATCCTGTCTCAAAAACAACAACTACAACAAATTTAAAAAAAAAAAAAAAAAAAGGCTGAGGGCCTCCCACTTCAACCTCCCAAAATGTTGGGATTACAGGCGTGAGCCACACTCACAGCCATCACTCCTATTTTAGAGATAAGGTTACATCCCTGCAGAAACCCAGGGAAGAGAGGACCTTCTCCCACAAGACAGATAGGGTCACAGTCAGTTGGAGTTTGCAGGGTCTTCCAGGCACAGGCAGGGGACAGAAAGGGATGGCCTAGGCAAAGGCATGGGAACAGCAGAGCCAGGAAGCATGAAGGCAGCTGGCAGAGTGCCCTGGGCATTTGTGAAAGGTCCTGTGATCTGCCCAGCTCTGCAAGGAGCCGTGGGATGGGAACCTGGGAGGAGACCATGGAAGGTGAAGCAGCATGACGGGAGCCACACATCCTGATTTTTCAGAAGCTGTGAGCCAGTGTTTGAGCCGGAATATTGGATCCCTCTCAGGGCCTCAGCTTTGCCATCCACGACAGGGAGAGGGTGGCTGAGTCTTCTGCATGCTCATACAATACCCATTCTCCCATCCTTCCTGATTAACAGAACCCTGGTTTGTATTTTTGTATTGGTAATGGCGATAGACACTGCTTTTTTTTTTTTTTTTTTTTGACAGCGTCTCCCTCTGTTGCCTAGGCTGGAGGGCAGTGGTGTGATTTCAGCTCACTGCAACCTCCATCTCTGGAGTTCAAGCAATTGTCCTGCCTCAGCCTCCCAAGTAGTTGGGATTACAGGTACCCACCACCACCTCCAGATAATTTTTGCATTTTTAGTAGAGATGGGGTTTCACCATGTTGGTCAGGCTGGTCTCGAACTCCTGACCTCAAGTGATCTGCCTGCCTCAGCCTCCCAAAGTGCTGGGCTTACAGGTGTGAGCCATCGCACCAGCCAACACAAACCTCTTGAAGTCATCTCCGACTGCATCTTTTCTTTTTTTTGTTTTTCGAGATGGAGTTTCGCTCTTGTTGCCCAGGCTAGAGTGCAATGGCGCGATCTCGGCTCACTGCAACCTCCGCCTCCCACTGCAACCTCCACCTCCCAGGTTCAAGCAGTTCTCATGCCTCACTCTCCCAAGTAGCTGGGATTACAGGCACCTGCCACCACACCCAGCTAGTATGTGTGTGTGTATGTGTGTGTGTATTTTTAGTAGACATGGGGTTTCACCACGTTGGCCAGGCTGGTCTCGAACACTTGACCTCAGATGATCCACCTGCCTCAACCTCCCAATGTGCTGGGATTACAGGTGCAAGCCACCATGCCCAGTCTATTTTTTTTTAATTTATTGTAAACAAAAAAAATTAATTTTTTGTGTCTCATTGTGTTGCCCAGGCTGGTCTCAAACTCCTGGGCTCAAGTGATCCTCCCAACTTGGCCTCCCAAAGTGCTGAGATTACAGGCATGAGCCACTACGCCTGGTCAAATCTCATCTATCTATCTATCTTTCTATCTATCTATCTATCTATCTATCTATCATCTACATATCTATCTATCCATCTATCAGCCTATCAGTCTATCAACCTATCAATCTATCTAACTATCTATCTATCTGTCCATCCATCCTATTGATTCTGTTTCTCTGGAGAATGCTGCCCAATGCAGAGGGCAAGGCAGAGAAATGCAGAGGAGCCTGGGCTCCTGACGACTTTGGGGAGGACATTACCCAGCGCCACCCCCAGACTTGTTTCTGCATGAGAGAAAAATAAGGCCTGTCTTGCTTAAGCCATTGTTGTGGGGGTTTTCTGTTATTGGCAACCAATCTCAGCCCCTAAGAGGTGCAGGGGAGGCCATGTACCCTGCAGTTCAGGTACCCCAAATCACACCCACAATTGTTGCTTCATCCTAGTACTGCCTGGACTGTTATGCAGTTAATTTTTTTCTTTAAAGAAACTCATTCTTCAAGATATCAACTCGAAAGAAAGAAAGAGGACGGAAGGAAGGAAGGAAGGAAGGAAGGAAGGAAGGAAGGAAGGAAGGAAGGAAGGAAGGAAGGAAGGAAGGAAGGAAGGAAGGAAGGAAGGAAGGAAGGAAGGAAGGAAGGAAGGAAGGAAAGGAAAGGAAGGAAGGAAGGAAGGAAGGAAGGAAGGAAGGAAGGAAGGAAGGAAGGAAGGAAGGAAGGGAGGGTTCAAGACCAGCCTGGCTAAAATGGTGAAACTCTGTCTCTATCCAAAACACAAAAAATTAGCCAGACATGGTGGTTAGCACCTGTAATCCCAGCTACTCAGGAGGCTGAAGCAGGAGAATCACTGGAACCTGTGAGGCAGAGGTTGCAGTGAGATCACACCACTGCACTCTAGCCTGGGCGACAGAGAAAAAAGAGAGGCTGAGGCAGGAGAATCGCTTGAACCCAGGAGGTGGAGGTTGCAGTGAGCCAAGATCTCATCATTACACTCCAGTATGCCCAGCCAGACTCCTCAGGAGACCCTGGAAGGACAATACAGCTTGAAGGAAGCCCCCAGTCCATCTTCCTAGACAGCAGGGATGCTGCTGTGATGTTTAGTTCTGCAGTTTGTACAACATGCACGGGGTGCCCACCGCAGGACAGGCATGGACGGGGCCAAAAGCCACCCCAACTCAGGAGGAGACCACGCTGCCACCTCTACCCAGAGTCCATAGAGCTTGTCCCTGTTCCCCGACTTACTCCTGCCAGCTTCGCAGCCCGACACAGAAGGGGGTTTCCTGTCGAAAGGGAGATGGCTCTGACCCCCATGGCCTCCAGACAAGGGGTCCCTGAGAGCAAGGGATGAGGGCTCTTGGTTGAAAGCTGGGTGAGGGCTGAATTACACCAGACAAGGTGATGACCCATCTCTCCACAGGATGGCGCTCAGAGTTTTTCTATAGTTTTTTTTTTTTTCTACATTGAAAAAATGTGTACAGCCCTAATGCACTCAGAACCACGAGCTCCAGCTTCCCAGCTCACACGGCTTTCGTGTCCGTTTCCAGGTGCCTCACAAGCCTACCTTGTGTCCAGCCCTCTGCAGCTTTTTCTCTCTGCATCACTGGAGTGCTGGGAGAGACATTAGAATGTGGTGGGGGATGGGGATGGGAGAATGTTCTAGTCTTTCCCTGATGCCCACTTACACAGGAGCCTATGTGGCACAGGGAAGGGACCCAGGCCACTCTGCAGGCTGGCTGGGCTTGTGGGGGTAGGGGACAAGCTCTTCCTGACCCTGAAGCCTGTGGCAATTTGGGTATCCCTAGTGGCTTCTGCAGCGTGACACTGAAGGGTGGGCAGTGGCCTAGTGTCCCCCCATCACAGAAAGTGTTCTCCCAGAGCAGAAACTAGGATGCAGAGTGATCTCAGAAAAAGCATCTGCAATTAGGAATGACCCCAAAAAGGCCCTTGGGAAGGGCCCCCACACTCCATGCACGGCTTTTTTCCTGCAAGGAGGCAGCCACTGGATGTGGCACAAGGGCTGTGGAAAGCTGGGCTTGGGGGTGCTGCCCCCAAAGTGTCCCTGCCAAGAAAGTCCACTGTCTCTCACATCCAGCTTCAGGGCTAGGAGCTCCTGTGCCGGGGGTTGGTGCTCTGGACTTCCCATGGCCGGCGCTGCTTGGCACCACCGCTATGTATCTTGGTCTTCTTGGCTTCTTGGTGCTGCTTCCCTGGCACTTGTAGGGGTGGCTGGGGGGCAGCGGGCTATGGTGCTGCCCTCCACGGTCCACGGACTTGAAAAGACTTGAGTCTGAGGCCGAGGCAGGCTCAAGTGGAGCCGGTGCCCCAGCAGGGGTACCCTGGCCAGGCGCCCTGTCTAGTGTGGGCTCCCTGGCTCTGGCCTGAGCCTCCAACACACGCAGTTCAGCACATACAGGACCCTTCCTCCTCCAGCCTGCCTGGGCCCTGGGGCACTGTCTGAGCCTTCTGGGACTTCACCTCGTGAGCCCAGGCCACTCTTCCCAGTCTGACTTGGCCTCTGCTGTTCTTATAATCCTGGGCCTGTCCCTAGGACCCTCCTAAAGCCACTTTCCCCAGGTGGTGGGCATACCCAGAAGCTCCAGCCAGATGTGACAAGGACAGGGGGATCCTTGTGGACCATTTCCCATCCCTCATGTTTGAAGACACACTGTTGGACCTGGCCACGCACCATTGACTGTTGTGTAGTATGCTCTGGGGTGGGAGCCTCCAGCCAAAGGTTGTGGCCTGGAAACACTTCTGAGACTCTGTCCCCAAGAATCCTTAAAGGAATGTCATAATAATAAGTTCTTAGCCTTTTCTGAAACAGTAACACAAGGGAATGGGTTAAAGGTACAACAGGAGAAACTGAGGTTAGACAGAAGAAGGACCTCCTGCAAGGGCCGAGCCCTCCCAGCGGTCTTTTTCTTTTGAGATGGAGTCTTGCCCTGTCACTCAGGCCGGAGTGCAGTGGTGGGATCTCGCCTCCTAGGTTCAAGCAACTCTCCTGCCTCAGCCTCCCGAGTAGCTGGAATTACAAGCACCCACCATCACACCAAGCTAATTTGTATACTTTTAGTAGAGACGGAGTTTCACCATGTTGGCTAGGCTGGTCTCAAACTCCTGAGCTCAGGTGACCCCCGCCTCGGCCTCCCACAGTGCTGGGATCACAGGCGTGAGCCTCTGCACCCAGTCCTCCCAGTCGTCTTGAAGCCCATTGATTTATGACCATCCTTCCTGGATGATTTGGTTGTCAGCTGGTTCAGGGAGTGAAAAACAGTGCCAGCGATTCCAGAGAGACTTTCCTTATCTCCAGAAAGGAATCCAGGGAACAGCTGCCTCATGGGTTGTGGTGAGGATGACAGGGACACAGACCCTAAAATGACTTAAACAGTAGCTGAGATTTAGCAAATACCCTGCAAAATCAGTGGCCTTCTTGGTTCAAGACATAGAAAGAAGAAGAAAAGAAGACGGTATGGGGCACAGTGACTTACGCCTGTAATCCCAGCACTTTGGGAGACCAAGTTAGCAGGATTGTTTGTGCCCAGGAGTTTGAGACCAGCCTGGGCAACATAGCAAGATCCTACCTTTACAAAAACTAAAAAAAAAAACTTATCTGGGCATGGAGTTCCATGCCTGTAGTCCCTGCTACTCAGGAGATTGAGTGGGGAGAATCGCCTGGGTCCAGGAGTTCCAGGCTGCAGTGAGTTATGATTGTACTACTGCACTCCGGCCTGGGCAGCAGAGGGAGAACCTGTCTCTAAAACAAAAATAAAAATCATTAAAAAACTTTAAAAGGAGAGAGAAGACAAAAGAGAGGAGGAAGAACAGCTCTATTACAATGATGACATTGTCTTGTCTTTTTCTTTTCTTTTCTTTTCTTTTCTTTTTGAGACAGAGTCTAGCTTGTCACCCAGGCTAGAGTGCAGTGGCATGATCTCAGCTCACTGCAACCTGCGCCTCCCAGGCTCAAGCAAGCAATTCTCCTGCCTCAGCCTCCCAAGTAGCTGGGATTGCAGGCACACACCACCATGCCCAGCTAATTTTGTATTTTAGTAGAGACGGGGTTTTACCATGTTGGCCAGGCTGGTCTCGAATTCCTGATCTCAGGTGATTTGCCCACCTTGGGCTCCCAAAGTGCTGGGATTACAGGCGTGAGCCACAGTGCCTGGTCATGTTTTCATTTTTAAGGTTAATGCCCAGGACCAGGCCAGGTGTGGTGGCTCATGCCTGTAACCCCAGCCCTTTGGGAGGGCAAGGCAGGTGGATCACTTGAGGTCAAGAGTTCAAAACTAGCCTGGGTAACATGGTGAAACCCTGTCTCTTCTAAAAATACAAAAATTAACCGGGCATGGTGGTGCACACCTGCAATCTCAGCTACTCAGGAGGCTGAGGCATGAGAATTGCTTCAACCCAGAAGGTAGAGTTTGCAGTGAGCTGAGATGTCAACACTGCACTCCAGCCTGGGTAATAGAGTGAAACTGTCTCAAAAATAAATAAATTAATTAATTAATTAACTAAAGTTCATGCCCAGGACTGGCCATGCTCCAGAGCTTTGCTGTCCACTGTGGTAGCCACTGGCCACATGTGCCTGCTGAGCCTTGAGATGCAGAACTGGGATGCACTGTGCTGTTGGTGGGGAGCAGAGGTGCGCGTGTGCTGCTGTTCTTCCCCTGACAGATGCGGGCCCTGGTGGTGAGGAAGCTGCTGTGCACCCGTACTGCTGTCCCTCCCCGACTCCTCCCCATGGAGGTCAGCTTGAGAATCCCAGAAGCCAGAAGCATGGAAGCTACAGGATCACACAGGGGTGGGAGGAGACAGGCACTGACCTCGGATGTCCCGGCGGGACGGGCACCCTGCTTAGGCTTGCACTGCTCTGCCACACAGCACTGGGGAAGGTGAAGCTGACTTCTGGCACATGGAGAGTGTTCTCATCTAAACTGAGGCAAAAGAAGGAGATAATTTTTAGGGACCACCCAGTGAATCGTGGGAATAAAACTAAATAAGGGATAATACCTACAACAGATTGAGTACCTACAAAAAGCCAGGCTCTTTACTTAAGATACTTCATGTGTGCACCCCACAGCCCTGGGAGGGGATTATTTTTTATGTGAGCTCCTGTCCTTCGTCCTTTCTGGAACCTCTACTGTGCCAGAAAAAGGGTCTTGTCCCAGACCCCAAGAGCTGGTTCTTGGATCTTGTGCAGTAAAGAATTCAGGATAAATCAGAGTATAGTGAAGTTAAGATACTTTATGACTGGATGTGGTGGCTCGATCCTGTAATCCCAGCACTCTGGAAGGCTGAGGCGGGTAGATTGCCTGAGGTCAGGAGTTCAAGACAAGCCTGGCCAATGGGGTGAAACCCCATCTCTACTAAAAAATGCAAAAATTAGCTGGGTATGGTGGCATGCTTCTGTAATCCCAGCTACTCAGGAGGCTGGGACAGGAGAATCACTTGAACTTGGTAGGCGGAGGCTGCAGTGAGCTGAGATCATGCCACCGCACTCCAGCTTAGTCAACAAAGTGAGACTCAGTCTCCAAAACAAAAGGTTATTGGAGAAAACACTATTATAGAGAACAGCATCTTCAGTAAGCAAGAGATGGGGCCAGGCACAGTGGCTTAACACCTATAATCCCAGCACTTTGGAGGCTGAGACACAAGGATTGCTGGAGCCCAGGACTTCAAGACCAGCCTGGGCAACACAGTAAAATCCCATCTCTATAAAAAATATCAAAATTAGCCGGGCATGGTGTTGCACACCTGTAGTCCCAGCTACTGGGGAGACTGAGATGCGAAGATCCCTTAAGCTAGGGAAGGCAAGACAGCAGTGAGCCATGACTGCACCACTGCACTCTAGCCTGGGTAACAGAGCAAGACCCTGTGTCAAAAAATAATTAAAAGTAAAAATAAGGGAGAGTATTCTTTATTTTAAATGCTGTGATCAGCTTTTGACTGTCTACTAGTATTGTTACTTTCCTACATTACTATTGATTTCAGCAAGAATTTAAGAGTGTCCTATTATTTTTAAAGCAAAGCCTATTCCTAAACTAAAAATGACTTTTGTTCTTAAAGCACTGGGTCATTTCCATGAATTCTGGGTCTTTATTAACATCATTAACTCATTCCCTCAACCATAAACATCTTATAACCCAAAGGGCCCAACCCCCTGGGAATGTCACCGGCAGGTTTGGCTTTGTCTGGCCTTTATTAAAAATGGCGTCAGTCTGGTTAGGACATCTCTAACACCACCCCACCCTCAACTCTTGGGTCTTTTTTCCTTCTCCAGCAGCAGCTATGCCCTTCCTTTCCTTCTTTCTTCTTTCAGCTGGCTGTTACATGGCAATAAAGATGATTGTCTGTGTTTACTGAACAAAGTTTAATCAGACATCACCCTCAAACAGAAGAGGGGCCAGGTGCAGTGGCTCACACCTGTAATCTCAGCACTGGGAGGCCGAGGTGGGTGGATCGCTTGAGGCCAGGAGTTTGAGGCCAGCCTGGCCAATGTGGTGAAACCCATTCTCTACTAAAAATAAAAAATTATCCAGGCATGGTGGCACGCACCTATAATCCCAGCTACTCAGGAGGCTGAGGAATGAGAATCACTTACACCTGGGAGGTAGAGGTTGCAGTGAGCTGAGATCGCACCATTGCACTCCAGCCTGGGCAATGAGAGTGAAACTCCATCTCAAAAATAGTAATAATAAAATGAAAATACAGAATCTAGGCCATTGATCACCAATTGTAGCATCATCAGATGCCCATATAGGTCTCAACTTCTGTGCTTCCCCTGGTGCAGCTGGGAACAGTTGGTGGACACCTTTCAAGGAGCAGTGACACCACAAATCTGCTTTCACCACAGTGACAGATTGGAGCGCTAATATCCCACAGTGGGGTAGGGTGCAGATGTTCATGCCACTGTCCCTCCATAGTGAGGAAGTCATCTCCCAACAACTATTTCTGGATGGTGGAGTCTACAAGTGATTTCTTTCTTTCTTTCTTTTTTTCTTTTGAGAGACAGAGTCTTGCTAAGTCACCAGGCTGGAGTGCAGTGGCATGACTCCGGCTCACTGCAACCTTCCACTTCCCGGGTTCAAGAAATTCTTCTGCCTCAGCCTCCCGAGTAGCTGAAACGACAGGCGTGCACCACCACACCCAGCTAATTTTTTTTTAGTAGAGACAGGATTTCACCAAGTTGGCCAGGATGATATCAATCTCTTGACCTCATGATCTGCCTGCCTCAGCCTCCCAAAGTGCTGGGATTACAGGCATGAGCTACCATGCTGGGCCAGTTTCTTTTTGTTTATAATTTTAATCTATGTTGCAAGACTTTTTTTTTTTTTTTTTTTTTTTTTTGAGACAGAGTCTTGCTGTTTCGCCTAGGCTGGAGTGCAGTGGTACAATCTCGGCTCACTGCAACCTTGATTCACTGCAACCTCTGCCTCCCGGGTTCAAGCAATTCTCCTGCCTCAGCCTCCTGAGTAGCTGGGATTACAGGTGCCTTCCACCACACCTGGCTACTTCTTTATATTTTTAGGAGAGATGGGGGATTTCACCATGTTGGGCAGGCTGGTCTCAAACTCCTGACCCTGTGATCCGCCCACCTCGGCCTCCCAAAGTGCTGGGATTACAGGTGTGAGCCACTGCGCCTGGCCTTGTTTCTAGATTTTCACAACCAACATACATTCTCTTTGAAATAACAGCAGCTCCAAGAGCTGAGTCTCAAACCTATGAACAAGGCCCAGGGGCCGGGGTACAGCTGGCAGAAGGGCAGCCTACTGTGTATGCCCAATGTTCATCATTATTTTAACTTCTGTTGGGATGCCAGGCAGGCCAGAATCAAAACTGAACTCCTTGCTAATAATTCTTTTCCCAACGCCACTGGCCTTGGCTCACTCACTGCCCTAAGAAAACCTGAAACTCACTTACAGCAAGGAGCAGACAACTGATAACAGCCCAAACTGTCACACTCTCAAGATGTACATTCCAAAGGAGGGAGGGAGACTTCAGGTACAAGAAGAAAAGTAATGTGCTATTTTCTTTCATGATCCTGTACCTGCGTGGAAACTGAGGCTGGGTTTTATCTTGGAGGCCATAGGGACAGCAGGGAAAAAGCTCTTTCCTGACGACTTTGACAGTGGAAGGAGTGCTGGGGGCAGCTGCTCCACACAGGGAGACGGCAGCTTCTCCCTCGCCTGCAGGGAAAATCACACAGCAGGGCTGGAGTGAGGAATGGGTGGTGAAGGGATTGTGCATCAAGGTCATTCTGAGCTAAAGTCATGCACTGATTAGACACCTACTGAGTACCACACTGCTATAAGCACAAGGTACCTCCATGAGCATAATTAACAGAATCACTGCTCTCCCTTTCCTTCAACCCCCAATGAATGAATGCATGATTGCTCCTGGCTGTTTGTCCTCCTCCCCTTTCCTTTGTCGCCCCCTTCCCCATGATGGAGGCAATTCTCATCTAAACCAATGTGATGGGTAATTACATGTGTCAACCTGATGAGGTGCCCAGATATTTAGATAAAAATATCTGGGTGTTATTTCTGGATGGATGAGACTCACATTTAAAACAGGGTGAGGCTGGGCACAGTGGCTAACGCCTGTAACCCCAGCACTTTGGGAGACAGAGGTGAGCAGATCAACAGATCAGGAGTTCAAGACCAACCCGGACAACATGGTAAAACCCTATCTCTACTAAAAATACAAAACTTAGCTGGGCATAATGGCCTGCAGCTGTAGTCCCCGCTACCAAGGAGGCTGAGGGAAGAGAAATGCTTGAACACAAGAGGTGGAGGTTGCAGTGAGCTGAGATCACACCATTCCACTGCAGCCTGTGCAGCAAGAGCAAAACTCTGTATGTATAAATAAATAAATAAATAAATAAATAAATAAATAAAACAGGCTGAGTAAAGCCCTCGGTAATATGGATGGGCCTTGTCTAATCAGTTGAAGGCCTGCAGAGACCAGAAGAGCTGACTTTCCCTCTAACAAAAGAGAAATCCTGCCTGACAGCCTCCGAGCTGGAACATCCACCTTTCCTGCCTTTGGACTTGAATGGAAACGTCGGCTCTTCCAAGGTCTCAAGCCTGCTACACAAGTCCTAGTACATACTGCCCAACAAGCCAGCTCTCACGTTATTGATCCACTGTGCTTTGGAACCAAGCAATGACCCTTTTTTTTTTTTTTTTAATCACTCAGGTTGGAGTGCAGTGGTGCAATCTCGGCTCACTGCAACCTCCACTTCCTGGGTTCAAGCGATTCTCCTGCCTCAGCTTCCTAAATAGCTAGGACTACAGGGGCTAGGACTACAGGGGTATACCACCATGCCTGGCTAATTTTTTGTATTTTTAGTAGAGACTCTGACTCTAAAAAAAAGAAAAAAGAAATCACCAAACGATCATTTCACTGGGATTATAACTACATAAAATACATACACATGTGGCTTAACATTAAAGGGAAGTTTGAGAAATATTATGTAAGAATGGTGTGGGATAGAGTGCTGTTTCTTTTTCTAGCCTCTAAGACCAGGGCCTCCTGTGTCCCCAGAACTTTGTGCAAATCCATGACCTCCCCTCTGTCCTCCTCCAGCTGCAGCCCTGGGACCGGGCAAGGAGCGCCCAGGCCAATGTCCACCCACCAGCTGCACACTCCCAGGGAGGGAGGGTGACTGCTTCTTCCTGGTCTTTCTCTCCATGGAGCAGTCCCTGCGTGGGCTGGCGTGAGGCCACCTTCTGTCTGCCAGGCTGGGGTCTGGGCTGGTGCCGGACTTTGGGTCCCTGGAGTCTGGGACCATCTCCTCCAGGAGGTGGTGGGAAGAGCGGCCGCTGCTGCCCGCCTGGTCGTGCACCTTGGAGCGCCGAGTGGCTGCGATGAGGGTGATGCTCTTGGTGCCCTTGGCCATCTCCTGGAGGGCCTGAGCACTCAGGGCTGGGCTGCTGGCCTCCCTGGCCAGCCTCAGGGTGCCTGGCTCCAGGCCAGAGGGGTACAGCTTGGAGACCAGGCTCTTCATGCTCAGGGTGCTCGGCTTCTGCAGGAAATCAGATGCCACTGGGCTGTCACTATGGTCTCAGGTGGAGTCCCCTGCAGCAGCAGCAGGACAGTGACTCCAGGCAAGTCGTTTATTAGGGGAGAAGGACCGTGACTGGGGGACAAGGCAGGAGTTTGGGCTAATCTGAGAGGGTCAGATGATGGGTTCCCTCAGGACAAGGGCAAAAGAAGGGCCAGGGTGGCTGAAGAGACAGGCACAGTCCCCGTGGACAGGATGGGGTGACCTTGGGGTGCACTCTTGCTGCCTGGGAAATTCTCAGGCCAACTCCCCTGGACCTCAGCCTGGTGATTGAGATGCTTCCTGGGAGGCTGCTGTCAGGGACCACCCACGCACCCACCCCAGGGGCAGCATTGTCCCTTCTCCAGCCCAGACATTCTCCATCTCAGCAGAGGGCACTGTCCCCGGGCCTCAAGGGTAACCCTATTTCGTGGCCCAGCACCACGGTGGCTGCTGAGTAGATCCTGCCTGGCCCTGCACACCCCTGCTCCTGCTGCATTCCTGCCCCTCCCAGGTATGTGATTGAGCCTGTTTCTGATCTGGTCATAGCGTTTAAGCTCAGGCCTCAGGGTCATCCTCACCCAAGCATGGAGGGGGGTCTCCCAAAGTCACTGCAGAGGCTTCTCCCAGGGGACACAGAATCCCTGTCACTTCCACAGAGGTGGGGCAGCCTCCCCAGTGGGGTGGGGCATTATCAGCATGGTGGCCATGTGCTGATAGCTGGACGTGTCTCCCACCTGGCCGCTTAGTCTAGTATTAGGAAGAATGACTAGTGACCGTTCCCTGATAACAGTTCATGTGAAAGGGCCAAAATTACCGTGTGAATATCCACAGCTTCCTCCGTCTCCCCAGGCCCACTGATCTGACAAGGAGGTTCTCATATGCGGCTCCCACCTCCTGCTCCTCCCCACTCCAAGAAAGGGAAGACTTCTTGCTTGCCAGGAGACAGGCTACACTGATCTACTCAAAAAATGGGTGGAAAGACAGCTGGGCACCGCGGCTCATGCCTGTAATCCCAGCACTGTGAGGGACGAAGCCAGGTGGATCACCTGAAGTCAGCAGTTCAAGACCAGCCTGGACAATATGGTGAAACCCCATCTTTACCAAAAATTCAAAAATTAGCTAGGCATGGTGGCGCATATTTGTAATCCCAGCTACTCGGCAGTCTGAGGCAGGAGAATCGCTTGAACCTTAGGAGGCAGAGGTCGCAGTGAGTAGAGATTGAGCCACTGCACTCCAGCCTGGCCAACAGAGTGAGACACTGTCTCAAAAAAAAAAAAAAAAAAGTGTAGGGGGTGGTGATGGTGGAAAGAAAGAAAAGGGGAGGGAATGTAGAGAGGATGTGAGTAAGAGGGGCTGAGCACGGTGGCTCATGCCTGTCATCCCAGCACTTTGGGATGCTGAGGCTGGCGGATTACTTGAGCCCAGGAGTTTGAGACCCTAGCCTAGGCAACATAGTGAGACTTCATCTTTATTTATTTATTTATTTATTGAGAGAGATTCTCACTCTTGTGACCCAGGCTGGAGTGCAGTGGCATCACCTCGGCTTACCGCAACCTCCGCCTCCTAGGTTCAAGCAATTCTCCTGCCTCAGCTTCCTGAGCAGGTGGGACTACAGCATGAGCCACCACACCCGACTAATTTTTGCATTATTAGTAGAGACAGGGTTCCGCCATGTGGGCCAGACTGGGCTCGAACTCCTGACCTCAAGTGATCCGCCTGCCTCAGCCTCCCAAAGTGCTGGGATTACAGGCATGGCCCACCACACCCAGCCTTCATCTTTATGAAAATAAAAAAAATTAGCTGGATGTGGTATCATGTACCTCTATTTCCAGCTACTTGGGAGGCTGAGGCAGGAGAATCACTTGAGGCAATGAGTTTGAGGCTGCAGTGAGGGGTGATTGTACCACTGCACTCCAGCCTGGGCAACAAAGCAAGATCTCCTCTCCAAAACCAAACAAAAAACGTGAGTAAGAGAGGGACCTGAGAAGGGGGAGTCAGTAAGTGTCTCAGGAATGAGGGGTAGGCCTCCGATGTTCTTCAAGAGAAATGCAGAGAAATGAATGGGGCATTTCCTTTGGGTTGTGAGACCATTTTTCCTTGAATCTGGCACCATGTGAAGGCTTCTGGATTCATCACTTTACAAATGAAGAAATGGAGGCCCAGAGACATGAAGTAACTTCTTCAAGGTCACACAGCTAGCAAGGGATGCAGGGATGATGGAACCCAAGTCTGACTGATTCTTGAGCCCAATCTCTCAACAATTAGATAATACAGAGCCCCTGTAGCCTCACACCCCAGAAAGGCTGGAGAGCCAGTAGGAGACCGCAGAAGCCTAGAAAGCACTTTTTTTTTTCGTTTTTTGAGACAAGGTCTCACTCTGTCGCCCAGGTTGGAGTGCAGTGGCATGATCTCAGCTCACTGCAACCTCCGCCTCCCGGATTCAAGCGATTCTCCCACGTCAGCCTCCCAAGTAGCTGGGATTACAGGTGCCCGCCACGGTGCCTGGCTAATTTTTACATATTTTTTTGTAAAGACAGGGTTTTGCCATATTATCTAGGCTGGTCTTAAACTCCTGAGCTCAAGCGATCCACCTGCCTCAGCCTCCCAAAGTGCTGGGGTTATAGGTATGAGCTACGATGCCTGGTTCAGAAAGCATTTTTTAATTTTTTCACTCATTGAATCCCTTCGAGGACCTGAGAAGTAGATGTGACTGTCCCCAATATACAGATGAGCAAAGTGAATCTCAGCAAAGCCACCATGACCAAGGTGTCAGGACACAGTGGGGAGTCACTCCTCTCCTCCAAGCCACAGTTCCTTTCCCTTTCTTTTTACAGACAGGGTCTTGCTCTGTCACCCAAGCTGGAGTGCAGTGATAAAATCACAGCTCACTACAGACTCTACCTTCCAGTCTCAAGCCATCCTCCAACCTCAGCCTCCTGAGTATCTAGGACCACAGATGCCCGCAGCAGCACGCCCTGCTTTTTTTTTTTTTTTTTTTTTTAAGTTTTTGTAGAGATGGGGTCTTGCTATGTTGCCCAGGCTGGTCCCAAACACCTGGTCGCAAGTGATTCCCCCTGCCTCGGCTTCCCAATGTGCTGGAATTACATGCATCAGCCACCATGCCTGGTCCTCGTTTTTTTGTTTTGTTTTGTTTTGTTTTTAGACAGAGTCTCATTCTGTTGCCCAGGCTGGAGTGTAGTGGTGCGATCTCAGCTTGCTGCAACCTCCACCTCCCCAGTTCAAGCAATGCCTCAGCCTCCAGAGTAGCTGAGATTACAGGTGTACACCACCACACCCAGCTAATTTTTGTAATTTTAGTAGAGACGGAGTTTCACCATGTTGCCCAAACTGGTCTCGAACCCCTGACCTCAGGTGATCCACCCACCTCAGCCTCCCAAAGTGCTGGGATCACAGGCATGAGCCACCATGTCTGGCCCCTGTTTTCTTAGTTTATATAGTTGGAGAGAATGGTTGACCTCCCCCACCACATGGCACAGCTAGGAGGAGTCTATACTGCGGTGAATCGTGTCCCCCAAAAATCCATGTCCACTCAGACCTCAGAACAGGTCCTTATTTGGAAATAGGGTCTTTGGAGATGCAGCTAGTTAAGGATCTCAGGATGAGATCATCCTCGGTTTGCAGTGGGCCCCAAACCTAATGCCGCGTGTCCTTGCAAGAAAAGGAGAGGCACGGAGAGACAGAGAGGTCATGTGATAACACATGCAGAGGCTGGAGTGGTGCAGCCATGAGCCAGAGATGCCTGGAGCCAGGCTGGGCGCGGTGGCTCACGCCTGTAATCCCAGCACTTTGGGAGGCCGAGGCGGGTGGATCACGAGGTCAAGAGATCGAGACCATCCTGATCAACTTGGTGAAACCCCATCTCTACTAAAAATACAAAAAAGTAGCTGGGCATGGTGGCACATGCCTGTAATCCCAGCTACTCAGAAGGCTGTGGCAGGAGAATTGCCTGAACCCAGGAGGCGGAGGTTGCGGTGAGCCGAGATCGCGCCATTGCACTCCAGCCTGGGTAACAAGAGTGAAACTCCGTCTCAAAAAAAAAAAAAAAAAAAAAAAAAAAAACCGAAACAAAACAAAACAAAAACAGAAATGCCTGGAGCCACCAGGAGCTGGAAGAGACAGGACAGGATCCTCCCCTGGCACCTCCTGAGGCAGCGAGGCCCTGCCCATGTCTCAGTCTCGGATATTTCGCCTCCAGGACTGTAGGAGAACACATTTCTGTTGTTCAAGGACCTGGATTGTCAGGTTTCCTTTCAGCAGCCACGGGAAGCCAACGCAGTGATTAAGACGCTGACTTGGGGCCGGGTACAGTTACTCATGCCTGTAATCCCAGCACTTTGGGAGGCCGAGGCAGGAGGATCACCTGAGGTCAGGAGTTTGAGGCCAGCCTGGTCAACATTGTGAAACCCTGTATTGACTAAAACTACAAAAATTAGCCAGCTGTGGCGGCACGCACCTGTAGTCCCAGCTACTTGGGAAGCTGAGGCAGGAGAATCGCTTGAACCCAGGAGGCAGAGGTTGCAGTGAGCCGAGATCTCACTTCAGCCTAGGACACAAGAATGAAACTCCTGCCTCAAAAAAAAAAAGAAAAAAAAGACACTTAATTTAGGGCCAGGCTTAGTGAGCAGCCACTACCATTGTGATGACTGCTTAAGGAGGGTCTTCCTTCTGGAAGCTTCTCTCCTGCTCTACCCTGGCCCAGGTGGCACTGATGATGAAATCCATGACCCTGATGGGAAAGGGGGTCGCCTCTCCAGAGCCTAGACCCCTAGCCAGAGCTGCACACCAACCTCATGAACTGGCGGAGTTAGCAGGATGTGGGCGGAGGGCAGAAGGAGAAGAGAGTCTGGCTTTCCCGATTTTCTTGATGGTGTAGCTTTCGATGACTTTCAACCCTCACTGTGGAGCAAACACAGAAGCATCAGTGCCAGCAGGGCCAGGTGCCTGGGGCCTGCGTCCTTCATCAAAGCCAGGGAAAAGACAGAGCCTGGGCCTCTGTGGCCCACACATCATGTCAGAGCAAGTGGCCTCTGCTACACTTTGGTGATTTAAGACCAAACTGGGCTCATTCATCCGACACATACATGTTGGTCCCTGACAGCCAGACCCCATACTGAGAACCAGGTGTGCATCAATCTTAGCAGACATGACCCCTGCCCTAACACACCATGTCTACGGGGAAAGATGTGAAGTCTCCACGAAGAAGACAGGAGGGGGAAGGGCAGGAAGAGACCGTCACTGGTCATCAGCACAGACCTCCTGGTGTCTCTGTCCCTAGTTCCTGGTTCAGACCTTCAAAAACTGCTGGCTGTCTTGAGTGACGGAAATATCTTTCCTCTGCTACCGGGTGAGCTGCTAGATAGCATCAGAAGGAGCTAGTTACCTGAAAGACCAAGCAAGTGACTAGAGAGTGGGAACCTTGGATGGCCTGACCTCTTCCAGGCAGGCAAGGATGGCTGGAGATTCAGTCCCCAGCATAACCACTCATGCCTGTGTAATGGAACCCAGTAAAAAGTCTAGGCACCGAGGCTCAGAGGTGGCCTCCTGGTTGGTGAACTCAGTGATATTCTGGGAGCTGGCAGGCCCTGCCCCAGAGAGGGCCAGCATGGCTGGACCTCACCTGTCCTGCTCCCTGGACTTGGAGCCACCATTCCAGCTTGCAGCTTGGAGGTAGCTCAGCCCACTGTTTTGCCAGTCTCTGCCACTGCTGCACGTATGGCTCCAGGAGAGGCGAGGTGGAAGTGTACCTCCTCTCTAGCTCAGAGGCTGGAGGGCTCTGGGTTCACTTGCATGGACCTACAAGTAGTCCCATGTCAGTGCTCCTTTTTTTTTTGAGACAGAGTCTCACTCTGTTGTCCAGGCTGGTATGCAGTGGCCTGATCCTGGCTCACTGCAACTGCCGCCTCCCAGGTTCAAGCAATTCTCTGCCTCAGCCTCCTGAGTAGCTGGGATTACAGGTGCCCACCACCACGCCCAGCTAATTTTTATAGGTTTTTAGTAGAGATGGGATTTCACCATCTTGACCAGGCTGGTCTTGAACTCCTGACCTAGTGATCCACTCATGTCAGCCTCCCAAAGTGCTGGGATTACAGGCATGAGCCACCGCACCCAGCCTGTGCTGCTTTTTCTCAGAGTGAGGTTGACATCTGTCTTCTCTAATCCATGGCCAAGCTGCAAGTTCACAGACAGATGCAGGCCAACAGTAGGAAGGCAGCCCCGGGCACAAGAGGAGGTGGGAGTGGCATCTGGTTCTGATCAGGGGGATGGGACACTGTTTTTACACTCATGTGTACACATGTACATGCATACAGACATAAAGGCATGTGTACACACAAACATATGTGTACACACATACATGTGCACACACATAAACTCACAAAAACACATGCACACACAGAAATACATATGCGCACAAACGCACGTGCACATCTAACACATAAGTATGTGCACACACAAATGCACAAGCACATGCAAACACAGGTGTGGGCACCAGCACCATGCGTGTACACACACTAAGGGAGCCACCCCGTCCTCAGCCTGGAGCCTGGGGTTTTCACCACGCCACGGAGGGGAGGGGTTAGACCTGGGCATTGCAGCCCGTGTGCTGGCTTCACTGCATCCTGGGGTGAACACACCAGCCGCAAAAGGCATCTGGGGGAAGACTGGGGAAATGTGATGATAGGCAAGACGCCAGATGATACTGAGGAAGTACTGCTAATTTTGTTGGGTATGATAACCACACTGTGGTTTTGGAGGGAAATGTTCCTGTTTTGGAATGGCCTACTAAGTATTTAGGGGTGAAATATCATCATGTTTGTATTTTAGTTTAAATACACAAGCAAGGCTGGGCACAGTGGCTCACGCCTATGTGAGCCAAAGTGCTAATCCCAGCACTTTGGGAGGCCGAGGCAGGCAGCTCACTTGAGCTGAGTAGTTTGAGACCAGCCTGGCCAACATGTTGAAACCTGGTCTAAAAATCCAAAAAAATTAGCCTGACATGATAGCAGGCACCTGTAATCCCAGCTACTCAGGAGGCTGAGGCAGAAGAATTGCTTGAACCCAGGAGGTGGAGGTTGCTGTGAGCTATGATCATGCCACTGCACTCCAGCCTGGGTGACAAAGCATGACTCCATCTCATAAATAAATATTTTTTTAAAATATACATATAAAATGTAGAAAGGGCATATAGAAAGGGCATTTCTAGCCGCAAAGTTCCCAGGCTTGAAGCTGCTTCATACAGTGAGCAGCTCCCACAATGTGTTTCTTATTCTCAGACACCCCTCTGAGGAAGGGGCGATTCAATGCACTTTGTGAAAGAGGAAATGGCCTCTGAGCTGGCACGGGACTTGGGATTCACGCTTGCCTCCAGCGCCCCATCCCTTCCACCTGGCCTGGGAAGCAGGGTGGCAGGAAGGAGGCTTGGTGACACCCTTGTGTGGGAGAGGAGGAAACCCACGTACCTGTCCCTGTCCAGCAGCACTGGAGGCAGCTGAAACTGGGCACCCCACGGCAGCTCCTTCCTGTCGTCCAGCTGGTCTCCGCTGCACTCCTCCAGTGGGGGAGACAGATTCAGAACAGAACTATCCTGGGACCAGACGGAGGGCTGTGTGAGACCAGCAAGGACACAAGCAAGCTGTGTCACCAAGCAGGGCCTCTGAGGGGTCACTGGAGGTCCACTGTGTTCTTGCCACCACCACTCAGAGGAAACTGCCAGAACAGGGAGGTGGAGAAAAGCCAGCAGTTCAGCTCCATCCCACGACGGAGACAGAAGGAGGCTCTGCTGCTCCAGAGGCTCCTCAGCGACTATCCGCACAGACGGCCTGGAGAGAATGACGCACGAAGGGACACCTGTTTTTGGAGCACCCTTGAATGCCTGCAGGAGCCAGGCATGGTGGCACACACCTGCAGTCCTGGCTGCTTGGGAGGCCAAGGCAGGAGGATCCATGAGCTCAGGAGTTCAAGTCCAGCCTGCGCAACATAGCAAGACCCTATTTCATTAAAAAAGAAAAACAGCCTGCAGGGCCTTGAAAAGTTAAACAGAATTACCATGTAATCCAGCAGTCCCACTTCTCGATACATGCCAAGGAATTAGAAGCAGGGTCTTGAAAAGATATTTGCACACCCACTTTTACAGCACCACTATTCGCAATAGCGAAAGGTGGAAGTAACCCACGCATCCATCAACAGGGAATGAATAAACCATAAAATGTGGTCTGTCCATCCATGGAATATTATTCAGCCTTAAAAAGGAAAGAAGGCTGGGTGCAGTGGCTCATGCCTGTAATCCCAGCGCTGTGGGGGGCCAAGGTGGGGGAATCACTTGGGGTCAGGAGTTTGAGACCGGCCTGGCCAACATGGTGAAACCCTGTCTCTACTAAAAATACAAAAATTTGCTGGACATGGTAGCATGCACCTGTAATACCAGCTACTTGGGAGGCAGAGGCAGGAGAATCATTTGAGCCCAGGAGGCAGAGGTTGCAGTGAGCTGAGGTTGCACCAGTACACTCCAGCCTGGGCGGCAGAGCGAGACTGTGTCAAGAAAAAAAGAAAGGAAAAGAAGGGAGGGAGGGAGGGAAGGAAAGAAGGAAGGAGTAGGGAGGGAGAGAGGGAGGGAGGGAGGGAGGGAAGGAAGGAGGGAAGGAAGGAGGGAAGGAGGGAGGGAGGGAAGGAAGGAGAGAGAGAGAAAGAAAAGAAAAGGAAGGAAGGAAGGAAGGAAGGAGGGAAGGAAGGAAGGAGCGGTGCTCACACCTATAATCCCAGCACTTTTGGAGGCCAAAGTGGGAGGATCGCTTGAGCCCAGGAGGTCGAGTACAGCCTTGGCAACATAGCAAGATCCTACCTTTAATCCAATATACATATATATAGATTAATTAACTTTTTAAATATGAAAGAAGTGAGTACATGTAGGTACATTGGACCAGTCACGTTTGGGGAGGGGACAAAGGTAGGAATGGGTTTGGAAACCTGAGACACGTAGTTCCCACCAGGCCAAAAAAGTTTCACCATTCACAGTGAAAGATATGTTTGACTTCAATCTAATTAGAAGTCAATCATGGCCAGGTACAGGGGCTCACACCTGTAATCCCAGCACTTTGGGAGGCCAAGGTGGAGGATTAATTGAGGCTGGGAGTTCAAGACCAGCCCTGCCAATATGGTGAAACCCCAGCTCAGCTAAAATTACAAAAATTTGTTGGGTATGGTGGCACATGCCCGTAATTCCAGCTACTAAGGTGGCTGAGGCATAAGAATTGCTGGAACCCAGGAGATGGAGGTTGCGGTGAGCTGAGATTGTACCACTGCACTGCAGCCTGGGCGACAGAGCAAGGCTCTGTCTCAAAAAAAAAAAAAGCAATCGTGGAGTGAGAGATGCTTATGCTAGGGCATCTAGACACCAAGAGGTTCTCAGCACATGGACTACATGGACAGAGACAAATTTAACCCTGGAGTGAGAAGTAGGTGGAGACATGTGATAGGTGTGTAAGATGGTCCAGGCCCTGTGGAGGGTAATGCTGGCAAGCTTTTTTTATTTTTTGAGATGTATTTTCACTGTTGTTACCCAGGCTGGACTGCAATGGCATGATTTTGGCTCACTGTAACCTCTGCCTCCCAGATTCAAGTGATTCTCCTGTCTCAGCCTCCAGAGAAGCTGGAATTACAGGCATGCACCACCACACTCAGCTCATTTTTGTATTTTCAGTAGAGACAGGGTCTCGCCATGTTAGCTGGTCTCAAACTCCTGACCTCAGGTGATCTGCCTGCACTGGCCTCCCAAAGTGCTGGGATTACAGGCATGAGGACCATGCCCAGCCACTGGTAAGAACTCTAAAAGGATTGTGGATGCACTCATGGAGTTTGTGCCAAGGATGCACAGGTATGGGGAGACAGCATCAGCTAAGGCTGACACTGCATGTTGCCAGCAAGACCCACTGATGGGCACAAAAATGCATGCATGATGCCAGGCATGATGGCTCACACCTACAATGTAAGCGCTTTGGGAGGCCAAGGTGAGAGGATCACTTGAGGCCAGGTGTTTGAGGCCAGCCTGGGCAACGAGTGAGACACTGTCTCTACAACAAAACTTGTTTGTAGTTAGCTGGGTGTGGTGGTGTACACCTGTGGGTCCAGCTACTTGGGAGACTGAGATGGGAGGATTGCTTGAGCCCGGGAGGTTGAGGCTGCAGTGAGCCATGATCACATCACTGCACTCCTGCCTGGGCACCACAGTGAGTCCTTGTCCAATAAAATAAAATAAATAAAATTAAAATAAATAAATATAAAATTATGTTACATTACATGCACAAGAGAATGAGGAGAGGCAGGATATTTGCAAAGTCTCAGCGTCTTCCCCAGAAGATCCTCATTCATGACAAAAGGGAAATAATGAAATGGAGACACTGGCTGCCACCACCTTAAGCAAGGCCCCGGTTAACCTCACAGCAATAAGACAAATCAACCCTGTGAGCCACTGGTATACAACATTGTTTCTGTGGTTTTCTTGCTAAAAATGCATAACCTGAATCTAATCATGAAAACATCAGCAAACCCCAAACACAGAAATTTACAAAGTAACTGACAAGTGCTCTTCAAATGTTAAAGTCATGAACGGTAAAGAGAGACAGAGGGGGCCAGGCGTGGTGGCTCACCCCTGTAATTCCAGCACTTTGGGAGGTGGAGGCAGGTGGATTGCCTGAGGCCAGGAGTTCCAGAACAGCCTGGCCAACATGGCTAAATCCTATCTCTACTAAAAATACAAAAATTAGCTGAGCGTGGTGGTGCATACCTGTAGTCCCAGCTACTCAGGAGGCTAAGGCAGGAGAATCACTTGAACCCGGAAGGCAGAGGTTGCAGTGAGCTCAGATTGCACCACTGCACTCCAGCCTGGGCAAGAGTGAGACTCCATCTCAAAAAAAAAAAAAAAAAAAAAGCTGGGCAGGGTGGCTTGCACCTGTAATCCTAGCATTTTGGGAGGCCAAGGTTGGAGGATCACTTGAGTGAGTCCCCGATGCAGCAGCATAGCCCCCTCCACCAAGCCAGAGTGAGGAAGACGCTCCAGGAGAATCTGGTCACCCCAGGAAGAAAGACCTAAGACCACAGGCATCTCACCAAGGTTCCCCAGAGGATACCCCTAACAGGGTCTTCCACTGAAGCAGGCTCAGGCTTCCCGCCCAGCGAGGAGTCTTTGGCAGCAGCCCAGGATTGCAGGTGTCAAGGGGGACAGACATCGACTCAGACTCTCGAGTGTGAGCAGTGCCCAGGCCTACCCTAGCTCACCCAGGCCTGCCTCCCTCTCTCAAGTCTGAATGTCCAGCCCGAGGCCGCTGAGTCCCCTGCACCATGCTCTGGCTCCAGGCAGCTAGCCTGTGGGTGTTTATATCTGCTCCATGTCAAGGGCCTAGTGCAGAGTGAAGCCTGGCGTGATCCTGCCCAGGACCGAGATGGGTGGGATGGCGTTGACACTTGGCCTCAGTCCGAGGCGGGTATGAGCAGGGTCGGCGAGTGGGACTTACCCAGAGGGAGCTGAACATGAGGGAGTGCAGCAGCAGGCGGGTCAGCGTGCCCTGGCCTAGCTCCCGGGAGTACAGGCGGAACTGCTTCTCCAGGGGCTCCGGCACCAGGAGGCCACTGTCTACAGGAGCCACAACAGCAAAGATGAGGACAGGGCTGGGGCACCCCCACCCCACCACATGCTCAGGCAAAACAATGTCACTCATCATTCGGTAGAAAGACAGTTTCATTCTTTTTTTTTTTTTTAAAAACGAGGTTTCACCATGTTGGTCAGGCTGGTCTTGAACTCCTGACCTCAGGTGATCCACCCGCCTTGGCCTCCAAAGTGTTTGGATTACAGGCGTGAGCCACCACGCCCAACCATCATTCTTTTTTTTTTTTTTTTTTTTTTTTGAGACAGAGTCTCACTCTGTCACCCAAGCCGGAGTGCAGCGGCATGATCTTGGCTCACTGTCACCTCCGCCTCCTGGGTTTACGCAATTCTCCTGTCTCAGCCTCCCAAGTAGCTGGGATTACAGGCATGCACCACCATGCCCAGCTAACTTTTGTATTTTTAGTCGAGACAGGGCTTCACCATGTTGGCCAGGCTGGTCTCGAACTCCTGACCTCAAGGGATACACCCACCTTGGCCTCCCAAAGTGCTGGGATTACAGGCATGGGCTACTGAGCTCAGCCCCAATTTTTTCTTTAACTGCACGCACAGCCTGCTCTTCCCAGAAAAAAACAATGCCAAAGCCCAGCGTTCCTGGCTGGGCAGGCCTCACCCTGGATCAGCCGCTCACACAGCAGCTGGTGCTGGTGGCAGCGCTGGATCACAAAGTCCTTCCGGCACAGCAGGTTCTTGCGGCACAGGTTGTCAGCCTGCAGCTCCATGTTCTCCACCTCCAGCTCGTGCGCCCTGCACAGCAGCCACAGCACTTCCCGCTGGTCCTCGCTGGTGACCTGCCTGGGCAGCAGCCTCTCCATCTGCGAGGCCTTCCTCTTGGTGCGGGCCAGGCGCTGCTATAGTCCAGCCTGCGGGGAAACCCAGAGCTCGGGAAGAATGCAGCCATGTCTGCTGCTTCTTATGGCACTCAGGAAAGCACATGGGTGATCAGCTCTGGGCATGTGCTGCTAATACCCTGTCTGCCTTCTGATACTTCTTTGACATCTGAGACCTTGACCTTGGAGGGACTGCCCCACCCAGGGACAGCCAATTCCTAGAGGTGGTAAATGACTCACCTGCAAGCACACCTTTCATCTACAAACCAACCAATCCAGAGTCCACTCCCAAATCACCTCCTTCATGGGGCTCTTGCCCTCTGCCACCATCTGCCTGTCCTTGTCACCGAGGGCCAGGTACCAGATAACCAGGGACAGTCCCCAGGCCCCAAAGCCTACTGGAAATTACCCAACCAACCAACCCTAAGCCTGTTTATCCTGCCTCAGCTCTTTCTTCCCATAGAAATTACAATACAGGTTCTTAGTCACTTTTCCCCTGCTACAGAAAACCAGTGTTGGCCTGGCACAGTGGCTAACACCTATAATCCCAACATTTTGGGAGGCTGAGGTGGGCGGATCACTTGAGCCCAGGAGTTCAAGACCAGTATGGGCAACACAGCAAGACCCCATCTCTGCAAAAACTAGAAAAAATTAGCTGGGCATGGTGGCGTGTGCCTGTGGTCCCAGCTACTTGGGAGGCTGAAGTGGGAAGATCACTTGAGCCCAGGAGGTCGAGGCTGAGTGAGGTATGATTGCACTATTGCACTCCAACCTAGGCAACAGAGGGAGTCCCTGTGTGAAAGAGAGAAAGAGAAATGAGAGAAAGAGGCAGACAGATCACTTGAGGTCAGGAATTCAAGACCAGCTTGGCCAACATGGTGAAATCTCAACTCTACTAAAAATGCAAAAAAATTAGCTAGGCTTGGTAACAGGTACCTGTTGTACCAGCTACTCAGGAGACTGAGGCAGGAGATTCTCTTGAACCCAGGAGGCAGAGGCTACAGGGAGCTAAGATCACTCTAGCCTGGGAAACAGAGCAAGACTCTGTCTCAGAAAAACAAAACAAAAAATCCCCATTAATTTGTTTTTGATCAATTAT
This sequence comes from Saimiri boliviensis, assembly GCF_048565385.1. Classification (NCBI taxonomy): domain Eukaryota; kingdom Metazoa; phylum Chordata; class Mammalia; order Primates; family Cebidae; genus Saimiri; species Saimiri boliviensis. The sequence continues at coordinate 152,631,265 of NC_133449.1, read as the reverse complement.
TAACTAATTAATAAGCAAACTCATCCTTTGCAGGCCACATTGCATAATAATAACTGTATTTGGCTCTGAAGGTGATGCTATCTTGTTGATGTCCATTTTGGGTTTGAGCAAAAGATATTTTAAAAAATATCTTTTTACTCATTTTTCTATACTATTTGATTTTTTTTACAGGAAAGATTTTCCTTTTTTTTTTTTCCTTCTTTCAGTTTTGTCTAATAAAGCAGAAAGATGTTTTTTATTTACTTTTTTTTTGAGCAAAAGACATTTTTAAAAAAATTCTTTTTGAGATAGAGTCTCACTGTCACCCAGACTGGATTGCAGTGGTGCGATATTGGCTCACTGCAACCTCTGCCTCCCAGATTCAAGCAATTCTCCTGCCTCAGCCTCCCGAGTAGCTAGGATTACAGGTATGCGCCACCATGCCTGGGTAATTTTTGTATTTTTAGTAAAGACGGGGTTTCACTATGTTGTCCAGGTTGGTGTTGAACTCCTGACCTCAAGTGATTCACCGGCCTCAGGGTCCCAAAGTGCTGGAATTACAGGCGTGAGCCATTGCACTTGGCCTAAAAAAATTTTTAAAGGTCAGAGGACTTTCAAAATGAAATCACCTCATCTCCAAATTGCTGTAGGCAGATGAAACATTAAGGGGTTTCTCGTTTGGCTACACAGCTTTTAAGTGAAATAAATGCCACCTGCTTTTTTGACATCATCAATACTTTTTGTACTTGCCTAAAAATACACCTGCAAACACTTAACTAATGGGCTGAAACCATCTCCAGCTTCCATAGTGTTTCTCTCAAAGTCTCCATCATGTGCCCATTCTGTCATTTTTCTGAAGTGAGACTGTTAGGTAACCAGCTATCCTACAAATAGGTCATATAAACAACTAGCTTGTCTCAGAAAATGAAAGTATGGGCCGGGTGTGGTGGCTCACACCTATAATTCCAGAACTTTGGGAGACTGAGGCAGGTGGATCACCTGAGGTCAAGAGTTTGAGACCAGCTGGGCCAACATGGCAAAACTCCATCTAGTAAAAATACAAAAAACAAAAACAAAAACAAAAACAACGGGCATGCTGGTGGGTTCCTGTACTCCCAGCTACTCAGGAGGCTGAGACAGGATAATCGCTTGAACCTGGGAAGCGGAGGTTGCAGTGAGCCGAGATCACGCCACTGCACTCCAGCCTGCACAACAGAGCAAGTCTCTGTCTCAATTTTTTTTTTTTTTTTTTAAGAAAAGGAAAACAAAAATGAGAAGACCCATCCTTCTCCAGAGAGCAAGCTCAGGTGTGGACTTCCTTCTGGTCATCTCCCTGGTCCTGCAAGGATGTGCCCAAGGCCAGAACTAGGGAGGACCAGGTGAGATGGAAATCACGCTGCAAACTGTTAACGCCTGGCTCTCTGGGGTTGCTCCAGAGGGATCTTGTGGAAGCTGGAGGCTGCCATTCCAGATATCGTCCACAGAAGGTAAGGCAGGCTGTGGGGCGGTGGACCCCACGCCCCTACTCATGACCCACTTCTGTGGTCACCGACCTTAGGCCCTGTTCTCTTCTCCCTGCAGCCCCTGTCGTCACTGTAACTTTGACATGAAGGGACAGAGGTTTTGGAGTCAGACCCAACTCGAGTCCCAGCTGTGTTCCTCCTGCCCCTTGCAGATTCGGGACAATTTACTTCACATCATCTGAGCCTCAGTTTTCTCATCTGTAAAATGGTAGTGATCAGCCCTACTGCATAGGATGAGTTAAAGTTCACCCAGTGGCCGGGTGTGGTGGCTCACACCTATAATCCCAGCACTCTAGGAGGCCAAGGCAGGAGGATCACTTGAGCTCAGGAGTTCAAGACCAGCCTGGGCAACAGAGGGAGATGCTTTCTCTACAGATAATTTAAAAAAATAGCCAGCCCAGCCAGGCGCAGTGGCTCACGCCTGTAATCCCAGCACTTTGGGAGGCCAAGGTGGGTGGATCACCTGATGTCAGGAGTTCGAGACCAGCCTGGCCAACATTGGTAAAACCCTGCCTCTTCTAAAAAATACAAAAATTAGCTGGGCATGGTGGCAGGTGCCTATAATCCCAGCTACTCAGGAGGCCAAGGCTGAAGTATGGCTTGAATCCAGGAGGCGGAGGTTCTGGCGGAGGCAGTGAGTGGAGATTGAGCCATTGTACTCCAGCCTGGGCTACAGAGCAAGACTCCATCTCAAAAAAAGAAAGAAATTTTAGAAGTCAGTTCATCAATTTCTACCCAAAAAGCCTACTGGGGCTTAATTGGGATTAAAAAAAAAAATAGCCAGCCCATGCACAGTGCCTGTAATCCCAGCACCCTGGGAGGCTGAGACAGAAAGATTGCTTGAGGCCAGGAGTTCAAGACAATCCTGGGCAATACCGTGAGACCCCAACTCTAAAATAAATATGTAAACAAAAACAAGTTCACCCAGAGCCCACAGGGTCTGCAATTGATGTGTTAGCGACTCTTATCGCTGTGGTCACCATTGTTGTGACTGACCACGCACAGCCCGCTCCCACACCTTGAGGGCCACAGTCTTCCACTGCTCGGCTAACAGCAGGTTGACCTCCTCTCTGGCCAGCACCACCTCATGCGGCTCAGAGGCCTTGCCCTCGTCCCCATCAGCATCAGCCTCCGCCAGTTCCTTGTCCTTCTCCAGCTCGCCCCCATCCCTGTGGGTGTGGGGCTGGGTCTTCTCAGGCTCCCAGCTGCAACCAGGACAGAGGGATTCAGAGTGTAAGCCATTCGGGGGCTGAGCGTCTTGGCACCTCCACTCCCACGGCCCCTCCTGGCCCCAAGTGACTTATGCACAGATATGGGCATAAAAATGGAGCTATATGGCTGGACGTGGTAGCTCATGCCTGTAACCCCAGCACTTTGGGAGGCTGAGGCAGGTGGATCACTTGAGGCCAGGAGTTGGAGACCAGCCTGGCCAACATGGCGAAACCCCATCTCTACTAAAAATACAAAAAATTGGCCAGGTGTGGTGGCTCACACCTGTAATCCCAGCACTTTGGGAGGCTGAGGTGGGTGGATCATGAGGTCAGGAGTTCAAGAACAGCCTGGCCAATATGGTGAAACTCCATCTCTACTAAAAATACAAAAATTAGCCAGGCATGGTGCCATGTGCCCATAGTCCTGGCTACTTGGGAGGCTGAGGCAGAAAAATTGCTTGAACCTGGGAGTCAGAGGTTGCAGTGAGCCAAAATCACGCCACTGCACTCCAGCCTGAGTGACAGAGCAAGATTCGCCTAAAAAAAAAAAAAAAAATTAGCCTGGCAAGGTGGCAAACACCTGTTTCCAGCTACTTAAGAGGCTGAGGCATGAGAATTGCTTCAACTTGAGAGGCAGAGGCTACAGTGAGCCAAGATCATGCCACTGCACTCCAGCCTGGTGACAGAGTAAGACTCTGTCTCAAAAAAAAAAAAAAAAAAAAAAAAATAGAGCTATATGATCTCTTCTCTTTTTTTGTTTTTGGTTTTTTTTTGAAACTGAGTCTCACTCTGTCACCAGGCTGGAGTGCAGTGGCATGATATTGGCTCACTGCAATCTCCAATTCCTGGGTTCAAGCAATTCTCCTGCCTCAGGCCCCTAAGTAGCTGGGATTACAGGCACATGCCACTATATCCAGCTAATTTTTGTATTTTCAGTAGAAACAGGGTTTTACCATGTTGGCCAGGATGGTCTCAATCTCCTGACCTTGTTATCCACCCACCTCAGCCTCCCAAACTGCTGAGATTACAGGTGTTAGCCACCGAGCCCAGCCGATCTCTTCTATTTTTTTTAAAGCATGACCAAAAGCTGGAAGGACATCCAAGAATCAGCAGACACCTGCTGCAGGATCAGAGTGACCAAGTGCAGGACTCTGCAGCCAGCCAAGTCTCTAGCCCCAGCACTGCTCATGCCACTGGGTGACCGTGGGCACCTCCTGTGTAAATGTACCCTCTCTGAGCCTCAGCTTCCTCCACCGTAAAGCTGGGATGACAAAGCTCATACATCCAGGGCTCTCAGGATTAACTGCATGGCCCGTGGCTCTGCTGAAGTGGTGCTCAATCAAAAAAAATTAGCCAGCTGTGGTGGTGCATGCCTGTAGTTCCAGCTACTTGAGAGGCTGAGATATGAAAATCGCTTGAGCCCAGGAGGTGGAAGTTGCAGTGAGCTGAGATCATGCCACTGCACTCAAGCCTGGATGACAGGGTGAGATTCTGCCTAAAAAAAAAAAAAAAAAAAAAAGGTGCCCTATCAAATCCAGACTACAAGGATCCCATGGAAACTGCATGGGAGGAGGGTTAAGGGAGCAAGTCCAGATATTTGGCTGGAAATGGATGAGATGGTGAGGGCATTTCTTTTTATTTGGAATTCTTCTAATATGCCAGGCATGGTGGCTCACTCCTGTAATCCCAGCACTTTGGAAGGCCAAGACAGGAGAATTGCTCGAAACCAGGAGTTCAAGATCAGTCTGGGCAATGTAGTGAGACCCCTATCTCTACAAAAAATTAAAAAGTAGCCAGGTGTGCGGCCGGGCACAGCGGCTCACACCTGTAACCCCAGCACTTTGGAAGACCAAGGCAGGTGGATCACTTGAGGTCAGGAATTTGAGAGCAGCCAGGCTTGGTGGCACAATCCTGCAGTCCCAGCTACACAAGAGGCTGAGGTGGGAGGGTTGCTTGAACCCGGGAAGTTGAGGCTGCAGTGAGCCAAGATTGTACCACTGCACTCCAGCCTGGGAAACAGAGCAAGTCTTCCTCTCAAAATAAAAAAATAAAATAAAAAGAAGTAGAAAGGAAGGAGGAGTAGAAGAAAGAAGGTGGGGGGAAAAGAAACTCGGGAAGAATTGGGAGCAGAAGGTGAAGGAGAAGAAATGGGTTTAAATCACACCACCAGGTTTGGTTTGGTTTGGTTTTTTCAGACGGAGTCTCACTGTATTGCCCAGGCTGGAGTGCAGTGGTGTGATCTCGGCTCACTGTAACCTCCACCGCCTGAGTTCAAGCAGTTCTCCCACCTCAGCCTCCCAAGTAGTTGGGATTACAGGTGTCCATCATCATGCCTGGCTAATTTTTTTGTATTTTTAGTAGACACAGGGTTTCATCATGTTGGCCAGGCTGGTTTTGAACTCCTGACCTCAAGTGCTTTTCCTACCTCAGCCACCCAGTGTTGGGATCACAGGCGTGAGCCACTGTGCCTGGCCAGTACCAGGTTTTAAGTCATCCATAAGTGTGGTGGCTCTGGGTCCTGGTTTGTGCAGGGCAGTCCCAGGGGACATGATTGTTCCAGTGTGATTGTTTTGTTTTATTTTTATTTTTTTGAGACAGAGTCTTGTTCTGCTGCCCAGGCTGGAGTGCAGTGGTGCAGTCTTGCCTAATTGTAACCTCTGTCTCCCAATTCTCCTGCCTCAGCTTCCCGAGTAGCTGGGAGTACATACATGCACCACCATGCCTGGCTAATTTTGTATTTTTAGTAGAGATGGGGTTTCAATATGTTGGCCAAGCTGGTCTTGAATTCATGATCTCATGATCCACCTACCTTGGCTCTCAAAGTGCTGAGATTACAGGCCTGAGCCACCGTGCCTGGCCTACATTTTTTTTTTTTTTTTTTTTGATATGGAGTCTTGCTCTGTCACCCATGCTAGAGTGTAGTGGCACCATTTCAGCTCGCTGCAATCTCCGCTTCCAGGGTTTAAGTGATTCTCCTGCCTCGGACTCCTGAGTTGCTCGGACTACAAGCACACACCACCACATCTGGCTAATTTTTGTATTTTTAGTAGAGACGGGGTTTTACCATGTCGGCCAGGATGGTCTCGATCTCCTGACCTCATGATCCACCGCCTTGGCCTCCCAAAGTGCTGGGATTACAGGCATGAGCCACCATGCCTGGCCAGTGTATTTGGCAACAGCCCCTTTTCACCTCCGGACACACTGTGGTGTGGATGCTAATCGCATGGCCAGTAGCTCTGCACATGGCCACTCTGTGCTCAGTGCATTTGAGCAGGGAGTAAGTGTGCAACGAGAGAAAAGCCCTGGCCTAGGACTGGGCAAGCCCACATCTCCTCTAAGCCTCAGTATCCCCTCCTATTGTGGGGTTGGGCCTGGCTGGCTTACCAGGATGCCTCTGGACTCTAGCCTGTGTGAGAGATCAAAGGAATCTGGAATCTTTTCCTACCTGGCCCAGCGTAGCTACAGGGGCAGGAGAGCAGGGAGGAATAGGAACTTGCAGGCAGCAGAGGGTGGCTGGCCAGCAGCAAAAGGAGCCCCCAGCAGTGGCCCCTCTGCTCCGGCAGGCCAGCCCTGCCCTGTTAGGAGGGACAGTGCTGGGGTCCGGGTGGAGCCGAGCCGGCGGGCACACTCACTCTGTGACGGTCACCAGGTGGCAGGACACGTCCATGTGCAGCTCGATGTTGGTGTTCTCCAGCTCCACCAGGCTGCGCTGCATCTCCATCTGCTCCTTGAAGGCCCCGATGAGCTGTGCCTGGATCTTGTTCATCTGTACGTGGCTATCCTCTGTGTCATGGGACAGCATCGGGACTGCGGGCAGGAAGGGAGCTGGCTGCACCAGGAGCAATGCTACTTAAGCCAGGTTTGAACTCCGTGCCTGCCCACCAAGATGGTGTCTGGCCCACAGATAAGCTCAGTACACGTGGATGGATGAGTGAATGGAGATGGACAGGTGGGTGGTGGATGATGGATGGACGGATGATGGATGGATGGATGGATGGATGAGTGGATGCATGGGTGGATGGAGGGAGAGAATAGTTGGGGAAGGGTGGATGGATAAAAGGATAGATGGACGGATGATGAGGATGGATAAATGGATGGATGGATGGATGGATGAGTAGATGAATGGGTGGTGGATGGAGATGAATGGCTGAATGGAGATGAATGGAGATGGATGGATGGACAGATGGATGAGGATGGATAAATGGGTGGATGGATGGATGGATAATGGATAGATGGATGTATAGATGGATGGATGGATGAATGAGTAGATGAATGGGTGGTGGATGGAGATGAATGGCTGAATGGAGATGAATGGAGATGGATGGATGGACAGATGGATGAGGATGGATAAATGGGTAGATGGATGGATGGATGGATAATGGATGGATGGATAGATGGATGGATGGATGAATGAGTAGATGAATGGGTGGACGGATGGAGATGAATGGTTGGAGATGGATGGATGGATGGACAGATGGATGAAGATGGATAAATGGATGGATGGATGAAGATGGATGAATGGATGGGTGGATGGTGAATGGATGGATGGTGGATAGGTGGACAGATGGATGGGTGGTAGATAGAAGGGTAGATGGGTGAACAGAGGATAAATGGATGGATGGGTGAGTGGGTAGATGTGTAAATGGGTGGATGGGTAGATGGATGGTTGGACTTATGGATAAATGGATAGATGGTTTAGAGAAATTTAAACCCCCTCTTTCCCTGGCTTGGGGTCAGGCTACCTGGATTTGAGTCTCAGGAACCCAAATAGTGTTGAGTATTGGTCAACCATCTCAGCTCAGACCTCAATTTCCCAGTGAAACATTCCCAGACTCTCACTCAGCTACCTGCCACCTGCTCTGATGACACCCTGCCTCCTCTTTCACAGTGTTCTACACATCTATGATTAGGTAACATTTTGTGATAAATGTTTTATATCTGTCTTTTCTGCTAAAATGTAAGCTCCATGGGCAAAATCATTCCTGTCTTCCTGTTTCCCACAGTGAGTTCCTACCTAATAGTTGCCCAGCAGGTAATCAATGTTTTTCCCTGTCTGCCCCAATAGATGGCTCCACCCTGGACATGCATGGTTTGTCCAATCTGTTCCCATGACCTTGAGGGCAGTGGTCAAGAGCTGCCTTTCCCTTAAATGTCAAGTAAACTGGGGTTGGCAAAATAAATTATGGCACATCCACATGATGGAATTACTGCAGTCATTAAAACAAAGTTTTCGGGCTGGGTGCAGTGGCTGATGCCTATAATTCCAGCATGTTGGGAGACTGAGGTGGGTGGATCACTTGAGGTCAGGATTTTTTTTTTTTTTTTTTTTTTTTTAATTCTGTTGCCCAGGCTGGAGTGCAGCAGCACCACCTCAGCTCACTGCAACCTCCATCTCCTGGGTTCAAGCAATTCTCCTGCCTCAGCCTCCTGGGTTATATTGGGGTTTGGGGGTTTAGGGTGCCCTCAGCTTTCCTGAGAGGAGGTTTTTTCAGGTTTTTGGTCTCCTGCCCTCTTAAGAATGAGAGAGGGGACCACAGCACAGTGCGCAGTAAATGCCGGACTTAAAGGTGTTTGTAGAAAGTGATTTATTAAAAGAGTGAGAGAAATAGGAGAAGGAGAGAGGAAGAAACAGGTAACTCTCACACGGAGTGAGAGAATCCAGAAAGATGGAAGGCAGGAGAGGAAAGCAGCTTCCACACTGAGTGGAAGAGAATAGAGAGAGATGGAGTTTAGGAGGGGAAGACAGGTTTCCACGAGAGAGTGTGGAAGGGGACTCCAGAGGGAAAATCCAGGAGAAAGACGGCTTCCACAAAGGGAGTGTTCCTGGAAGGGAATCCAAACATGGAGTCCTAAGGCGTGCAGAAGAAGAGGACTTTTAACCTGGGAGGAACCCCCACCTTCTCTAAGACCCCGGGCCAATGAAAGGAGTTCCTTAGAACTTCCAATGGAGTAATTGACTCTTAGTTTCTTCCCACACCTGTGAAATTCAAACGTAAACTGCTAAATCTCCCGGATGGAGAGAGATGGGAGTGGGGCATGGCATTGGGAAGTTTTTGCCCTAGAAACTACGCTGCCTCGTGGATCTGGAAAGAGAACACATTCCCTCATTCTCCGCTTTGAACAAGAAAGCCCAACTTCTGTTGGAACGCGGACGTTGACTGCTTTTTAACTACTTTCTGCTGAAATGGGGCGTAGAAGGGGCCCTGAAGTTGAGGTTTTTTTTTTCAGAGGGGAGCCTTTTAAGGGTGCAGGTTGATTTAGAGGTTTACGATAGAGCTTACAAGCCAAGGACATCCGCAGTTCCAGTGGCAGGATTCTTTGTGACCTTACGGTTTTATAAGAAACGAATGTGACAAGGTGGTTAAAGATAGAGGCCCAGACGCCAACAAATATAGAATGGTTATACACAAGCCTAGGAGAAAATAGAGCCAGGACAGTTTTTTTTTTTTTGTTGTTTTTTTGGTTTTTTTTTTAATAAGAAAAAGAATAAAGAAGAGGAAGAAAGAGAAAGAGGAAGAGGGAGAGAGGGTGGGGGTATTGCTTTATTGCCCGGGCTAGAATGCAATCTAAATATGGGTATGCCTATAATTGTCCTTAATAATGAAGATATAAAAGAAAATGAGGGAAGAGAATAACAAACAAGGAGCCAACCAACATTTCGTTTAAACTTCTAAGTTGATATGATGTGGTACTGATAAGAGTATATATTTTGTATATTTAAAGTGGAGAGTTCTATAAATGTTAATTACATTTACTTGTTCCAGATCTGAGTTCAAGTCCTGGATATAGTTGTTAATTTTCTGTCTCACTGATTTGTCTAATATTAATGTTGAAGTCTCCCACTATTATTATGTGGGAGTCTAAGTCTCTTTATAAGTCTTGTATGTCTGCGTATTCCTGTATTGGGTGCGTATATATTTAGGATCTTTAGCTCTTCTTGTTGTTGCATTGATCCTTTTATCATTATATAATGTCCTTCTTTGCTTCTTTTAATCTTTGTTGCTTAATTGTAACTTCTGCTTTTTATTTATTTATTTTAGCTCTCTGTTTGGTTGGTAAATCCTTCTCCATCCCTTGTTTTAAGTCTTCATGTATCCTTGAATGTGAGATGGGTCTGGATGCAGCATACTGATGGGTTTTAGTTATTTATTCAAATTGCCTGTCTGTCTTTGGATTGGGGGATTTAGTCAAATTAAATTTAGAATTAATAATAATATATGTGAGTTTAATACTGCCATTTAATATTAGCTGGCTATTTTGCCCATTAGTTGATGTAAATTCTTCATTATATTGATGCTCTTTTTGATAATTTTTTTAGAAAGGCTGATACTGTTTGTTCCTTTCTATGTGTAGTGGTTCTTTCAGAAGCTCTTGTAAAGCAGGCCTGGTGGTGATGAAATCTCTGAGTGCTTGCTTATTCACAAAAAACTTTATTTTTCCTTCACTTGTGAAGCTTAGTTTGGCTGGATGTGAAATTCTGGGTTGAAAGTTCTTTTCTTTAAGGATGTTGAATATTGGCCCCCACTCTCTTCTGGCTTGTAGGGTTTCTGCTGAGAGATCTGCTCTAAGACTGATAGGCTTCCCTTTGTGGGTAACCTGGCCCTTCTCTCTGGCTGCCCTTAGTATTTTCTCCTTCATTTCAACCCTGGTGAATCTGACGATTATGTGCCTTGGAGTTGCTCTTCTTGAGGAATATCTCTGTGGTGTTCTCTGTATTACCTGGAGTTGAATATTATCCTGCCTTACTAGGTTGGGAAAATTTTCCTGAATAATGTCCTGAAGCGTATTTTCCAGCTTGGATTCATTCTCTTCGTCACATTCAGGTACACCTATCAAGCGTGGATTAGGTCTTTTCACATAGTCCCATATTTCTTGGAGACTCTGCTCGTTCCTTTTTATTCTTTTCTCTCTAATCTTGTCTTCTTGTTTTATTTCATTGAGTTGGTCTTCGACCTCTGATATCCTTTCTTCTGCTTGGTCAATTCGGCTGTTAAAACTTGTGCATACTTCTTGTAGTTCTCATATTGTGTTTTTCAGCTCCATCAATTCACTTATTTTCCTCTCTAAATTTTGTATTCTTGTTGACATTTCGTCAAATCTTTTTTCAAAGTTCTTAGTTACTTTAGATTGAGTTAGAACAAGTTCTTTTAATTCACAGAAGTTTCTCATTATCCACATTTTGAAGCCTGCTTCTGTAATTGGAACACACTCGTTCTCCATCAAGCCTTGTTCCGTTGCTGATGAGGAACTGTGATCCCCCGCTGAGGGAGAGGCGTTCTGATCTTGGGTATTCTCAGCCTTTTTTGGCTGTTTTCTTCCCTTCGTTATAAATTTATCCATCTGTGGTCTTTGTGTTTACCGTCTTTGTAATTGGGTTTCTGAGTGGACGTCCAACTTATTGATTCTCAGCGCCGAAATCTGAGCAACCCACTGCACCGACTAAATCAGCGGCGTTAAGATTGATGGTGCTTTTCTGACTCTGCACCAAGAACCGTCGCTCCAAGGCGCCGGCAAAACCGCCTCGCCGGTCACAAGAGTCGCGCTGGCGACCCGTGGGGCTCCTCCGCTGGGAATCTCCTGGTGCGTGAGCGACAAGAATTCGTGTGAAGGTGTGGCGTCCTCTCGTTCTTTGTGCTTTTACTGGGAGCTACAATCCCGAGCTGCTAGTGATCAGCCATCTTGGAGGTCAGGAATTTGAGACCAGTCTGGCCAACGTGGTTAAACCCTATCTCTACTAAAAATACAAAAATTGGCCAGGAGTGCTGGCAGCTGCCTGTAATCCCAGCTAAATGGGAGGCTGAGGCAGGAGAATCACTTGAACCTGAGAGGCAGAGGTTTGAAGTGAGCCAAAATCATGCCACCACACTCCGGCCAACAGAGCAAGACTCCATCTCAAAAAAAAAAAAAAAAAAAAATGTTAGCCAGGTGTGGTGGCACGTCTGTAGTCCTAGCTACTCAGAAGGCTGAAGCAGGAGGATCACTTAAACCCGAGGCTGAGGCTACAGTGAGCTATGATTGTACCACTGCACTGCAGCCTGGACCACAGAGCAAGACCCTGTCTCTAAAGAAAAAAAAGGAAAGAATCTAACCCCTATTTACAAGGGAAGAATTAGAGCTCTGGGTCGGGACACAGTGAGGTGGTAGCCAGGTTGAAACTAAAGCCCAGGCAGGGCCACCAAAGTGCTCTCTGGGTGCAGGTGCTCAGAGTGGCCCAAGCACACAGCCCCAGACAGGGAGGGGTAACCAGGACAGGGACGTGTCCTGCAGGCCCTGGGGGGGTGACAGTGCTTCTGCGCTGCAGGGGGCACACAGCAACATATTAAAGCTTATGTACATGGCATTTGAGGTCAGGAGTGGAAACATACTGAAGCGCTGTGTGTATGTTATTTGTGCATGGGAATGAAACTCCTTGACCCTGAAAACAGGACGGGAAGTGGAGTGTGTGGTGTGATAAGGAACGCTGAAAACAGCCTCCTGAGAATGCAGTTTGAGTGCGTACAAGGTCACAGGTGCCTCAGTATCCCACCTCAAATAACCATCTAGTGGATGTCTGTAGTTAATACAAGCCCTTCAATAAATACTTGGTGGATGGATGGATGGGTGCTGGGGCCGACTCTCTCAGAAGAGATACTCCCTAGCCCCGCTCTACTGGAGCTGTCTGAGTACTTCATTCTCGGCATTCACTGCAAGCTATAGGCTCTGTGCTGCACCTGCAGGAGGCACCAGCCCCCACTCGGCCTGCCTACCTCGGGCATCCTGGATGCCGGCTTCACTTTTCTTCTCCTTTGCTTCTCAATTTTTGATTGGAGGTTCTGGATCTCCCTGCGCAGGTCGGAGATGACCTCCGTGTACTGCGCGATGCGATAGGAGACCTTCAGCGGGTTGCACTTGACCTAGCAGGCAGGACACGCAGCCAGAGTCAGACCAGGCAGGAAATGCCCCACAAAGGATGCGTTTGAAAGAATGAAATATGGGCCAGTCGTGGTGGCTCACACCTGTAATCCCAGCACTTTGAGAGGCCGAGGCGGACAGATCACCAAGTCAGGAGTTCAAGACCAGCCTGGCCAGCACAATGAAACCCCATCTCCACTAAAGGTACAAAAAGTTAGCCAGATGTGGTGGTGCCCACCTGTAATCCCAGCTACTTGGGAGGCTGAGGCAGAAGAATTGCTTGAATCCAGGAGGCAGAGGTTTCAGTGAGCCGAGATCTCACCATGGCACTCCAGCCTGGGTAAGGATGTGAGACGCCATCTCAGAAAACAAACAAAAATATGTAAGAACGCAAACATGCATTTGTTATAAAATTGAAGTTGATGCTATTCAGCCTGAAAAAGGAAGGAAATTGGCTAGACATGGTGGCTCACACATGTAATCCCAGCACTTTGGGAAGCCGAGGCAGGAGGATCACTTGAGCTCAGGAGTTTGTGACCAGCCTGGGCAACATAGCAAGACCCCATCACTACCAAAAATTCAAAACTTAGCCAGGTGTGGTGGCTCATACCTTTGGTCCCAGCTACTTGGGAGGCTGAGGTAGGAGGATCACTTGAGGCTAGGAGATTGAAGCTGCAGTGAGCTATAATTGCACCACTGCACTTCCAGCCAGAGCAATAGAGCAAGACCCTGTCTCAAAAAAAAAAAAAAAAAAAAAAAAAAAGGGCAATTCTGAGAGTTGGTATAAGATCGATGGACCTCGAGGACATGCTGCTGAGTTAAATAAGCTGGTCCCAGCAGGACAGATACCGTGTATTCTACCTACCTGAGGCCCTTGGCTAGGAGTGGTGGCTCATACCTATAATCCCAGCACTTTGGGAGGCCAAGGAGGGCAGACCACTTGAGGTCAGGAGTTTGAGACCAGCCTGGCCAACACAGTGAAACCTTAACTCCATTAAAAAAATACAAAAATTAGCTGGGCATGGTGGCAAGCGCCTGTAGTCCCAGCTACTCATGAGCCTGAGGCAAGAGAATCACTTGAACCCAGGAAGCAGCAGTTGCAGTGAGCCGAGATCATGCCACTGCACTACAGCCTGGGTGACACAGTGAGATTCCATCTCAACAAAAAACAAAAACCCCACCTACATGAAATCCCTCAAGTCCTCAAATTCATAGAGACAGAAGGTAGAATGCAAGGTGCCAGTGGCTGGGGAAGGGGATGAGCAGTTACTGTTTAATGGGTGCAGAGGCCGGGCACAGTGGCTCATATCTGTAACCCCAGCATTTTGGGAGGCTGAGACAGGATGATCACTTGAGCCCAGCAGTCCAATACCAGCCTGAGCAACACAGGGAGATCGTGTCTTTACAAAAATACTGAAAAATTAGCTGGGCATGGTGGTGTGCACCTGTAGTCCCAGCTGCTTGGGGGACTGAAGCGGGAGGATGGCTTGAGCCTAGAAGGTCAAGGCTGCAGTGCAGAGCTTCGGTTTGGGAAGATGAGCAAGTTGTGGAGATAGATGGTGGTAATGGTTGCACAAAGACTTGTTTTTCCCAAGACAGATTCTTGCTCTGTCACCCAGGCTGGAGTGCAATGGCACAATCCGGGCTCACTGCAACCTTCGACTCACAGGTTCAAGTGATTCTCCTGTCTCAGCCTCCCAAGTAGCTGGGATTTCAGGCATGTAACACCATGCCCAGCTAATATTTTTGTATTTTTAGTAGAGACAGGTTTTCACCATGTTGGCCAGGCTGGCCTCGAACTCCTGACCTCACGATCCACCTGCCTAGGCCTCCCAAAGTGTTGAGATTACAGGCGTGAGCCACTGCACCCAGCCCGACATGAATGTACTTAATGCCACTGACTGCACACTTAAAAATCTGAAGTCCAAGCGCCTGAAGTCCTCACCCTGGTCTTGATATTCTTGGCCCTGTAAGCGTACGGCAGCGTGGTCCGAGACTCCTCAAAGCAGGTGCTGGCTGGGCTGATGTGGGTGATCATCACAGTGCGGCTGTTCCCACCTAAGGCATCCTGTTCAGGGGAAAACCGCTGAATGGGGGTGAGGGGAGCCTCAGGGTGCCACCTGTCCAGGGGTGCTAGCCTTGCCCCAGCCGTCGCCAGGACATCTGAGATTCCAGCTCCAACCCCTGAAAAGGGCAGCTGGTGCCAGAACCCAGGGGTCAGTCCTCAGGGAGGTGACCCTGATGATGAAGTGGGACCCTTTCCAGGCCCACCCCATCCGACTTCAGCTCTGATGAGAGCAGATTGGACCAAGGGGTCAAATTTACAGAAACATTTCTCTTTACATTTTTTTTTGTGGTTGTTTTTGTTTGTTTTGTTTTTGAGATGGAGTCTCACTCTGTCACCCAGGCTGGAGTACAGTGGCACCATCTCAGCTCACTGCAACCTCTGCCTCCTGGGTTCAAGTGATTCTCCTACCTCAGCCTCCTGAGTAGCTGAGTAGGATTACACACCTGTAATCCCACACCAGGATAACTGTATTTTTAGTAGAGACAGGATTTCCCCATGTTGGCCAGGCTGGTCTCGAACTCCTGATCTCAGGTGATCCACCCACCTTGGCCTCCCAAAGTGTTAGGATTACAGGTGTGAGCCACTGCACCTAGCCTACTGTTTTACGTATGTGTTAATTCATACCCCACCTTGCTGTGGAATGGAGGTGCTGCCATTTAGCTCACAATAAAGGATAGTTTTCTCAGAGTCAAAGCCCTCCACGACGGGGAGCTAGCTGTGGATGGGTGGTGAGCTTCCTGTCGCCTGGGATATGCAAGCACAAGCAAGATCATACTTTCAAGGGAGTCAGGCAGTGACTAGAGATGGCATCTGCCGTGTTTTCTGGCCCTTATCCAGGTCTGGCTTCTCTCTGGCTGGTATCTCCTGAAAGAGCAGGGTCTGCGCCCACCCTCCAGGGCCCGCAGCACCCACTTTCAGCAGGCGTGTGAGCTTGCTGTCCCGGAAGTTCACATACTGCGCCCGGCTGCCACCCTTCTCACTGAGCACGTTGATGCAGTTGCCCAGGGCCAGCAGTGAGCGGTTGATGTGTGCACCATCCTTCATCCTCTTGCCTCGGTTCTGGCTCTGCACAACGAGGGGCCGAGCTGAGGTGGGAGGTCTTAGTCCTTCCTACCTGCCAAGCCCCATCCTGGTTTCCAGGGAGGGGACTGAGGCCCAGAGGGTGGAATAACCCCACCCCACCCCAACCCTAGGCGCTCTGTCTCTCAGGCACTGATTACAATCCAGAATCCTCTGGGGATGTAGGATTCGGTGGGAGAAATATTTCGCTACAGCCACCAGAAGCCACGATGCAGAGCTCCCCGCCAGTGTTGAAAAGATGCTCATCACTGAGTGAGGTAAAGACAGCCCAGGCTCAGTGGCTCACACCTGTAATCTCAACACTTCAGGAGGCCAAGGTGGATGGATCACGTGAGGTCAGGAGTTCGAGACCAGCCTAGCCAACATGGTGCAACCCCGTATCTACTACATCAATAGCCGGTGTGGTGGTGGGCGCCTATAATCCCAGCTACTCAGGAGGCTGAGGCAGGATAAAAGCTTGAACCCAGGAAGCAGAGGTTGCAGTAATCCAAGATTGTGCCACCGCACCCCCGCCTGGGTGACAGAGTGAGACTCTGTCTCTAAATAAATAAATAAGGTAAAGAGAGAAAAGTCTGTGCAGAACAACTCCAAATTTTTGTTTGGTTTTTGGTTCTGGGGATGGAGTCTCACTCTTGTTACCCAGGCTGGAGTACAATGAGGGTAACAAGAGAGAGATCGCTGGCTCAATCTCAGCTCACTGGAGCCTCCACCTCCCAGGTTGAAGCAATTCTCCTGTCTCAGCCTCCCAAGTCGCTGGGATTACAGGCACCCACCACCATGCTCTAATTTTTGTATTTTTAGTAGAGATGGGGTTTTGCCATGTTGTCTAGGCTTCTCTTGAACTCCTGACCTCAGGTGATCCACTCGCCTTGTCCTCCCAAAGTGCTGGGATTACGGGCGTGAGTGCTGGGATTGCACGCCTACTTTTTGTTTGTTTGGTTTTTTTTTGACAGTTTCATTCTGTCACCCCGGCTGGAGTGCAGTGACGTAATTATGGCTCACTGCTGCCTCAACCTCCTGGGCTCAAATGATCCTCCCACCTCAGCTCCCTGAGTAGCTGGGACTACAGGCAGGTACGACCATGCCCAGCTAATTTTGTTTACCTTTTGTAGAGACAGACTTGTTATGTTGCCCAACCTGGTCTTGAACCCCCCTTGAACCCCTCAAGTGATCCTCCTGCCTTGGCCTTCTGAAGTGCTTGGATTACAGGCATGAACCACTATGCCCCGCCCAACCCGTTTTTATAATAAAAGTAAGGAAGGAGCCCTCTGAAACATTCTCATCCATCAGGCCCCTCCTCAGGGAGCACCTTGACCTCATCTGCAAAGGGGACTGTAGCACCCCGTCACGACCCTTCACCAGGTCGTCCTGTTTATTTCCCTCAAATCACTTCACTCAGTGATGGACTTATCTTAGATATGTCAGTGATTGATTCTCCACCTGCTTCCCCATCAGAATTCAGCTCCGGGAGGGCAGAACCTGCCACTCTTGTTGGCTTGTGTCCCCAGAGCTCCAAAAACCAGCGGGTGCCTGGTTCACACAGGTGCTGTGTGCAGAATGAATGGCAATGCATGCAGAAGCCTCGAAAAGCAGCCGCCCTCAGGAAGATGCCCACCACGTGCAGTCATGGGGGGTGGGAATCATCATCTTCTTCTTTTTTTTTTTTTTTTTTTTTTTTTTGAGACAGAGTCTCACTCTGTCACCCAGGCTGGAGGGCAGTGGCACTATCTCGGCTCACTGCAACCTCCGCCTCCGGGGTTCAAGAGATTCTCTCCTGCCTCAGCCTTCTGAGTAGCTGGGATTACAGGTGCCCACCACTACAGCCTGGTAAATTTTTGTATTTTTAGTAGAGATGTGCTTTCACCATGTTGGGCAGGCTGTTCTCGAACTCCTGACCTCAGGTGATCCACCCTCCTAGGCCTCCCAAAGTGCTGGAATTACAGGCGTGAGCTACCACACTGGGCCCACTTTGCCTTTCCATAATATCACATTTGAAATCAGAAAAAGTAATTACTAGCCAGGCACAGAGGCTCATGCCTGTAATCCCAGCTCTTTGGGAGGCCAAGGCAGGAGGATCACTTAGGGCCAAGAGTTCAAGATCACAGGGGCCACAGGGAAAGCATCAGGGTTGGTCAGAAGGCCGAGGGGGAGGGGGATCGTGGGTGAGAGACCTGACGGTGGCTTTCCAGGGAAGGCACAGGTGAGGCTGGGTAAGCAGGCTTAGGGTTGGCTGCTGGGATAATTTCAGCAGGCTCTGGAGCCTGGGGCTGTAACTGGTCATCTGGTACCTGGCCTGGGTGACAAGGGCAGGTGGATGGTGGCTAGAGTGTGAGAACCCACAAAGGAGAGCGAGACCCCATCTCTACCAAAAATTTAAAATCAGCCAGGCGTGGTGGTGCACACCTGTAATCCCAGCTACTCAGGAGGCTGAGGCAGGAGGATTGCTTGAGCCCAGGAGGTTGAGGCTGCAGTGAGCCAAGATCTCACCACTTCACTCTAGCCTGGATGATAGAGCGAGACTCTGTCTCCAAAAAGAAAAAAAGATTGCCAGCATTTCTTTTCCAGGGCATGGGTTTTAGAGTCACTGGGAGTGTGGTTTGAAAATGTCTTCAACTACTTATCTCAGGCAAATCCTCCAATCTGCGTCTCAGCCTCTTTATTTGCCAAAAGGAGCGATAACCCCAGCGTCATCACAGAGTTGTGGTGAGGCCACCCTGGGATAATGTGTGTGAGAGGCCAGCACAGACAGGCCAGGGAAGCGAGCAGCAAGAGTCAGCTGTCACTTCCATCAAGCAGGAACCAAGCTGGGCAGGACACAGCTGCTGACACCACCCAAAGCCCAAGGGTTGTGTGTCTGTGTTGCAGAGTTGGGGCCTTTTTTTTTTTTTTTTTGAGATGGAGTCTCACTCTGTCGCCCAGGCTGGAGTGCAGTGGTGAGATCTTGGCTCACTGCAATCTCTGCCTCCTGGGTTCAAGCGATTCTCCTACCTCGGCCTCTGGAATAGCTGGGATTACTGTCACCTACCATCACACCCGGCTAATTTTTGTATTTTTAGTAAAGACATGGTTTCACCATGTTGGTGAGGCTGGTCTTGAACTCCTGACGTCAGGTGATCTGCCTGCCTTGGCCTCTCAGCATGCTCAGATTACAGGTGTGAGCCACCGCCCCTGGCCTGGTTGGGGCCTTTCTTGGAGACCCTGTGCTCCGGAACAAACTCTTTTGTGATGCTTTTCTATGTAGAAATAGTCTGTGAGAGCCAAGCACTGCCAAGCACAGCCCACTTAGACCACTGAATGTACAGCTAAAACACTAAGGCCCAGAAAGGGGCCTCGGCCTCCCAAAGACACACAGCAAGTTGGAGCAGAGCCAGAGCGAGGATGCAAGGCCTGGACTCCCGCCCGGTGCCCTCTGCAAAGCCACGCCCCAGGAGGCTGGTCTCCACTTCGTCCGCTAAGGACACAGCCCAGCCCAGCTGGGTCGGGCCGGCCTCCTCGCTCCTGCCCAGGGCCGCGTGTTGTTTCCGCCTTCACACTCAGCCATGTCTGTAGGAGACTGTCTGCGCCCCCACCTGTCTGAGCCTTTTTGTCTTTTTCTTTCCTGTATTCAGATGCTTTGACATCTGAGGCCTCGACCCCAGAGAGACAGCTCCTCCCAGGGCGAGCCGATGCCTAAAGACAGTAAGCAGCTCACCTGTGAACACACCGTTCATCTACAAACCAATCCAGAGCCCATTCCCTGACCCCTCCTCTATGGGGCTGTCACTCTCTGCCACCACGCGGCTGACCTCATCACACAGGGCCAGGTACCAGATAACCAGGGACAGCCCCCAGGCCCTGGAGCCTGCTGAAATTATCCCAACAGCCAACCCTAAGCCTGCTCACCCTGCCTCGCCTGCTCCTTCCTGTGAAAACCATCATCAAGGCTCTCACCCACGTCTGCCCCCTCCTCTCCCTCCTGACCATCTCACCCAATCTCCCTCCTCCTTGGTCTCCTGACCAACCTTGATGTGTCCCCGTGGCGTGTCCTGCCCCATCTTCTTGGGATCTGTGAGTAACAGGTGATCTTTTCCATGGCAATTGTCTCCTGATCTGCTGGGCTCACTGCACCTCAAGTTTCCTACGAATCCTCTCTATCTTCCAACAGCCTGATGCCGGGACCCTGGCCCTGCTGGTTTCAGCATCCGCAGCACCAGGGGCAGGAGCAGGCACAGTGCAGGGAGTGACCGAATAGGCAAAACAACTCATTCGAACCCTAGTGAGACAAAGCACTTGGCATAAACATCGAAGACAAATATCACAGCCACCAAAGGCGAGGTTTGGGGCCAGGTTTCCCCAGGTTCAAAGCTCGGGCCTTCCACCACTCGGTATCATTGTGCACAGCGAGTGACGTCACTTCCAAGTCACAGCCTCTGCTTCAGGAAACAGGCTCAGGGCTACAGCCTGCTTCTGCACCAGTGACTGGGTGGTAAGTGCCTGGTGTGTTTGAGAAGTGTGGAAATGGCACTTTTTTTTCTTTTTTGACACAGAGTTTTGCTTTTATTGCCCAGGCTGGGGTGCGGTGGGGCATTCTCAGCTCACTGCAACTTCCACCTCCTGGGTTCAAACGATTCTCCTAACTCAGCCTCCTGGGTAGCTAGGATTACAGGTGCCTGCCACCATGGCTGGGTAATTTTTATATTTTTAGTAGAGACAAGGTTTCACCATGTTGCCCAGGCTGGTTGCTCAAACTCCTGACCTTAAGTGATCCACCCCCACCTCATCCTCCCAAAGTGCTGGGATTACACCAGCCGAAAATTTCACTTCTTGGTAATGTCATTTTTATCCTGACACGGCCTTCATCAAGTCCCTTCTCTGGACCTGGCCCTGGCTGGGTCCCTCCCTTAGAAATGGTCAGGCCACAGGGGCAACAGGCAGTAAGCACAATGTCTACCTTCTGCAACAGGTGCAGCAATGACAGATGAACTGGGGTTGGGGCTGGTCCCCAGCCGCCTCACACCCTGGTGAATCTCACAATCCTCCCACCAGCTCTGCACATAGCTTTCCTCCACTGGACCGTTCTTCCTTGTACCCTCAATCTCCTAATGACCCTTTCAGGCTCATCGTGACACCCACCACCTCCACCCCTTCCTCCTCTGGGCTCCTGTGGCCTCTGTGCAATCTGAATCTTGAAGCATGTGCCTCCCTGTGCTGTAATCCTCTGCTCACAGGTCTGTTTCCATGGGGGGCTCTGAGCTCCTGGAGGGCGCGTCTGGGTGCTGTCGTCTTGGAGTCTCGAGCGCCCAGGAGGGCCCGGCAGGCAGGTCGCCCTCTGTGAGTACTCCTATGCCTGTCGAGCATTCATTCACTCACCAAGCAGCTAGTGAGCGCCACCTCTGGGCCGGGCGCTGTTCTAGGTGCTGAAGATGTGGCTGGAGGAGGATGGACAAGGTCCTGCTCACAGCCTCAAGGGGGAAGGACACAAAGTGAGTAATTATCATGGATTTGAAAAGGAAGGGAGGCATGTCAGAGGAACTGGAAGCCAAGTGTGCTGACTCACTCCTGTAACCCCAGCACTTTGGGGGGCCAAAGCAGGGGGATCACTTGAGTCTAGGAGTTTGAGACCAGGTAACACTGCGTAACATAGTGAGACTCCCTATCTCCTAAAATTTTTTTGAAATTAGCTGGGCATGGTGGCCTGCTTCTGTGGTCCCAGCTACTCTGGAGGCTGAGGCAGGAAGACAGCTTGAGCCAGGGAATCTGAGGCTGCAGTGAGCTATGAACGCACCACTGCATTCCAGCCTGGATGACAGAGCAAGACCCTGTCTCAACAAACAAACAAACAAATGCTCCCGAGCCTGCCAGGTCCACCATGAAGAGCCTCCCCACGTGCACCTCCTTCACCAGGTCTGTGCTGCGGCTCCGCTGGTACACGGTGACCTGCAGCACAGCGTGGGAGCGGGACGATGTCTGGTTGGCCGTGGGCTCCTGTGTGCGCTGCCGGTTGCTTTTCGTGAGGAGCTGCATGATTTGAGGACAGAGGCAGAGGCAAGCAGGAGGTCAGGGGCCACATGTGCCCTCCAGGGACATCTGGGCAAGAGAAGGAGCTGTGGGGCTCCCGAGGCTGGGATACTTACAGCAGGACCCTGTCAGGTGAAAGCAGCTTCTGGTGTGCAGCAAGAACTGATCGACTCCTTGAGCCAACTTGAAAGAAATGGCAGATTGCTGACACTCACACTGCCCCCTCTCCTTCTTCTTCCCATGGCAGACATCACCAATGGATTGCCCACCTCTTCTTCAGAGCCCAGAGCAGCCCCAGGACCCTTTTCAGTACAGAACTCTAGCCAGTTATACTGATTTGCTGGAGATGGCAGATGGGCTGAAACCCGTTTGCCATGCATGCAATTTTAAAAATCATGCACAATGAGCCTCTGCTGAGCACCTACTGTGTGCTCGCCTCAGGCCAGGATTATGGAGCATATATGGAGAGAAAAGTGGGGCATCACTGTTGTTAAAGAACAGAGCCAGCCAGGCCATGGCTCACACCTGTAATCCCAGCCCTTTGGGAGGCCAAGGCGGGCAGATCACGAGGTCAAGAAATCAAGACCATCCTGGTCAACGTGGTGATACCCAGTCTCTACTCAAAATACAGAAATTAGCTAACATGGTGGTGAGTGCCTGTAGTTCCAGCTACACAGGGTGCTGAAGCAGGAGAATCTCTTGAAACTGGGAGGCGGAGATGGCAGTGAGTCAAGATTGTGCCACTACACTCCAGACTGGCGACAGAGTGAGACTCTGTCTCAACAAAACAAAACAAAACGAAAGAACAGAGCCAGGTACATTGGATCACACCTGTAATCCCAGCACTTGGAGAGGACAAGGTAGATGGATCACTTGAGCCCAGGAATCTGAGACCAGCCTGGGCAACATGGCATTATACTATCTTTACAAAAAAAATTAAATTAAATCAAATATTACCCAGGTATGGTGGCAGGTGTCTGTAGTTTTAGCTACTCAGAAGGCTGAGGCAGGGCCAGGTGCAGTGGCTCATGCCTGTAATCTTCACTTTGGGAGGCTGAGGTGAGTGGATCACTTGAGGTCACGAGTTCATAACCAGCCTGGCCAACATGGTGAAACACCACCTCTACTAAAAATACAAAAAAAATAGCCAGGCATGGTGGCAGGCACCTGAAATCCCAGCTACTTGGAAGGCTGAGGCAGGAGAATTCTTTGAACCCAGGAGGTGGAGGTGGAAGATCTTGCTTGCAGACCCAAGATCACATCACTGCACTCCAGCCTGGATGAGAGAGCAAGACACCGTCTCAAAAAAAGAAGAAAATAATAAAAAGAAGGTGGAGACAGGAAGATCACTTGAGCTCAGGAGTTCAAAGCTGTAGTGAACTATGATTGTGCCACTGCATGCCAGCCTGGGCAACAGAGCAAGATTCTGTCTCAAAAAAAGAAAAAACAGAAAACAAGAGTAAGCCAGAAGGCTGACCCACAACGCAAGAGCCTGAGGGATGATGGTGAGGGCCTGTGGATGCTGGCGCCAGCATGGCGGGAGCACATGGTCATTAGGTCTGAGGCTGGGTCTACGCTGATTCTGGAGGCCAGAGGGAACCGTTGAAGGTGTTGTGAGCAAACAGATGCCCAGCCAGATCTGTCAGGAAGCCCAGGCTGCCAGTAGTGTGGGGCGTGGCTAAGAGCAGAGAGGGAAGGAAAGCCAGACATCGGGAAGATGTTTCCAGTTTCCATGCCCTTGCTACATGAGCAATTCTTGGGATCAGGGGTGGCAAACGGGTTCCAATCGGAGCCGGCTCAGAGGGTTGTGACTGCCTGAAGTGCTGTGGGGTTTCTGGGGTTTTTTTTTTTTTTTTTTTTGAGGCAGTCTCACTCTATCACCCAGGCTGGAGTGCAGTAGTACAATCTCGGCTCACTGCAACCTCTACCTCCCAGGTTCAAGTGATTCTCATGCGTTAACCTCCCGAGTAGCTGGGATTACCCACACCTGGCTAATTTTTTTTGTATTTTTAGTAGAGTCTCACTGTGTTGCCAGGCTGGAGTGCAATGGCTCAAACTTGTGAGCTCAGGCAGTCCATTCACCTGGACCTCCCAAAGTACTGGGATGACAGGTGTGAGCCACCGCGCCCAGCCCTGGAGTGCTGTGTTGAAAAGGACCCTGAGCCTGCGTCTGGAGACAGAGGGAAGAGTGTGTGCTCCGTCAGTGATGGCGCCCTGAGCACCAGGCAGGAGGCCAGAGGTAAGGATGCCAACCCCCCGATCGAGTCCATGCTTGGAAACAACATGGGAACTGCGAGTCTGTCCCTGTGCAGTGAACCTGAAGGAGGACCTTGTGAGCTCTGGCACGTGTGTGGCTACAGTGGCTCAGCCACGTCTCCTTCCATGAGCCCCTGTGACCCTCACCTCATGGGCATTTGAGGTAGAGAACTCCGTGATGCCTGTAATCTGGATGCTGCCCCTGGAATCTTCCCTGAGGTCCAGAAACCCCGAGGATGGGTTCAGGAGGTCCCGGATCACTTCATTATAAATCTGAGGAGGAACAGAAAGGCTGGGAGCAAAGTAGCTTTGGCACAAAATAATTACAAGAACTGGCCAGGTGCTGTGGCTCTCACTTGTAATCCCAGAACTTCGGGAGGCCGAGGTGGACGGATCACGAGGTCAGGAGTTCGAGACCAACATGGCCAACATGGTATAACCCCATCTCTACTGAAATACAAAAATTAGCTGGGTGTGGTGACAGACACCTGTCATCCCAGCTACTGGGGAGGCTGAGGCAGGAGAATCTCTTGAACCTGGGAGGCAGAGTTTGCAGTGAGCCAAGATTGTGCCACTGCACTCCAGCCTAGGTGACACAGCAGCAAGGTTCCATCTCAAAAAAGAATTACAACTTAGCACTGGGCTTTGAACTTCCAGAGAAATCTCAGCCCTGGGGACTGGAGCTTTCCACGAGGTCACTTGGCCTCTGGGGTAACACGCAGTGCTGAGGATGTCACACACACAGGTGTGTTTCGTCTGGTGCCATCATGCTCATTTTGCAGACAAGGCAACTGAGACAGGTGGCGGGCTCACCTCAAGGTAAGACATGGACACGCTGTAGTCCGCGCTGTCCCGGGTCTCCTCAGTGGCCTGGAAGAGGTCAGTGAAGGTCTGCAGGTAGATGCCGGGCTCCGCATCCATACCCAGCATGGTGTGGGTCTTCCCTGCACCTGGAAGAGGAGCGGAGACACTCGCCAGGGTTGGGGGACTTGGAGGTGGGCTCCACCTGGAAATGCTGGCCATTAAAAGACAGAGAGCTGGGCGTGGTGGCTCACACCTGTAATCCCAGCACTTTGGTAGGCTGAGGTGGGTGTATCACCTGAGGTCAGGAGTTCAAGACTAGCCTGACCAACATGGTGAAACCCTATCTCTACTAAAAATACAAAAATCAGCTGGGTGTGGTGGCGCATGTCTGTGATCCCAGCTACTCGGAAGGCTGAGGCAGGAGAATCACTTGAATCCGGGAGGTGGCAGTTTCAGTGAGCTGAGATTGAGCCATTGCACTCCAGCCTAGGCAAGAAGAGTGAAACTCCATCTCAAAAAACAAAAGAGAGAGCTGGGTGTGGTGGCTCACACCTGTCATCTCAAACACTTTGAGAGGTTGAGGCGGGTGTATCGTTTGAGCTCAGGAGTTCAAAACTAGCTTGGGCAAACTGGTAAAGCCCTATCTCTGCAAAAAATGCGAAAATTAGCTGGGTATGGTGGAACACACCTGTAGTCCCAGCTACTCAGGAGGCTGAGGTGGGAGAATCACTTGAGCCCAGCAGGTCGAGGCTGCAGTGAGCTATGACCGCACAACTGTACTACAGCCTGAGCAACAGAGTGAAACCTTGTCTCAAAAGAAAAAAGAGGTTGGGTGCAGTGGCTCACACCTGTAATCCCAGCACTTCGGGAGGCCGAGCGGGTGGATCACTTGAGGTAAAGAGTTCAAGACCATCCTAGCCAACATGGTGAAACCCTGTCTCTACTAAAAATTCAAAAATTAGCCGGGCATGGTGGCACGTGCCTGTAATCTCAGCTACTCAGGAGGCTGAGGCAGGAGAATTGCTTGAACCCGGGAGGTGGAGGTTGCAGTGAGCTGAGATTGCACCACTGCACTCCAGCCTGGACGACAGAGCTAACTCCACCCCCGCCCCCTACCAAAAAAAAGAAAGAAGAAAAAAAGAAGAGTACCAGGCTGGGCATGGTGGCTCATGCCTCTAATCCTAGAATTTAGGGAGGCAGAGACAAAAGGGTCACTTGAGCCCAGGAGTTTGAGATAAGCCTGGGCAGCACAAGGAGACCTTGTTTCTACCAAAAATACAAAAGGTAGCTGGGCATGGTAGTACATGCCTGCAGTCCCAGCTACTTGGCAGGCTGAGGTGGGAGGATCACTTGGGCCTGGGAGGTTGAGACTGCAGTGAGCTGTGACTGAGTCACTACACTCCAGTCTGGGTGACAGAGTGAGACTCTGCTGTCATAGTCCCCAGTTGCTCCTGGGACGCTGCCCTGGACGGTACCTGAGGGGCCATAGGCAAACACTATCACGTTGTATCCAGAGATGACGCCTTCCACCAAATGCTGGATGGTGGCACCATACACATCTTCCTGCAGAGAGACAGAGGACAGACAGTCACCCGGACAGTCACAGTCAGGGGGCCTGGCTGCTTGGAGAGGACAGGTGTGTGGTGTTGCACAAGTTCCAATCCCTCCTGAGGACCACATTTGGCCATACTCAGGAGAGGGAAGGCTAAAAAGAGCATGGGCATTGGATATTCCTGAGTTCTGTCCAGTCCTGCAGGCGTAACTTTGGGTGCACTGCCCTGGCTGTGCTGAGCCTCACGAGGTGAGGCAAGGCTGGCCTTGCAAGGTGGTTTTGAGGGACTAAATGAGAAGGTATATGATGGCTCCCATTGTGGGACCTGCCACGAATTAGGCCGTAAACACATGTGAGTTTTCCCACAGCTTCTCTATGAATTGAGAGAAACCAAAAAGAATACAGAGGCCGGGCACAGAGGCTCCCACCTGGAATCCCAGCGCTTTGGGAGGCCAAGGTGGGCGGATCACCCAAAGTCAGGAGTTCGAGACCAGCCCAGCCAATATGATGAAATCCCATCTCTACTAAAAATACAAAAATTAGAAGGGTATGGTGGTATGCATCTGTTGTCCCAGCTACTTGGGAGGCTGAGGCACAAAAATCACTTGAACCCAGGAGGCAGAGGTTGCAGTGTGCTGAGATCACACCACTGCACTCCAGCCTCAGCAAAAGAGTGAGACTTCATCTCAAAAAAAAAAAGAAAAATGCCAGGCGCGGTGGCTCATGACTGTAATCCCAGCACTCTGGAGGCCAAGGTGGGCAGATCACCTGAGGCTGGGAGTTAGAGACCAACCTGACTAACATGGAGAAACCCCATCTCTACTAAAGGTGGTAGGAACACTTGGGTGTCGTGGCATATGCCTGTAATCCCAGCTACTCTGGAGGCTAAGGCAAGAGAATCCTGTGAACCCAGGAGGCAGAGGTTGTGGTGAGCCGAGATCGCATCATTGCACTCCAGCCTGGGCAACGAGAGTGAAACTCCATCTCAAAAAAAAAAAAAAAAAAGCAAGGCATGGTGGTACAGGCTTGTAGTCTCAGGTGCTTAGGAGACTGAGGCAGGAGGATTGCTTGAGGCTGACAGTTCAGACTGCAATGAGCTGTGATGGCACAACTGCACTCCATTCTGGGCCACAGAGCAAGATCCTATATCAGAAAAGGAGAAAGAACAGAAGAGGGCCGGGTGCAGTGGCTCATGCCTGTAATCCCAGCACTTTGGAAGCCTGAGGCGAGTGGATCACAAGGTCAGGAGTTTGAGACCAGCCTGGTCAATATGGTGAAACCCCATCTCTACTAAAAACACACAAAAAATTAACTGGGTGTAGTGGCACATGCTTATAATCCCAGCTACTCAGGAGGCTGAGGCAGGAGAATCACTTGAACCTGGGAGGCTGTGGTCGCAGTGAGCTAAGATTGCACCACTGCACTCTGGCCTGGGAAACAGAGTGAGACTCTGTCAGAAAGAAAGAAAAGAAAGAAAGAAAGGGAAAGAAAAGGAAAGAAGGAAGGAAGAAAAAAAGGAAGGAAGGTGGGCGGGACGGAGGGAAGGAAGGTGGGTGGGAAGGAAGGGGAAAAAAAGAGAAGAGAAGAGAGAAGAAAAGAGAAAAGAGTAGAAAGGAGAAAGAGAGTGGTGAATTCAGCAAAGAGCTGGAAGATGGCAACAGACTTGGGGGTCTGGAAAGAGCACCATGACTCCTCTTTCTGAGACAGAACTGGGACAAGGAAGTAAAAGTTGCAGGCTGGCAGAAGTTGACATAGGCAGCAGTACCCAGCAATAGGAGTATAGGTAGTGATCTCCCTGTCTACCGGGGCATTTAAGCAAAGATACCTCCAGGGCCGGTGCATGAGGGTATGTAGGTTTGGCTGCACTTGACAGAAGCAGCAGTCCCTTCCTCTGCATCTCTGGCACCCCCTCTGGGGCCTTTATCTCATTAAAAGTCCTGGAAGCCCTGGCTGGTCGCTGAGCTTGCAGAAGGACGAGGCCATTCCTGTGCCTGGGCTGCACGAGCTCCGAGGCCAGCACTGCTCACCTCTGGTATTTGGACATACGCGGCTGGGACCGAGTCCTGTGTCCGCAGCCCTCTAGCTATAGATTCGGCAGGGTGTGCCAGGCTCTGAACACAGCACTTGGTGTGTCGTAGCCACTCAGTAAGTGTGGTTTTGTGTGTGTGTTGAGACAGGGCCTTGTCTGTCACCAGGCTAGAGTGCAGCGGCGCAATCACAGCTAACTGAGGCCTTGAACTCCTGGGCTCAAGAGATACTCCCACCTCTGACCTCAGCTTCCCAAGTTGCTGGGACTTACAGGCATGTGCCACAATGCCCAGCTAATTAAAAATAAAATTATAAAATAAACTTTTTTTATACAGATAAGGTCTCTCTCTGTCACCCGGGCTGACATAGAGTCCAATGTGTGAGGACTACAGGCACGAACCACTGCATTTGGCCTTAATAAATATCAACGATCGAGCCCCTGCAACTTTCTGTGCGTTCAGATCTTGAGAGTGAGAGAAGTTATTTTCTGAGACAGCAGCTGGAGCTGCCATTGCCGAATGAATCGTGCTCTATCTTCACACTGAGTCCTGAATCCAGGGGTAAGCTCCTGGCGCCAACAGGTGACCCAGGTATTCTAAGCAGGCGCATTTCATGCACCCAGCATGCTTCCCAAGAGGCTCTCCATGTGAATTCAGCAGCCAGGGGCCAGTGGAAAGACAAGAGATGACTCGGGTGGTAGATTAAAGACAGCCATAGCTTCTTTGCCACTTCACTGGGAAGCTGAGTCTCATTCTCCTCCCCTTGAACCTGGCCAGGCTTAGGACTGGCTTGGCCAGCAAAGGGTGGCAGAGACAAGGCCATGCCTTCAAGATGCCTGACAGCTTCCACCTGGCCCTCTTGGAGCCCCCAGGCCACCATGCTTTGAAGAGGCTCAAGCCACACAGAAGAGCCACCTGTAGTTTCTCCCGTGGACAGTCCCAGTGGAACTCCAAGCCATCTGCACATCCACTGATAGCCATGTGAACAGACCACTGTGGACACATGGCCCAGATGACATCAACCCCCTGACATCAGATTGCAGCCAAGTGGGAATCTGCCCAGCAGGTCCCGGTCACCTCACAGAACTGTGAAAGACGATTATCAATGACAGTTCTAAGCCAATCGGCTTTGGAGTGATTTGTTCTGCCAACCATCTTTGATTACTAGGGGACAGCTGTGCACCCCTGGGGCCTATGGCTTCTCACATCTGGGATTACAGTGGCTCACACCTGTAATCCCAGCACCTTGGGAGGCTGAGGCAGGCAGATCACTTGAGGTCGGGAGTTCAAAACCAGCTTGGCCAACATGGTAAAACCCCAACTCCACTAAAAATACAAAAATTAGCCGGGCGTGGTGGCAGGCGCCTGTAATCCCAGCTACTTGGGAGGCTGAGGCAAAATTGCTTGAACCAGGAGGTGGAGGTTGCAGTGAGCCGAGATGTACCATTGCACTCTAGCCTAGATGATGGAGTGAGACGCTGTTTCAAAAAAAAATAAATAAGTGGGGTGCAGAGGGCACAGGAGCCCTGATTTTACCCTTCACCACTGTAAGGGAAGTCACTTAGCTGTAGGGCCTGGAGGAAGCCTGAAATCCTCTGTCGGGTTTTGTCTTAGGGCCAAACATCCCCTGACCTCTCACCCTGGTGATGGGTCTGTCGCTTCTCCTTCAGGAGGCCAGTGTTCAAATCCCACCTACCCCACTCAGCAAGGGCTGCCATTCACTCCATCACCCCTCCCTGGGTCCTGGCTCCTCTCTGTGACCCCCCTCCCAGATGGGGGTCAGGTGACGAATTGACAGCATTTGTCCCTAGTAAAGGGTGGTGACCTGGGGGACTAGGAGGGATTGTGACCTGACTCTGGGTCCAAATGCTCAGCTCTGGGCCCCACCACGCAGTCTCTCGTATGGTGCTTCTTCTGTGAAATGGGCACAATTAAGCCTCTGTCCGGATCCCTGTCCCTCTGGCTCTCTCCCCCGAGGTCTAGCGTCCGGCCCCTCCGCAGGCCCTCGCGGACACCATGAGTGCTTACAGCATGCTCGCTTCTCCTTTTGCTATGGTCTGCCCTCCATGCGGGGATGTGGGTGAGCGGGCAGGGCTGCACTGTAGCCCCACGGAACACAGGGCCGCTCTGTGGAATGAAGGACTGAGTGCATGAATGCAAAGCCACAAGCTGGCGGTTACTGCACTGTGAAGGGTCTCCTGCTGCCACCCCCGGGGAGAGCTTTCAGTGAAGGGTCTCCCCCTGCCGTCCCCGGGGTGAGCTTTCAGTGAGGGGTCTCCCGTTGCTGCCCCCGGGGTGAGCTTTCAGTGAAGAGTCTCCCCCTGCCACCCCCTGGGTAAGCTTTCTGTGAAGGGTCTCCCCCTGCCGCCCCCAGGGGGGGTGAGCTTTCTGTGAAGGGTCTCTCGCTGCTGCCCCTGGGATAGGCTTCTGCACAGTCTCCTTGTCCCCAGGGAGACCCCTGTGAGAAGACAGGGCTGAGACTGCCTGGCCGCTATGTCCTCGCCAGGGTCTCTAGCCCCAGAGGGGGACGCAGGGACAGCAGGGGCAGGTGGTTAAACCTGAGTTGTGTGCTGGTCGAACACCCTGTCGAAGATGAAGGTCCCCTCCCGGGACCGGTGCGTGTGTGGCGCGTCCTCCGGGTCCTCGCCGTGGTCCATGAGCACCACCATCTGTGAGCAGTGAGCCGGCCAGGCTGGTCAGGATAGGTCAGGATGGGGACCCTGGAGAGACCCCAGGCCTGGCACCCACCCTGGATCCCTCCAAGGGGCTTGGTCCAGGTCCAGGTCCAGGTCCAGGAAGGGCTGCGGGCTTCTGTGCTTGAGTCAGGCACCCACATCACCGCCCAGCACCCTCTCCACTTGCTTCTGAGGAGCACCGTTTACCACTACTGCACCGACACTCACACTCACACCCCATAAATGCTGCCTTGGTCAAACCACATCGAGGACAGTGGCCCAGCACCCACCAGCCTCGCTCAGGCGCCAGGACTTCAGGCACCACTGCTCCCAATACTGGCAGGCGGCCCTGGGCCCCACCAAGCCAAACCCTTTGATGATCCCATGGGTCAGGGATGGGAAGGGATGGGAAGGGCCGAGCTGGTGCCTAGCCGCTGTGCTCAGGGTCTCTGCACATGAACCTGAGTGTTTGCACTCTTAGCCCTGCCTCTTGTGGCTCACCAGGGCTGAGCTAGACACAGGAAACAGGAGAACAAAGGACTGAGCTGGGCGTGGTGGTTCACATCTGCAATCCCAGCATGCTGGGAGGCCAAGGCGTGTGGGTCACTTGAGGTCAGAGTTCGAGACCAGCTTGGCCAATATAAAATCCCGGCTCTACTAAAAATACAAAAAGTTAGCCAGATGTGGTGGTGCATGCCTGTAATCTCAGCTGCTTACGAGGCTGAGGCAGGAGAATCACTTGAACCCAGGAAGTGGAAGTTGCAGTGAGTCGACGCCATCTCAAAAAAAAAAAAAAAAAAAAAAAAATTAAAATTAGCCAGGCATAGTGGTGCATGCCTGTTGTCCCAGCTGCACGGGAGGCTGAGGCAGGAAGATCGCTTGAGTCCAGGACTTCAGGCTGCATGCAGTGAGCTGTGATCCCATAACTGCACTCCAGCCTGGGCCACAGAGTGAGACCTCGACTCAAAAATAAAGGACTCAGCCAAGTTCCCCAGTCCTGCTGTTTATTTTTCTGAGTACCTGGTCGCCCCCAGGGCCATCTCATATAAATACCTAACTATGACACAAAGTGTATTAGGGTCCCTGGGGATAGACAGGTTCAAAGGAGCCTTTCCCAGGGAATTGGGAGGAGGGGAAACAGGGCAATTAGAAACCAAATTCAACCTCAGCTGGTTAATCCACCAAGGAGCTCCCTGGCTGGGAGGAACTTGGGGACCCCAGTGGCCAAGAGGAGCCATGGGGTCTAGGGAGGTGCCACTGGGTTGTACCAAGCACCCCACCATCGACCAGCCCACCCCACCCCACCCCACCTGGGCTCACAGCTTTGGAAACCGAGGTCCCAGGAGACCAGGGCCAGCCAGCAGTTCTCAGGAGTCAGTTGCAGGGCTGAGTCCAGGTTCCTGGGGCTCTTTTGGCTTCTAGCCAGCACTTTTCCACATTGTAAGTGAACTCCCTTTTCTTTATGCTTTTGTCCTTCGAAAGATGGAGACGATGAAAAGACAGGATACCTCGGGGCAGCTCCTGTCCATATAGCCCCCAGCAAGTGCCGGCCATGGACCAGGCCTGAGCTGCAGAAGGAATCCGATGGGAAGAGGAAGCAGGAGGGCACTGGTGGTTAAGACAGCAGGCTTTGCCAGGCAAGGTGGCTCACATCTGTAACCCCAGCACTTTGGGAGACTGAGGCAAGTGGATCATCTGAGGTCAGGAGTTTGAGACCAGCCAGGCCAACGTGGTGAAACCCTGTGTCTGCTAAAAGTAAAAAAATTGGCTGGGCACGGTGGCTTATGCCTGTAGTCCCAGAACTTTGGGAGGCCAAGGCAGGCAGATCACTTGAGGTCAGGA
Source organism: Saimiri boliviensis (assembly GCF_048565385.1). NCBI lineage: Eukaryota > Metazoa > Chordata > Mammalia > Primates > Cebidae > Saimiri > Saimiri boliviensis. Next base: position 152,598,360 of record NC_133449.1, on the reverse strand, counting down.
GTTCAAAACCAGCTTGACCCACATGGTGAAACCCCATTTGTACTAAAAATACAAAAAATTATCCAGGCATGGTGGCACATTCCTGTAGTCCCAGCTACTGGGGAGGCTGAGGCAGGGGAATCACTCAAACCAAGCAGGTAGAGGTTGCAGTGAGCCGAGATCACATTATTGCACTCCAGCCTGGGTGACAAAGCAAGACTCTGTCCCAAAAAAAGAAAAAGAAAAAAGTTAGCCAGGCATGGTAATTCTCAGCTGTAATCCCAGCTACTCAGAAGGCTGAGGCAGGAGAATCACTTGTACCCGGGAGGTGGAGGTTGCAGTGACTGAGATCACACCACTGCACTCCAACCTAGGCCACAGAATGAGTCTGTCTCAAAAAAGAAAAAAAGAAAGCAGGCTCCAGGCTGGGCACAGTGGCTCACGCCTGTAATCCCAGCACTTTGGAAGGCGAAGGCAGGAGGATCATTTGAGGTCAGGAGATCAAGACCATTCTGGCCAACATGGTGAAACTCCTTCTCTAGTAAAAATACAAAAATTAGCCAGGCGTGGTGGTGGCATCTGTAGTCTCAGCTACTCAAGAGGCTGAGGCAGGAGAATCCTTTGAATCTGGGAGATGGCGGTTGCAGTGAGCCAAGACCATGCCACTGCACTCCAGCCTGGGTGACAGAGCGAGACGCCATCTCAAAAAAAAAAAAAGAAATCACCCAGGGACAACATAGGGAGACTCAAGAGGAGACCAGTTGCCCCCCACGATGAGGCTTTTGTGGGGACCAGTGATACCACTTTGAGGGTCACCGTCAATTCCAGCAAAGAACTATTAATTGCCTTAAGAGTTTTTATTTTATTTATTTATTCTTCAGCAACAGGGTCTGGAGTGTTGCCTGAAATGCAGTGGTGTGATCAGCTCATAGTAACCTCCAACTCCTGGGCCCGAGCCCACCTCTTGACTAACCTCCTGAGTAGCTAGGACCACAGGTGTGCACCACTACGCCTGGCGTTATTTGCCTGTTGTCAGTGTCAGCCACACCCCAGGACAGAGCCCCATCTGTGAGCTTGTGACAGCGGGGAGCCCTCTGAGCCCCAGTCTCACCTTGTTCCCGACTTTGTGGGCAATGACCGCAGCTCCCTCCTCCAGTTATGCATCGAGTGGGCAGATTCGAAGTGCCACCTGTGGGAGGCCACTGGGGCAGCTGCATGGGGCCTCCTCACCCTCAGGCCCCCAGCCCTGCAGCCCTGCCCTCCCTGGCCCTGTGGCTCTGGTATCTGCTCAATGAATCAGTAAAGCAGCAGCTCAGCCCCATGCCCCTCAGGCAAGGCTCCAACTTCGCGCCCTCAGGGCTGCCTATACCCCCAGCAAGACGTGGCCTCCTTCACTGAGCAATGGGGAGGTTGGGGCACAGAGCAGGAAATGCCTGCCCAAGGCCTCCCAACCAGCGAACCTACACCTCCCAGTCCTGCTACCTCCAGAAGGGACGCTGAGCTCCTTCAGAGAAAACTTCCCCTAGGGGAAACTATGGGCCTCGCTATCCCCCCTCCCTGTTCTGAGGGCCAGACCCCAGCCTCAGACCCACCCCAGCTGTACAGGAGCTGTGGCCCCTGGACGCTCCTTTCCACCACTGTAAAAGGGATACATGTTTTGGTAGAAACAACAGCTGAGGGGCGGTTACGCCTGGCATCTCTCCTTACCCAGCCATAGCACTGGGGCAAGTCCCCAGCTCAGCTCACCACTGTGCGGTGGACAGAGGCTCTGAGTCCCCCAACAGATAGCCTGGATCAGGCTGGGGAGGCTGGAGCCCGCATGCCCAGGTGCCAGCAGCATGGAGATTAGGGGCAGAGAGGGTATCTGGAGTCGGTGGGGAAGAACGGGGCAGCCAGGTCCCAGGGAGGGACAGTGGAGGAATAAATGGGGCCTCGTAACAGAAGGGTCACTATGGTGGCAGGTTGGGGAGGCAGCATTGGGCACTCACAGCGGGGGCAGCCAGGGGACAAGGGAGGGCACTCACACTGGGGGCAGCCAGGGGACGAGGGAGGGCACTCACCATAACTGGCTGGTCCTTGGGCTCTGTATCTATCAATGCCAGGCTGCCTGCGACCTGGTAGGAAGGGCCTGTGACCTGGTAGGAGGGTATGGGCAAGGGACACTGTGCAATCCCAGCAGAGGTGAGACCTGGCTGTGCTCAGCCCCACCCCACCCTGGTGACATCAGCTGGGCCTCAGGGGAGCTGGGCTGGCACCGCTCACGTGGTTGGGGCCCCAAGGAGCAGGATGGCCCTCCTGATCACATCTGCACACAGGGACAGCTACAGAGACAGCGGCGGCCTCTATCTCCACACTCACCATGGTAACCCCGGGTTTCCATGTGCCTCACCTGGTGCACATGAGCTGGCCTGACCCCCACCAGGATGCAGGTGGAGGGGCTGCCCTTCTTCTTTGCAGGGTGAGCACCTTGAGACCAGCAGAGACACTGCCCACTCCAGGGCCCCTCACACAGACACCAGGGTGGGCTTGGAACATTTCCCTTGAAGCAGACAAATGGCAGCAGCTGAAGCTTCACGCAGCAACTTCAACCGCAACTGTCGTTTCCAACAGTGATGACGTGTTTTTTTTTTTTGGTCTGTCATCCAGGCTGGAGTGCAAACTTCACCTCCTGGGTTCAAGCAAGTATCCTGCCTCAGCCTCCCGAGTAGCTCGGATTACAGGCATGCGCCACCACAACTGGCTAATGTTGTATTTTTAGCAGAGACAGGGTTTCATGTTGGCAGGCTGGTCTTGAACTCATCTCAGGTGATCCGCCCACCTTGGCCTCGCAAAGTACTGGAATGACAAGCGTGAGCCACCGCACCTGGCCTACAACCACATCGCTGATGCACTAGCCATGGTCTATGTGCCTTTCCCAGTCAGCGCTTGGATTGGCTATCACATGTATTAAATGCCTAAAGGTTGTGCTCAACGTTTCCACTGGAAGTCCGGGGGAGGTCACCGCACTGAACCTGCACCGCCAAGGCCGACTGTCCCCGCCAGGCTGTGTTAACCAGAGTGCAGGACGACAGTGCCCAGAGCCAGGGTCAGTGCCAAGCACAGAAAACCACTCCCGCAGTGAGAGATCACACCAAGATTGGGCCAGGCACGGCACAACCCCCCCCCCAAAAAAAGGGAAAAAAAGAAACCCCGCTAAGATCAGATCCATGCCATTCGGACCTCTCAGTCCAACTTCATGATTCCAACTACAAAGCTGAAAGGGCTCCGGGTCCATTCCTGGCAGGCGGGGCAACTCAAGCTCTCCCAAAAGCCACTGCCCTGTGCCTTTCCTGTATGCCCACTGGGGGGCAGGGGCAGCTCAGTTCAGAGGCCAGGGCATATGTTTGGCCACATCCATCTCTTCCTTGGTGTCCAGGTCCACGCTGTGCTGCAGGAAGCCCCTGCCAGGTGGATTCGGCAAGGAAGGGGCTGCCCCTCCAACATCCGCGTCCCACTCCTCTAGGCTCCAGTGTCTGACCAAGGCACTTGCCAGGAACACGTCCATGGGTCGCAACATTCCTGGCTGCCTCGGCCTCCTGAGACACAACCAAGGCAGTGCCTGCAGCAGAGGTCCCAAGCCCACCCTGATGTCCTCAGCCCGAAGCTCTGGGGACCCCGATACCCGGGAAGTCCCTAAACCGCAGGCCAGCTCTGGGAAATCCACATTGACCATAGCAAAGTGAAACCTAGCACAAAGTCTTCAGAAATTCTTTATTTACGAATTACATGAAACAATCACAACTAGTGCATTTAAAACAGTGAAAACTTATTAGAAGATCTGTTAAAAATTTGTCATATGGTAGAACTGTGTGCCTTTCTTTCCATGAAATCAGAAAAACTGTTTCTTGGCACACTAGAGTTTAAACGCATGGGTTTAAAGAGCATGAACGTAAACAGGAATTACTAATAAAATGTGCACTGAAGGGGCACAGGATAAACGGCGGGATCGCAACAACTCCAGAATTTTAAAAACGCAGATAAGAGAAACGTAACGCTCATAAAAAAGAAAATGCACCAAGGCACTCTCCTCATACCCAGGAAACCCAGCGGGACCCGAGGCTCCGGGCTGCTCCTCCAGGGTGGCAGGCGCCTGGGTACTCCGCCCTGTGAACTACAGCCCCATCGCCTTAGCTTTGTAATGGTCCCTTGGCTGTGAGTTCTGAATGCTGCCTCAGGTTCCACAAGTTGAAAAGCGGTGGATGAAAATGCTGGGTCACGGGTGCCAATGGGAAGTGAGACCCTGCAAACAGAAGGGGTTGAAACTCCCCCCTTGTGTGTGCTCCTTCCCAACAGGAAACCCGCTCAGTACAAGAGGACCGTGTATAAGTGGGCAGAACTGACCATTCTCAACACACGTTTCCCAACGTGTCTAACGCCAAGGAAAGGCCACAGGGTTCTCACCAGGGAAAATGACCAGCACCTTTCACAGAAAACAGCGGAGCGGAACGGAAGAGACTGTGGCGTGACTGACCAGCAAACTGCTGGACGCAGGGCGGCCGAGTGTGCCCGACGACCAGATGGGACGGCTGGCTTGGCAAGCAGGCACCCGCCACTGAGGGAGGCAGGCAACAGGTTCAAGGTCGCTATCTACATTCAGAGAGGAGAAAGACGGCTTTTTCATACAAGTTTGCTTTTATTTCCACGTTCAACCTGTGGAGAAAACTGGCCACAACCTGCACGGTGGGGGTATGAGGCGTGGCAGTGCCCTCCCGGCGGATCTCCGGGACATGTCCAGCACTGCGCGCGATGGGGACGCAAGTCCTTCAACGGAAATGCCGCTCAGCTGTGGGTGGGCACCGTGGAAACACCACTGGCTGCGGAAGAAGGTGCTGCCGGTGACGCTGCTAGAGCCAACGCAGGTGGTTCCGACAGAAAACCCCAAACAAGAAAGAAGTGGAAGTGGTGCCTTAAAACCCCCCACTGCAGACACCAGGGGCTGAAAGGCACAAAAACGTGTCGCAATGGCAGAATCCCAGGCGTGGTCACAGTCCAGAGCACAGGGAGGTGGTGGGAGTCGAGCAGGCTTCCTGCAGGGTTCCGCTCCACACCACATGCGCTGTAATGCAAGAGGAACCTCGCTCACGCTCTGTCCTGCAGCTCAGCGTGGGAGCGCCAGGCGGGGTCAGCTCAGTGGCTCCATCCCCTGGACCGGCAGGCATGGCGGCTCTAATAGCACCAACTGAAAAGGCTGAGGGGCTGCTGAATATCGCCTTGGGGCTGACGTTGAGTCCGGCAACAGGAGTCGCCTTGGCCACAGAGAGCTGAGCCTGTGTGCCACCACCACTCACTCATGGTCCCGCCCTGGGGACAGCCACCAGGCCATCCTCAGGTACCGCCAAGTCCCAGGGACTTAAGCCTTCTGTCCCACACATGCCTGCGCTGTGAGGCGTGGAGGCCCCGAGGACTCAGGAGCTCCCCAACCCCTGACGTGGAAGGCTTGTCTCGGAACAGGCTGGTGGCTGCCGGAACCAGAGTTGCAGCTGCACACACCAGCGTTTTTTTCTGGTGGAAACACCACGGCCGCTATTAGCAAAGGTGTTGGAAAATGGCCAGGCACAGCCACCCTCCTCTTCCTAGCACCTGGCTACGGTGCCTCCCTCACCCAGCACTGCCCGAAAGGCACCATCTGCGATGCAGTCAGAGGGCACAGCCAAGGCCAGGTCGGCACCAACTCCACATTTCACACAAGGCTCAGCTAACCCTGAGCACGTAACAGCGGGGCTTCACCCCTGCCTTAAAGGAGGTGCTTTCTCAGTGAGAACAGAAGCAGTGTGAGAGGAGCCAAGCAGACCCCCATCACACCTTCCCACAGACGCTCACCACAGAGCTCCCCGGTCACTCCTGATTCCCAAGGGGGATGATTTCTTCAGTGACAAAGAATTCTATGGTCTCCTCTTCCCAGTCGTCCACGTTGCTGTCCAGCTCGTCAGTGTCCACCCCTGAGGGGACAAAGGGCAAGGGTCACCCATAGGGGCAGATGCAGAGAGGCACCGCCGAGGCCAGTGGGAAGAACATAGGAATTCGTGTCCACTGGGGCCCATGGCGGCGGAAGGGCCAGCTGGTGACTGAGGGATCTCAAAGTTACCTCCTCGCAGCTCCAGGCGCTCGTTTTTCTGCTCCATATAGAGCTCCTGGGCCATCTTTCGGTACTTCCGGAAGTCTTCCATCATGGTGCGCCTTCTCTCCACCAATTCCTACGCACGGGGCGGGGGGGAAGCCACAGAACTGCTGACACCTGCCTCGCCGTTGCGAAGAGCACACACCCGGGGACAGAGCCAGGAAAATGGCATTTGGAGGTGCTCAGGCAGGAATGGCAGTCCGTGCGTTCTCATTTCCCCCCAACGCCGCCCCCGCCCACGGAATAGCAGTGAGGCCGCCAACTCCAAGCCCCCGTGCCAGCCCCAGTCCCCTACTGCATCCCTCCTAGGAGGAAAACAGAACCAGTGTCTCCGGGGCAGAAGCAACTCTGAGCAGACACACAGCAGCCCCCTCGAAGCCCTGACGTGAGCCCGCCTTTGCTGTGATGGTGGATGTCGCAGCACATGGCTCTCACTTCAGGGAACGAGGCTCACCTTTGAGGCTTTGGACTGGCTCAAGCGATCCTTCTGTTCAAAGATCTTAGAGTATTTCTTCAGATCCTTTTTAATTTGCTGAAACAAGACTACTGTCACTCAGGATTTAACATTCAAAGAAAGAAGCACAAACGCAATCTTCAAAGTTGCCGCCATGAAGTGACATCCAGAGTCATTAACAGAACACAGTGCCCCAGGAGTGCTCGCGCCTGCTCTCTCTCCCATGTTTCATGTTGAGCCTGACTTCCTTCCTGGGATGTAACCCTCCTCTTCATTCTGACCTAATACCATCCGCCTATTTTACCATCATTATGTAAATCCCAGACAAATCGCTTTCTAATCCCACCAGGACTTTTTAATAGCCCCTGGCATCTTTTCATCCACCCCTCAGGTTGATGTAAAACTTCCCTCAACAAGCTGAAGACCTCAGTTAACTATCCTAAAGCTGTTCTATTCCATTCATTTTTCACTGTTCCCTCGTCTCTTCAAAGGGCCTATCCCCCAGTCACCAGCCTAACCACTTTTCCTTTCAATGCCATAATCACCTCCACATGCCCTGCACCTGAGGGTGGGGGACGCTGACCTTGATCTGCTCCTGGCTCAGGAGTGTTGGAGGCCGGGGCCGCCACAGCAGCTGGCAGAAGCGGTCCTTGTTGTTCTTCTGCAGGAGGCGTCCCTGGAAAGTCCACAGCCAGTACGCATTGTCCACCTAGGCCAGGGCAGGGACACACCAGGACATAAAGGGGTCAGCAGAGCCACAACAGTGACTATGTCACTTGCTGAACAAGGTCCTGGATATCGGGCACACGTGTGAACCAAACAAAGCTCTACCTCTGCTGAGCTGACGTGCAGCAGGGGAGGTGGTCAGTAAATGAAAGACACAAAATATGTAATCAACCCAGAGTGCAGGGCACACAGCAGCTGGAGCAGTGCTCGTCACAGCACAGGCCTAGGCGCTCCTGCTGGCAACAAGAACCCCGCGCCCGATGTAAGCCAACTGCGTCACCACATGCTGTTCGGTTCCACTGTCTTCGTAGCAGGACTCTCTCATGAAGGACGGCGCCTTCACTGGCACCCAGGATAAACTCCCTATGACAGGCTGGCATTGTGGGAGCTAAGTGTTTATACCTCAAGCAGAGTGGTCAATAGCTTAGAAGGTCTTTTCTTTTAATGGGGTTAGGATTTCACTATGTTGCTCAGGCTAGTCTCAATCTCCTGGGCTAAAGTGATTCTTCTGCCTCTGCCTCCTAAAGTGGTGGGATTCCAGGTGTGAGCCACTGTGCCTGCCCTAAAATGGTGTCAAGGTAGGCCCCATGACAGTAACATATGAACATACCTGAACCCAGGCCGTGATCAACACACCCTGATTTAAATGTGAAGGTTTCTAAGTCTAGACACTTGTAGTAATACTTGGTTAAGTTGGTACTCCTAAAAGTTCAGTATCTCATTCAATAAAATTACCCTAATTTGATCTCATAGATTCTATTTGCATGGACGGTTCAAGCGTCAATACCTCCATCAACTTTCTAAAAGTCACTAAATACAAGAAGTCCTCGGCAAACTTAATCAGCAGTTTTCAAATAAGAACTTGTGGGTAAGGCGGCGGCTGGACTTGACCACAGACTCCTAAGAGAAGACCTTCATGTCTGAGGTTATGGAACTGTTCCCAGTTTAAAGGAAATGACTCCTCTCTGCAGAAAAACACTCATGCATGACACACTCACACTCCCTTTCAGGGGTCCCTGGGCCCCAGGGTAAGACCCCCTACCATGAGCAGGGGCTGCTCCCGCCACCTCTTCTATAACCCAGAATCCTCCTCCTCCTGCCACGAACACCAGCTGAGGCTTCTGTTAAACACCAAGGCTTGGTGCCCCTCCCTGAGGTCCCAGGACAGCACCAGAGTCAGTGGCCAGCCAGCACTCCCTGCTTCTATCCACAGCCAAAGCTATGCCCTCGGGCCTGCACCTTATGGCTCCACCAGGACACAGAGGTGACGACATAGCGCCCGGTAGGATCCCACTCAACATCAGAGGCCATGTAGTGCTCTGCGATGTTCATGACCGTGCAGTCCGAAGTGTCCACAAACGCTAAGGCACCATTCATACTGCAGAGACAAACAGGACCGTCAGGTTCACGGAGACGCATACTTCCCGACATCCCACTCCTGAGAGGCACAGCATGGGGTCCCCAGGGAGCCAGCCTTGGCGTTAACATGGAAACAAGCACAGCAACAGCCTCTGGTGGCCACTGTGAGACTTACAAATCACAGCTTGCAGAGTGTGCAGTGACTATTATACGTGTCTGCCATCACTACTATTTTCACAGGAAATGTTATCTGAGGCTAAGTAAGCCTCCAAAATTAAAGCAGCAAGTGTCAACAATGAAGCAAGGGAGAGCAGCGACAAAAGGATATTTTTTAAACTCAGGGCAGAAAGCTGGAAGCTTCTCCACAATTTTGACACACTGCTGGAACGCAGCTGAGACCCATACCACCTTTCAATGCCATAATCACCTCCACATGCCCTGCACCTGAGGGTGGGGGACGCTGACCTTGATCTGCTCCTGGTTCAGGAGTGTTGGAGGCTGGGGCACCAACCACAGAGGTAAGGCAGCCTCACAGCTGTGTAACTAATACCCTACCGCTAGAAGAGAGGACCTCCTGGGGTGGGGGCAGAGGGGTAACTGGATTGCTGGAAGGCACTTGTTTAACCACGAAAGAACCACAACCCACAGACTGGTCAGCCTGTCACTTCACGAAAGCATCTGCGAGTGCTTATTTCCATCTGCCCTGGCTTGGCCTCAGTCTTGGAGTATCATGGATCCGCAAAGGTTCAATAACATCCCATCCACTGACACTGGGGTAAATCCTTTCTGTGCGCAACACGCCCTCTACCAAGAAGTGGGAGGAGGAGCCAGAGCGCAGGGTGCAGGCGCCTGAGGGGTCTCCGCCGCAGCAGGCAGAGCACTACTCACGAGGCGAAGAGGCTCAGCGCGCGGACACCCACCTCCTCAGGCCCGCCAATACCACAAACTGTCCTTGGGGGCTCCAGAAGATGGTGTTTGCTTGCTGCTTGTCGAACATCTCTGAAAGGAAACAGAGTGCCCGTCACCAGCTGTGAGGGCTTCCACCCCAGGATGAAGTAAGGAACCAAGGGCAGTCAAGGCCGGGGGGCTTGGCCGTGGGTCACGCTACCCACATGGGCACAGCTGGGAATGCCCGACCACCTCGGAAAACAATTTTACAAAATCCATTGCTAAGTACCCCTTAAGTCATAATCCATACTTTAAATGGGGGAAAAATAAAGAAGGGGTAGGGGCATTTCAAAGCAACACTATTTTCCTATTTCCTGAGGTAAACGGACAAACAATTCCCTTTACAGCAAACGTTCATTGCTGCAGAGACCACAACAGGGACAGGATGTCAGAGACATGTGACCCTGGAAGGCCAAAGCCACTTTCCTAGCGACAAGACATCTTTGGAGAAGCTGTATGCTTGTTGAAACCGTCTACAGTCATCATCTTTCCAGGTACTAAGTCTTACTTCCGGAAAGGACCTCGGGCAGAATGGCTGCAGCAGTGAGAAGCGAAAGCCAGCCGGGCTGGGCTCCGGTCCCCCTCAGAGCTTGGTCAGACAGAGCTGAGGACCTGAGGCCTCTCTCCTTAGCCTGTGGTACATCCAAAAAAGAAGCTGGGGCAAGAAATGGAGGGGAGATGTGGGAAGGCAGATGCACCCCAGCAGGGGCAGGGGTCTCAGACCTGCACCAACAAAAAACCCCAGCAGCCACGGGCACAGGATAGAACCCACACGGTGGCCACAGAGTCTATGCCAAACCTCAGGAGAGGCGCGTCATACGTGTTTGGAAGGTACAGGGTACTTCTGCTTGCCGTCTGTTTTATGACCTAGAAGACTGATACAAGTCTCTGGTCAGTCTGCAACTGCCCGTATGTTTCCACCAATGGGAATTAATGATACAGCCAATCTTGTGGTCTACTGCCCACTGAGAGCACCACGCACCTGCCAAGCTCCAGCAAAGTGAAAACGAAACTAAACTCCTCACAGAACCATGTTGCAAAAGGCGAGGACAGGAGATTCCAACCCTTTACAGGTACAGGGCCAAACCCATGGCTCTGCAGGTGGGCATAAGGCAGCCAGTCCTTTGTGGGAGGAACACAACCCCTTGCTACCTCCCGGCTGCCACACACATACACACCACACCTGTGAAGCAACAGGCAATGGTTCGTTCCATCCCCACGGGCACCAGGCTCCGTGCTGAGCAGAGACCCCCGGATGAAGTGAGGAGCCAAGGGCAAAGACAGCAGATGCCATGAGACGGGCGAGGGCCACTGCACCACTGTGAGCAGCAAGCCCCAGGTGGGTGAGTGTAGTAGCCCTGGAACCAGGTGCACAGGGGAAGGAACAGCCGCATGGAACAGCTCTGCACACCCCACAAAGTCAGAGACACCCGACCCAGACTGGGGACTGGTGGGAGCATGTCCACAGGAAGTCACCCCAAGCCCAGAGACAGCACCTACAGGCGTAAGAGAAACAGCTTCACTTGAGACGATGACAGAGAACAGAAGCCTTGAAAATACTTGCTTAAATATGAGGGCCCAATGGGGCTCAGAGAGGCGCCCTGCCCCGCAAGGAGGCAGCACCACTGGGCCATCGCTCACTTCCATCAGCCAAGCCCACCGCGCCCCCATTCCCAGGTGAGTCCTGCCTAGCAGCGGTCCTAAGCCAGTCAAACGCTCACTGCTGGGCAACTAGGTCCTTATCCGTGCTGACCTGTTCAGAAAAGGAAAGGGACCAGGCTACTTACTGATGAGTTCAATCTTCCCGTTGTTTTTGACATGGTAGAAAGATACAGATATCCGCGGAGCCTCTCCATGCAACACAGCAAATTTACTTCCATTAGGTTCCCAGGCAAAGGCTATGATGGTTTCTAAAATTGACAAAAGAGACCACTTCCTTGTTGGTATTCAGAACAGAATACTCTTAATTAGTTAAAATGTTCATTATTCAACCAGAGAGAAATAGCCCCCAACATTTAAAAGTTCATCGAAAGGACCACAGAGCAAGCATCAGCAGGAAAAGGTGCACATTCCTGGAGTTTCAGAGGCAGCTGCCTCCACTCATGTGAATGACCTATGTGAAACTGTTCCCTCCCTAAGAGCAGGATACCCACGGTATCCTGGGTATCCAGGACAAGGAGCCTGACGTCGCAGGCAGCTGTGAATGCCACTTCCTTTGCACCTAGTGTGGCCTCTACAGTGGAATCCTGGCTTCCTGTCTCCCCGCCAGGTTTGACGTTTGCTCACCTCTCTATTTTTCTTCTTCCTCCCTCCTTGTTTCTAGAGCAAAACAAAAAGCCAACCAAAAACACAGGCTGCATCTCTTCTCTCGCTTTTGTAGACAGGGTCTTGCTGTCACGCAGGCTGTAGTGCAGAGGTGCAGTCTCAGCTCATAGCAACCTCCGCTCCTGGGCTCAATTCATCCTCCCACTTCAGCCTCTCCAACAGCTGGGACTATAGGTGTACACCACCACACCTGGCTACTATCTGTATTTTTTGTACAGAGAGGGTCTCACTATGTTGCCGAGGCTATAAACACATTCTGTGACCTGGAGATGGCTATTAATGGTGAGAGTTCACGGTCCTGACTCCGTTGCTCAGACAACCCACTAGCAGGAAAGTGTTAAAAGCCAAGTGTAAAACAGCACTTAGGGCCCATCCAACTAAAAATGACTAAAATAAAACTTACCTTTCATTTCGACCACATCCACAGGTACCTGTTTTTCCCTCATTCGGAAAATTTCAAAATTTGTGACAACACCCTGTTTAAAAAAAAAGGAGGGAAAGGGTGACATTCTGGACATTGACAACATGAGAAAAAGGTTTCAATCAAAGGACAACTTCATAATGAAAGATTTGATTTGCATGCCTGGTTCGCACACACAAGCATCTGCTGTGATGGCAGCCGCAGCCCTCAGGAGAGAACACAGTTCTAAGGCTGGAGGGGAACTGCCCGCACCCCATCTAGAGGCAGCTACCGGACATGCGTGAAATAATCCGACCAGATCCCACCTTCAGGAGCCTCCCTGCCCTCCACACTCTGGCACAAGCAGTCCCAGGGTCCTCACTACAGTCTGCGGGCCAGGTCCACAGGGCCCAAAAGGCCCACCCATGGGGCTGGTGAAACTATTTCAGACAGTGGGGTGTTCTGCAGCCATGACCTTCCAGAAGTCCTGCCCCACTCCAGGAGGCTAAGGGGAAACCGCCCCAATGTCCACCAAAAGAGGAAGGAGGCAAAGAAACGTGGTCCACCCAACAGCAGATTCCTGTTCAGACTCAACACTGCGGACACGCCGTGGGAAAACTGCTCCATGAAGGAGTTAAGACATAGAGGCTGCAAACTATCTGATTCCAGCTGCGAGTCTGGAATAGGGAAGTCAAGAGACATTACTGACGCCAGGAGCTGGGCAGAGACTGCTAATTGGTATGGTGTTTCTTTCTAGGGTGATAGAAACATTTATTTTTTATCTTTTAAAAAGTATCTGTAGAGATGGGATCTCACTGTATTGCCCAGGCCGGTCTGAAATTTCTAGCGTCAAGTTATCCTCCCTCCCACTTAGGGTTAGCCACCACACCTAGCCAATGAAAACACTGTGAAATGAGTGATGTGGCTGCACAACCCTGTGAACACACTAAAAGCCGCTGAACTGCCCCACCACTTTAAAGAGTGGAATACTTCCATTACAGGAAAAACTCAAGACAATGTTTTGTAAGGTAAACATTAATTATCAACTACACACACACAAAATCTGAGTATGCTACTCTTTGAGCTTAGAAAGAAAATAATATTCTCGACCAGGCACAGTGGCTGACGCCTGTAATCCCAGCACTTTGGGTGCCCGGGGTGGATGGATCATCTGAGGCCAGGAGTTCAAGACCAGCCTGACCAATATGGTGAAACTCATCTCTACTAAAAATACATAAATTAGCTGGGTGTGGGGGCAGGCACCTGTAGTCCCAGCTACTGGGGAGCCTGAGGCAGGAGAATCACTTGAACCTGAGAGGCAGAGGTTGCAGTGAGCCAAGATTGTACCACTGCACTCCACCCTGGGTGACCAAAAAACCCACAAAATGATATTCTCATTTTAGCATTCAATACAGAGAAAAGGTGGGTGTCTGGGGACATTTTACTGTATTCCTCTGTGAACTCTACACCATGTGAATGTAATATCTATTCAAAACTTATTTTGGAGACAGTGTCTTGCTCTGTGGCCCAGGCTAGAGTAGAGTGGTGCAGTCATGGCCCACTATACCCTTGACCTCCTGGGCTCAAGCAATCCTCCTGCCTCAGCCTGCAAAAGTGTTCGGATTCTAGGCATGAGGCACCACACCCAGCCTATTTGATAAACTTTTCTTAAAAAAAAAAAAATACTCTACAAATAGAATATGCCAAGATCTCTAAGACTTGCCGGGTATATCAGGAAGGTGTCAAAATAACCCACAAATCTGAATTTTAAAGTCCATTAACAGCCTCCAAACAATACAGTGATCACTGAGGAGCAAAGGATAAGGAACCTCCAGTTCCCGCGGGCACCCACGTACCTGGGTGCCTTTCGGAGTCCTGTCTACTTTCACACACAAGTAGTCTCCATTCTTCTGCCAATGCAGCTTGCAATCCACCACGTTGAACAGGTTCCTCACTCGGATCTCTTGCCTGGTAGGCAGCTGCATCAGGGTTACCCTGGCTGGAATATCTTTGTCTTCAGGCACCCAGAAGGCTATTATGTTACCACCAGGAGACCAAGAAAAGTCTCTGCAGATCAGGAAAATAAAATGTTACAGCAAAGACCAAGTGATGACGAAACTGAAAAGCAGAAGACAATAAAACAACTCATTTGCTATACAGAAGCTCAATGCTGTCACAGCTGACGCTGAGCGCTCACTCCACACAGGCACACACTGCTCTGGGTATGGCACACAGCTTCTCAGGTCTTCACCAGGACCCTGGGGCATTACTGCGCTCACTGTAACAGGGAGTGAATGCAGACAAAATATGAGCAACCCCACTGTCCCCCACAGACTCATATCGACTCCAGCCGGGGCTCCGTCAGCCCACTCTTAGACAAAGTAGTTTTGGGCAGGCAGATCTGGCTATATGACATCTAAAGATTAATTAAGGTGTCAAAGGGGAAAACGGCAAATCGAGTGTAAGCAATGAGCAAGAACGAGGGCAACTTCCTCTAATGGATCAGGTGCTCAGCAGAAGAGCTGCTGGAAGGAACGGTTCCTGAGCTCACCTACGCGAAAACCAGCTTTATACACACGGTGTGCTGTGTTTTGCACTTACTGAGAACCAATGTCCTGGTCTTTTTATTTTATGTGCCGTAATTTTGCCCCAAAATCTAAAAGTAAAAGGAGTAAGAAACGACAATGTCCTTGGATTGCTGGTAGAAGTTCACTGCCGTGATACTGACCAGTTCCAAGAGTTTTCTGATAAATAAAAATGTGCCAATTCTTTGATAATGAAAATGAGCTGAAGGCCCCCCAAACTCTGCCTCAGACAGAAGAGTAATAGGAAAACCTTTCGCTTAAGCAAAGTCCCCTCTCTTCCTTAAAACGCTGAAACCACCCTCCCAGTTTCTAGGTCAAAGATGAGGTAGATGGAAGGAAGCCAACTCAAGATTCTGGCCTTGAAGATTCATTTCTGGGCACAGAGTTACTGAAGTGGTGTCTTGAGGGTGGCGGGCCCAGCGCGGAGCAGCCTTGCTGCCCATCGGCTCGAGCCTTCATCCTGGCATTCAGAACAAACTCACCTTAGGCTGGGCACAGTGGCTCACACCTGTAATCCCTGCACTTTGTGGGGAGTCAGGCCAGCAGATCACTTGAGGTCAGGAGTTCAAGACTAGCCTGGCCAACATGGTGAAACCCCTCTTCTAAAATATACAAAATATTAGCTGAGCATGGTGGTGCCTCCCTGTAATTCCAGCTACTCAGGAGGCTGAGGCACCAGAATCCTTTGAACCCGGGAGACGAAGGTTGCAGTGAGTCGAGATCATGTCACTGTATTCCAGCCTGGGCAACAGAGCAAGACCCTGTCTCAAAAAAGATTAAAAAAATGGCTGGGTGTGGTGGCTCATGACTATAGTCCTAGCACTTTGGGAAGCCAAGGCAGGTGTGTCACAAGGTCAGGAGTTTGAGACCACCCTGGCCAATATGGTAAAACCCCACCTCTACTAAAAACACAAAAATTATCTGGGCATGGTGGTGTGCACCTGTAGTCCCAGCTACTTGGGAGGCTGTGGCAGGACAATTGCTTGAACCCGGGAGGCAGAGGCTGTGGTGAGCTGAGACTGAACCACTGTATCTCAGCCTGGGTGACAGAGCAAGGCTCCATCTCAAAAAAAAAAAAAAAAAAAAAAAAAAAAAGTACTAAATGAGAGAGCAAATAAAGGAAACCAACTGCAGTGGAAAACATCTATGTCCCCCAAATTCACAGGCTGAAATTCTAACCCCTGGGGTGATGGCATTAGGGGGGGACTTTGGGGGTTGAGCAGGTCATGAGGATGAAGCCCTCAGGAATGAGATGAGGACCTTTACAGAAGTGGACCCAGAAGCCTTCCACCAGGTGGGGCTGGACTGAGGGTTGCCCATGAGGAAGTGGGCCCTCACCAGTCAACAGGCGCGGTGACCTCGGGCTCCCAAACTCCAGAACTGGGAGAAAGACATCTCTGCTGTAATAAGCAACCAGCCTTTGGCATTATGTTAAGCAGCCTGAACACACTAAGATACCAAATTGATAAGAACACTCACTTTATCCCAGAGATCTTCAAACTCTTCTTGTCTAGAAGACCCATAGACTGGCCAAAAAAAGGGGAAGGTTACAGTTGAGTCAAATCATGTCAGTGTCTCAGTAACACACGTAACTTTTCACAAAAGGAAACGAGTCTGATGTGAGTTTGCCTAGGGAGCAGTGCGCCGAGAGGGTGACGGTGAACCCACCCACCCATCCACCGCCACGAGCCGCAGTTCCAAAGCCCACTGTAGTAACTCCCACCCAGGACTTCCCACAGCTGCGCAAGGTGGGCAGGTGGGACTAAGGAGCTTCGCCCAGAGCAGGAGCACTTAAAACGGCGCAGGAGACAGGCCTTTACTGCGATCTGTGAAACCTCCTCCTCCTCTTCTAGCACAAGTAAGTAAAGGCACCACACCCCGATTACAAGCAAGGACAGGATGTGTGTTTCCCATCACTGAAGCCACTTACAGGAGTTTCATAGATGCTAAGTGTATCCAGGGTCATTCTGGCAAAGAATTTACCATCATGGCTCCACCTAAGAAGAAAACAGAAGTGCCAGCGTATTCCAATTACAAGACAAAAGGCTACAGAGGTTGTTAACAATGATCCACGTACTTAAAAATAGGCCAGTGGGCTGAGCTCTCACAGTGAAAACCTCTCTTCTTGTGCCCCGTAAGGATGTCCCAGATGATTATGGCCTGAGGGTCATCCTGCGTGTCCATCAGGGGGCTAAAGGTCACCAGGTACCTAGAAGAGAGGGAGGCAACACTGCATGCTATCCTCCTCTCCCGGGAGGATCACAGTCTGTCTGTGCAGCCAGAACAAGCAGTCAGAACTCACGGAACCAACTCTCTCCCTAGAGACCACACTCTCCCAGCCCCAAGAGATCCCAAGCGGAGTGGGAAGCAGAAGCAGCACTTGTTCGTTCTTGGTGTCAACACACTGCAGGCATTCCAGTTTATCCAAGATCAGCACAGGAAAAATCACGCAGATCCTACACAAAAGTCTGCTGAGTGATCTAGAGGGAGACGCAGTGTGGAATTCTTTTTTTTTTTTTTTTTGAGACAAAATCTCACCCCGTTGTTCAGGCTGGGGTGCAATGGCATGATCTCGGCTCATGCAACCTCTACTTCCTGGGTTCAAGCAATTCTTGTATCTTAGCCTCCTGAGTAGCAAGCATTATAGGTGCCCGCTACCATGCCCAGCTGATTTTTGTATTTTTGGTAGAGGTGGGGTTTCACCATGTTAGGCTGGTCTTGAACTCCTGACCTCAGGTGATCCACCTGCCTTGGCCTCCCGAAGTGCTGGGATTACAGGCATGAGCCACTGTGCCTGGTCAGAATTCTATCTTTACCAATGTTTAGTTAAGACTAACAAGGTTAAAAAAAAAATACAGCTGGGCATGGTGGCTCATTCCTGTAACCCCAACACTTTGGGAGGCCAAGGCAGGTGAATCACCTGAGGTCAGGAGTTCAAGACCAGCCTAACATGGTGAAACCCCACCTTTACCAAAAATACAAAAATTAGCTGGGCATGGCGGCGGGCGCTTCTAATCCCAGTCATTCCAGAGGCTGAGGCAGGAGAATCGCTTAGAACCTGGGAAGGGGAGGTTACAGTGAGCTGAGATCACGTCATTACATTCCAGCCTGGACAACAAGAGTGAAATCCCATCTTAAAAAAAAAAAAAAGTCCCATCCAGTTCAAAAGCCAGCATAAGTCTGATGGGAAACTTTAGAGCCCAGTAGGCGTTCCCAAACTTTTTACACAGGGGGCCTGTTCACTGTCCCTCAGACCGTTGGAGGGCTGCCACATACTGTGCTCCTCTCACTGATCACCAATGAAAGAGGTGCCCCTTCCTGATGTGCGGCGGGGGGGCTGGATAAATGGCCTCAGGGGGCCGCATGTGGCCCGCGGGCCGTAGTTTGGGGACGCCTGCTTTAGAGCCTAGAGGCTCCTCCCAGCCATTATTTACCTGACTGCTGGCTTGTTTGGAGCTACTGCACCTGCTCACTCAGTTCACACAGTGTTAACAGACAGTCCTCTACATCAGAGGGGAAGGCAGACACAACCCATGAGGGCAAAGCAGAACAGCCCCATCTCGCCCTCACACTGCCTTCCACAACCGTGCCTTTCCCTAGCAGCACTCAGACAACCAGATTAGCTAGATTAAAAACCCTGGCTTGGCCGGGTGCGGTGGCTCACACTTGTAATCCCAGTGCTCTGGGAGGTCAAGGCAGGAGGAACACTTGAGCCCAGGGATTTGAGACTAGCCTGTGCAACAAAGTGAGACCCACATCTCTAGAAAAAATAAAATTAGCTATAAGTCGTGATATGTGCCTGTGGTCCCAGGATGGACCACTCAGGAGGATGAGGTGGGAGAATCGCTTGACTTTGGGAGGCTGAGGCTACCTACAATGAGCCTGCAATGGCACCGAGCCTGGGTGACAGAGCAAGGAAAATTTATTATCTGTAAAATATGTGACCTTAGATTAGATCCTGAAGGAAAGTAAATAATATACAGAACTATTAGGTCAAGTAACAAAATTAGAATATGGCAATGCAATCAAATGTTAAAACAATGTTAAATCCCTGAAGTCAGTGCCTGCAATGCTAACAAAATCCTATTTCTAGGAATACAGATTCAGGGCTAAAGGGACATGTCACTTCAACTTACAAATGGCTCAGGAAAAGTATCTATACAGAGACAACAGAGGATGACACAAAGGCAACCAAATGTGAGAAGATCTCAGTAAAGCACACCAGCGTTCTCCGCACTCCTATCTTTCTACTAAGTTTGAAATGCTACAAAATTAAAGACTACCTATAGAAGGCTGGCATGGGGTGAAAAGCATAGAAATTCCACGGGCGTTTTTCTAGCAGCTTACCTTTCACAAGGTGAGAAATCAATGAGCTGAACCCCTTGGTGGCTGAATCTCTGAATCTGCTTGAATTTCTCTCCCCCCCATAAAGCAATGCCTCTTTGATGAAAGGTAGCCAGGTAGGTGCCCTTAGGAGACCAACGCACATATGTCTCTGTCCATCTCTGCAGAAAAAGGCAGTGCAAAATATCAAACATCAAGACCTTCCTACAGTGAATATATTCTGCAAACTCTTAACTGAAACACACAAAGCCTGTTCACTTCTCAGGATCTACTTCAAAGCTCGAAGAGGAACAAAATAAGTTGTTTTCAGAAAGTAATCTCAAAGAAAATATGTCACCTGCTCTTTCAGTTTTCTGATGGAACAAAGTTCCACTTTGTTAAGGAAACAGGGGAGGTGAGTCCCGCCCCCAGTGGCAGCAAATACACACCGCTCTTTCTTCAATTGAGACAGGGTCTTTCACGTCATTCCAGAATATGGAGGTGCGGTCTCCACTCTCAAAAATCACACTATACTGATCTCTGCATTCTGCCTCTTCAAGCCAGTAACGTAAATTCCCCTTATACATAAAAAAAAAAAGGGAAGGAATATAACATTTCATTAATTTTAAAAAAACTCATTCACAGCTATTGCTCTTAAAGACATGACAAATTCAGTCCACACCTCAACTCCCAAGTCACACCTTAACCTCAAGTCAAGCCACCATCCAGCATTTCTTTTCTCCCTTTTTTTTTTTTGAGACAGGGTCTTGCTCTGTTGCCCAGGCTGGAGCTCAGTGGCACAATCATAGCTCACGGTGGCCTCAACCTCCCAGACTCAAGTGATCCTCCCACCTCAGCCTCCCAAGTGGTTGGGAATACAGGTGCATGCCAGACCCAGCTAATTTATGTACTTACTTTTTGTAAAGAGGGGGGTCTCACTTTGTTGCCCGGGCTGATCTTGAATTCCTGGAACTAAGGGATCCCCCTACTTTAGCCTCCCTAAGTACTGGGGTTACAGGTGTGAGCCACCACGCCCCAGCAGCACTGCTTTAAACTACTGAGATGCAGGTTTCAGGCCACTCACCAGGTCTTTGAAAGGCTGCTTCTCTGGAATATCCCACTCATCACTGATGGTCATATACCTAGAGGAGAAAGGAGACTGTCTAACCCCACGCCCTGATGACTGGAAAGAGTACCCCATGAGGGGTCCAGCATGGCCCTACTGCACTCTTGCCTGCCCAGCCCCATGGCTGTGACTGGCAAAACTGGAACGGGTGCTACGGGCCAGGAGCTTGGGGCAGGGCTGTGAAATGGTCCTGTGGCCCTGCAGAAGCCTGACCAGAAAGGACGTGAACAATCTGACAGGCACCAATGCCCACCGAGAAGCACCAAACCACCCAGACGTGGCTGGTCACTTGCACATCAACGTCCACTTCCTCATGGCCAAGTTTGAACTTACTTGTCAAAATCCGTGAAAAGGTTGACCCGGAACGTGTGCTGCTTGTCCAGCTTGTAGCCGTCGGCGTTCTTCACGGCATCCACAGCATGGGCAGGGGATGCGTACTCCAGGAAAATATACCTGAGTGAGAGAGGGCCGTTATACACACGCACACCATAAGGCTGGACAGGTATGCACTGTCTGCCCCACCCCTCTCCGTGGACAGGCCCCCTGTACCAGGAGTTATCTGTGCTGTTCTTCCTGCCTGGAGCCTAAGGCAGTCACACAGAGGACAGACCCACAGCCAAGGAGCTCCCTAAGTTAGAGGAAAACCTAACCAGAAGATTTGAGTCTCTAGTTTTATGATTATAAATTACAGAAAAGTTAATCAAAACATCCATGACTGTGGCGATGGTTTCATGAAGTGTACACATCAAAATCTATGAAACTGTATACTTTAAAACTATGCAGATTTATTATGTATCCATTATCTCAATAAAGCTGTTTTAAAAAAAAACTTGTGGCTGGGTGCTGTGGCTCATGTTTGGGAGGCTGAGGTGGGCAGATCACTTGAGTTCAGGAGATCCAGACCAGCCTGGGCAACACGGCAAAACTTCCTCTCTAATAAAAAAACAAAAATTAGCCAGGCATGGTGGCATGCGCCTGTAAGTCCAGCTGCTTGTGAAGCTAGGGCAGAATTGCTTGAACCTGGGAGGCAAAGGTTGCAGTGAGCTGAGATCGCACCACTGCGCTCCAGCCTGGGCAAAAGAGTGAGACTCTGTCTCAGAAATAAATAAAATCTTAAAAATAGCCTAATATTGTGTATTACAGGCAACATTACAAAGGACCTCAGAGGACGTTTCATTGTAACATGAGTAACCGAGGATCAAGAGGCTACACCCTTCAAATGACTGCCCAATATAAAAACACAGTAGCATTACCTACATTTGATGATTTTTCTAGAAACGAAAACTGTTCTGTCTTGTTCTGTCACCCAGGCTGGAGTGCAGCTACATAATCATAGCTCACTGCGGCCTCAAACTCCTGACCTTAGTCTTCAAGAGTGTTGGGAGTTTAGGTGTAAGCCACCATGCTGGCCTATTCTAGGTAATTTTAAAAACTTTAAAACCTTAACTAAAAAAAACGAACTTTATCATCTTCTCTTTCACTGCTTTGGAGAGCTTCCCGCTGAGGGCGGCCTGAAAAAGTGAATGGCCCATGTGCCTGGGCGAGGCAGCAGTGCAACGCTCCTTCATCACGACGTGCCAGACACAGATGAGACTTCTCTCACAGGCGAACACTCACCCTTTTGTCTTTCCATCCTCTTCAGGATAAAAATCATTTGTGATTTTCCCAAACTTGGAAAAGATCTTGTGGATGACATTTTTGAGTTTCTCAAGTCGGTCAGGTCCCACTTGAGGGACATTGTCCACTACAATCACCGAATCAATTCCATCTGCTTCCTGGGGTCGATCTTTGAGTACATCTCCCAGTAATTCTGAAAGAGACAGAGATTTGTCAAATGACCATTTTTAGCATGAAAAACATTAACACATTAACTCAGCACACTGAATAAATATCCAGGAAGTAACAATGAATCATCTAAATGCTTTTGCTTTGAGCAAAAGAAACCCCAACCCTAGCTTGTTTCAGAATTTAAACATGAGAAGTGGGGAGAAGACTGGGACTCTTCTCTCCCCCTTTGATAGAAATGTCAACAGTAAAGGTATGTCAGTTAAGTTCTGGCAATAACCAAAGACCAAAAGACAGTAACAATAAAAAGCTTTTAACAATGCAAAATGCAAACGAAGAAGAAAATCTAAAGAATATCCAATATTAGATCTTTCAGAGATCCCTAGATTTTGAAAGGTTTCTAGCAACACCTAGGCAGAACCCCATCCCAATGTCAATGAAAACTGACTTTTACAGAAGATTTTAGCAAACAAGTAAATATTTAAATGCTCAATATATTCACAGCACATTTGTGCCGTGAATTCAAACTACTAGAAATTATTCAAGGAGGAAAACCTCTCTTGAGTGAAATGGGATGAAAATAGTAACTCTTCTCCCACCTCCTGTTCCCAGTTATTTTCATGTTTTCAGACAGTGAATGGGATAGCCATTCACAAGGGGATCAGGAAAAAAAACAAAGAGGGAAGGCACCTGGGGTGAGCTTCCCGACTGGCCCACCACCAGGCACCTTCGTCCAAAACCCCTTATCCAACATTCCCTATGTTAAAAATCTCGAAGGATCAACACAGGAGATAGGGATGGAGCAAAGTGTTCTTCCTACTCACATGCCACTCCACACATTTCTGACACCAGATGTGGGTCCATATCAAGCAGTTCTCCAGGGGCTACCAGCTGGGTGTCCTCCAACTTAACCCAATTCAGACACTGTCTACCGGGAATTAGCATCAGATCCCACAGGCTGAAGGCTCAGTCCCAAAGAAGGGTCCCCATTTCAGATGGCAATTGTGGGTAGTGGGCTGTCATCTCCAGTTCTGACCAAAAGCCTCCAAAGCAGGGTTCCCACTATTCCCCACTTCTTGGGTTACTACAACAGCTTACAGGATTCAGGGTGCTAGGTTTGCCAGCTTATTATAATAGACGTTACAGAGAACACAAAGAAGCAGATGGAAGAGAAGCGCAGGGTCTCCCTGTGCTTTCCAGGCACACCACCCTGCAGAAGCCTCCACCTGTTCAGCTTATGGAGCCTCCTGAATCCGGCCCTTCTGGCTTTCATTACACAGGTGTGATTACTGACATCACTGAGCACTGGTGATCAACTCAACTTTCAGCCCTCTTCCTTCTGAGGAGCAGGGCGAGACCTAAAAGTCAATTAAATGTCCTGAAAGCCTGATCTGCATTTACAAGGCTTGCAATAAAAGGCTCAGCTTTTACATAAACTGTGTACTCCTTTCGCACAAGCTCAAAGCATCTAGACTAGAAGAACCTGCCCACTCCTAGGAAGGAAATATATGAAGTAACTACACCATAAATACACATCGCCTGGATCACTCTCAGCCCAAGCATCAGTTACGCACAGTTCACAGTTTCCCAATCTATCTACAGGAAAAATAGAAGGGAACAATTCTCAACACTAAATAGCAAACAGAAAGAGAAAAAATAGTTAATGAGCCAAAAAAGACACTTAAGAGTTAAAATCCTGATCACATATTTGTTTCACCAAACACCAAAGGCAGCTGAAACATTTACCTGAAAGGATGATTGCAGACTGGGATGCTAATCTGTCCCAAAAACCTAAAGGCAGCAAGACAGGGACTCCAGGCCATCTCTGGTCTGTTCCCTGGAAGACCTGACCCCTTCTGGAAAGAACTGATAGTCACACACTGTCTTGCACACTGACCCTGAAGGGCAGCTCTTCTCATAAAACACAAAACCTACCAGAGTTAGCAACCACAACCAAGGGGACCATGACAAATGCTGGTTTGCTGAGCCTGAGTTCCCCAGGACCAGATGCCTCACCTGTCACTCTGGCCAACACTGCAGCTTCAGGATAACCCACAGTCATCACCCAGCCCAGCCAACCTTGTGGTCATATTAGCATCCTCTGGCTTCTCCCAATTCCAGAAAGAATTTACATATTAGAAATTTGTGTATTCGATGGGCTCAAATAATGCTTTAAAAAAACAACTCAGGCTGGGTGTGCTGGCTCACACCTGTAATCCCAGCACTTTGGGAGGCCAAGGCCAGAGATCATGAAGTCAGGAGTTCAAGACCAGCCTGGCCAACACGGTGAAACCCTGTCTCTATTTTAAAAAAAAGCAAACAACAAAAACTCAGCAGAATATCCAAGGGCTGAAAACAATCACTAAACCAAAAGTTTTGATTTCAAAATCTAAGAAAAATCAAAGTGTTTCAAAGAACACTGTTCTAAGCAGGAGAGCCTGGGGGACCCCAAGCAGTGCTGACCCACTGGGAATTCTCAGCAGCCTACTCCACCTCCAGGGACACGTTTCCTCAGGAGCAGAGGACTTAAACTAGATGCTCCCAAGGTCTTCACTACTTTGTGGTGTCCTTCCTGCTTTTCACACTAATATTTAGTCTTGTATGAAAAAAAGTGCAATAAAATAATGGTCACATTAACTGACAGCCTTTTTATTCTTTAATGTTTCACTTTTTGAGACAGAGTCTCACTGTCGCCCAGGCTGGAGGACAGTGATGGGATCTCGGCTCACTGAAAGCTCAGTTTCCTGGGTTCAAGTGATTCTCGTGCCTCAGCCTACCAAGTACCTGAGACTACAGGTGTGCACCAACACACCTGGCTGATTTTTACATTTCTGATAGCCTTTAAAAAATACATTTAAACTGGCCAAAGTGAGCGAATCACGAGGTCAGGAGTTCAAGAGCAGGCTGGCCAATTTGGTGAAACCCCCTACTAAAATACAAAAATTAGCTGGGCATGGCGGTGCACACCTGTAGTCCCAGTTACTCAGGAGGCTGAGGCAGCAGAATTGCTTGAACCCGGGAGCAGAGGCTGCAGTGAGCTGAGATCATGCCACTGTACTCCAGCCTGGGTGACAGAGCAAAACTCCGTCTCAAAAAAATAAATAAATAAACATTTAAATTATAAGTTGGCAACTCAATGTTGTTCCCTAAATTGCCTTAGTGTATCACCGGCTGTGTCAGCAAGAGTATTTTTATTCTTCTCACTCTAGCATTAACTTAGACAACAGACAGGCTGATGTGTTCCCCACTTAAAGACTTAAGACGGCTGAAAACAAAGCAAAAACAAATTAGATCAGCTCTCATCAGAAGTCACTTTAGGAGAGGAGCGCCTTCAGGCGGGAAGCAGAAATACGCCTGTAAATCCAATCAAGGCAGAGATGAAAGCAAAGCAGGCTGTTATCCACAATATTAAAACCTGGAAAAATAACTCGCCTTACAGGTTTACCGTGGGGGAGGGGTGGATAAACGAAAACCAAACTGGAAGTTGACAGGGACTGCTTGTCCTACCAGGGAAGTCTCTGGAGGTGGACAACTCTGCGGGGCAGGAAGACAAAAATTGCCGGCTCTGCCACAACCTGTTACTACGATCCCAACCTTGGAAGGTCTGACGGGTCAGCTCTGGGGACACCGG
Organism: Saimiri boliviensis; assembly: GCF_048565385.1. NCBI lineage: Eukaryota > Metazoa > Chordata > Mammalia > Primates > Cebidae > Saimiri > Saimiri boliviensis. The sequence continues at coordinate 152,572,562 of NC_133449.1, read as the reverse complement.
GTTCTGGGTTTTTGCTGTACCCGCAGCAGCGACGCTCCCGGCACGGGCACGCCCAGTCATAACGGGGTCCCCCTGGAGCCCTCTCCCACCCTCAGACTTCTGATGGTCTCACAAACGCCCAGCTTCCGAAGTGGGCTCCATCCGGCCCCCTCTTCTACAAAAGGGGAGGTGCTGGGCTCGCAGAACACCTCCGGGGCGGGCAGCCGGGACCCTCCTCCGCGGCGGCCTCTCGGGGACACGCGGATACCCTCGCTGGGACCTGCGCACGAACCCACCTCGGGAGCCCCACACACGCTTCCGCGCCGCGCGCCGGCCCCGCGCCGGGTGCCCTCACCTTCCTCGCTCACGTCGTCCACGAAATCCTCGGGGTCGCTGAAAGAGGGCTCGTCCGCGTCGCCATTCTCCAGCGCCCGGGGCTCGGCCTCGGCCGCGCTGCCCTCGTTTCCTCCAGCGTCCTCAGACGCCGCCTGGGCCCGGCTGTCGGCGCGCTCGTCCCGGGCCTGTATCCCTCGGGCCTCTTCCTGTGCTGGGGCTCGGGGCTCGGCATGCGACCCGGGCGGCTCCTCGGCGGCCGACGGCGAAGGCGACTCGGATGGGCCGGAGGCCGCCTCCGCCTCCGTCCTCACCTCGGGCTCCGGTCCGGTCTCCGCGGCCGCCACCTCCTCACTAACAGCCTCGGTCTCCGCCGCCTCCGGAGCGCCAGGCCCCGCGGGCCGCAGCAACCCCGCGTCTGGCGGCGGCTCGGCGGCCGGCTGCTGCTGGCCGGGCTCGGCGCGCTCCTGGGCCGCCTCAGGCACCACCACGTTCTCTGCGTCCTGCATGGGCCCAACGCTACCTCCCCACAGAGTCCGCAGCCGCCGCGCTTCCGACTCTCCCAGGCCGCACCGCGCGCCGCGCCGGCTACAGCCCAGCCATGTGCGTGCGACCGGGAGGCCACACCAAGGCCGCAGGGCGGGGGGTGCACCTACGCCATGGGCCCTCACGATGAGACTAAGAGGGCTTACATCCGCAGGACCGCGTCCAAAAATCACCGAACTGTCATTTTTGTGACAAGAAAGTGCTTAACCCCATTCGTCAAGGTTGTTTCTAGCCATCAGTAAACTCATGGGAGCATTGACCACCCTGTGTGTGGCAGGAGATGGTTTTGTCCAACATGGCGGCCCCCTTTTCGTCTCCCGTCGGGCGCTGCGAGTCGAGACTGAACTATTTGTAGCGCCGAGAGCGGGGACCAAACATCATTTTAGTATGCGAAGTGCTATGCAAATGTCGTCTAACTCAACGGTTAATACCATAGGAAAGTGGAGGCTCAAAAGGCGATTGTTCAGGGCGTCTCAGCCTTTTGCTAGGCAAACTGTTTAGCTTACATTCCTAATGTCCCCCTGTCCGTGTAGGTCACTTGAACTCGTCTACTGACTGGGCAAAAGGACGGACAACTCCAAAATAGAAAAGGAATTCAGGGCGAGCCAGAGGCGGCCCACACGACTAGAAGGACGACTGTCTCGCGCGATACAAAAATGTATCTGAGTTGCTTTAATCGCTTACCCCCAATTCTTCCCTTAACGGCCGTCACCGCCGGCTTCCCCCCATTCGGGCGTTTACAGTGGTTCGATCCACCCGAGGCCACCGCCCTCTGCGCGGGAGAGCGCGGGTCACGTGGCGGCAGGGGCGGGTCTTCGCCGGCTAGGGTGCTAGGCTGACCGTGGGAGGACCGAAACCGCTAGGTCTTCGCTGGTGCTCGTGGGACGGATATTGGGTGTTTCCGTCTCCTAGCTTGCTTTTGTCAGTAGTGGACGACAACTACTCGTTGTGGGTTGTCTTCCTCATCCTAGAACACAACGTGGTGGCTCACGCCTGTGATCCCAACGCTTTAGGAGGCTGAGGTAGAAGGATCTCTTGAGCGTGGGAGTTTGAGACCAGCCTGGCTAACGCAGCCTCCCCCAGCCCCCCAGCCCTCCTCTCTACCAAAATAAACAGGTGGTACTCAGGAGCTGGGGAGGAGAGTAGGGAGTGTTTAATGGGGACAGACCTTCAGTTTCGGAGATGACGGTGGTGATGGTTGCACAACCTGGTGAATGTACTTGATGCCACTGAACTGTGTACTAAACTAAGTATTAAAACAACTAGCCCAGCTTCCGAAGTGGGCTCCTGTCTTTCCAATACTTTGGGAGGCCCAGGCGGGAGGATCACTCAAGTCCAGGAGTTGACGACCAGCCTGGGCAACATGGTGGGACCCTGTCTTGAAAAAATAAAAAATGCTAAAAAGGTAAATTTTAGGTACATTTCGTCATATAGTTTTTTGTTTGTTTTCAGCGACAGGGCTCGCCCTGTTGCCCAGACTAGGGTGAAGTGGCATAATCACAGCACCGCTGCACCTCCCAGCCTCAAGAGAATCCTTCCACCTCGGCCTCCCGAAGTGCCAGCCTTAAGGTGAATCACCTCTCAGGGCCTAGCCATTTTAATATGCAGTTCAGTGGCATTAAGTGACATTCCCAAGTACCAGGGACTAAAGGTGTATGCCACCACACCCAGCTAGTTTCTTTATTATTTGTAGATGGTGTAAAGTTTATTCTCTGTAGGTTTATTGCTGAGTTAAAAACGAGGTAACTGAGACCAGCACAAGAAAATTAGATGCCAGCTTATTCAGGTCCCTGTGAAGTTCTGTGGTCCCGGGGAGAGGGGCCAGGGAAGTCGCGCCTGACTCCTCTCAGGAGTGGGGTTTTATAGGGAGTTAAGGCGTTGGATTGGTTGGAAACAGGATGTGGACGGGGTGAGCTGCTGTTGGTAGGTAGGTGGGATTTCCAGTGAGCGGGCTAAGTGCTGCGTGCAGAGGGGATTTCCAAGGGCGGGGCTAGGTGCCGGGTGCAGAGGGGATTTCCCAGGGTGGGGTTAGGTGCCGTGTGCAGAGGGGATTTCCAAGGGCGGGGCTAGGTGCCGGGTGCAGAGGGGATTTCCAAGGGTGAGGCTAGGTGCCGTGTGCAGAGGGGATTTCCAAGGATGGGGCTAGGTGCCCAGTGCAGAGCGGATTTCCCAGGGCGGGGTTAGGTGCCGTGTGCAGAGGGGATTTCCAAGGGCGGGGCTAGGTGCCGTGTGCAGAGGGGATTTCCAAGGGTGGGGCTAGGTGCCGTGTGCAGAGGGGATTTCCAAGGATGGGGCTAGGTGCCGGGTGCAGAGGGGATTTCCAAGGCGGAGCTAGATGATAGGCATATTCTGATAAGGTAATTTTCAAGCAGGGAGGGAGATGGGCGTGTTCGAACTCCCAGCTAGGCAACCAGCCTTACAGATGGCATCTCACTAAGTTACCTAGGCTGGTCTCAAACTCTTGGCCTCAAGCAGTCCTGCCTTGGCTTTCCAAAGTGCTAGGATTATAGGTATGAGCCACCATTCCCGTCACGTTCTAATGGTGTTTAAAAGAGCAAAAAAGCAGCAGAGTCTTCCCCATGTCTAGTACTAGGTTTGACGACGACTCATCATGCTGTCAGCTGTGTAACTTTGGACAGGTTACTTAATGCCTCTGCCTCAGTTTCTCCATCTGTACAATAAGTGATAACACATTTTTTAAATAGAGATGGGATCTCGGCTGGGCACAGTGGCTCATGCCTGTAATCCCAGCACTTTGGGAGGCCAAGGCGGGTGGACTACCTGAGGTCTGGAGATCGAGATCAACCTGGCCAAGATGGTAAAACCCTGTCTCTACTAAAAATACAAAAATTAGCCCAGTGTGGTGGCATGCGCCAGCTACTCGGGAGGCTGAGGCAGAGGACTACTTGAACCCAGGAAATGGAGGTTGCAGTCAGCTGAGATCCTGCCACTGCACTCCAGTCTGGGCAACAGAGCGAGACTCTTGTCTTAAAAAGAAAAAAAAAAAGACAGATGGGGCCTCACTATGGTGCTCGGGTGTCACCTGGACTCCTGGGCTCAAGCAGTCATCCCACCTCAGTCTCCCAAAGTGCTGGAATTTCAGGCATGAGCCACCGCACCCAGCCAGGTGGCTAGATGACACATTTTAGTGTGTGGCTGGTGGGACAGTTCCAGAAAAGCAAACTAGGTTTCACCTCCAGACCAAATTATCCTCCCAATTTCTACTTTCCGCTGCAGCTTTCCTTAGACCAGGCGTCCCCAAACTACATGCGGCCCCCTGAGGCCATTTATCCGGCCCCCCGCCACACTTCAGGAAGGGGCACCTCTTTCATTGGTGGTCAGTGAGAGGAGCACAGTATGTGGCAGCCCTCCAACGGTCTGAGGGACAGTGAACTGGCCCCCTGTGTAAAAAGTGTGGGGATGCCTGCCTTAGATCATCAGCCTCTGCCAACTCTTTTCTTCTAGAAAATGCTAAAAGGTAGAAGTCAGTGAACAAGAAGCAAATACTAACCAAAGAGCTTGAAACAGCTGATTTTAGCTTGGCAACTGCATGTTTCCTAGACGAGGAAAACTCTTCTGTGGCAGGCGTGCATTGCACAGAGGAGGCACTCTTCACTTTGCTGGGGAATGGACTTCCTTAGCCTATTTTTTTTTTTTTTTTTTTTTTTGAGACGGAGTCTCCCTCTGTCACCAGGCTGGGGTGTGATCTTGTCTCACTGCAACCTCCACCTCCCAGGTTCAGGCAATTCTGCCTCAGCCTCCAGAGTAGCTGGGACTATAGGTGCCCGCCACAACACCCAGCTAATTTTTGTATTTTCAGTAGAGATGGAGTTTCACCATGTTGGGCAGGCTGGTCTCTATCTCTTGACCTCGTAATCCACCTAGCTCAGCCTCAAAGTGCTGTGCTGGGATTACAGGCATGAGCCACCATATCCAGCCACCTTTTTTTTTTTTTTGAGGCAGAGTTTTACTCTTGTTGCCCAGGCTGGAGTGCAGTGGTGGGAACTTGGCTCACTGCAACCTCTGCCTCCCGGGTTCAAGCAATTCTCCTGCCTCAGCCTCCGGATTAGCTGGGATTACGGGTGCCCACCACCACACCCGGCTAATTTTTGTATTTTTAGTAGAGATGGGGTTCATTTTGGCCAGGCTGTTCTCAAACTCCTGACCTCAAGTGATCCACCTGCCTCGGCCTCCCAAAGTGCTGGGGTTACAGGTGTCAGCCACCGTGCCTGGCCTTTCCTAGCCTTTTCTACAGGTAAAACTATGCAGAAAATATATCTAAGAAGTGCTGCTGTTGATACTCAAAATTATGTGAGTGCCTTCTTTGTGGTAGGTACTCTGGTGGGGGTACAGAGGTGAGTAAACCACATAAGTTTACATAGTTTACATGAACCTGTCTGTAATGGGTTCATAAATGACATTCCTGCTTTTAAAAGGCGATGGCAAATTCTGCTCCCCCAAATGTAGGTGAACTTAAGGCATGGTGCAGTGGTGACCCTGTAATCCTCACGCTTTGAGAGGCCAAGCTGGGAGGACCGCTTGAGCCCAGGAGTTCAGCCAGCCTGGCCAACGAGGCGAAGCCCCTTTCTATTAAAAATACAAAAATTAGCCAGGTGTGGTGGCATGCACCTCTAGTCCCAGCTACTCAAGAGTCTGAGGAGAGTCACTCGAACCTGGGAGGCAGAGGTTGCGGTGAGCCGAGATGGTACCACTGCATTCCAGCCTGGGTGCCACAGCAAGACTCTGTCTCAAAAACAAAACAAAATTATAAAAATAAGAAATTAGCTGGGCCTGGTGGTATGCTCTTGTAGTCTCATCTACCCTGGAGGCTGATGTGGGAGAATCACTTGAGCCCAGGAGTGCAGTGGGATGATCTCTGCTCACTGCAACCTCTGCCTTCCAGGTTCAAGCAATTCTGCCTCAGCTTCCCCAGTAGCTGGGATTACAGGCACCCGCCACTATGCCCAGCTAATTTTTGTGTCTTTGTTAGAGACAAGGTTTTGCCATGTTGGCCAGGCTGGTCTCGAACTCCTGACCTCAGGTGATCTCCCACCTCTGCCTCCCAAAGTTCTAGGATTACAGGTGTGAACCACCACGCCCGGCGTTATGTTACTTACATGTGCAAGCTTACAATGAAGTTTATAGATTAGGCATAGTAAGAGATGGCTGGGTGTGGTGGCTCACACCTGTAATCTCAGCACTTTCAGAGGCTGAGGTGGGTGGATCACAAGGTCTGGAGATCAAGACCATCCTGGCTAACACGGTGAGATCCCGTCTCCACTAAAACTACAAAAAATTAGCTGGGCATGGTGGCATGCACCTGTAGTCGCAGCTAGTCAGGAGGCTAAGGCAAGAGAATCTCTTGAACCCGGGAGGTGGAGGTTGCAGTGAGCCGAGATCACCCCACTACATTCCAGCCTGTGTGACAGAGTGAGACTCTGTCTCAAAAAAAAAAAAAAAAAAAAAAAAAAAAAAAAAAAAAAAAAAAGATTAACAGCAATAACTAACAGAAATAACAATATACTATAATAAAAGATACGTGAATGTGGTGTCTGGTGGTGTCTCCCTCTCAAAATTTCTTAGCTATGTAATATTTTCCAACTGTAATTGACCATGGGTAACTGAAATAGTGGAAAGTGAAACTGGGGATTAGGGCTACTGTGTTTGGAAACAGTCTTCACAGATGTAATCAAGATGAAGTCAAGCTGGACAAGGGTGGACCCTAAGTCAGTGACCAACGTCCTTATTAGAAGAGGGAAATTGGTGGGTGACTCATGCCTGTAATCCCAGCACTTTGGGAGGCCAAGGCGGGCAGATCATGAGGTCAGGAGATCGAGACCAGGCTGGCCAACATGGAGAAACTTCATCTCTACTAAAAATACAAAAAATTAGCTGGGCGTAGTGGCAGCACCTGTAATCCCAGCTACTCAGGAGGCTGAGGCAGGAGAATCACTTGAACCTGGAGGCAGAGATTGCAGTGAGCTGAGATCATGCCACTGCACTCCAGCCTGGCAACAGAGCAAAACTCTGTCTCAAAAAAAAAAAAAAAGAAAAGAAAGAAAGAAAACAGGGAAATTACAGCCAGGCATGGTGGCTCACACCTGTAATCAACACCTTGGGAGGTCGAGGCAGATGCATTGATGGAGGTCAGGAGTTTGAGACCAGCCTGAATACATAGTAAAACCCCGTCTGTACTAAAAATACAATAATTAGCTGGACATGGTGGCAGATGCCTGTAATCCCAGCTACTCAGGCAGCTGAGGCAGGAGAATCACTTGAACCTGGGAGCTGGAGGTTGCAACAAGCGAAGATCCTGCCACTGCATTCCAGCCTGGGCAACAAGAGCAAAACTCCATCTCAAAAAAAGAAAAAAGAAAAGAGGCTTGGGGTAGATCTCAAGATCCCCAGAGCTTCAAGGAGAAACCAACCGCTGACACCTTGATTTTGGACATCCATTCCCCAGAATTGTGAGAGGATACATTTCTGCTGTTTTGTTGTTATTGTTTTGGGTGGTTTTTGTTTTGTTTTTTTTTTGTTGTTGTTTTTGTTTGTTTGTTTTTGTTTTTTTTTGAGAGGGAGTCTCGCTCTGTTGCCAGGCTGGAGTGCAGCAGCTCAATCTCGGTTCACTGCAACCTCTGCCTCCCGGGTCAAGCAATTCCCCTGCCTCAGCCTCCCAAGTAGCTGGGACTATAGGCACGCAACACCACACCTGGCTAATTGGTGTGTGTATATGTATTTTAGCAGAGACGGGATTTCACCATGTTGGCCAGGATGGTCTCTGTGTCCTGACCTCAGGATCCGCCCGCCTCGGCCTCCCAAAGTGCTGGGATTATAGGTGTGAGCCACTGCGCCTGGCCTGGCTCACATCTGTAATCCCAGCACTTTGGGAGGCCGAGGCGGGCGGATCCTGAGAGCAGGAGTTCAAGACCAGCCTAGCCAACATGGCAAAATCCTGTCTCTACTAAAAATACATAAATTAGTTGGGTGTAGTGGTGGGTGCCTGTAATCCCAGCTACTCAGGAGGCTGAGGCAGGAGAATCACTTGAGTCCAGGAGGTGGAGGTTGCAGTGAGCTAAGATTGTCCCACTACACTCCAGCCTGAGTGACAGAGTGAGACTCTGTCTCAAAAAAAAAAAATGTTTCTAGAGATGGAGGTATTGCTGTGTTAGCCCAGGCTGGTCTTGAACTCCTGGCCTAGACTGATCCTTCTGCCTTGGCCTACCAAAGTGCTGGAATTACAGGCATGAGCCACCGCACTCAGCCCAGGGTTTTAATTTCCATCGAAACCCTTTCTAAGAAACCTTGACTTCATTTTAAGGCTGAATTTATAGTTTCTGTGAAATTATAAGTTTTATGGGTGCATTAAATTTCTATTGACATCAACATCAGTACATAACTATGAAAATGAAAACTGTTTCACTGCACGACCCTTAGGGGACGCCTGATGGGGCTGGGAAGAGAGGCTGCTTGAGCCTGGGCCGAGGCTAACCCCTCCCTTGCTGTCGAGATAGCCTCAGTTTTCTTATCTTGCAGACTTGGGGAAGGCTGGATAAGATAATGTGGGAAGGCTGTGCCTTTATTTTCCTGTGGGCTTATCTTAACAGAATGAGAAGTATTTCCAAGTGGGCCAACCAGGTTCTGAGCGTGGGGATTTCATGTCTTTGAGAAAGAGGCTCAGAGCCGGGAAGTGACCAGTCCCTGAGCTTAGGAGCCATGAACCGGGTGGCAGAGATCCAGGGTGACCCTGGAGGGCCCAGGGAGGTGAGATCTCTGGTGGGGTGGCTCCCAATGTAGCCTTGGAGCCTCATGCTGGGCTGCAGAGGACTGAGACTCTGACCTTACCACCTGTCAGCCATGGGCCACCTTGCGCAGGTTTGTGGGCATTGAGGACCTATTTCAGGAGGCTGAGGCAGGAGGATCCCTTGAGTCCAGAAGTTCGAGACCAGCCTGGGCAACATAGCATCTCTTTTCTTTTCTTTTCTTTTCTTTGTTTCTTTCTTTCTTTTTTTGAGACAGAGTCTCACTCTGCTATGTCACCCATGCTAGAGTGCAGAGGCATGATCTTGGCACACTGCAACCTCGCCTCCCAGGTTCAAGCAATTCTCCTGCCTCAGCCTCACAGTTTCAAGCAATTCCCCGGCCTCAGCCTCCCTAGTATCTGGGACTACAGGTGCACACCACCATGCCTGGCTAATTTTTGTCTTTTTAGTAGAGATGGTGGTTTCACTATGTTGCCCAGGCTGGTGTTGAACTCCTGGCCTCTAGTGATCTGCTCGCCTCAGCCTCTCAAAGCGCTGGGATTACAGGTGTGGGCCACCACACTCAGCTTAGCATCTCTTTTTCTCATCTATAGAAAAAACAAAAATATACTAGTTGGAAATGTTAGTGCGTGCTGCAGCCTCAGCTACTTGGAGGCTGGACAGGAGGATCACTTGAGCCCAAGAGGTCTAGGCTGTAGCAAGCCACAGTCGCACCACTGCACTCCAGCTAGGGCAAAAGAGCAAGTCGCTGTCTCAAAAAAGAAAAGAAAAAAAAAACAGCAAAAGCAAATTTTAGGCAGGGCACAGTGGCTCATGCCTATAATCCCAGCACTTTGGGAGACTGAGGCAGGTGGATTACCTGAGGTTAGGAGGTCGAGACCAACCTGGTCAACATGGTGAAACCTGCCTCTACTAAAAAAATATATATATATATATATATATATTACAAAAATTAGCCAGGCCTGGTGGTGGGTACCTGTAATCCTAGCTACTTGGGAGGCTGAGGCAAGAGAATTGCTTGAACCTGGGAAGTGAAGGTTGCAGTGAGCTGAGATCATGCCATTGCACTCCAGCCTGCATAACAAGAGTGAGACTCCGTTGCAAAAAAAAAAAAAAATAAATAGTGGCCAGGCATGGTGGCTCACGCCTGTAATCCTAGCACTTTGGGAGGCTGAGGTGGGTGGATCACCTGAGGTCAGGAGTTCAAGACCATCCTGGCCATCATGGTGAAACCCCACCTTAAAAAAAAAAAGTATATATATAAAAAAAGCAAATTTTAAAATGCAGAATCAATAGTGTCAAGGGCAATGTGTTTTTCTCTCTTTTTTTTTTTTTTTTTTTTTTTTGAGACAGAGTTTCGCTCTTGTTACCCAGGCTGGAGTGCAATGGCACGATCTCGGCTCACCGCAACCTCCGCCTCCTGGGTTCAGGCAATTCTCCTGTCTCAGCCTCCTGAGTAGCTGGGATTACAGGCATGCACCACCATGCCCAGCTAATTTTTTGTATTTTTAGTAGAGACAGGGTTTTACCATGTTGACCAGGATGGTCTCGATCTCTTGACCTTGTGATCCACCCACCTCGGCCTCCCAAAGTGCTGGGATTACAGGCTTGAGCCACCGCGTCCGGCCGGGCAATGTGTTTTTCTCCACTCCTCTTGAGAAAATACCAAACAACAGATTTCAGAAAATACATTTTCTGAATGTATTTGCAAATATTTTCAGAAAATACATTTTTCTGAAATATATTTTCTGAAATCTGTTGCGTGGCCTCAGAACTTTCTAGAAAAGTCTGGTGGATAAGCCCAAGGGGCTTCCAGTCCAATATCTTGTGGAGTATCATCTCTTAAATTTGTTTCTTGTTTTCTTTTTTTTTTTTGGTAGAGCGAGTGTCTCCCTGTGTTGCCCAGGCTGGTCTTGAACTCCTGGACCAACCCATTGTCTGCCTTGGCCTCCCACGGTGCTGTAATTACAGGCGTGAGCCACCACACCTGGCCTGTGTCTATTTTCTGGAGTGAGCTTCTTCCTGAGATTGCGTTTGAAGAGATGGATCTGTGGCAAAACTGAGAAACTTGCTGCTCTGTACTCGCACTGTCTTCCTGAGGCCACCCCACCTCTGAGTAAAGCCAGGCTCCAGGCCAGCATCCTGGCGTTGAGAGCCTGCGACTTCAGAGGTCCTGGTGGCGCTGGGATGATCCTGCAGTGCTGGGGCCCCTGCATCACCGTCAGTTCTTGCAGTCATGACCCTGACCCCTCATAATCAGTTTTGTCACCTGAGGAGCAGTAGCAGAGAATGTCTAGAAGTACAGCTCGGCTCTGAAGAAAAGTTTGTCTCTCTTACCATCTGTGTGAGAGGGAGCTGCTATCTTCACAAAAAGTTTGCAAATATTTTCTTTTGAGACAGGGTCTTCCTCTGTCACCCGGGCTGGAGTGCAATAGTGCGATCATAGCTCACTACAGCCTTGACCTTCTGTGCTCAATTGATCCTCCCTCCCCAGCCTTCTAAGTAGCTGGGACTAGAGGCATTTGCCATCACATCCGGCCAGTTAAAGTTTTGCAAAGCTGAAATGATTCCAAAATAAAAAGTTCATTAAAAATTATTGAGATGGCTGGGCACAGTGGCTCACACCTGTAATCCCAGCAATTTGGGAGGTCAAGGCATGTGGATCATTTGAGGTCAGGAGTTCGAGACCAGCCTGGCCAACATGGTGAAACTCGTCTCTACTAAAAATACAAAAATTAGCTGGGTGTGGTAGCAGGCGCCTGTAGTCCGAGATACTTGGGAGGCTGAGGCAGGAGAATTACTTGAGCCTGGAAGGTGGTGGTTGCAGTGAGTTGAGATCATGCCACTGCACTCCAGCCTGTGTGAAGGAGTGAGGCTCTCTGTCTCAAAAAAAAAAAAAAAAAAAAAAAAAAAAGGATAGTTAAATTAAGGCTGGGTGCAGTGGCTCATGCCTGTAATCCCAGCACTTTGGGAGACTGAGATGGGCAAATCACCTGATCTCAGTAGTCTCAGCTACTTGGGAGGCTGAGGCAGGAGAATTGCTAGAACCTGGGAAGTGGAGGTTGTAGTGAGCTGAGATCTCGTCAATATACTGCAGCCCAGGTGACAGAGTAAGACTCTGTCTCAAAAATAATAATAATTGGTGGTCATGATTTTTGCTTGTAGTTCTCTTGCTAACTTGCGTAGCCTTTTTTTTTTTTTTTTTTTTTTTGAGACAGGGTCTCACTCTGTCACTCATGCTGGTGTGCAGTGGCAATCTCTGCTCACTACAACCTCCACCTCTCGGGTTCAAATGATTCTCCTGCCTCAGCCTTCCCAGTAGCTGAGATTACAGGCACGAGCCACCATGCTGAGCTAATTTTTTTTTTTTATTTTTAGTGGAGACAGGATTTCACCATGTTGGCCAGGCTGGTCTTGAATTCCTGACCTCAGGTGATCCACCTGCCTCAGCCTCCCAAAGTGCTGGGATTACAGGCATGAGCCACCGCACCCAGCAACTCGCTGGGTAACCTTGAGCAAGATACCGGACTAGCCAGAGCCTCTGTCTTTTCCTGGGTGGAGCATGCAGGCTGGAGGGGGAGATAGCTAGCTTGGACCTGTTTAGATGTGGACAGAATTCGAGTTGGCAGAAGAAACAATTCACCTACAGATGGCGATCTTGGCCCGCCTTTTTCAGCTTGTGAAGTAGGTTTACTTTTTGACTTATTTTCTTTTGTTAATCCCTTGCATAGTAGGAAACCCAAAAAGCAGCTTTCTCTCTAGAGAGTTTCTCAGTCTCTCAGTAATTCTCCAGGATATTTTACATAAACACATCTGTGTCCAAGCTTGCAGAGCACTTGGAGGAGTGAAGGGTATCCATGGATTCAAAGGGTCCACTGTGGGCCGGGAACTGCGGCTCACACCTGTAATCCCAGTACTGTGGGAGGCCAAGGCAGGCAGATCACCTGAGGTCAGGAGTTCAAGACCAGCCTGGCCAACATGGCAAAACCCTGTCTACTAAAAATACAAACTTTAGCTGTGCGTGGTGGTGCATGCCTGTAATCCCAGCTGCTTGGGAGGCTGACGCGAGAGAATTGCTTGAACGGGAAGGAGAGGTTGCAGTGAGCCGAAATCACATCACTGCACTCCAGCTTGGGCAACAAAGGAAGACTCCATCTCGAAAAACAAAACAAAATGAATGAACAAACAAAAAAATCCAGTGTGGCCCCAAATCATCTGAACTTGCCTGTCTTGCTTGATCACGTTGACTTCCTCCTGGTTTTCTCTTCTGCCTTCAGCCAAAAGCTCTTTTTTTTTTTTTTTCTTTTTGAGACGGAGTCTTGCTCTCTCACGCAGGCTGGTGTGCAGTGGTGCGATCTCGGCTCCCTACAATCTCTACCTCCTGGGTTCAAGCAATTCTCTTGCCTCAGCCTCCCAAGGAGCTGGGACTACATGGGCCTACCACCATGCCCAACTAATTTTTGTATTTTTATTACAGACGAGTTTCACCTTGTTAGCGAGGCTGGTCTCAATCCTGACGTCAGGTGATCCACCAGCTGCAGCCTCCTAAAGTGCTGGGATTACAGGGGTGAGCCACTGTGCCCAGCCCAAAGGCTATTATTATTATTATTATTTTGTGGCGATTGGGGTGGGGGGCGTCTTGCTACATTGTCTTGAACTTGTGGCAGAAAGTAATTTTCCTAGCTTGGGCTCCCATAGCTGGGATTACAGGTATGGATCATGCCCTGCTCAAAGCCTTATTTGACTTTCTACCCTATGATGTTTGGCTCCTTCAAATGTAGAGGACTGGAATGGACAGGAATCAGATGGTCCATATTTCCCTATTTTTTTTTTTTTTTTTTTGACATAGAGTGTCCCTTTGTTGCCCAGGCTGGAGTGCAGTAGTGTGATCTCGGCTCACTGCAGCCTCCATCTCCCAGGCTCAGGCAGTCCTCTGACCTTAGCCTCCCAAGTACTTGTGGCTACAAGTGTGAGCCACCACACCTGGCTAATTTTTTTTTCTGTGTTTTTTTTTTTTTTTTTTTTTTTGAGACGGAGTTTCGCCCTTGTTACCCAGGCTGGAGTGCAATGGCGCGATCTCGGCTCACCGCAACCTCCGCCTCCTGGGTTCAGGCAATTCTCCTGCCTCAGCCTCCTGAGTAGCTGGGATTACAGGCACGTGCCACCATGCCCAGCTAATTTTTTGTATTTTTAGTAGAGACGGGGTTTCACCATGTTGACCAGGATGGTCTCGATCTCTCAACCTTGTGATCCACCCGCCTCGGCCTCCCAAAGTGCTGGGATTACAGGCTTGAGCCACCGCGCCCGGCCTTTTCTGTGTTTTATAGAGACTAGAGTTTCGCCACGTTGCCCACGTTGGTCTTGAACCCCTGGCCTCAAGGGACCTGCCCACCTCAGCCTTCCAAAGTGCTGAGATTACAGGTGTGTGCCACCACACCTGGCTGGATTTCGTCAGTTTTATTTGTCCTCCTTTGGCTCTTTTACGCCTTTAAATGGATGTGCTGCACTATACAGACCCTTTGGAGTTTTCTTTTTCACCCACAATGATGTTTTCAAGAACTATCCATTCTGATACATGCTGTTCTAGATCATACATTGCATGAATATACCACAATTTATTATTCATTTCACATTGGTATAAAAGTAGGGGGTTTTTTGAGTGTTACAAATAGTATTACAGTGAAGGCCCTTGTATGTGTCTCTATTAGCTATAGTTTAGAGAATATGACTAAAAGTAGAATTTCCTGGTCATAGGATATCTGCATTCCAATTTATTCGACATTGACAAATTGTTCTCCAAAGTAGCTGTACCAATTTACACTCCCTCCAGCAGTGTGAGAATATTGCTGTTTCTCCTTATCTGCTGTGCATGAAAGGGTATCATGTTGTTTGAATTTGCATTTCTCTGATGTAAGTAGATGTCTGATTCAAGCAGAAAATGAAATTATTAAAACGATCTAAAATCTCCAGGAGGGCTAGAAAACCAAGCTCAAAGCTCTGCAGACAGAAATGTACTAATCAGGCCACAACTGCTGGGCAGAGATGACACTGTCCCACTGCTGACTGCCAGATGTGACGGCTCAGATGCAGACAACACGGGGCAGACCCTGTGCTCGGTGAGCCCCAGCCAACACTCCTCTTTTTTCTTTTTTGAGATGGAGTCTTGCTCTGTCACCCAGGCTGGAGTTCAGGGGCATAATCTTGGTTCGCGGCAACCTCCGCCTCTCAAGTTCAAGTGATTCTTGTACCTCAATCTCCCAAATAACTGGGATTACAGGCCACCACCACACCTGGCTGATTTTTTGATTTTTGATTTTTAGTAGAAATGGAATTTCGCCATGTTGGCCAGGCTGGTCTCAAACTCTGGACCTCAGAGGATCCACCTGCCTCGGCCTCCCAGAGGGATTATATGTGTGAGCCACCTGGAGCCCACTGTCCTTCAGGGCCTCAGCTCCCCATTTAAGCATGGGAGGTACAGTAGGGATTTAATAACTGGCATTTTCTTTTTCTTTTTATTTATTTATTTATTTTTTGAGACAGAGTCTTGCTCTGTCGCCCAGGCTGGAGTGCAGTGGGACAGTCTCGGCTCACTGCAACCTCCACCTCCTGGGCTCAAGCGATTGTCCCACCTCAGCCTCCCAATTAGCTGGGGTTATAGGAGTGTGCCACCATTCCTTGCTAATTTTTGTATCTTTGATATAGACATGGTTTCATCATGTTGGTCAGGCTTCTCTCAAATGATCCTGAACTTAAACGATCTGTTCACCTTGGCATCGCAAAGTGCTGGGATTGCAGGTGTGAGCCACCATGGACCTGGACTCTTTTAAATTTTTTTCATAAAATTAAAAAGAAGAGGTCTTGCTATGTTGCCCAGGCTGGGCTTGAACTCTTGAGCTCAAGTGATCCTCCCGCCTTGGCCTCCCAAATTGCTAGGATTTTCTTTTTATTTTATTTTATTTTTTTCGAGATAGGGTCTTGTGCTATCACCCAGGCTAGAGTTCAGTTACGTGATCATGGCTCACTGCAGCTTTGAACTCCTGGGTTCAAGGGATCTTCCCAACTCAGCCACCCAAGCAGCTGGGATTACAGGTGCGCAACACCATGCCTGGCTAGTTTTTAAACTTTTTTTGTAGAGCTTGGGGCAGTGGCTCACGCCTGTGATCTCAGCACTTTGGGAGGCCAACATGGGTGGATTACCCATGTTAGGAGTTCCACACCAGCCTGGCCAATGAGGTGAAACTCCGTCTCTACTAAAAATACAAAAATTAGCTGAGCATGTTGGTGGGTGCCTGTAATCCCAGCTACTCAGGAGGCTGAAGCAAGAGAATCACTTGAACCTGAAGGTGGAGTTTGCAGTGAGCTGAGATCGTGCCATTGCACTCCAGCCTGGGCAACAGAGAGGGACTCCATCTCAAAAATGAGTAAACATATATTTCTTTTTTGGTAGAGAGGGGGTCTTGCTCTGTTGCCCAGGCTGGTCTTGAACTCCTGGCCTCAAGCCATCCCCTGCCTTGGCCTTCCAAAGTGCTGGGATTTCAGGTTTGGGCCACTGCGTCTGGCCCACATCTCGCATTTTTACCTTGTTTACAGTGGGAAGAGAATCTTCTTTCACAGGAGAATTCATCAAAGAAAGAAAGATTCAGCTGCTGAATGGCCAAAAAATCATGACAGATGTCCATTATACCTAACAAGAGTAAGATTGAATATCTTTTCACTTGTTTATTGGCCCCTCAAATTTTCTTTTTAGTGAATTACCTATATATAGCTCTTTATTTATTATTATTATTATTATATTTAAATGTAGAGACAAAGTCTCACTATGTTACCCAGGCTGTTCTTGAACTCCTGGACTCAAGTGATCCTCCCGCCTCAGCCTTCCTAAGTCCTGGAATCATAGGTGTGAGCCACCACGCCTGGCCACCTACCCATATATATCCTTTGCTTCTTTCAAATGCTTTTTTTTTTTTTTTTTTTTTAAGACAGAGTCTGGCTTTTCTTGCCCAGGCTGGAGTACAGTGGCACCATCTCGGCTCACTGCAGTCTCTGCCTCCCAGGTTCAAGCAATTCTCCTGCGTCAGCCTCCCAAGTAGCTAGGATTATAGGCATGTGCCACCACGCCCAGCTAATTTTGTATTTGTAGTAGAGACGGGTTTCTCTTTGTTGATCAGGCTGGTCTCAAACTCCTGACCTCAAGTGATCTGCCTGCCTCAGCCTCCCAAAGTTCTGGGATTACAGGTGTGAGCCACCACACCTGGCTGTATGAGCTCTTTGTAAATTCTGGCTTCTAGTGTTCAAACCTTATGTATGCTAAAAAGATATTTTCCCAAGGTGTGGCTCTTCTTTGCATCTTTGTTCATGGTGTCTTTAATCATACAGTTTGGTCATACTAAATTGCCTAATAATAATAATAACAATTATTATTATTATTATTGAGACAGACTCTCACTTTGTCACCCAGGCTGGAGTGCAATGACTCTGTCTCGGCTCACTGCAAACTCTGCCTCCCAGTTTCAAGCAATTCTCCTGCCTCAGCCTCCTGAGTAGGTGGGATTATAGGCGCCCACCACCATTCCTGGCTAACTTTTGTGCTTTTAGTAGAGACAGAGTTTCACCATGTTGGCCAGGCTAGTCTCGAACTCTTGACCTTATGATCCATGAGCCTCAGCTTCCCAAAGTGCTGGGATTACAGGCATGAGCCACTGTGCCCAGCACCAAATTATTAATATTTGAAATTATGAAGGCCAGGTGCGGTGGCTCATGTCTGTAATCCCAGCACTCTGGGAGGCCAAGGTGGGTGGATCATTTGAGGTCAGGGGTTTCAACATGGTGAAACCCATCTTTACTAATAATACAAAAATTAGCTGGGCATGGGGACAGGTGCCTGTAATCCCAGCTACTCAGGAGGCTGAGGCAGGAGAATCGCTTGAAGCCAGAAGGCGGAAGTTGCAATGAGCCGAGATCGTGCCAGGACACTCCAGCCCAGGCAACAAGAGTGAAACTCTGTCTCAAAATAATAATAATAATAATAATAATAAATTAAGCTGAATAAATAAATGCACTTTAGATAGAAAGAAAGCAAACCCAGGCAGTAGGTCTGGTATGAAAAAAGAATTGTTGAACACACAAATGAATAAATCTGAAAACCACTGATTGCATGTATTAGTAGTAATAATTTCAGGGGTTTTATTAAGGATAGAATTATAATACATGACAAAAGTATCATGTAAGTGGAGATGAAAGAAAATGGAGTAATTTTTATAGCTCAGGACAGAGGGTGACAAACTTTAGCCCATCCGCCAAATAGGGCTTCATGTATGTTTTTATTTATTTATTTATATTGTTATTATTATTTTTGAGATGGGGTCTCTCTCTGTCACCCAGGCTGGAGTGTCGCGATCTCAGCTTACTGCAACCTCCACCTCCTGGGTTCAAGTGATTCTCCTGCCTCAGCCTCCTGAGTAGCTGAGATTACAGGTGCAGTCCACCACACCTAGTTAATTTTTGTATTTTTAATAGAGACAGGATTTCACCATGTTAGCCAGTGTTGCAAACAGATGTTGGAAATAGATCTCGGTGCCGCAAAGAAATATTAGCACTGAGACAAAGGATGTTTCAGCAATGCAATTTTTACTTCCTGGGCTGCAGGAAGGGTACCCTCACTAGCCATCTTGTCACAAGAGTACAATGAATAAAGGAAAACACACAAATGTATCCCTTACGCTTTTGGGGTCGTCCTTAACTGCTGTGTCTGATCTCTGTTGGCTGGAGCCAGACCTCACAATCTAAACTAAAACCCCTGATTGGCTAACAACTTAAAACTTTTCTCTCTTTTTTTTTTTTTTTTTTCTCTTTTTTTGAGACAGAGTCTTACTCTGTCGTCAGGCTGGAGTGCAGTGGCGCAATCTTGGCTCACTGCAACCTCTGCCTCCTGGATTCAAGCGATTCTTCTGCCTCAGCCTCTCGAGTAGCTGGGACCACAGGCTCGTGCCACCATGCCCAGCTAATTTTTGTATTTTTAGTAGAGATGGGGTTTCACCATGTTGGCCAGGATGGTCTTGATCTCGACCTTGTGATCCGCCCACCTCAGCCTCCCAAAGTGCTGGGATTACAGGCGTGAGCCACCGCGCCTGGCCACAACTTAAAACTTGTCTAAACAGGTAAAAGCATTGAAAAGCTGGGACATGCCTGTGAACACGTCCAGCACAGATATCTTGATTAAAGTACAAGGACATAGAATGTACTACGTGCCTGTAAACATGGCATGTCTAACAGCTACATAGGATAGGGCTTAACAAACATTAGCACACTTACTCTTTAACAAGAAAGGAAACTTTAAAAAGGAACTTTTCTACTTCCCACAGCCAGGCTGGTATCAAACTCCTGACCTCAGGTGATCTGCCTGTCTCAGACTCTGAAGTGCTGGGATTATAGGCATGAGCCACTGAGCCTTGCCCATCCTTGTTTTTAGTTTTTGGATGTTGCTTTTGAGACAAGGTCTTGCCTGTGTTGCTCACGCTAGAATGCAGTGGCGAGAACATGGCTCACTGCAGCTTCTGACTCCTGGGCTCAAGCAGTCCTCCCATCTCAGCCTCCCCAAATGCTAGGACTGCAGGTCCACTGCACCTATCCTTCATCCTTGTTTTTTCGTTTTGTTTCGTTTTTGAGACAGACTCTCCCTCTTGTTGCTTCCACTGCACTCCCTCAGGCTGGAGTGCAGTGGTGCGATTTCAGCTCA
The DNA here is from genome assembly GCF_048565385.1 of Saimiri boliviensis. NCBI lineage: Eukaryota > Metazoa > Chordata > Mammalia > Primates > Cebidae > Saimiri > Saimiri boliviensis. Next base: position 152,553,209 of record NC_133449.1, on the reverse strand, counting down.
CTGCAACCTCTGCTTCCTGGATTCAAGCAATTTTCCTGCCTCAGCTACCCAAGTAGCTGGGATTACAGGCACCTGTCACCACACCCAGCTAATTTTTGTATTTTTAGTAGAGAAGGGGTTTTGCCATGTTTACCAGGCTGGTCTCAAACCCCTGGCCTCAAATGATCCTCCTGCCTCATCCTCTTGTGAGCCACTGCTCCTGGCCTATCAAATAAAATTCCTTTTTCCTTTTTTTTTTTTTTTTTTTTTTTTTTGAGAGAAGATCTGGCTCTGTCACCCAGGCTGGAGTGCAGTGGCGTAATCACAGCTCACTGCAGCCCCAACCTCTTGGGCTCTAGTGATCTTCCTATCTCAGCTTCTCGAGTAGCTGGAGATGCGTGCCACCACCCCTGGCTAATTTTCTTCAGAGACAGCATCTTGCTATGTTACCCAGGCTGATCTGGAATTTCTGGCCTCAAGTGATCCTCCTGGCTTGGCCTTCCAAAGTGCTGGGATTACAACCATAAGCCACTGTACCCAGCCAAGAGTACTCATTAGTTTTAGAGGGTTTTTGTTTGTTTTTTTGAGATGGAGTCTCCCTTTGTTACCCAGGCTGGAGTGGGGTGGCACAATCTTGGGTCACTGCAACCTCTACCCTCCAGGTTCAAGCAGTTCTCTTGCCGAAGCTGCCTAAGTAGCTGGGACTACAAACGTACGCCACTGTGTCTGGCTAACTTTTGTATTGTTAGTAGACAGGGTTTCACTATGTTGGCCAAACTGGTCTTAAACTCCTGACCTCAAGTAATCTGCCCTCCTCCGCCCCCCAAAGTGCTGGGATTACAGGCATGAGCCTAGTTTTAGAGTTTGACAAATAAAGTATGCGTGCAGCAGTTCCTAAAGGAACCTGTAAAAATATAGAGTGTCCTAGGGTAACCATTAAAAGAACAGAAACAGGGAAAAATAAAATTTAAAAACTTAAAAAAAAAAAAAAGAAAGAAAAGAGAAAAAAGAAAGCCCTTTCCTACTCTGGTCATAAAGCTATTTTTCTCTAAAAGTTTTGTAGAATAGCTTTTCTTATGTAGATATGTAATTAAATTCAAATTTTTTGTTTGTATTTTTGGTGTGCAAGATGGGTCTAATTTTTATTTTCTTTTAAAATAGCCAATTGTAGAGCATTATTTGTTCCATAAATGGTGTTTCCCAGTGATATGGAAGTGCCAATCTCTGATATCTACCAAGTTCGAAGATAGATGGTTCTGTTTCTGGGCTCTCTATTCTGTTCTTTTAAAAAATAAATCTACACGTTCTTATTTATCTGTTCTAATATATCTAATTCTGCCTGTTTTAAATATTATAGCCTAATAATTTCTGATATCTGTTAGTGAAAATTCTCCTTATCTTTCTTCTTCAAAATTGCTTTGGCTAATCTTGATTCTATACTCTTTCATATGGATTTAGAATTAGCTTGGTAATTTCCTGATGAGATTTTAAAAAAAACTGAAATTACATTAATTTTATACATCAATTTGAGGTCGATTGTCATTTTGAATATATTGAATCTTGCTATCTGTGAACAAGTTCTAGGCCTTCATTTCTTTATATCTTCCTTAAAATTTTATAATTTTCTTCATAAAATATATTTCCTGTTTTGGAGTTATTCCTGAATATTCGATAGTTTGTTGTTACGGTGATTGATATTTCTTACTGATTACACACTATTGATTTTTGTATGCTACTCTTTTTTTTTTTTCCAGATTGAGTTTCAGTCTTGTTGCCCAGTCTGGAGTGCAATGGCATTCCACTGATCTCAGCTCAGTGAAACCTCTGCCTCCTGGGTTCAAGCAATTCTCATGCCTCCGTCTCCGAGTAGCTGGACTACAGGCACATGCCACCATGCCCGGCTAATTTTTTGTATTCTTTGGTAGAGTTGGGGTCTCACCATGTTGCCTAGATGGGTCTCAAACTCCTGAGCTCAGGCAATCTCCCTGCCTCGGCCTCCCAAAGTGCTAAGATTACAGGCGTGAGCCACCGAGCCTGGCCCCTTCCCAGTCTTAATTCCACTGTTTGTATTTGCCTTTTGGCTTTAACTAGATCCTTAAATACAGAATTTAATAGTTTTCATTAAAACAGGCATACTTCCCCCCACCATTTTAAAGTGAATAATTTTGAAGTTTAAGCTTCTGATATAATGGTTTAATAGTTGCTCTAGGGTTTTTCTATTCCTCTTTTAAATTTTATTTATTTATTTTTTTTACAAGATATCCTTTTATTTGCTTGAGAAGGTTCCTTTATATTCCTAATTAGCTAAGAGAGGTCTTTTGCATACTTGTTTTTTTTTTTAAAAAAAATGTAATAAAGGGGTTGACTCTGTGATTCTTTTTTTTTTTTTTTTTTTTTAAAGACAGGATTTCACCATGTTGGTCAGGCCCGCCGTGGCCTCCAAAGTGTTTGTATTACAGGCTTGAGCCACCACACCCGGCCAACTCTGTGATTCTTTAACTGACATCTAGAATTGACCCTGAGCTAATTAATTTTCAGTCTTTCATGTTTTCTCATATGTGCACTTCAGATTATAAGTTTCCCTCCAGGCATTGCTCTCTGTCTGCTTCCCTTGAGTTCTGATAAGTAGAACTTTTATTGTCAGTTCCAAAGAGTCTGTAATTTCATTATGGGTTATTTTACATTTCCAAATACATAGGAGATTTTTGGCTAGCAATTTATTAAAGTGATGTTTACATAAGGGAATTGCAGTTTTTTGTTTTTTGTTTTTTGTTTTTTTTTTTGAGACAGGGTCTTGCTCTGTCACCCAGGATGGAGTGCTGGGGTGCATTTATGGCTCACTGCAACCTCCACCTCCTGAGCGCAAGTGATCTTCCCTCCTCAGCCTTGCGACTAGCTGGGAACACAGGTGCACGCTACCTTGCCTTGCTAATGTTTTTTAGGGTCTCTCTATGTTGTCCAGGCTGGTCCCTAACTCCTGATCTTAAGCAATCTGCCTATCTTGGCCTCTCGAAGTCTAGGGATTACAGGCATGATCCATCACACCCACCAGAATGCACAGATCTTATGTGCTACAAATTAAAGAATCTTGACAGCTGCACACACCAGTGTGACCCTTATCAAGAGACAGAACATTTCTCTCACCAGCAAAATTTCCCCATGCCCTCCTCCATCGTAGCAACCACTATACCAATTTCTTTTCTTTTTTTTTTTTTTTTCAGACGAGGTCCTACTCTATCACTCAGACTGGAGTGCAGTGATGCCACCTCTGCTCACTGCAACCCCACCTCCCGAGTTCAAGTGATTCTCCACCCTCAGCCTCTTGAGTAGCTGGGATTACAGGCACGCGCCACCATGCCTGGGTAATTTTTGAATTTTTAGTAGAGACAGGATTTCACCATGATGGCCAAGATGATTTTGATCTCCTGACTTTGTGATCCACCCGCCTCAGCCTCCCACAGTGCTGGAATTACAGGCATGAGCCACTGCGCACAGCCCTGCCTACTGTGGAATTTCATATGAATGGAGGCATGTATTTATTCTATGTCTGTCTACTTTCACTCAGCATATTGTTTCTTTCTTTTTTCGTTTTCTCTTTTTATTTTTCTTGAGGCCCATCTCCTGGCCTCAAGCAGTCCTCTCACCTCTGCTTCCCAAAGTGCTGAGATTACAGGCATGCGTGACCTCGCCCAGCTGGCATGCTGTTTGTGAAGGTTCTTGTTTGTATCTGTAGTTTGCTCCTTTTTACTGCTGAGAAGTATCCTTTATATGAGCATGGAACAATTTGTTTATCTGCTGGCTGTTCATGAACCTCGGGCTTGTTTCCAACCTCTACCTATTGTTTTGTTTTTCTTTTTTCTTTTGAGACAGAGTCTCGCTCTGTCACCCAGGCTGGAGTGCAATGGCACCATCTCAGCTCACTGCAACCTCCACCTCTGGGGTTCAAATGATTCTCCTGCCTCAGCCTCCTGAGTAGCTGGGATTACAGGCACACATGACCACACCCAGCTAATTTTTGTATTTTTAGTAGAGACAGGGTTTCACCACATTGGACAGGCTGGTCTTGAACTCCTGACTTTGGTGATCCACCCACCTTGGCCTCCCAAAATGTACCTCTGGCTACTGTAAATGAAACTGCTGTGTACGTACTTGTATGAGTCTTTTTCTTTCTTTCTTTTTCAGAGAGAGGGTCTTACTCTGTTGCCTAGGCTGGCGTGCAGTGGTGCAGTTATAGCTCACTGCAGCCCGAACCTTCTGGGCTTAGGTGGTCCTCCTCCCTCAGTCTCTGAGTAGCTGGAACCACAGGCATATGCCATGATACCCAGTTAATTATTATTATTTTGAGACCAAGTCTCGCTCTGTTGCCCAGGCTGGAGTGTAGTGTGGCAATTTCAACTCACTGCAACCTCTGCCTCCTGGGCTCAAGTGATCCTCCCACCTCAACCTCCTGAGTAGCTGAGACTATAGGCACATGCCACCGGGCTCAGATAATTTTTTTCTGCATTTTTAGTAGAGACAGAGTTTCACTGTGTAGACCAGGCTGGTCTCAAACTCCTGACAAGTGATCTGCCCGCCTCAGCCTCCCAAAGTGCTGGGATTACAGGTGTGAGCTACTGTGTCTGGCCTTTTTAAAAATTATTTGTAGAGACCAAGTCTCCCTATGTTGCCCAAGCTGGTCTCGAACTCCTGGGCTCAAGGAATCCTCCCGCCTCAGCCTTCCAAGTAGCTGAGACTACAGGTGTGTGCCCCTCTGCCTGCTAATTAAAAAAAAAAAAATTTTTTTTTTGAAATGGATCTTGCTCTCATCACCCAGGCTGGAGGGCAACGGTACAATCTCAGCTCACTGCAGCCTCCGCCTCCTGGGTTCAAGAGATTCTCCTGCCTCACCCTCCAGAGTAACTGGGATTACAGGCGCCCACCACCACGCCTGGCTATTCTACCTTTTTTTTTTTTAATTTTTAAATTTCTGTAGAGGTGTCATCTTCGTATGTTGCCGAGACTGGTCTCATACTCCCAGTCTCAAACGATCCTCCAGCCTTGGCCTCCCACAGTGCTGGGATTACAGGCATGAGCCACTGTGCCTGGCCAACTTTTATGTTTAGACCTATGATCTGGGTTAATATTTGTCTGTGGAATCTGGGAAGAGTTGAAGTTCACTTTTTTCTTCAAATCTACATTCATTCATTTAATGAGATTAATTGAATTAATCCTTTACACAATTAACTTACCTTGCCATGTTTATTGAAAATCAGTTAACCATCTGTGAATGAGTTAATTTCTTGGCTCTGCTCTGTTCCGTTAATCTGCTTGTGTCTCTGTGTGACAATACCACATTATCTTGATTACTGCTGCTTTATGTATGTATTTATTTAGAGACAGGGTCTCACTCTGCCACTCAGGCTGGAGTGCAGTGGCGCAATCTTGGCTAACCACAGCCTTGAACTCCTGGGCTCAAGTGATCCTCCTGCCTCAGCCTTCTGAGTAGCTGGGACTCCAGGTATGCACTACCATGCCCATAATTTTATTTTTTGTAAAGGTGGGATCTCACTATGTTGCCGAGACTGGTCTCAAACTCCTGGGCTTGGCTGGGTACAGGGTTTCACACCTGTAATCCCAGCACTTTGGGAGGCTGAGACAGGAGGATCACTTGAGGTTAGAAGTTCAAGACCAGCCTGGGCAACATAGTGAAACTCTGTCTCTACTAAAAATACAAAAAATTAGATGGGTGTGGTGGTGGGTGCCTGTAATCCCAGCTACTGTGAAGGCTGAGGCAGGAGAATCACTTGAACTTGGGAGGTGGAGGTTGCAGTGAGCTGAGATCGCACCACTGGGCAACAAGAGCAAAATTCTGCCTCAAAAAAAAAAAAAAAAAAAATTTGAAAGAAAGAAAGGAAAAAAGGGCCAGGCACAGTGGCTCACACCTATAATCTCAGCACTTTGGGAGGTCAAAGTGGGTGGATCACTTGAGATCAGGAGCTTGAGACCAGCCTAGCCAACATGGCAAAACCCCATCTCTACTAAAAATACAAAAATTTAGCCCGGCATAGTGGCACATGCCTGTAATTCCAGCTCCTGAGGAGGCTGAAGCAGGAGAATTACTTCAACCCGGGAGGTGGAGGTTGAAGTGAGCCAAGATCGTGCCACCACACTCCAGCCTGGGCCACAGAGTGAGACTCTGTCTCAAAAAAATAAATAAATAAAAAGAATATTGCAAAAGATATAGATGAAGAGCTGACTAGGGCTAGGTCTGAGGCAGGGGCGTGGAACTTCCATACCCCTCCGCATGCCGCTTTCCAGAAACCCTAACCCTAACCCGGCTGTATTTCTTAATAACCTAGAAATAGTATTTAAAGGCCGGGAGCCAGTGGCTCACACCTGTAATCCTAGCACTTTGGGAGGCTGAGACAGGTGAATCACCTGAGGTCAGGAGTTCGAAACCAGCCTGACCAACATGGTGAAAATCCATCTTTACTAAAACTATAAAAATTAGCTGGGTATGGTGGTGCATGCCTGTAATCCTAGCTACTTGGGAGGCTGAGGCAGAAGAATCGCTTGAACCTAGGAGGTGGAGGTTACAGTGAGCTAAGATTGTGCCACTATACTACAGCCTGCCTGACGAGTGAGACTCCGTCAAAAAAAAAGAAAAAAAAAAAAAGGTATTTAAATACCATTTTTGTTTGTGTTCAGATTGAAATGTCCTGAATGCATCAATATATGCTTTTACTTTCTTTCCCTTTGGAGTGAAAATATTTAACCTGAATGGAAGCAATTAGTAATTGGATCCCTTGCAGAGTGAGTTATAAGCACAGCAAATAGAAAATCTTGACCGGGCATGGTGGCTCATGCCTGTAATCTCAGCACTTTGCGAGGCCAAGGCAGGATTACCAGAGGTCAGGAGTTTGAGACTAGCCTGACCAACATGGTGAAACCCCATCTCTACTAAAAATACAAAGATTGGCTGTATGTGGTGGCACCTGCCTGTAATCCCAGCTACTCCAGACGCTGAGACAGGAGAATAGATTGAATCCAGGAGGCAAAGGTTGCAGTGAGCTGAGATTGCGCCACCGCACTGCAGCCTGGACAATAAGAGCGAAACTCTGTCTCCAAAAACAAACAAACAAACAAAAAAGTCATGGACATCAAAAAGTCCAAGATGGTGCCAGCAAGAAAAAATTAAAATTAGAAAAAGAAAAGAAAACCTGTGTTGCTTTAGTGTTAGAGCTAGCAAAACCCATTTTTTCCCTGGAGAGAAGTGCCAGGAAGGGATTATGGAAGATGTCTTTAATGGAGATGATCAGGTGACCACTCACTTGGTTCACAGGACTCTTGATGGAAAGGAGCAGATCTGTGGTTTTCCCTGGCAGCTCCTGGACCCAAGTGTGTGTGGCTGGAGGCAGGGTTTGGGGGTGGGGCTCTTGCTCTGGATAGCTTTTGCAGGCCCCTTGTCTGGGTAGCACTGGGGGCCCAGCCAGTGTCCTTCCCTAGTCGCTGGGCATTCTGCCGCCTCTAGGGAGAGCTTTGAGAACTCGCTCAGAGCGAAAGATGGGGGCTGGCACCCTGGACTCTGTCCAGTGACCCTGTGCACTCCTCTAGCTGACAGGGAGTTCATCGAGGCCAGGAGGAGAGCTCTGAAGCGCTTTGTCAACCTGGTGGCATGGCACCCCCTGTTCTCCGAGGATGTGCTTCTCAAGCTCTTCCTGTCCTTCAGCGGCTCGGTGATTGTTTCTGCCCCCCGCGTGTCCCTGTCCTGGGAGCCCCTGAGCCTCTGAAGCTGCTCTTTCCTCTCTCAGGTTTGGTTTCTTATCCTCCTGGTCCCTTGTTTGGATGCCCAGTAGGAATGACATGAACAACACTTCTTTCCTGTCCAGATAACAGCCCGAATGTGATTTTCAGAGGTGTTCTGGTGTTGACTTGGCAGGATTTTGTAAATCTACATGGAGATCCTGGATCTCTGCCGTCACTTTGAGGTTTTAAACTGGATGGCTTGGAGGGTTTAGGGAGATGAGAGACTCCAGATGGGAAGAAGTGTTCACTTAAAACAAGGCCCTGTCTGACTGTGGAGCACTGAGAAAGCACGCTGAGCCTCCATGTCAGAGCCACAGCACAGACCTGCATCTGGGAATCAACTTCTTGTACATGTGCTCAGTCAGACATCCGAGCGGGGTTCCTTCCTCCCAGCGGCTGCCGCACAGCCTTACTGGGTGTCAAGAAGCTGTAGCGCCAGGTGTGGTGGCTCACGCCTGTAATCCCAGCACTTTAGGAGGCTGAGGTGGGTGGATCACAAGGTCAGGAGTTCAAGGCAAGCCTGGCCAAGATGGTGAAACCCTATTTCTACTAAAAATAAAAAAATTAGCCAGGTGTGGCGGCGGGCACCTGTAATCCTAGCTACTCGGGAGGCTAAGGCAGATAATTGCTTGAACCTGGGGTCAGAGATTGCAGTGAGCTGAGATCGTGCCATTACACTCCAGCCTGGGTGACAGAGTGACATTCTGTTAAAAAAAAAGAAAAAGAAAGAAAAAGAAGCTATAGCTCAGCTGGGCACATGGTGGCCCATGCCTTTAATCCCAATGCCCAGGTGTTTGAAACCAGGCTGAGCAACATAGGGAGACTTCTCTACTAAAACAAAACAGAACCGAGGCCAGACATGGTGGCGCACACCTTTAATCCCAGACACTCGGGAGGCTGAGGCTTGAGAATCACTTGAACCCAGGAGGTTGAGCTTGTAGTGAGCTGTGATTGTGCTACTGCACTCCAGCCTGGGTGACAGAGTGAGATCCTGTCTCAAAGGAAAACCCTGCAGCAAAGCTCCTGTTTCCTGAGGAGGAGGCAGCTGCTAGCCCTCCAGGGAAGTCGGGATCTGTGCTACCTCCCCGCCTGTGCCTAGAGGACCCTCTCCCTGTGCGTGGAGGGGCGGGGGCTCCACTGGAATAGAGGTTTCCAGACTCTTCTATTTTAGGGAAACCCCTTCTTGAATGGGAACCTGAGGGCCTCTGCCCTCCTCCCTGCTGCAGGAAGATACCACCACTCCCAGGCTGACTTCACACAAGTCTTGGTTCCTTTTGTCTTCATTCCCCTCGAGGCAGAGAGACCTTCCCCCTGTAGGAGGGTGGTCTGTCCCTGGGATGCCCCTGGGGATACCTGGAGCAGGCCGTAGGATCTTTTGAGCCCTGGGGGTGGAAACGTTCCTTTGGAAGGAGATCTGGATTGTCAGAGGAATGTGGCAGGACCTGGGTGGGGCTGAGGCTCTCAGCAGGGGAGCCATGTGAGGAGGGGTGTGGTGGGTCACAGGGGGGCAACCCTCCTGTTCTAGGGGCAGGACGCTCCCTATGGCCTTTCCATAGATAGCATTATCTGTCACTTCCTGGCTTCAGTTTTCTTGCTTCCTTTCTGTTAGAGATGGGGTCTCACTATGTTACCCAGGCTAGCAATCCTCCCGCCTCAGGCTCTGAGTAGCTGGGACTACACGCTTGACCTCAGGTGTTTTGTTTTTTTGTTTTTTGTTTTTGTTTTTTTTTTTGTAAAATGAGAGTCTTATCAGATGATGTTTAAGGCATCTCTGAAATTCTAGAATTCCTGGATGCGTGAACAGCTGCATATTAGGGTTTCCCTTTGTATCTCCTGGGTGCCTCCTGACTTGAAGGCTCGTTCAGGAGAGAGGGCTCCGATACCGGGGGTTCAGCCTGTCCTCGCTCTGCCCAGCAGCTCCCTGGGCTCTGGTATTCCTGGTGCCATGGATGCATTCCTAGGAAGGGAGACACTTTCACCCTGTTCTATTGCGCTTTTGGAATCTACCAGGGTCTCAGGTATCTGCCATCTGTCTCTGGGGCTGCTGCTGCCCCCAGTCTGTGGATACAGGGGCCGTGCCTCTGCGAGAGTAGCCCCCAGGTTCTTCGGATGGAGGGCCGTGCCTCTGGAGAGAAGCTGCATGTTTGTGTTTCTCCTGCAACCAAGCCAGGCTGTCCTGTTCAGGGAGAAAGACATCTAAGGGAGAGTCAAGAGACTGCAACATACTAAAGTCAAAGCCAACACACGGAAATATATTTCTCTTAAGGAAGGATGACACCCTGCTCCGCGGTGACCTTCGCCTCACATCAGCTTTCTCGTTGCTAGTAGAAGAGGGTGAAGTTTTCTCTTTTCCTTTTGCAGGACGTGCAGAACAAGTTAAAGGAATCAGCACAGTGTGTTGGGGACGAATTCATGAACTGTAAGCTGGCTGCCAGGGCCAAGGTATTTTTCTAACTTGAATGAGTACTTCCCTTTTTCATCAGAGAAACAATAGTTTTAACCCTTCATATTGATTTTGCCTCCTCTGCATGGCAGGGATTGTGTGTCGATCCCTTGCATGGTTTTCTCATTGTTTTTTTTTAGACAAAGTATTGCTCTGTTGCTGAGGCTGGAGTGTGGTGGCACGATTTCGACTCACTGCAACCTCTGCCCCCTGCCTTCAAGCGATTCTCATGCCTCAGCCTTCTTAGAACTGGGATTAAAGACATGCACCACCACGCCCGGCTCATTTTTGTATTTTTACTAGAGACGGGGTTTCACCATGTTGGCCAGGCTGGTCTCGAACTCCTGACTGTAAAACCTCTTCCTGGCACTCTTGTCTGGGCTGTGTCTGGTCCTCCTGTACCCTGGATAAAACAACGCCATACCCAAGCGGTAAAACCCGTTCCTCACCTTTGGCCAAAACTCCGCAACTAAACGCCCAGGGCACCCCTCTGGGAGCAACCCAATTCACCCTAACCATCTCTGACCCTTGGGACCAAAGATGGACCAGCCCTCAAAAGGCAGCCCTTTATGACTTCCCAAAGCAGATGTACCCGTCCTCACACCTGTACATATGGCGCGCCTACGTCCTAACCTCTACGCAGGTTCGATCTGCCATACATACCCAGGAGCACATCCTACAAAAGCAGCTTCAACCCCACAACACCCCCTTTTCATGGATTGCCCTCCTCAGGGAGGGATTGGCACTTGTCAACCAGTCCAGACTTACTAATTTAACCTCCTGCCTTCTGTGTGCCACTCTTGGGCAGACTCCTCTCGTTGCGGTACCGGTTCCCTTTCCGCGTAATGCTCCGGAATCATCTAACCCCTTTACTCCCATTCCTAACGTACAACTCTATGCCTTACCTGAGTCTCAGCTCCCGGCCTGCTACTCCCTAGGCCACAACTATTCCTATTGTAACCACACCAGGCGGGTTTCAACCAGCCTAACCGCTCCAAGGGGCATCTTCTTCTGGTGTAATGGCACCCTAACAAAAACCCTGTCTTCTAGCCAGCCTCCAACCCTCTTATGCCTTCCAGTCACCCTAGTACCTCGACTCACTGTCTACTCCCCGGCTGAGTTCCTCCTACTACAAGTCCCGCAGGCTCCATCTCATCGCAACCGAAGGGCGGCATTCCTCCCGGTGGCGGTAGGTCTGTCCCTCGCAGGCTCGGCGCTGGCCGCAGGACTGGGAGGTGGGGCTCTGCTCCACTCTCACCAAGCCCTCGCCCAACTCTCCTCACAACTTCAGGCAGCCATCGAAGACTCAGCAGCATCTCTTGCGTCTCTCCAACGACAAATAACCTCGGTTGCCCAAGTAGCCCTACAGAATCGTAGAGCACTGGACCTACTAACAGCAGAGCGTGGAGGAACCTGCATCTTCCTACAAGAGGAATGCTGCTACTATGTCAACGAATCTGGACTGGTAGAAACGCGAATCGAAAATCTCCAAAAAATCAAAACCAGCCTCCAAAATTACAAGTTTTCAACAGAAGCCTCCGCATGGTGGTCGTCTTCCATGTATACCCTCCTATCCCCACTACTTGGACCCTTACTAATTATCTGTCTTCTTCTGCTCATTGCTCCTTGTTTTTTCCAGTTCCTCCAACGCCGGTTTCAAAAACTAACCCGAGTTACCATCAACCAAATGATGCTACAGCCAGTCTTCCCCCTCCCGGAGCTGAACTACAATAACACCGCACCAGTGCCTACCCCCCAGGACTACACCACTTCCCCACCAACCTCCCCGGAAAGCTACGCCCTTCTGCCCACTTCTCAGGCTCCCTAAAAATCAGATCCCTCCACCGCCCACTTTCAGCAGGAAGTAGCCAGAACGACCTCGTCATCCTTTTTCCTTTTTAGGGAGTCGGGAATGTTGGGTAGAAAGAGCCCATCCCCCATATCCGGGACCCACATCCAGCAGGCCGCCTCTGGGGCCCACATCCAGCAGGTTGCCTCTGGGGCCCACATCCAGCAGGCCGCCTCTGGGGCCCACATCCAGCAGGCCGCCTCTGGGGCCCATATCCAGCAGGCTGCCTCTGGAGGTTGGTCTGCCCAGCAACAGGACTAGCCAATCGCCTTCCCGCGTCAGCCCGCCAAAACCCGTACACGCCCCGACATCGGCCCGCCAAAACCTAGCCAATCCCCTCTTGCCACAAGGCTCTTCCCTCTCCTTTGTTTAGCCTCCACCAATCACTCCACGACACCTCACCTATGCGGGTCGCCTCCCTATAAAAACCCTCTCCGGCAGCTGCTGGGTGCAGCTCTTCCCTCTCCCGCTCGAGTTGCCCGCAAACCCCAATAAACCTGGACTCGGCTCAACAACTCCTCGAACTCAATTACTTCGGGAAGGGTCTCTGCGGGTCGCACACTGACCTCACGTGATCCACCTGCCTCAGCCTCCCAAAGTGATGGGATTACAGGTGTGAACCAACGTGCCTGGCCAGTTTCCTCATTTAACCCTGTTTCAGCTGCCCTGCCACGGCTGGGAGGCCTCTTTTATGGATGGAGAAACAGGTTCATCGAGGCTGTTGTTGGCCAAGGTCCTGAGCTTCTAAGCGGCAGGGCTGGGGTGCGGCTGAGCGCTGACCTCAGGCCCTCCAGGCACCTCGTGCCCTCTACCCCTGTCTGTGACTCAGATGGACGGACGCTTGTGTCACCACCTTTTCAGATTTCAGGGAATTCATTGTTGCATTTGTTTATTATTAAATGTTTAAAATCTGGTCTTTTTCCAGAAAGGATTAAGGTAGCTATTTGGTAGTTTTTTTGTTTTTGATTTTTTCTGTTTTCTTTTTTTTTTTGAGATAGAGTTTTGCTCTTGTTATCCAGGCTGGAGTGCAGTGGCACCATCTCGGCTCACCGCATTCTCCATCTGCCCTCACCGCCTTCTCCGTCTTCCAGGTTCAAGCGATTCTCCTGTTTCAGCCTTCTGAGGAGCTGGGATCACAGGCGCTCGCCACTGCACCCCACCTGAGTTTTATTTCTTAAACCTCTTCTTCAGGCCAGCGCAGTGGCTTATGCCTGTAATCCAGTCACTTTGGGAGGCTGAGGCAGTTGGATCACTTGAGGTCGGGAGTTTGAGACCAGTCTGGCCAACATGGCAAAACCCCATCTCTAATAAAAATACCAAAAAAAAAAAAAAAAAAAAAAAAAAAAAGCCAGATGTGGTGGCGGACAGCTGTCATCCCAGATACTTGGGAGGCTGGGACAAGAAGATCGCTTGAACCCAGAAAACGGAGGCTGCAGTGAGCTGAGGTCCTGTCACTGTACTCTAGCCTGGGCAACAGAGTGAGACTTGGTCTCAACAAACAACACAACACAACATGAAACAAAAAAACACAAAAAAATCTGCTGCTTGATGCAAAAATAAAAAAATCTATTTTATTTTATTTTGTTTTTTTCAGACAAGGTCTTGCTCCATCCCCTAGGCTATATTGCAGTGGCGCAATCCTGGCTTATTGCAGCCGCGACCTCCTGGGTTCAAGCGATTCTCCCACCTCAGCCTCCCCGAGTCGCTGGGATGACAGGTGTGCTCCACAACACTTGGCTAATTTGTTAGCTTGCTTTTGGTATAGATGGAGTCCCACTGTGTTGCCCAGGCTCGTCTCAAACTCTTGGCCTCAAGCAACCTCCTGGCAGGGCCCCGCAAAGTACTGGAATTAGAGGCATGAGCCACCATGCCTGGCCGAAACTTTTCCCTTCATTTTACTCTCTGAGCTGTCTGTTTTCTGAACACTGATAGTTTCAAAGCTTATAACAAGACTTTGGGAATAAATGAAGCATACAAGAGGCCTTCCCCGCATGTGGAGAGTCTTTCGGAAATTTATGTTTGTTGTGTTTTTTTCGTTTCCTTTTTCTTTCTTTCTTTCTTTCCTTTTTTTTTGAGACGGGGTTTCACCATGTTGGTCAGGCTGGTCTTGAACTCCCAACCTCAGGTGATCCGCCCACCTTGGCCTCCAAAGTGCTTGGATTACAGGCATGAGCCACCACACCTGGCCTGTTGTGTTTAACGTGAAGATTTTTATTTGTTTTTGCTTTTTTTTTTTTTTTTTTCTGGAGACAGGGTTCCCAGGCTGGAGTGCAGCATTGTGATCATGGCTCCTTGCAGCCTGGAACTCCTGGGCTCAAGTGATCCTCCTGCCTCAGTCCTCTGTAAGTGCCTGGGACCACAGGTGCTCCACCACACCTGGTTAATTTTTTAATTTTTTTGTAGAGATGGGGTCTCGCTACATTGCCAAGGCTGTTCTTAAACTCCCAGTCTCAAGCAATCCTCCTGCCTCAGTCTCCCAAAGTGCTGGGGTACAGGCAGGAGTCACTGCATCCAAATAAAGATTATTATTATTATTATTATTATTATTATTACTTTGAGATGGAGTTTTGCTCTGTTGGCCAGGCTGGAGTGTAATGGCATGATCTCGGCTCACTGTAACTCTGCCTCCTGGGTTCAAGTGATTCTTCTGCCTCAGCCTCCTGAGTAGCTGGGATTACAGGTGCATGCCACCATACCCAGCTAATTTTTATATTTTTAGTAGAGACAGGGTTTCACCATATTGGTCTGGCTGGTCTGAAACTCCTGACCTCAGGATCTGCCTGCCTCGGCCTTTCAAAGTGCTGGGATTACAGGCGGGAGCCACTGCGCCTGGCCCTAAAGATAATTATTTAAGTGCCCCCCCCTTTTTTTTTTTCCAAGACAGAATCTCACTTGTTTCCCAGGTTGGAGTGCAGTAGTGCAATCTTAGCTCACTGCAACCTCTGCCTCCCGGGTTCAAGCAATTCTCCTGCCTTAGCCTCCTGAGTAGTTGGGATAACAGGTACCCACCACCATGCCCAGCTAATTTTTGTATTTTCAGTAGAAATGGGGTTTCACCATATTGGCCAGGCCGTTCTTGAACTCCTGACCTCAGGTGATCCACCTGCCTCGACCTTTCAAAGTGCTGGGATTAACAGGTGTGAGCCACTGTGCCCCGCCATTTGAGTGTTTTTTGATAGGACCTCCAGTGTGATGACATTTCAGTGGACTCTGTGGTCCTAATCCTACGGGGTCCTTTGTCTTTGTGTTTGCGGCATGCAGGTGATGATGATTTTCGTTTCTTGTTTGGACACACAGAGTGATCCCTGCAGTGATCCCTGGAGGAGTGGGGCTCCTGGGGTGGCTCATGGACCTGCGGGGTCTCCTGTGGCTCAGCTTTTGGGGGGTCAGCTGCTGCCATCTGACAGCAAGTAACACACAGTATCTCTCCCTCTTCTCATCATGTCAGGACTTCCTCCCAGCTGACATCCAAGCTCAGTTTGCCATCAGCCGGGAGCTGATCCGGAACATCTACAACAGCTTTCACAAGCTTCGGGACAGGGCTGAGCGGACCGCGTCGAGGGCCATCGACAACGCAGCAGATCTTCTCATATTCGGGAAGGAGCTAAGGCAGGTGACCTTTCAGCTTCTGCAGGGACAGGCGCGGTGGGCCAGGAATTCACGCTGGTGAAGGGCTTGGGCAGAAAATGCGTTTACCATAATAACCAGCATCCTGACCTGTTTCACTCCAGAAGGGGCAAAAAGTGTGTCAGGCACATGGGGGGGTCATATTTAGAAGAAATGAGGGAGAATTTCGGCCCAGAAATACGGATTCCTGAGCACGCGTCAATGTCGACCAGTTTCTTTTTTTTTTTGAGACAGAGTTTCACTCTTGTTGCCCAGGCTGGAGTGCAATGGCATGGTCTCCACTCACTGCAGCCTCCGTCCCCTGGGTTCAAGTGATTCTCCTGCTTCAGCCTCCCGAGTAGCTGGGCTTACAGGTGTGCACCACCACGCCTGGCTAATTTTGTATTTTTAGTAGGGATGGGGTTTCTCCATGTTGGTCAGGCTGGTCTCAAACTCCTGACATCAGGTTATCCGCCCATCTCAGCCTCCTAAAATGTTGGGATTACAGGCGTGAGCCACCTCACCTGGTCTAATGCTCACCAGTTTCTAGTGTGGTAGTTTTCCCACTGTTAGGATGAGACTTTAAAAAAGATTTCAGGCCAGGCGTGGTGGCTCTTGCTTGTAATCCCAACACTTTGGGAGGCTAAGGTGGGTGGATCACTTGAGGTCAGGAGTTCAACACCAGCCTGTTCAACATGGTGAAACCTTGTTTCTGCTAAAAAAATACAAAACTAGCTGGGTGTGGTGGTGTATACCTGTAATCCCAGCTACTCGGGAGGCTGAGGCAGGAGAATTGCTTAAATCTGGGAGGTGGAGGTTGCAGTGAGCCAAGATTGAGCTGTTACACTCCAGCCTGGGCAACAAGAGCAAAACTTCGTCTCAAAAAAATAAATAAACAGAAAAGATACCTTTGACTTGGGGAAGAAGAGACCATGGACTGGCAGTGTTTCCTTTGCTTGAGGGGCAGGGAGACCCCACCTGGGACTCTGCTCCCCTGAGCGGTGCCCCTAACCTGTGCATACATGTCACTTGGGGGCTGGTCAGGAAGAACGGACGCAGCAGGGCTTGGGGTACAGCTCCAAGGCCATCCTTTCTCCCAGACTGCCAGGGATCCCGCAGGCTTCTCTTTGAGCAGCAGGGGCCTAGGAGGGCGGGGTGGTAGGGGGCACACAGGTTGCTGTGGGGGCCTGTGCATCCGTGGCGGGGGATGCCAGACTCAACCGCGGGGTGAGCACCAGGGCCTTGAGTGTCTCCTCTCCTGTGTGCTTGCTCCCTCAGTGCCATAGGGTCTGACACGACCCCGCTGCCCTCCTTGGCCGCTCTGAACAGCAGCACGTGGGGGTCCCTGAAGCAGGCTCTGAAAGGCCTGTCTGTGGAATTCGCGCTGCTCGCCGACAAGGCTGCACAACAGGTGAGTGGATCGGTCCTCCCAGGCACCTGCTCCAGAGAACGCTCTCGGCCCGGCATGGGGGACCGCCTCCTTCTCAGATGGGCTTCACAGTTCTTTTGTTTTTTTTTTGAGACAGAGTCTTGCTCTGTTGCTGCCCAGGCTGGAGTGCAGTGACTTGATCTCGGCTCACTGCAACCTCTGCCTCTTGGGTTCAAGCGATTTTCCTGCCTTAGCCTTCTGAGTAGCTGGGATTATAGGTGCCCACCACCACGCCCAAGTAATTTTTATATTTTTAGTAGAGACGAGTTTTCACCATGATGTCCAGGCTGGTCTCAAACTCCTGACCTCAGGTGATCCACCTGCCTCGACCTCCCAAAGTCCTGGGATTGCAGGCGTGAGCCTCTGCGCCTGGCTGGCTTCATAGTTCTGAGCCGAGTGAATGAGCAGCTGTGGCCTAGCTGGGAGCTGCTCATCCCGATCTGTTCCTGGTTGCTCCCTAGGAGCATTTACACTTTCAAGCGGGGGTTTCCACCAACAAAACAGATTGGGCTCTAGTCTTGAGTGTTGATTTTGCTGAGGTTGGAAGATAGACTCTGTTTTTGGAAAGATAATCTTGGATTTCCAGGCATAGTTCTGGGTGGACCAGATAGTTACCACTTTGCTGTCTGAGTCCACTAGGATTTTGGCACTGAGACTTAACTCATCAGAATCATCAGGAAGCCCCAGCACCCAGGAGACTCCCACCTCCCACTCCACACACAACCTCAGGAAGTGCTTCTGCTGCATGGGCAGAAGCTGTTCTTAGAAATCCACCAAGATCTTGGAGTCATTTGGGGTCAGTTTGAAGATAAGTGTTTACTGTCAAACTGAAAGGCTCATCTGGGGGATTTTATGTTAAAAAACTGTTATGTGGCTGGGCGCGGTGGCTCATGCCTGTAATCCCAGCACTTTGGGAGGCCGAGGTGGGCGGATCATGAGGTCAAGAGATTGAGACCATCCTGGTCAACATGGTGAAACCCACCCCTACTGAAAATATTTTTTAAAATTAGCTGGGCATGGTGGTGCATGCTTGCGGCCCCAGCTACTTGGGAGGCTGAGGCAGGAGAATCGCTTGAACCTGGGAGACGGAGATTGCAGTGAGCCGAAATCATGTCACTGCACTACAGCCTGGGCAACAGTGCGAGACTTCGTCTCAAAAATAAATAAATTAGCCAGGGGTCGTGGTGCATGCCTTTAGTCCCAGCTACTCAAGCGGCTGAGGTGGGAGGATCACCTGAGTCCAGAAGGCAGAGGCTTCAGTGAGCCTCAATGGTGCCACCGCACTTCAGCCTGGGCGACAGAGCGAGACCCTGTCTCAAAAACAAAAAGCTTCCATAGGTGTGAAGGTGAGAGCTTGCTGCCTAGTTTCTATTTCTTGGGGAAGTGGCCTCCAGGCTACTCATATTAGTTTGAAGTTAAGTGATCAGAGTGCCCGTGAGGGCTGTACCCCACACCGAGCCCCAGAACTCCTGAATGGCTTGGTGAGTTGTGAACCCACCTACTGTGGAGTTGGGGCTTTTCAAGTTGGAAACAGGGCACTCAGGTGCCCGTGATGTTTTTCGTGCTGAAGAGGAAATTTGATGTCTTTGCTGGTGTGGAAAGTCCTAGGTTTTCTTCCTCTTCCACCCCCGGGCCTGTGTGTTCCCTTTAGAAATGGAGGGAGGGCACTCTTGGTGTCTGTGGATTGGGGCTGTGTCCATGCCATCTCCAGGTCTGTGTGCCCACTCCCCCCAGGTGAAGAGGACCAAGAACGTGGGGCTGGAGGCTTGTCAGGATAGAGGCAGAGGAGCTCAGGGCCGCCTGCACTCGCGTTGTGTGTCTGTGTCGTGACTGTGCTCAAGCCACTTTGGTCTCTGGGGCTCAGTTTCTCCATCAATTAAATACAAGGGGGTCGAACTAGATTATTAAAAGAGCTATATCTTTTTTTTTTTTTTGAGACAAAAATCTCACTCTGTCCCCCAGGCTGGAGTGCAGTAGTGGGATCTTGGCTCACTGCAACTTCTGCCACCTGGGTTCAAGCGATTCTCCTGCCTCAGCCTCCCCAGTAGCTGGGATTACAGATATGCACCAACACACCTGGCTAATTTTTGTATTTTTGGTAGAGATGGGGTTTCACCATGTTGGCCAGGCTGGTCTCGAACTCCTGACCTCAAGTGATCTGCCTGCCTCGGCCTCCCAAAGTGCTGGGCATACAGGCACGAGCCTCTGTGCCCGGCCAAAAGAGTTGTTTCTTTAACCTGCTGACCCTTTCTTCCAAGCTTGGTGTGCAAAACTTAAAAGCCGTTGCTGTCACAGGGACCCAGACCCTTGCCACAGCCCACTTCCTCTGCAGCAGGTGGCGGCCAGCAGGGTGCCCAGATTGCCCCTGGGCTCTGTAGAGCACAGAACGAACATACTCATGAGGTGATTCCCAGGGTTTTTTTTTTTTTTTTTACTGATTTAGCCCTGGCTGATGCTGCATTTCCACCTTGAAGAGGGAGAGAAGAGTCAGGCTTCTGGTGTGGTAGGAGTTTGTGGTTTGAGGTTTTGCCCAGCTCTGTGACTGACATTTCATGAGTTCTGTTTTGGGACTCTGATGTCTGGAGAAGTGCTGTTTCTTGAATATCTCTTACTGTCCTTGGTTGTAGTGAAATTGAGCTTTTACATGAAACAAACCTCAAGGCCTTTCATTTGATACAGCAAAAGTTCCATCTCACCTTTGCTGTATAGTCAGACAGCAAGGACTGTGTTTCCTAATTCTGCTTGTATTTACACTAGTTTTATTCTCCCCAGACCTCTTAGGAGCTGTAGGAAGCCATATCCCAGCAAGACACATGAGACTGGTCTGTGTTTTCCATGATGACGGGGCCTTCGCCTTGGTTAAAGGCACATGCATTGATGGTTTAGGGCACATTTGTCCAAGCAGCACTTTGGAAGACCGGGATGGGCAGATCACCTGAGGTCCGGAGTTCAAGACCAGCCTGGCCAACATGGTGAAACCCCATATCTACCAAAAATAAAAAAATTAGCTGGGTTTGGTGACGCGCCTGTAATCCCAGCTACTCAGGAGACTGAGGCAGGAGAATTGCTTGACCCAAGGAGGCAGAGGTTGCAGTGAACTCAGATCGTGCCACTGCACTCCAGCCTGGGTGACAGAGCGAGACTCTGTCTCAAACAAAATCCTGTAAACTTTCTAAAAACATTATTGAGATTTATGCACAGATCTTTTTTCTTTTTTTCTTCATTTTTTAAGCTCATCAGCTATCATTCATGTTAGTGTATTTTATGTGTGGCCCAAGACGATTCTTCCAGTGTGGCCCAGGGAAGCCAAAACGTTAGACACCCCTGGTTTAGAGTTTTGTGTAGCAGTGAACCACAGACGGGTCTTGGTGGCAAATGACATGAGCAGGGGGACCCCCCGAGCTCTTCCTCTTCTGCTGGGTCAGGGAATAAGCCTCCATTTTCCTGAGCCCCTGCCTGGTCAGGTGGGAGCTGGGCACCTGCGGTCAGCTGCCATTTTCCCTCTAGAGTGTTAGAAATTCTTAGCACATCTCTTCTGGCACATTTTCCTGGCTGGAATCCCAGCCGCTGTGGATGTGGGCTTGGTGGCCGGAGAGCCTCCTTGTTCAGTTGGCCTGAAGTCTGGAGGGTGGAAAGGGCATCTCAGGGTGCCCTGGGGTGCAGCAGAGCCTGGGCAGCATTCCCGGCTCCCATTCTAGCGCTGTGTTCCAGAAAACTCCTTCCAGTCACTTCTGTCTGTGCTGTCCCTTGCTGAGTGAGCTTCACGTGCGGTTCCTGTTGTGAGCTTTTCACCCCCTGCTGCGGGTGGAGCCTGAGGGATTGTGGAGGGAGCCTCGTGTCCCCGAGGTGCTCAGTGAGCTGTGCCGGAGCCCGTCAGGGCTGGGGTGTGACTGAAGGCGTCAGTGTCAGGGGTTTCCCCAGGATCCCTGCCATCAGGCTGGCTTCATTGCCGTTGTGCCTGGGAGGGGGGGTCTGTGGTGAGCTGCGCAGGTCAGGGGTGGACAAGCTGTCCCTTCCACTGCCATCCCCAGCCCCCTGCTGTCTCCAGAGCTCGGATGCTCCCCTCAGTGGCAGCCAGAGCCCAGGGCTTTGGACTGATCCTTCATACTGCAGGTGCCTCTGACCATGGGGTCCGGCTGTGTGCACCGTGGCCTGGCCTGTGCCCTCACCGAGAGCTGCTACCGGTGTGAGCGGAGCAGCCAAGGCAGTCTCTACATGGGGTTTGGCCTGTGGGGGCTGCTCCGGGTCCCCAGGTGCTATGTGACTCTAGGGGCTGGTCATTCCTCTGCCATGATGGGGTCCCTGTTCCACTACAGGGCTGCCTGCCATTTGCTGTGTGTTCACTGCCCTGTTGGGCTGTGTCTGCAGCTGTGCTGCGCACACAAAACCATGTGTGAGGCCAGAGAGGAGCCTGCACCCACCACCGTCCCTGCCGTCCACCAGTGTGACACTTCTGTGTGCAGCCCCAGGCGGCTGCCTCCCTTCCTGGCTCCTCAGCCCAGACACCAAAGACCTCTGCTGGCCCCGCCGTCGTGGCTTCACAGCACGTCCTTCCTGCAGCTGCTGTCCCTCCTACCCTGCACCCCTTCCTAGGCCTGCATTTCTCTCTTTTCTACTGATGCGGAGATGATGGCCTCATTCTCCTCCGTATCCCTCCCGGGCGTGCCTGTTTTCGACACAGCTCACAGTGTCAGATGGGGGAGCTCAGGTTTTCCGCGGTGCTTGATGGAGCCGCCCAGGATTGGGGGGTCCAGAGCGCCTGGCTCTCCCAGCACGTGTGTCGGGAGAGACACCAGCTCTTTGAAGCCCGGAGGAAGGCTGGATGGGCTGATCCGCAGGAGGCTGGGCAGCTGTCCTGCTGGATCGCAGGCCCTGTGCCCATCAAGACTGCTGGGCTCAGAGGTGTCTCTGCCCGGTCTTGGGTGGGCCGGTGGGGAAGGGAGCCTCCTGCAGACCTGGCTGGTGGTCCTGGGGAGCCCCTCTGACTCTGGGAGGAAGGAACCGGCCCAGGCCAGGCTTGGGTCTGAGCTCCCGGGCAGGGTTCCCGGTCCTGTGTATGTCCTCGTGGGTAAGCTCCCTCTCCCTCTCACCTTCTAGGGTAAGCAGGAGGAGAATGACGTGGTGGAGAAGCCGAACCTCTTCTTGGATCTGCTGCAGTCGTATAAGGTGAGTCTTGGCTGCTCCTTGGTTGGGGGCAGAGCTTTCAGGAATGATCTTAGGATCTTTCAAGGGTGTAACTCGGGGAATGGGAGGAGCTGAGAAGCCAGGGCTGCAGCGGGAGATGGGACCTTCTGTCTCTCGGGTGTGCTGCCCTCGGCTGGCTCTGCAGGGCCCTGGTGTGGGCTTTGGGGGCCAAGGCTGAATGCCTCCCCTGACCCTGCAGGACCTGTGTGAGCGGCACGAGAAGGGTGTGCTGCACAAGCACCAGCGGGCCTTGCACAAATACAGCCTGATGAAGAGGCAGATGATGAGTGCCGCCATGCAGAACCGCGGGCTGGAGTCCTTCTGAAGGACTGGCTTCCTCATCCCAAAAGGGCGGGCCGGCAAGAGAAGGTCCCCAGCCTGTGCTTGGAATCTGCTCCATCCAGATTCAGCATCTGAGGCCAGAAGGGTCTGGGGGCCATGGTTTAGGCCCACACCTGGTGCAGGCAGTGGGCAGCCAGAGGGAAGATCACGCTTCCTCATAGCAGCATGTTCTCTGTGGGGGCTGTCTGAGCAGCTCAGTTCCTGACCCACAGGCACCTGCAGGCTCCACGGCCTTCCCCGCCGGCTTGGCCAAGGCCTTTCACCCACAGATGGTTACCAGTGGCTCAAGCTCCTGGGAAGGAATGCATTTCCACCCTGGCTCTGGAAGCAGCACGCATCTCCCGGGGCCCCGACTCAGGAGACAGTGCGTGTCTCCCGGGGCCCCTGACTCAGCAGGCAGTGCACATCTCCCAGGACCCCAACTCAGCAGGCAGCACATGTCTCCCGGGGCCCCCGACTCAGCAGGCAGCTCGCGTCTCCCTGGGCCCCCAACTCAGGAGGCAGTGTGTGTCTCTCGGGGCCCCCGACTCAGCAGGCAGCGTGTGTCTCCAGGGCCCCCGACTCAGGAGGCAGTGTGTGTCTTCTGGGGCCCCTGACTCAGGAGGCAGAGCGTGTCTCTCGGTGCCCCTGACTGCATGGCTCTCACCGTCAGCCTCCTCAGCATGTAAGGCAGGATGCAAGTGAACAGGAGTTTCTGCACGGCTCTAGGAATCAGCCCTGACACTGTGGTCAGTGTCATCCCAGGGAGCTGAGCTTGGCTGCTGCGTGGGGGACTGTGTGTGGCCTCGGATATCCTGCGAGCTCTGTGGGAAACTGAGGAGCTCCCAAGCCCAGAGCTGAAAAGTGAGGACCCGATCTTCCCAAGAGCCCTGAGTGGGTGGACAGAGCGGTGGATTCCCGGTCCCATTGGGACGCAGCAGCTTCCTGGGGCACACCGTGTCTCCTCCTTCTTCAGGTCCTCGGCTCCTGTCTGTGTCCTGAGCAGTCTGCTCAGAGGCCAGACAGAAGTCCCAGGAAGAGGGACTCACGCAGCTTCGGGCCTGCCTGCTGTCGTTTCCCTGGGCCCAGCGTGACTGGGACTCAGAGGAGTCATGCAGACCCAGTGGTACAGGCTGGGGTGGGGAACCTGGGCTCTGCCCACTGTGCAGCCTCGCCCTGTGTGTGCTGTGTTCACAGAGGCAGAGGCCTCTGCTCCCAGCCCACCCCATAGCCACACTACTGGTATGAGGTGGAGCCCACGCCTGCTGCAGCAAAGTCCTGGCATGGTCAAAGCGGGCGCCGAGGCAAAACCAGGGCTGCTGGCATTTACTGGGTCTGGGGGCGCCGAACTCTGGGGCCCTCTTCACCTTGGTGGGCTCTCAGGGGTGCTGGCCTGGGTCCTTATGAGGAGCCCCTGACATGATCCTGCTCTCATCAGGCATTCCCTGAGCCATCTCCAGCATTAATTCCTCCCCTGCCCTGGGTTCTGACCAGCTGCCCTCTGTGTCCACAGGAGCGGGACGGCATGCGAGCCATCCTGGGCTCCTATGACAGCGAGCTGACCCCAGCCGAGTACTCGCCCCAGCTGACCCGGCGCATGCGGGAGGCCGAGGACATGGTTCAGAAGGTGCACAGCCACAGCGCCGAGATGGAGGTGAGGGGCCGCGGGCGTGGGGCTCATGTCTCCGGGTGGGGTCTTCTCTCTGGTGGGCCTTGGCAGAGCCCGGAGGGTGGAGGTCTGGGCCCTGGCCTCCCCAGTTCCTCGCTGGCAGGCATCCATTGAGGAGGGTCTCCACGGGCTGCTTCCTCTGCACGTGGATCCATGTTAATTATCACAGTGGCACCTGCAGCATCCTCAGCTGTCAGGGTGTCCCAGGTGGCCCCAGCCTGCAGGCGGGTGACAGAGGGACACTGCTCCTTTGATGGTTCGGGACTCACTCAGGATGCCTGTCAAAGGGCCTCTCAAGGTCCTGCCCCTGTGAGGGGTATCTGCCAAGGATGTGTGTGTACCAAGACCTGGTCTCCGGGTACTCAGAGTTGGTGCCAGTGCTCTGGTTCCCACCACTGGGAAGGCTCTGTTGGGGCCTGATGGGCAGGGCCTGAGGCCCAGGGGTACCCAGCTCATTGCAGAACTGGAAGAGGTGTTCCTCCTTCCTACGGCTTCCAGCCTGCATCCCTCTCCTGGCTCCAGGGTCCTCCCAGGAGAGGCGGTGTCAGCCTTGGCTTCTGCCTTTTCCCTGGCCCATGGGCCACCGTGATGCTCTGTGCCTTTGTCCAGCCCTGAGCAGCTCTTACCTGCGCAGGGGGAGGAAGCAGCTGGGCATTGCCGGGCCTGGGTGGAGGCCATGTCCGAACTCCCTGGGCCAGGGGCTCCCAGCACACCGTTCCCAGCCCAGGTCAAAGGGCCCGTGTTGTCTCAGGATTTGCATGGAGAACATGGGCACGGTGCAGCCCTGCCTGGATGTGATGGGATATGTGCCGGTCAGGCCTTGTTGGCACATGCCGCCACAGGGTGACTTGCTGTTCAGCTCTGCCTGGCCCTGTATCTCATTGCTCAGTCTCACTGTCACTGTGACTTATGTGGTGTGGGTACTGTTATGACCTGAATTTTGCTCATGAGGAAACTGAGGCCCAGGAGAGGGTCAAGGGACATGCTCAAGTCAGTGAGCTGGCGTGTGACGCCACCAGGCCACCTCTTGGAGGGTCTAGGCCTGTGGTTTCTGCTGCCACAGCCGAGCTCTTGAACTCTTTGGTCTCAGGGCTCACTCTGTCCAGGTTGGGCCTTGATGGGAGAGACTGCGGTGAGATGGAGATGCAGATGAGGGCCTTGGTGTGGCCTGTCGCCCTGTCCTAGGCGGCTGTGTCCATTTCTCATTCAGCCAGTGACCAGCTGTAAGATGACCTGGGTCCACCAGTAGTGAGCCAGGCTCACAGGCGTGACGACAGCCACCTTCCAACCAGGCTGCTGAGAACACACAGCAGCCCAGGCTCTGTGCCAGGGGATGTCTGACAGAGCCTCTGGCCCCTGGAGCTGAGCTTCTGAGTAGGGGAGACATTTAACGAACAAACATAAGTAACATGGGAGGTTAGGAGGTGCTGAATTTATGGAGAAAGGATTGTAATGGAGGGTCTCAGAGAGCTGTGCTGCATGGCTGTTCAAGGAAGATGGGAGAAGGAGGTCACCAAACTGCCTCTAGAATGTTGCTTGGTACATGGTTCAGTGGTTTAGAGGGGTCGCGGGCACAGAGGCTTAGGCACTGGGGATGGCGTGTGGCGAGAGTGAAAGGTCCCAGTGCAGGAGGCCTCAGGCCCAGGAGCCCAAATGCACTGGCTACTCCTTGCTCGCATGGAGGCCACGCCAAAGGGCCCCAGGGCTATGCTGTGTCCTCACCTGTGAGCCCTTACCACCACACTTGACAAGAATGAACCCTGAACTCTGATCAGGGCTGGTGGCATTCAAGCCTGCTCCAGCCCCTCTGGTGCCAAGTCACCATGTGTGAAACCACCCTCAAGACACTGGTACAACCCCCTGCTGTGGTCTTCTGATGCCCGGCGCCTGCTGTCTGTCCTTCTGTGTCCAGTGGCCCCCGGTGTTCAGGGCCTTCTGCTGAGGGCCTAGACCTTCAGTCCTCATGGGAAAGGTTAGCTCTGGCTGTATGTGGGAGCTGTCGCAAACCTAAGTGCATTAATAGCCATCTCATTACCCTCGGCTCCAGGTGAAGCGTTAATGAAGAAAGATTTGCGGGGACGCTCTCTGACCCCTTCTGCTGTCCCCGGTGTTTCTCACGTTGAGTGATTTCTCCAGCCTGTGTTTGTCCTCTGCACTCTGAATGTCTTGTCATGGGCCTGGCCGAGAGCACCTCCAGTGTCGTGAGTTCTGGTGTTTCCTGCGTTGAGGTGGTCAAGGCTGTCAGGGACCTCAGGACTCATTGACCAGATGCTGGCACTGTTTGGGCACCTTGCTTGCCACCTTGCCAGGCAGCTTGGAGCCTCGGCCCTCACCCTGCTAGTGGGATGTACACTGGGGACTCTTCCCCTCCTTTCCCATGGTGGGGTGTGTGGGCAGGTTATTCCCCTTCCTGTCCGTCTCCTGGAGTTTCTGGGAATCAGGCACATGGAGAGTTGGGTCCATCGGGGCTGGAGCAGGGTCGGACGCCACCAGCACTGACCAGTCCTTGCTCCAAGGCTGTCGCCATCCTCACCATGGGAGTTCGGTCCTCCCCTGAGCCCTTACAGCCACCTCTACCCGTCCCCCTGGGTGCCCTCTGGAAGCAGGCCAGCACCCGCAGGCTCCTCCCAGGACCCCTCCTCACTAGCCCGCGTCTGTGTTGATGGAGACAGCCATGGTCTCCACTGCTGGTGCAGATCCCAGCGAGGTCTTCTGGGCTGCTCCCTGATCCTATGCAGGTGCCACCGCCCTCTGAGGCCTGTGGGGCAGCCACCACCACACCCTACGTGACAGCGCGACCCCATGCCTCGCCTCATCAGAGAGGGTACCTCCGTGTCAGTCCTCTCCTCCCAGGAGCCTGGGAGAGGAGTCCTTGCCCTTCTGCATCAGCAGGACCAGGTCACCTGTGGAGCCTCTGCCCTGCGTTTCCATGAAGCAACAGTTGAGTGGGAGGCTGGGGGTGCAGGGGGCTTCTGGGCTTGGTTTCTCTTATTCTCTGAGCAATATAAAGCTCATTTGGTCTAGATAACATTTATGATAGGCAATTTAGCATGGATGGGCTTCTGTAGATATTTGTTGTTAATAATTATTGGTCACTATACAGTGATTTTTAAAAAACCCTAAGTGAAATTTGAGTTGGTCTTTTGCATGTAGGTAACATATGTGTTTCAGCACAAAGAAGATGAGGATGTGTGAAGTGTGTAAGGGACTCAAAGAAAGGTAGTGTCCAATACTGGCAGCCAGTGAAGTTGTTTGAAGTTATTACTGATGACAGTATGATTTTCAAATGGAATTTGGTAAATCGCTTCACTGGCTGGAAAAGAGAGTTGATTCTGAAGGAGGAGATCAAACCTAAACAGTGCATTATCTTTGTTATACTTATGGTTGTACATAATAAACATAACTTGTTTAAGCCAAACATTGTGGCAGACTTTCTTACAGAAATTTGTCTTTGTGTATATGGAGGATTTTCACTATGTACTTTTAAGGAAATGAAAATGTGTAATGGCTACTCCAGTGATGCTGATAGGCTAGTAGATGATTGATTGCTCAGAGGTTAAGTTGCGAGCGAGAAAGTTCTCTAAACAGTAGTAATTACTGCTTATTCACACTCCATTCAGCTTTCCCTGCAGGTTCCGGGGTTGGCCTCAGATCTCCTGCAGCTTTGGAAGGCACATGGTGTGGGCGTGGTACATGGTTGTATCTGCTCATCCAGGTCTGGGAATATCACGGCAAAGCTCATCAGAGCCCTTCCTCGGGACTGGGAGGAGGACACCCGGAGAAGTGGCTCTCATATTTCACTGTGGTTGGTAAGCAGGGGAGGATGTGTTTTCAGTCATGGAAAGAAGTCAGCCTATCAGTCAGGACAGGTGAGGTTCTAATGCAGTAACGCATGCTGTGAAATTCTCAGTGGCCTCATACAACAATCATGTATTTCCTTTCCATACACAGTTCGCCACAGGTCCAGGTGAGTCCTTCATGGGTCAATAAATTACCTTTTTGTTTTTGCTTGTCAGTATGAATTGGGCTTTTTTTTTCTTGCAGTCAAAAGGGTCTTGTGAAAAACAAACATATTGGAATTGTATTCAGTGGAAAAGAACACTATTTTAAGAGAGAGACAAGCAGAAGCAGGGGCTGGGAATAGCATTAGGATTTACTTTAACACTGACATAGGCCCACACTGTCCCGATGGGAAGGCTCTTAAGCTGGACTCTCCTCTCCTTATTTCATAGAGAGGAGAGCTGAGGTCAGGTAATTTGCAGAGAACTCAGGCCACCTGCTAATGATCACATGGAAATTTAAGGATAGGGACTTAACTCGGAAAAAGATTTTCTGATTCCTCGTGCAGTGATCTTTCTATTGTTTTATGCTTTCTCATAAATGAAGGTGGAACTTACACAGAAAAGTTTTGAGCGCCACTTCATAAGGCACATATAGGGGAGAGGAGAGGTGTCCATGAGGTTGGCCACCATAGTGGGTTCATTGCCTATAAACTGGGCATTGTATTAAAGTTTTGCAAGTTATTATTTATGGGAGAAGAAGCAATACTTGCATTAGAATAACTGTTCATAGAATAATAATATGGGTCCTGGGAGAGACACTGGGGCATCATCTCATCATGCAGCACAGTCACGTGGGTCTGACCCAAGGACAAACTTGTCTTATTAACCTGTTTTGCTCAGCATATCCTGACCTTAATGTCTGTTTTAAAACATACTGGTCACAGAGAGGATTTCCCCCACCTTGGCATTCTGTCATCTGGTAGAGAACAATAATGATTGCCAACAGGACAGCGTGGGCTGAAATGTTGCAGTGGTAGATAAGGCTCTTCTGTTATGGGACCCTTTATTTTTAGGGGCTGAGAAAGGAGGCTATATAATTATAGACTATAATTAATTGATTAGATAAGAATGAGGGACCCTAATGATTCTTTGATGTACCTAAGAGCAAATAAATGAAAACCTCGGAAGGCAGAAGAGAGCCTCCCTGACTAATCTATGTCAATTTTGAGAGACACTAAGTAGTTATCTGTTAGCAAGTTCCTAGCATGAAAACTTCAGACTAGGAAATCTTGAAAATAATTACCCTTGTGAAAGGAATTTAAAGGACAGGGCAATTGGATCTTAAAAGTCTGGGAGTCTACCAATTCTTTCATCTCTCTATCTCACAGGGCTGCTATAAGTATTACCTATTACAATGCCACTAAGCCACATAAAACACCGCATAGTACACAGCAGGCACTCAATAGATGTTAGCAAATTGTGTGTATTATAAAACTGCTTATAAAACAATATAATTGTTATCATAGCTAGAGAAAAAAATACTGCGATCATATTGTATTATTCCATTTTCACCCTTCTGATAAAGACATATCTGAGACTGGGAGGAAAAAGAGGTTTAACTGGACTTTCAGTTCCATGTGGCTGGGGAGGCCTCAGAATCATGGCGGGAGACAAAAGGCACTTCTTACGTGGCGGTGGCAAAAGAAAATATGAGGGAGAAGCAAAAGTGGAAACACCAATAAACTCATCAGATCTCATGAGACTTTATCAGGAAAATAGCACAGGAAAGACTGGCTCCCATGATTCAATTACCTCCCACTGGGTTCCTAACACAGCACATGGGAATTCTGGGGGATACAATTCAAGTTGAGATTTGGGTGGGGACACAGCCAAACCATATAACATATTTAAACCTTTGAGCACTGGACTTAGTTAAGCTTGTTTCCAACATTAGATATGTTTAAAGAATTCAGTGCTTATTTGTGAGGCAGGAATGGAGGGAAGAGAGCAGGAGCAATTTTTGAGAATACCACTGTTTGATTACTTGATACAACCATGTGAGAGTAGTTGAAAGGAGTTTAGCAGGTCCTTCAGGTCCTGCTGAGGGCAATCACTTTGTGTCCTTGATAAAGCAGTCTCAAGGCCATGATAAAGCACATACTGTGGGAGTGAAAGTCTGATGAGGAAAGCCGCAGATGTGAATCTGCTGGTGGGGGAGATCAGTGAGGCGCAGAGAGAAATATCAAGTGAGGAAGTTAACGCCAGATCAAGATGACGGGATGCTGCTGGGTGAGAGGGAGAGAGGAATAGGCTTGGCCGTGCAGCAGGGAGCCTGGAAGAAGTATTTGCTGCCCTGTACATGGAAGGACACATCAGAACACTGGCATGCGCCTGTGTGTATATGCATGCACAGACACACACACACGGTTTGGTTTCTTGAACAGAAAGAAGCAAGCATCTTCGAAAGGCAACCCACTTTCTCACTGGGTTCAGTTGGACTTTGAGCTGCAAACCTGACTTTACAGAGAACTCATTCACTCCATTTTCCTGGACAGTTTTCCTTCAGAGCCCTGCAGTGGCTGGCCACTCTCCCTCTCCTGGGTGGTGAGCATCTTGGAAGGGCTGCAGGCTGTCTTGGCAGTGTGTCCCTAGCATACAGCCCTGAAAAACCAGAGTCTTCCTTCTGTGGTTCGTGGGCTCCCCGGAGAGGGAGTGAACGTGATTATAATGTGTCAGATTCTCATTTGGGGTGGGAAGTGTTGATCTGACGGAGATGAAAGCCTTTGGCTGGGGAGGGGTGTGTGAGGTGCAGTGTGGTGAAGATTCCCAGGTCAGACTGTGATGTTAGTGGCGCCAGAGGGAACAGCTTGTACTCAGCCTTCAGCAGTTGGAATGCATTTGGGAGGGCAGTTGGAATCCATTGGGAGGGCAGTTGGAATCTGTTGGGAGGGCAGTTGGGCAATCCTGGGCCTGAGAGTCTGGCCATTGGAGACCCCATCAGCCTGTTACCTTTGCCTCCAGGTAGAAAGAAAGTAATCTAAGGATTTGTGCAAGTCTATATTCCCAGGCGAGTTTGTGTAACTGATACCAAACCGGGGAGGAAGGCTGTGGAAGAGGCGGTGGAGGCCCGCTCACCAGCCCTGGGCTGTTGGCCAGAAACGTACTCCCACTCCTGCCTGTGACCCAGCAGTTGACGGTTAACTGGTATGGCAGCATTATATGGTGAGGAGGGTGCTTGCTTGCTCATATGATAGTAGCAAAAATATTTATTAAGTTCTTACTGTTACCAGGTGTTCTTAGACTTGGTGTTTTTCAGGGCTGCATGCTGGGGACACACTGCCAAGACAGCCTCTTACCAGGTATTCTGTTAAGCCTGTTTAAACACCCTGAAGTTCTCTAAGAAGTTTTATGATACTAAAATGTAACTGAGGCATACCTTATATTTTCCTAATTGACATGGGGTAAGTGATAGAAACAGTGACACCAGGGGTTCATGTGACTTTTTGTTACTCCAAGAAGTCAGAAGAGAGACTGGTGAGAAAATGAAAACTAAAACTGAAACTGATCAGAAGGAAGCTTGGAAAGGGTTGTGCTGAAGAAAAGAAAACTGTACAGGCACTCTGCATTTGTGTAACAGAGAAAGATTCATCCTTATTGCAAGGGCCTGTGTTTAATTGAGCAAGGGCTGAGCATAAAGATTTGTTTGCCTTATAAAGGTGAAGGCTTATGTCCAGTCACCTGTTGAAAGGGCGCTGGGATCTGTGTAATTTCCTGTGTGGTGACCCACTGTGCTGGCTGAAACAGTGGCGCTGGGATTCACAGCTTTTTTTTTTGGCCTGGGAATCTCCTGGCCTGGCTCCCTGTTTCAGTCCCCTTTCTAATCAGATGAATGGGCTACTCTGCCTTCCTGGAGCTCCAGTCGCAAGCTAAAACAGTTCCTGGACCCAGAGAACTGCCGCTGGCAAGCAGCTGCACTGGCGACCTGTGAGGCTTCTCCGCCTGGGAATCTCCTGGTCTGTGGGCAACAGAAATCCGTCTGGATTATGGAACTAAAAGAGAGCACACATAGCCAAGTCAATTCTAAGCAAAAAGAACAAAGCTGGAGGCATCACAGTACTGGGCTTCAAACTATAGTACAAGGCTACAGTAATCAAAACAGCATGGTACTGGTACCAAAACAGAGATATAGAACAATGGAACAGAACAGAGGCCTTGGAGGCAACACAACATATCTACAACCATCTGATCTTTGACAAACCTGACAAAAACAAGCAATGAGGAAAGGATTCCCTGTTTAATAAATGGTGTTGGGAAGGCTGGCTAGCCACATGCAGAAAGCAGAAACTGTACCCCTTCCTGACACCATACACTAAAATTAACTCCAAATGGATTAAAGACTTAAACATAAGACCTAACACCATAAAAACCCTAGAAGAAAATCTAGGCAAAACCATTCAGGACATAGGCGTAGGCAAGGACTTCATGACCAAAACACCAAAAGCATTGGCAACAAAAGCCAAAATAGACAAATGGGACCTAATCAAACTCCACAGCTTCTGCACAGCAAAAGAAACAAGTCATTAGAGTGAATTGGCAACCAACAGAATGGAAAAAAATTTTTGCAGTTTACCCATCTGACAAAGGGCTAACATCCAGAATTTACAAAGAACTAAAACAGATTTACAAGAAAAAAATAAACAAGCCCATACAAAAGTGGGCAAAGGATATGAACAGACACTTTACAAAAGAAGACATACATGAGGCCAACAAACATATGAAAAAACACATGGGGAGAAATGCCAGATATAGGTGATGGGGAGGAAAGCAGCAAATCACACTGCCACATGTTGTACCTATGCAACAATCTTGCATGTTCCTCACATGTGTGCCAAAACCTAAAATGCAATAAAAAAAATTAAAATTAAAAAAAAAAATCCATCTGAAAATGTGGCGTCCACTCACCCTCTGCGCTTTCACCGGGAGCTGCAATCCTGAGCTGCTCCTAATAGGCCATCTTCGCCTTACCTCAAGTGTATATATTTTGAAAGTATGTGAAAAAATATCACTATTGGTCCTGTATTAATTCTTACTAAGGCAGTATCCGTTTATCATGATTGTTTCTCCTAGGGGCTTGAACTCAAATTTAACCATTAGGAACACTGTAGCTCTACATTTGCTTGTTTTAGATATCAGATTGATAGTTTTTGTTTTAGCATGCTTATTTGACACAATATTTGTTCAGTCATTAAAAGATTCATTCTGCCTTTTAAACAATTTTAGAAATAAGTGTATGGTTTTCAGAAAGGAGAGTATTAGTTTGTTATGGCTGCCATTAGAATATTAGTCATACTGGATTAAGGACTCTCCCTATGGGCCTCATTTTACCTTAATCATCTTCTTAAAGGCCCTGTCTCCACATACAGTCACATTCTAAAGTACTGGGGGTTAGGGTTTCAACATATGAATTTTTGAGAAAAGCAATTTAGTCTATAACAGAGAAGAGTGTACATTTTAGTTTCTGTCCTAACTTTTCTTGGCTTTCCATTGTTTAAAACAGGTAATTTTTGTGTAGCTTACATTGGACAGTTTTTCCTGCTTAATTTTTTCCTCTGCATAAAACAAACATTTTTGGCACTTTCAATTTTTTTCTTTTTCTCTTAACAGCAAAGAACATATGTGGGTTTATGCAGCTTTATGCAGTTCTGCATTTCCTTCAACAACATTTACTGATAGATCTAAACACACAGGGAACAGAAACCAGAATGAGAGTAGGGAGTAACATTTGCTGTGAAGCTTTCTTCCTTGATTAAAAAACAAATTTTTGGAGGAGATTTAGGAAGAGGGTATGAGTTTTAACAAGACAAGATAAACATTTCCTACAAAGAGACAGGAAGCAAGCAGTTTGAATGAAGGGAAGACTGTCTCTTTCACAGGCTATGAAGGCAAATAGAAATAATTATAATGCAAATTTGAACATAAGAATTTTGAGAAGACACAAACATTCAGACCCACAGTCGTCACTTAAACAATGGTGATATTAAGGTCAGTTTTAAGGAAAGTTTGGAATATGTTCTTTGAATAGTGACACAGTCTTATAACACTCTTGCAAAAGAAGAAAGAGTAATAAATTCACTTCATGTGGAATCCCGGACAAATTATGGCAGTTATATGGGCTGTTTCTACTGTGAATTTTAATAGTCTAAATTAGGGACAATATAGATTATTTCCTTGAATAAGGAGAAAAAAAGGCCCCTACAACAGTAGTATTCAACAGAAACAAAACATGTATTAAAGATGACAGATGCCAATTAAAATATTCTAGTAGCCACTTTAAAAAAGTAAGTGAAATTAATTTAACAATAAAAATGACTTAACTAAATTTATTCCAGAATATTAGAATTTTTGCTTCTGATTATTATAGAATTATTTAATGAAATATTTTACATTCCTACATTTGTTCTGTTGTCTTTGAAATCCAGTTGTATTTTACACTCACAGCACATCTCACTTTGGAGTAGCAACTTTTCAAGTCTCCAGTCACTAATGGCTATTCTGTTGAGCAAGCATAGCCGTATAAACTTGGTGAATTTCCGGAAGAGCGTCTTTTTAGTTTTCTTGCCAATAACATTTTCAACAGCAAAACTAGCATGAATTTCTTTTTCCTTCACAATTTCTTGGCTAGATTTATTCTTACTGCAGATCTTAGCAGGCTCAGCATACCTTTATTTATTTCTTTCCTTATTAAATCAAGAACTTGCACTCTTTAACTTAAAGGAACTACTTTATGGCTTCTCTATGACATATCTGAATTGCCAGCATCACAACTGATGCATTTTGGGGTTATTGTTAATTAAAATAAGCTTGACTTATCACACTGGGATACCATGACAGTTTATCTGATAAGCAAGATGGCTACAAAGTGAATGAGGGTTGGGGAGTGTCTACAGCATGGAGATGCTGAACAAAGGGAAAATTCATGTCTTGGTTGGGACTGAGCAGTACCATGTGAAATTTTATCATGCTACTCAGAGCAGTGCACAATTTAAAATTATGAATTGTTTACTTCTGGAATTTTCCATTTAATATTTGGTACTGTAGTTGACTTTGTGATTAACTGAAACTGCAGAAAGTGAAACTGTGCGTAAGTGGGGTGACTATTGTATTTAGTTCTTTAAAACAAGAATTCCTTATTGAGTACCTATTGTGTGCTGGGCACTTGGCTTAAGGTAGATGTTGTAAAGGTAAGTAGGGACTCTTGCCTTCCAAAAAAATAAGAATTTGAGGTCAAAGCAGATAAATAGATTGTTAGCAATTAGATAAGGTAAAAGATGGGAACATAATATAGTAGAAAGAGCTTTGAATTTGGATTCAGAAAGTTTTGATTTTGATTCTACTTTTAGTACTTTTTAGACATGTGACCTTGGCTTATGTATATCTTGGAGCCCCTTTAACCTTACTGGGAAAATGGTGATAAAATGCCTGGTATCTAATAAGCACTTGAAAATAGTATATTTAAATATATATATATTTAAATATATATATATATTTAAATTTATCAAGTGCTTATTAGGGGTGTGTGTGTGTGTGTGTGTGTGTGTGTGTGTGTGTGTGTGTGTGTATAGCATTGAGAGAAACAAAACACCTGATTACTGAGTCTGTTAAGTATATGGGGAGAGACTGGGAATGGGTTTCACAGTAGCAGTAATAAGCAGGTGTTTACAGGGATGTTATCAGTGAAGAAAAGGCACTATTAGCAGTGGAGTCAGTGTGCATAAAGGCAAAGGACAATAAACATTGGTTGAAAGACACAGCTTCTCTGGGTCATTTTTAGCCCATGACTATGTATTTTTAAAAAACAGACATAGGATTAATGCGGGGGAAGATCCAAGATGGCTGATTAGGAGCAGCTCAGGATTGCAACTCCCAGTGAAAGCACAGAGGGTTAGTGGACGCCGCATCTCCAGACCAGATTTTTAATGCCCACAGACCAGGAGATTCCCAGGTGGAGGAGCCCCATGAGTTGCCAGTGTGGCTGTTTTTGCTGGTGCGGCTGCTTTGCCGGCGCCCCGGTGTGATGGTTTTCCATACAAAATACACTGGTCTGGATGCCCTTTTAGCTGGCGATTGGAGCCCTGGGAAGGCAGAGTCACCCATTCATCTGATTAAAAAGGGGACTGAAACAGGGAGCCAGCCCAGGAAATTTCCAGGCAAAAGAAGCACCACAAATCTCAGTGCCGCTGTTTCAGCCCGCACAGTGAGTCGCCGCACGGAGATCCCGGCACCTTTTAACAGGTGACTGGAACACCGGGGAGAGAGTCGACCATTCAACCAAAAAAAAAAAAGGCTCTCAGGCAGGGAGCCAGGTGATCAGGCTCAGCTGGTCCCACCCCTTCCCCCCCCACACACAAAAAAACAGCAATTGGAAATACTCTGGGTGGAGAGTTTCACAGCAAGCACAGCTGAACCTGGGACAGTCCAGCTCTGTTGGGGAGGGGCATCCACCATTACTGAGACACTCCACCACTACAGAGGTAGTCTGCCATTCCTGAGACAGCCCACCATTGTCAAGGCAACTTGCCATTGTCAAGGCAACCTGCCGTTACAGAGACAGCCCATGATTACAGAGGTGGGCCACCATTGCTGTGGCAGTTCTAACTACATCCATATAAACAGGACTGCAGGGAAGTTCACACAGCAGCTGGGTGGAGCCCACAGCAGCTCAGCAAAGCCTCTGCAGGCAGTGACTAGGCTGCCTCCTTGCTGGGCAGGGCAGCCCTGAATAAAAGGCAGCAGCACAATGGAAACTCATAAATAAAGCCCTAACTCCCTGGGACAGAGCACCTGGGAAAAAAAGGGGTTTATGAGTTCTGCTGCAGCAGACCTAAATGTATCTGCCCAGCAGCTCTGAATTAACAATGGAGTTCACAGCTCAGCACTGGAGCTCCTATAAAGGACAGACCGTCTCCTCAAGTAGCTCCCTGATCCCCGTATATCCAAAAAGTCATCTTATAAAGGAGAGATCAGACTGACATTTGGTGGGTATCCTTCTGGGACAAAGATAGCAGAAGAAGAAACTGGCAGCAACCCTTACTGTTTTGCAGCTGCTGCAGGTGATCCCCAGGCAAGCAGGGCCTGGAGTGGACCTCAGCAGTCCTACAGCTGAGGGGCCTGACTGTTAGAAGGAAAACTAAGAAACAGAAATAACTTAATCATCAACAAACTGGACGTCCACTTGGAGACCCAATCTGAAAGTCAGCAACTACAAAGATGACAGGTGGATAAATCCACAAAGATGGGAAGAAACCAGTGCAAAAAGGATGAAAACACCTGAAACTAGAAAACCTCTCCTCCTACAAGGGATCATAACTCCTCACCAGCAAGGTAACAAGGCTGGATGGAGAATGAGTGTGATGAATTGACAGAATCAGGCTTCAGAAGGTGAGTAATAAGAAACCTTATAAAAAGCCAAAACCCATCTGTGAGCTAAAAGAACATGTTCTAACCCAATGCAAAGAAACTAAGAACCTTAAAAAAAGATTTCACGAAATGCTAACGAGAATGGACAACTGAGAGAGGAATATAAGTGAATTGATGGAGTTGAAAAACACAACATGAGAACTTGGCAAAGCATGCACAAGTTTCGACAGCTGGATTGACCAAGCAGAATAAAGGATATCAGAGGTCGAAGACCAACTCAATGAAATAAAATGAGAAGGCAAGATTAGAGAAAAAAGGGTAAAAAGAAATGAACAAAGTCTCCAAGAAACGTGGGACTATGTGAAAAGACCTAATCTACTTTCGATAGGTCTACCTGAATGTGATGAAGAGAATTAATCCAATTTGGAAAATGCTCTTCATGATATTATCCAGGAAAACTACCCAACCTAGCAAGGCAGGCCAATATTTAAGTCCAGGAAATACAGAGAACACCACAAAGATATTCCTTAAGAAAAGCAACCCCAAGGCACATAATTGTCAGATTCACCAGGGTCGAAATGAAGGAGAAAATGCTAAGGGCAGCCAGAGAGAAAGGTTGGGTTACCCACAAAGGGAAGCCCATCAGACTCACAGCAGATCTCTCAGCAGAAATCCTACAAGCCAGAAGAGAGTGGGGGCCAATATTCAACATCCCTAAAGAAAAGAACTTTTAACCCAGGATTTCATATCTAGCCAAACTAAGCTTCATAAGTGAAGGAAAAGTAAAATCCTTTGCGAACAAGAAAATACTCAGAGATTTCATCATCACCAGGCCTGCTTTACAAGAGCTCCTGTAAGAGGCTCTACACATAGAAAGGAACAACCAGTACTAGCCACTCCAAAAACATACCAAATGGTAAAGAGCATCAACACAATCAAGAATCTGCATCAACTAATGGGCAAAACAGCCAGCTAGCATCAAAATGGCAGTATCAAATTCACACATAACAATATTAACCCTAAATATAAATGGACTAAATGCCCCAATGAAAAGACACAGACTGGCAAATTGGATAAAAAGCCAAAACCCATCGGTGTGCTGTATCCAGGAAACCCATCTCACATGCAAGGATACACAGAGGCTCAAAATAAAGGGATGGAGGAAGATTTACCAAGCCAATGGAGAGCAAAAAAAAGAGCAGGAGTTGCAATTCTCATCTCTGATAAAATAGACTTTAAGGCAACAAAGATCAAAAGAGACAAAGAAAGACATTACATAATGGTCAAAGGATCAATGCAACAAGAAGAGCTAATGATCCTAAATATATACACACCCAATATAGGAGCACCCAGATACGTAAAGCAAGTTCTTAATGACTTACAAAGAGACTTAGATTCCCACACAATAATAGTGGGAGACTTTAACACTGTCAGTATTAGACAGATCAACAAGACAGAAAATTAACGAGGATGTACAGGACTCGAACTCAGACCTGGAACAAGCAAACCTAATAGACATTTATAGAACTCTCCACCCCAAATCCACAGAATATACATTCTTCTCAGCACCACCTCACACCTACTCTAAAATTGACCACATAATTGGAGGTAAATCACTTCTCAGCAAATGGAAAAAAATGGAAATTATAACAAACAGTCTCTCAGACGACAGTGCAATCAAGTTAGAACTCAGAATTCAGAAACTAACTCAGAACCGCACAGCTTCATGGAAACTGAACAACTTGCTCTTGAATGTTGACTGGATAAACACTGAAACGAAGGTAGAAATAAAGATGTTCTTCAAAACCAGTGAGAACAAAGACACAATGTACCAGAATCTCTGGGACACATTTAAAGCAGTCTCTAGAGGAAAATATATAGCAATAAATGCTAACATGAGAAGCAAGGAGAGAGCTAAAATTGACATCCTATCATCAAAATTGAAAGAGCTAGAGGAGCAAGATCAAAACCTAGCAGAAGACAAGAAATAACTAAGATCAGAGCAGAACTGAAGGAGATAGAGACACAAAAAAACCCTTCAAAAATCAATAAATCCAGGAGCTGGTTTTTCAAAAAGATCAACAAAATAGACAGACCACTAGCCAGATTAATAAAAAAGAAAAGAGAGAATAACCAAATAGATGCAATAAAAAATGATAAAGGGGATATCACCACAGATTCGATAGAAATTCAAACCATCATCAGAGATTATTACAAACAACTCTATGCACATAAACTAGTAACCCTGGAAAAAATGTATAAATTCCTCACCACCCCCATGGGTCTCAGGGAGGCTGGGTGAGACCTCATCTTTCTATGGTGCTATCCCTGGTGCTATTGGGGTGGGGGGCTCCCTCCCCTCCCCACACCAGAAAGGGGTATGTTGGGAGATTGGAAACACTTGAACTTTTTATTTTAAAAAAAATTTTAGTGATATTTTAAAGGATAATAAATGACCATAAGAAATTATAGTTGTTAGTCTTCTTGTCTTCTTTAAATCCCAGTTGAAATTGTGATCATGTAGGTTACTAATTATAAGTCCGTATGTAAGTTCCTTTCTTTGGTTTCTCTTTTTTCCATTTTTTGTTTCTTTTCCCACCAGATTAAATTATACTACCAGAAACCAATTTTCTTCTCTTTCTTTTCTAACATAGTTTAATTTTTCCTGGAACAGTGGATACTACTATAAGATTTATTTCTGTGGGAGTATTTATCAGATTTTTTTTTTCCCAAGGCAGAGTTTTT
Source organism: Saimiri boliviensis (assembly GCF_048565385.1). NCBI lineage: Eukaryota > Metazoa > Chordata > Mammalia > Primates > Cebidae > Saimiri > Saimiri boliviensis. The sequence goes on along the minus strand of NC_133449.1, from coordinate 152,513,000 downwards.
CCCTGTCATCCAGCCTGGAATGCAGTGACACGATCTTGACGGCACCGCAACCTCTGTCTCCCAGGTTCAAGCGATTCTCCTGCCTCAGCCTCCTGAGCAGCTGGAATTACAGGCACATGCCACCACATCCGGCTAATTTTTGCATTTTTATTAGAGACAGAGTTTTGCCATGTTGACCACGCTGTTCTCCAACTCCTGACCTCAGGTGATCTACCAACCTCAGCCTCCCAAAGTGCTGGGATTACAGGCATGAGCCATCTTGCCCAGCCCAGAATTTTTTTTTGTTTTAACATTTATCAAGTGCTTCACTGAAAATCTCAGTAGGTAGTCATAGATTTTCAATTCTTGTAATTGTAAATGTGGAAAGTGATTCTAGACTCCCAGGCAAGGTTGTATTTGCCCTTCGTTACTGATCTGTTTGTCCACAGGCTCATTGTATGCGTTGTGGCTGAGGTGTAGAATGTAGAACTTAACTTCAGGCTCATTTGAATTTCATGGCTATTGTCCAGCACTTGAGAATTCACTTTCACTTTCAGGTGACAGAGTTGGGTCTTAGTCATTTGGTTAATGTTATCATATAATGTCATAACATACATGTTACCTTCAAAGTTAGTGACTATTGTTCCTTTTAATCCAAATTAGCTATCACATCTCAAGAACCATTTGAACTATGTCACAAACCAAAGAAGGAAACTGTGTTTATTCCAGCTGTCTTCAGGGTAGAAGCCTTGGACTTCCTTGTATTCCTTTCGCCAAACCCTTGGCCCCTTATTCTTTTCCTGTTTTTACCCCTGTTTTGATTCATTGGCTGTTTTGTGCCAGCTCAGCTCTCAAGTTTGAGTATTCACCTTGAACTGGTCTTAACCGTGAGCACTCTGTGGAGGGTTGTTTTATGCAGTTCACCCTTGAACAATGCAGGGATTAGAGGTTCTGACCCCTTAGCTCAGTCCTGCATATAACTTTTCACTCCCTACAAACTTAACTACAAAAAGCTGAATGTTGACCAGAAAAGCCTTATCAATAACGTAAGTTGACTAACACATATACTCTTTACATATATTTTATGCATTTATGACTTACCTAATTTATTTCCTAAAAATTTTCAGTATTGACCAGGCGCTGTGGCTCATGCCTATAATCCCAGCACTTTGTGAGGCCGAGGCAGGCGGATCACGAGGTCAAGAGATCAAGACCATCCTGGCCAACATGGTGAAACCCCGTCTCTACTAAAAATACAAAAAATAGCCAGGCATGGTGGCACGTGCCTGTGGTCTCAGCTATTACAGAGGGTGACGCAGAAGAATCGCTTGAACCCAGGAGCCGGAGGTTGCAGTGAGCTGAGATTGAGCCACTGCACTCCAGCCTGGTGACAGAGCAAGACTCCATCTCAAAAAAAAAATATATATATATATATTTTCAGTATTTCTAGGCTATGCAGTTTGTCTACAGGTTTTTTTTTCAAATTGTTGAAAATCTCCCATTTTTTCCAGTATAACTATTGAAAAAATCTGCATGTAGGATGAGTGCAGTTCAAACCTGCGTTGTTCAAGTGTCAGCTGTACTTGTGTTTGACCTCGTATTCCTCTGGCTTGTTCCCTGGATCCAGCCTTGGGCACTGCCTGGAAGCTCTTACGTTAGACTGCCTTGGTGTCTTTGAGGTTAGTGTTTGGGCACACATTCTAGTTAATATGATGGCTAGCTACACCATTTCTGGATTTGATACTTCTCAATTTAAGCATCATGCTTGTGTCTAGACCATTAACTATTCTGAGATACACCTAGATGAAATATTCTTAAATATAGGTAAATAGAGATTTTATCATCACTATATTTAAAACAGAGTAGCATGGTGTTTTCTAATAGGAAGACATTTCTCTCACAATCTTAATCTCATAATATTTCTTGATATAATGGTGCTAGTATTTTGATGAAGATAGATGATATTGAGTTAACTGTCACCAGTCACTTAGTATGTGCTCAGATGTTTGCAGCGCTTATAACCCTATGGAGTAGGTACTATTATTGGGCCCATCTTTTGTTTATGAGGGCAGCGAGGCTTAGAGGGTTAAGTGGCTTTAAAATTATTTTTTAAAATTTTTGTGGGTACATAGTAGGTGAGTGTGTGTGTATATATATGTATCTATATGTATGTATGTATGGGAGTACATGGGATATTTGGATACAGGCATGCAATGTGAAATAAGCACATCATGGAGAATGGGGTATCCATCCCCTCAAGCTTTTATCCTTTGAGTTACAAATACTCCAGTTCCATTCTTTATTTTAAAATGTACAGGTAAGTTATTATTGACTATAGTCACCGTATTGTGGTATCAAACAGTAGGTCTTATTCATTTGTTCATTTTTTTGGTACCCATTAACCATCTCCACCTCCTCCCAGCCCCCTACTACCCTTCCTAGCCTGTCTGGTAATCATCCTTTTACTCACTATGTCCATGAGTTCAATTGTTTTAATTTTTAGATCCCACAAATAAATGAGAACATATGATGTTTGTCTTTCTGTGCCTGGCTTATTTTATCTAACAGAATGATCTCCAGTTCTATCCATGTTATTGCAAAAGACAGGACCTACTTCCTTTTTATAGCTGAATAGTACTCCATTGCGTGTGTGTGTGTGTGTGTGTGTGTGTGTGTGTGTGTGTGTGTGTGTGTTTCCTTTATCCATTTATCTGTTGATGAATACTCAGGTTGCTTCCAAATCTTAGCTATTATTGTAAACAGTGCTGCAACAAACATAGAAGTGCAGATATTTCTTTGATATACTGATTTCCTTTCTTTTGGTTATATACCCAGCAGTGGGATTGCTGGATCATATGGTAGCTCAATTTTTAGTTTTTTGAGGAACCTCCAAGTTGTCCTCCATAGTGGTTGAACTAATTTACATTCCCACCACAGTGTACAAAGGTTCTCGTTTCTCCACATCCTCACTGGCAGTTGCTATTGCTTGTCTTTGCATGTTTAGTGCTTCCTTCAGGAGCTCTTGTAAGGCAGGCCTGATGGTGATGAAATCTCTCAGCAGTTGCTTGTCCGTAAAGGATTTTATTTCTCCTTCCCTTGTGAAGCTTATTTGGCAGGATACAAAATTCTGCGTTGAAAATTGTTTTCTTTAAGGATGTTGAATATTGGCCCCTACTCTCTTCTGGCTTGTAGGGTTTCTGCTGAGAGATCCGCTCTGAGTCTGATGGGCTTCCCTTTGTGGGTAACAGGACCTCTCTCTCTGGCTGCTCTTAGCAGTTTTTTCTTCATTTTAACCCTGGTGAATCTGACGATTATGTGCCTTGGGGTTGCTCTTCTGGACGAATATCTTTGTGGTGTTCTCTGTACTTCCTGGATTTGAATGTTGGCCTGCCATGCTAGGTTGGGGAAGTTCTTCTGGATAATATCCTGAAGAGTGTTTTCCAACTTGGTTTCATTCTCCCCATCACTTTCAGGTATACCGATCAAATGTAGATTTGGTCTTTTCACATAATTCCATATTTCGTGGGAGGCTTTATTAATTTCTTTTCACTCTTTTTTCTCTACTCTTATCTTCCCACTTTATTTCACTGAGTTGATCTTCAATTTCTGATGCACTTTCTTCTGCTTGATCAATTCGGCTATTGAAACTTGAGGTGTTCCGGTTTTTGGAGATTTCAGCCTTTTGCACTGATTTCTTCTCAACTTTGTGGATTTATCTACCTTTGGTCTTTGACATTGGTGACCTTTGAATGGGGTCTCTGAATGGACATCCTTTCTGTTGATGTTAAAATTACTACTTTCTGTTTGTTAGTTTTCCTTCTAACAGTCAGGTCCCTCTGCTGCAGGTCTGCTGGAGTTTGCTGGAGGTCCACTCCAGAGCCTGCTTGCCTGGGAATCACCTGTGGTGGCTGCAAACCAGCAAAGATTGCTGCTTGTTTCTTCCTTTGGTAGCTTCATGCCAGAAGGGTACCCGCCAGATACCAGCCAGCACTCTCCTGTATGAGGTGCTTCCCAGTCAGGATACACAGGGGTCAGGGAGCCACTTGAGGCAGTCTGTCCCTTATCAGAACTCGAGTACTGTGCTAGGAGATCCCTTGCTCCCTTCAGAGCTGCCAGGAAGGGACATTTCCTGAACCCACAACCACCCCTTTCCCAGGTGCTATGTCCCAGGAAGGAAAGGGCTTTATTTATAAGTCCCTGATGGGCTACTGCCTTCTTTCAGAGATGCCCTGCCCTGCAAGAGGGGAGTCTAATGAGTCTGCCTGCAGAGGCCTCGATAAGCTGCTGTGGGCTCTGCCCAGTTGCTATGTAAACTTCCCGGTGACTTTGTTTACAGGCGTGGTTAAAACTCTACCCCAGCTTCAGCAATGGCGGATGCCCCTCCCGGCACTGAGATCGAATGTCTCAGGTCCAGCTCAGACTGCTGTCCTAGCTGCGAGAATTTCAAGCCAGTGGATCTTAGCTTGCTAGTCTTTGTGAGGGTGGGACCTGCCAAGCCAGATCCCTTGGCTCCCTGCCTTCAACCTCCTTTTTCAGGGGAATGAGAGGTTCTGTCTCGCTGGTGTTCCAGGTGCCACTGAGGTATGAGGAAAAAATGAAACAAGACTGCTGTGGCTAAAACGGCCACCCAGTTTTGTGTTGGAAATCAGGGGTGCTGGTGTTGTAGGCACTGAGGGAATCTTCTGGTCTGCGGGTTGTGAAGACCGTGGGGAAAACACAGTATGTGAACCAGAGTGCCAGAATATTGGGAAAAGTCTTAGCTTACTCAGGGAGTACTCCGGCCCCTTGTGCTTTCCGGGTGAGGCGATGCTCCACCCTGCTTCTGCTCACCTTCCTTGGGCTGCACCCACTGTCCAATCAGTACCAATGAGATGGACCCGGTACGTCAGTTGGAAATGCGAAGTTCACTTGCCTTCTGCCTCACTCTCGCTGGCAACTGCAGATTGGAGCTCTTCCTATTTGGCCATCTTGCTATCTTTTGAATATAAGCCGTTTTAACTGGGGTGAGATGACACCTCATTGTAGTTTTGATTTGCTTTCTCTGATGATCAGTAATTTTGAGCATCTTTTCATATGCTTGTTTGCCATTTGTCTTCTTTTGAGAAATGTCTGTTTAAATCTTTTGGCCTTTGTTTGATTGGATTATTATATATTTTTTTCCTATAGAGTTGTTTGAACTCCTTATATGTTCTGGTTATTCATCTCTCATCAGAGAAGTAGCTTGCAAATATTTTTTCCCATTCCGTGGATTGTCTCTTCACTTTGTTGATTGTATTCCTTACTGGGCAGAAGCTTTTGAACTTGATGTGATTCCTTTTATCCATGTTACTTTGGTTGCCTACACTTATGCGGTATTGCTCAAGAAATTTAACTGACTTTCTTAAGGAAAATAGCCTATATTTGAGCATCTGGTGACTCAGAATCCCCAGTCTTCCACTGAGTTACTGTAGAGCTGGAACTGTATTTATGCTAAAGGAATAGGAGCACTGAATCCTTTATATGGCATAACCTGTGACTAAATATTTGTCTGCATTTGAGACTTCACTGTGGAGATTGGTTTTCTGAGTCACTGAAAGGGTATATTTTGGTGGATTTAAGTTTACTCTTAAGAATTCTATCAAAAAATGTTTTTCACGCTGGGTGTGGTGGCTCACACCTGTAATCCCAGCACTTTGGGAGATGAAGGTGGGCAGATAGTCTGAGGTCAGGAGTTCTAGACTAGCCTGGCCAACATGGGGAAACCCCGTCTCTACTGAAAATACAAAAATTAGCCAGACATGGTGGCAGACACCTATAATCCCAGCTACTCGGAAGGCTGAGCCAGGAGTATCACTTGAACCCAGGAGGCGGAGGTTGCATTGAGCCGAGATCCTGCCATTGCACTCTAGCCTGGGTGACAAGAGCCAGACTTCATTTCACACACAAAAAAGGTTTTTCATCTTTAGGTTATCACTTTGAGCAGCTCAAGTTTGTGGTTGACTTTCTCACTTAACAGAATCTTTCATTTTTGTCCTTAGGAGAGAAAGCAAGTAATTAATTTCACTTTGGTTTAGAAATATAGCAGTATGGAATTTATCTTCTGATAAATGCAAATTATGAATGTTAGAAACAATGCCTTCTCTGCAGCTAAGGCACCCCTGGGCTGTTAATCACGTGAAATAGGTAATCAATTATGTAAGTCAGAATACTGGCAGTATATTAAACCAAGGTTCATTAAATAGCTGCTTTCTATATCATAGGCCAGTTCTCTTTCAGTGGGAATGTACTTGGATGGAAAGAAATTATTCAGTTGTATATTTGGGGACAAGGATCATATAAGGCATTTGTTTTTAGTTTACTTCCTGTGTTTCTTTCTCGGTTAAAAAGAATGGTGTCATTATTGGTCTGTGGAGTTAACCAAAATCTAAAGCAACATCTTATCTCTTTGTTTCTAACAAAACTTTAAATTTATTTTAATGATAGTGAAAACTGATGACATCTGTCACCTGGATAATCTCCATTCATTTAATATAAATGACTTTGCCTTTAAGAAAAAAGGCCCCTCCCCCAATAAAAAGGAAATTTAGAGCCTATCCCTTATTCAGTAAATGGTTAGAAGGAACTGCTATATAAATTACGCTAATAAACTTTTATGTAAAGGATGACATATTACATATTAAACTCTTTAGATGAAAAAAGGGAAGTGAAGATAGAAGTAAGAGAAAGAAAAGAATCTCATCTAGACTTGAGCAGGAATGGGAATTTCGGTAGATACAGCAGGCTATGAGTGCGAAGGGGCAGCTCTTGCTCAGGTACTTGTAGGATTTGGGATTCCTGGTGAGTCCGTCTGTGATCTTGTGAACTGGGCCGTTTCAGCAAACAAACCTACACCACTCCTTTGTTAGTCTTCTGTGAAATCATATAAGACAAAGACTTACTAATTGGTTAATTCAATTGATGGTAGTCTCTGTTTGGGGTCCTGAGGATTACTCCTAAATTTGGTGGTTTGCTGGAAGTACTCACAGGACTGGACATGTAGTTGTACTCAAGGCTGCACTTGACTAGAGCCAAAGGATACAAAGTACAGTCTGCAAATCCAGACCTCGCACAAGCTTCCGAGGACACCTTAATTCCTCCAGCAGTGGGTGAAATCCAGGAGAGACCTGGCACAGGCTTCCCAGGACACCTTCATTCCTCCAGCAGTGACTTTTGACAATGTGTGTCTAGTGTTGTCTACCAGGGAAGCAAATTATAGACTCAATGCCCAGTCTTCTTAATGGGGGTTGGTCATGTAGGACCCTCTGCCTGGCATGTTCTAAACTTTCAGCCTCCGGAAGGAATGCAGGTGTTCAACACGAACTCATATTGTTTGTACAAAGAGTCTAGGCACAGTGGCCTGGCCTTCAGTTAACTGTTGACTGGAGAACACCCCCAGAGCCAAAGTCCTTGATGCCAGCTGAGGGCTGACCTTGCAAGCAGCCTTTCAAAGCAGAGCACTGTCAGGTCTGCTGCATTAACCCTTTTTCCACCCAGAGCCAGGCACTGTGCTATGTGGAGAATAAGACAGATCATGGAGTTTATAGTCTAGCTGAAGAGGCTAAAGTCTAATTAAAGTTCTTACTAAGAAGTAGGAGATTTCAGCTTGTGATACATGTCTTGAAGTGTAAGAGCAGGGTACAATGAGAGCATAGTGTAGCAGTGCAGTGAGAGGAGAGCGTGTGGTCACTGAAGGTGGCTCCGGTGAACCTGCCTTTCAGTTGGCTAAATGTCTCACTCAGCCGTAGGAGGGCATTGAGGGCAGATAGCAGCAAAGATCGTGAATGAGGAGGGGAAAAGAAGGGCTTGGCATGCTGGAGGAATGAAATGGGGAAGCATGGGGCTAAGAGGCATCATTGCAGTGAACTTTCCCTTTCCACCCTACAATTAGACTGATTTTCAGCACTAGTTTGGAACTCCCTGGGGCTTCTGCTGCAAAGATCTCTTTCCACCTGTTTATCAAAGCCTGAGATTGGCAGTCAGATTTTTCAATTTATAATTTGAAGTAAACATGTAAAATGTAATTCCAAATTGGAGGTAGCCCTGACCAATAACACTCCTGTTAAAATGTAATAAGCTCAGACAGGAGGAAGTGTGAAGAAACACAAGGCAGTTTGACCTTAAGAGCTGACATCTTGCACCTATATTTTCACTCCAACCTTAATTTTTGCTTCTGTGGCCAGTAAAAAACTACTGCATATTTAACTTCTCTGTGCTTCCTTTTCATGTTTTATATTCTTGGGATTATAATTCATTTATTCAGTAAATGTTTTGAACATTTATTTACTGTATGTCATATACTTAATTCTCTGGGGCTTAACTGGGCTAGTATGTGTAACATGTGTGACATAGTATCTCATATTCAGAGAGCATTCAAGACAGGCCAACTGCTTCTCACAAATGCTATTAGCTGTTTTATCTTTTTGGTAGGGAAGGAGGTGAAACAGTCGGAGTATAGATGCAAGAGAGGGAAATACAGAGAAGGAGGTGTAGAAAGTTCAATGTTGGGATTCTAGAAGCAAACTTACATGATTTTAAAGGCATCCATCTGCTGATCTTCATTTGCTTTTGGACAAATAAGGGAAGGTTTTACATAGATACATATGCATACAACGTGGAACAATTGTATGCAGGTTGGGAGTACACACACAAGTTACCAAGAGCATTGCTGTCGAGCAGTGTGGCAGTACTGCCCTGCTTATGTGATACAAGATCCTTTTGTTTTAACTTGACAGATTCTGTTAAGGTGCTAAAGTTATTTATACTAAAATATATATTAAGAAAATTTACTATTTGTGGTATATGTTTGGAATTGTCTTTTGAAATTAGTAAGAATTTTTAACGTAAATGTATATACGTACTTATCTCTTGGTGCTTGGAAAATAGGAAACCATCTCACACTGTGGAAGGTCTATAAAGTTCTTGGATTTTCCTTTCACTGAACATTTCGGTTGTGGGAAGACGTCCTCTCTGCTCATGAAGCCCATTGGTGTTACAGAAGCCTTGTTTCCTAAGGATTCTGCCTGAAATTCAGTTGTTATCTGACTTCCTCAATTATTAATTCTGGTTTTGCCCCCTGGGTTTATAGATGGAAAAAAAATAAGAAATGAATAAACCAAAAATATCATACCTGTTTTACTTAATAACATTCAGATTAAACAGCAATGACCATCAAGAATCTTGTGTTCTTCAAACTAAACATTTGTACCCATTGGCCCACTCCTCATGTGACATGCATTTCAGCCCCCTCATGGTTCAAGCTGTTCTTTGGTAACTGAACTGTTATAGTTCAGTAATTAATAGCATGAAAGGGCCCCCAGTCTCTCAGACCACAGTGCAATCGAGTTAGAACTCAGAATGCAGAAACTAACTCAGAACCGCACAGCTTCATGGAAACTGAACAACTTGCTCTTGAATGTTGACTGGATAAACAATGAAATGAAGGCAGAAATAAAGATGTTCTTCGAAACCAATGAGAACGAAGACACAACATACCAGAATCTCTGGGACACATTTAAAGCAGTCTCTAGAGGAAAATATATAGCAATGAGTGCCCACATGAGAAGAAAGGAGAGATCTAAAATTGACACCCTATCATCAAAATTGAAAGAGCTAGAGGAGCAAGATCAAAAAAACTCAAAACCTAGCAGAAGACAGGAAATAACTAAGATCAGAGCAGAACTGAAGGAAATAGAGACACAAAAAACTCTTCAAAAAATCAATAAATCCAGGAGCTGGTTTTTTGAAAAGATCAACAAAATAGACAGACCACTAGCCAGATTAATAAAAAAGAAAAGAGAGAATAACCAAATCGATGCAATAAAAAATGATAAAGGGGATATCACCACAGATTCCACAGAAATCCAAACCATCATCAGAGATTATTACAAACAACTCTATGCACATAAACTAGTAAACCTGGAAGAAATGGATAAATTCCTGGACACCTGCAACCTCCCAAGCCTAAACCTGGAAGAAGCCGAAACCCTGAATAGACCAATAACATGGTCTGAAGTCGAGGCAGCAATAAAGAGCCTACCACCCAAAAAAAGCCCAGGTCCAGATGGGTTCACAGCTGAATTCTACCAGACATACAAGGAGGAGCTGATACCATTCCTTCTGAAACTATTCCAGACAATCCAAAAAGAGGGAATCCTTCCCAAATCATTTTACGAGACAAACATCATCCTGATACCAAAACCCGGCAGAGACTCAACAAGAAAAGAAAATTTCAGGCCAATATCCATGATGAACATAGATGCAAAAATCTTCAATAAAATACTGGCAAACAGATTGCAACAGCATATCAAAAAGCTCATCCACCATGATCAAGTAGGATTCATCCTGGGGATGCAAGGCTGGTTCAACATACGCAAGTCCATAAACGTAATTCACCACATAAACAGAACCAAAGACAAAAACCACATGATTATCTCGATTGATGCAGAGAAGGCTTTTGACAAAATTCAACAGCCCTTTATGCTAAAAACCCTCAATAAACTAGGTATTGACGGAACGTATCTCAAAACAATAAAAGCTATTTACGACAAACCAACAGCCAATATCATACTGAATGGGCAAAAACTGGAAGCATTCCCTTTGAAATCTGGCACTAGACAAGGATGCCCTCTCTCACCACTCCTATTCAATATAGTACTGGAAGTTCTAGCCAGAGCAATCAGGCAAGAAAAAGAAATAAAGGGTATCCAAATTGGAAAGGAGGAAATCAAATTGTCTCTATTTGCAGATGACATGATTGTATATCTGGAAGACCCCATCATCTCAGCCCAAAATCTCCTGAAACTGATAAACAACTTCAGCAAAGTCTCAGGATACAAAATCAACGTGCAAAAATCACAAGCATTCCTATACACCAGTAATAGACTTCAAGAGAGCCAAATCAAGAACGAACTGCCATTCACAATTGCTACAAAGAGAATAAAGTACCTAGGAATACAACTAACAAGGAATGTAAAGGACCTCTTCAAGGAGAACTACAAGCCATTGCTCAACGAAATAAGAGAGGATACAAACAGATGGAGAAACATTCCATGTTCATGGTTAGGAAGAATCAACATCGTGAAAATGGCCATACTGCCCAAAGTAATTTACAGATTCAACGCTATTCCCATCAAGCTACCAATGACCTTCTTCACAGAACTGGAAAAAAACACCTTAAACTTCATATGGAACCAAAAGAGAGCCCGCATAGCCAAGTCAATTCTAAGCAAAAAGAACAAAGCGGGAGGCATCACACTACCGGACTTCAAACTATACTACAAGGCTACAGTAATCAAAACAGCATGGTACTGGTACCAAAACAGAGATATAGACCAATGGAACAGAACAGAGGCCTCACAGGAAATACAACATACCCACAACCATCTGATCTTCGACAAACCTGACAAAAACAAGCAATGGGGAAAGGACTCCCTGTTTAATAAATGGTGTTGGGAAAACTGGCTAGCCATGTGCAGAAAGCAGAAACAGGACCCCTTCCTGACACCTTACACCAAAATTAACTCCAGATGGATTAAAGACTTAAACATCAGACCTAATACCATAAAAACCTTAGAAGAAAATCTAGGCAAAACCATTCAGGACATAGGTGTAGGCAAGGACTTCATGACCAAAACGCCAAAAGCAATGGCAACAAAAGCCAAAATAGACAAATGGGACCTAATCAAACTCCACAGCTTCTGCACGGCAAAAGAAACAGTCAGTAGAGTGAATCGGCAACCAACAGAATGGGAAAAAATTTTTGCAGTCTACCCATCTGACAAGGGGCTGATATCCAGAATTTACAAAGAACTAAAGCAGATCTACAAGAAAAAAACAAACAAGCCCATTCAAAAATGGGCAAAGGATATGAACAGATACTTTACAAAAGAAGACATACAGGAGGCCAACAAACATATGAAAAAATGCTCATCATCACTGGTCATCAGAGAAATGCAAATCAAAACCACATTGAGATACCATCTCACACCAGTTAGAATGGCGATCATTAAAAAATCGGGAAACAACAGATGCTGGAGAGGATGTGGAGAAATAGGAACACTTTTACACTGTTGGTGGGAATGTAAATTAATTCAACCATTGTGGAAGACAGTGTGGCGTTTCCTCAAGGACCTAAAAATAGAAATCCCATTTGACCCAGCAATCCCATTACTGGGTATATATCCAAAGGATTATAAATCATTCTACTACAAGGACACGTGCACACGAATGTTCATTGCAGCACTGTTTACAATAGCAAAGACCTGGAACCAACCCAAATGCCCAACGATGATAGACTGGATAGGGGAAATGTGGTACATATACACCATGGAATATTATGCAGCCATCAAAAACGATGAGTTCACGTCCTTTATAGGGACATGGATGAACCTGGAAACCATCATTCTCAGCAAACTGACACAAGAGCAGAAAATCAAACACCGTATATTCTCGCTCATAGGCGGGTGTTGAACAATGAGAACACATGGACACAGGGAGGGGAGCACTACACACTGGGGTCTGTTGGGGGGAAATGGGGGAGGGGCGGGGGGTGGGGAGGTGGGAAGAGATAGCATGGGGAGAAATGACAGATACAGGTGAGGGGACGGAATGCAGCAAAGCACACTGCCATGTGTGTACCTATGCAACAATCTTGCATGTTCATCACATGTACCCCAAAACCTAAAATGCAATTAAAAAAAAAAAAAAAACCCAAAAAAAAAAAAAAAAAAAAAAAAAAAAAAAAGAAAGGGCCCCCAAATTATCTTACAGAGACACTGACACTTTAAGAAGCTGAAAATGTTTTACTTATTGTTCGTTTCTGTACTAAACACAGAATAAATTACAAAATTGAGATTATGTGATAAATAAAAGATTATTGGCTACATATTGCTTAGAATTTTTTTAAAAGTAAGGTTTTTCCTAACCTATCTGAGTTTAGTTACTTGAGATACTGGAAATTTAATTTATTTTCCCTTTTCTGTGATAGGGGAAGGATAGAGGGCTTGATAAGATACTTAATGGGGGAGGAAAGAATTCTTTTAGAACAAGAAGACGCGTTTTAGCATATGAAAAGCACTGTGATACGGAATTGTAGGAACCAGAACTCAGGTTTCATGGTGCAGAGGTATAATGGGAGAGAGGAATGGTATACCGGACACTTGCCATATGCTTTTGACTGGTTTTTAAAATTAATACAAAAAATAAAAAAAAATAAAATAAAATAAAAAAATAAAAAAAAAAACAAAAAAACAAACAAAAAAAAAAGAAAAAAAATAAAATTAATACAGATACAAAATTTGGATTTTTCTCCACAATTAAGATGATAGAATTAATACTGAAAGAAATGCTTTTCCTTAATTCTTACAATAGAGCCTTTATTACCTTTGATTACTAATTTAAGATTATTTCTTAGAAATAGTAAAACAGTAATTTTTAGGTTTTGATTTGAAAGTGACTTTAAAAATAAATAATTTCTATGGATGTTAAGGTGATAAGACTTCAGAAATAATAAAGGCTTTAGCTTATTATTAGGATAATGCTTTATTATAAAGACACATTTGAAGATGTATTAGAAATGAACCTACATTTGCATCTAGTTGGTGATGTCATCACAGAGAGATGAATATTTCAAGTGACTTTAAAACAGTGTGTGTCCGGTCACAATGGTGACTCACGTCTGTAATCCCACCACTTTGGGAGAACGAGGCAGGCAGATCATGAGGTCAGGAGATTGAGACCAGCCTGGCTAACATGGCAAAACCCCATCTCTACTAAAAATACAAAAAATTTGCTGGTCATGGTGGCAGGTCCCCGCTACTTGGGAAGCTGAGGCAGGAGAATTGCTTGAACTCAGGAGGCAGAGTTTGCAGTGAGCCAAGATTGCACCACTGCATTCTACCCTGGGCTGCAGAGTGAGACTCCATCTCAAAAAAAAGAAAATGAAAAAACCATAATAATGTGTATATTTGTACCGGTATATATCTTAAAGGATAAAGAAACTCACCTGATATGTTTGTTGTGTGATAGAACAATGAATGATGATGTAATTTAGTTCCATTTTCCTGAAATTAAAATACTACTGTTTACTGAAAGGACCAGAGATCCTGAGGAGAAATGTCTGAATCTACATCTGGGGCAGAAAATGAACGAAAGGAACCCAAGATATCATCCTAGCAGATAGGACGGAAACTGTCGAGACATATAGGTTCTTGTCAGAATGACTGAACTCGCTTGCAAGATGGGACAATTTGAGCACCAGTTAAGGATAATAGTTACAATGGAAGAAACAGATCAAATTTATTCAAATATGTGATCTAGTAGTAATACCATCATTTTTTAGTTGTTTACCCGTGGAAGAATGTTACCATATCCACTCATTATTTTGAAAACTGGTGAACAAAGGGGAACAAATAAAGCATTTATCTTGTTTGATCTGGATGAACTGTCCCACTGGACAACTGCATAGTAGATGAAGTTAAGTTTCTCCTCATGTTACTTCAGCTAATACACGAGGAAGGCAAGATAGAATGAGGAAAGTCACCATTGTCAAGCCCCACTGAATTAATCACTCAAGAGCCACTGATGCTGCTGACATCATAAATAGGAGAGAGAGCTAAATGACATGAGCTTCTGACAGAAGTATGCAAAAGCACTGACCAAATTGCCTTGACCTTCAGATGGAACCTACTCTCTTCAGGCCTTAAGATCTAATGTCAATTTGCAGGAAATGCAGAGAGCAGAAGATCATGCTAACCCCCACAGGGATTAAGTCAGAAAAATCCAGATCAAAGTCAACCACAGGACTAAAACCTAATTTATTCAAAAATAAATTAGAATGGGGGAAAGTAAGAGATGGAGGGGAATAATACAGGACCAAAGATACCTAAATATAATTTTTAAAATGACATACCAAACTACTGCAACATATTGACTTTACTTATGTCCTGGTTCAGACCAACAACCCGTAAAAAATACAAATAAAACTACTAGAGATTTAGAGCCTGGGTATTTTTTTTTTTTTTTTTTTTTTTTTTTTGAGACGGAGTTTTGCTCTTGTCACCCAGGCTGGAGTGCAATGGCGCGATCTCGGCTCACCGCAACCTCCGCCTCCTGGGTTCAGGTAATTCTCCTGCCTCAGCCTCCTGAGTAGCTGGGATTACAGGCACGCGCCACCATGCCCAGCTAATTTTTTTGTATTTTTTTTTAGTAGAGACGGGGTTTCACCATGTTGACCAGGTTGGTCTCGATCTCTCGACCTTGTGATCCACCCGCCTCGGCCTCCCAAAGTGCTGGGATTACAGGCTTGAGCCACCGCGCCCGGCCGAGCCTGGGTATTTTTTGATGGAATTAAAAGTAGGGCCAGATGTGTTGAGTTATGCCTGTAATCCCAGCACTTTGGGAGGCTGAGGCGGGTGGATCACGAGGTCAGGAGTTCAAGACTAGCCTGGCTAAGATGGTGAAACCCCACCTCTATTAAAAATACAAAAAAAATAGCCGGGCGTGCTGACAAGCACCTGTAATTCCAGCTACTCGGAAGGCAGAGGCAGAGAATCACTTGTACCCGGGAGGTGGAGGTTGCAGTGAGCCAATATCACGCCACCACACTCCAGCCTGGACAACAGAATAAGACTCTGTCTCAAAATAATAATAATAATAATTTATCTTTAGGTGTGATAGTAGCATTTGTGGTTAGAATACTTTTATCTTTTAGAGATACATGTTGAAATGTATGAATATATTCAAGTAATTTCTGGAATTTGCTTCAAAATTATATGAGGGGAGAGTAGGGGGTAGAGATGGAGAATATCGACTATGAATTCATAATTGTTGAAGCTGGCTGTTGAGTACACAGGGCTGTTATATTTTTTGCGTAGTTTGATAAAAGTTTTAAATGTATATTTATACATATGTGTACATGTACAGAAACTTCATCTGAAAAAAAAAGTCGAATTTCTGGCTTGCAGAAAGCAAAAACCAAAAGGGTAACGTAATAACATGTTACATTATCAGAAGCATGTAAGATTTCTGTAAAGACAAAAGAAAAGTAGCCTCAATACTACTATATTTTTAAAAAGATATAAAAAATGCATCATTGTTGGTGTTATTATTTTGTTACCGATATTTTGCATTAGTATTTATGGAAACTCAAAGGTGCCAGTCCTTTTCATTACTGCTCTATGGTTCAATGTCAAAATGTTGAAGTAGAGCTATAGATATGGCTTTTATCTATTTCTTTAAAAGAGATACTCAGCAAGAAAACGAAGTTATTTCTTATCCAGCCGTGAGGTTGCTGGCTGAATTATTAGCCACAGAAGCAATTATCTTTACTAAAATATTTATCAGTCTTTATTATGCCATTTGTTATGTATCTTCAGGTCAGTGTTAAATCTAACCACTACATGTACCACTCTGCTTTTCAGTTTGGTTTTGTTTAGACTGTAATTTTTCGTGACATTTTCAGTGGGCACTTGCAAATTGCATTGTGAAAATTAATGAAATTCATCAGCTTTTCCTAACTTACCCTTATCATTTAGTCTATCAATACCCGTGTGCTTCTCTTCTATCACTCATTACTTTTAACCAGCCCCTGCTCATTAGTACTCCTGCCAGATGTTGAAAATGAAATAAAGACGAAAGTCAGTCTAATTAGTTTTATCTGTCTGTTTGCACTGTGACAAAATGTTACATAGATGAAAGGATGTAGTTTATTAGCAGGAATGATATATTTTAAAATACACTCATCCAAATATACACAATTACCTTGGAATAGTTATCAGTATTAGTCTATGTGATTTACTGGTGGCAAATTTTAAATCATAGGCTATTCCAAGCCTATGCATTTTCTGTTCTTATCCTAAATTTAGCTGTTTCTTCACGGAGTCTTGGTTCCTTTTATTGTAGACAACTGATATTAGAAACCAAGCTCTACGTGCCATATGTATGCAATCACACTGGGATATTGTTGCTTCTAGACCCTCTCAGCTAACACAGCAAAGCGAGACTTGTGTGTATTAACTAGATATACACATCTACGAGTGTTCCTATATGTAATATTTGTAGTATTCCTTTATGTAACTATTTTTACTTGTATTGTCATACATGAGTTCACTGATATCTCCAACTCGAATTCATTACCACATGGATCATTCTGAACTCTTCCTTTTTTAAAATCTGTAACATCCCACTCTACTATTGAGAAATCTTGTTTCCACCATCTACCACTCATTTGTTTAATTGGCCAGTGTTAAACTGTACCCTCCTGGGATAACAACTTTGTCAGTTGTTATGTACAGTGCTTATGTACAGTTTATTTTGCATTTAGACTCACAGACCCCACTTATTTTCAAAGTTATACAGGTTAGCACCTTGTCCTCTTCCACCCCCTTGAAGGAGGTTGTTTTATACATGTGTAATACATTTAGATTCTTTTGTTGTATTATGCTTTCCATCCTGAGAGCCCCTGACTTTGTAAGTGATTTTTTAAATTTACATACATGATAGTTTATTCTTTGTGCTATAAAGTTCTACAGATATTTGGCAAATGCATAGCTTCATATATTCATCATTGCAGTGTCTTACAGAATAGTTTCATCATCCTAAAATGTCCCCTGTAGTTTACCCATTCATAATTTGTCCTTTTCCCTGGAACTCTTGGCAGTCACTGATCTTTTACCACCTCCACAGCTTATGCCTTTTCTCCAGTGTTATATAGTTAGAATTACATAATATGTACCCTTGTTAGACTGGCTTTTTTTCTCATAGTAAAATACGTTTAAGACTCATTCATGTTACTTCATGGCTTGTTAGCTTATATCTTTTTAGTGTGAAATATTTAGTTGTATGGATGTATCACAGTTTGTTTATCCATTTGTGTATTGAAGGACGTCTTGATTTCTTCCAGATTTGGGTGGTTATGAGTAAAGCTGCCAAAAACATTCACATGCAGGTTTTTGTGTGGACATAAGTCTTCATATCCATTGGGTAAATGCTTACTAGTGTGATTTTTGGGTCATACAGAAAGACTATATTTAGCTTGGTAAGAAACTGCCAAACAATCTTTCAAAGTCACTCTAGCATTTTGCATCCTTACCAGGACTAAATAAGAATTTCTGTTGCCTTGCATCCATGCCAACAATTGGTACTGTCAGTTTTTTTTTTTTTTTTTAATTTCAGCCATTCTAATAGATGTGTAGTAGAATCTCATTTTTGTTTTAACTTTAGTTCCAGATTAACAAATGATCATCTTTTAAAATATTTATTGCCATATCTATATCTTCCTTACTGACATGACTGTTCAAGTCTTTGGGCTCGTTTTTCAGTTGGGTTGATTATTTTCTTATTGTTGAGTTTAAAGAGTTTCTTTGTTTTGGATGCATATGTAATTTGGCAAATATGACTTGTAAGGTAATGTGCTAAGATGAAATGAGATGACCAGGAGGAATGGGTCAGTTATTACTATATTTTTCAGCCTCAGTTTCTGAGAAAATGGAGAATAATAGTAACACAAAAAGGAAAACCAAGAATTAAAATCTCTTTGGGAAGAAGTATGAAGGAGATAGCTCATGTAGTTTTGACTTAAGATGGTGCTTGAGGTGATGGGAAAAGAGCTAGACTGGAGATTAAAAATATGTTAAGATACTTGATTTAGATTTTGGTGTCATCATTATTGATTGTTGAAGAGAAAGCAGAATTCAAGAGCAATTAGAAAGTTAGGACAAGAATTCTATAGCCTTGTGTCATGGAAATGATAGAAGAGAATATTAAGAAGGAATCACATATTGCATATGGAGGACATAAAGAGAGTATGAAATTTGCTTCATCTGTCTTCTCAAAGGTCAAGTTTGCTGTCAGTTTACTATAGTATCCTGCACCTTTTGTTTCTAGAGACTGTAATTTGCTGTCTCAGGAGAACACTTACTTTATTGAGTCAATTATCTTTAGCATTTTATAGAATTTCTTACACTGAATTTTACAGTGTAAAAATGGCACTCTTCTGCAGGGTGAATATAGCCAGGGGTCTCACTTTCATTTGTCTTCTACAACTCTGTGTGTGTGTGTGTGTGTGTGTGTTTAAATTGACTAAGTACAAATTTCACTGAAAGAAGTCATTTTCCTTTTCAGTTATAGCATTCTGTTGCAGAATTCTAACAGTTGTGACTTTAGTTCCCAGCAGAATTAATTAACACATATGAATTCTCTGCTTTGTCTGTCTGGGAAAACATACAGCTTTCTTTCTGGTCATAAAGATATGCTTCCTTCTTTTCTTTCTCAGAGTGCAATTTTTCATTGCCTTTTTTTTTTTAACCTAGCAATCTCTAAAAATGGTAATTTATTCAAATAATTCATAGAAAAGATATAGTAATAAAAATGATTACCACCACTGAAGGATAATTATTCAAAGACTGTTTGTGTTTGGGTTAGTGAAATGACATACCAACACAAGGCACCAAACTGAAAACATATGCTTTATATGTGAGATGTGAAAACGTGTGAAAGTACTTTGTTTGAGAATCTTATGTATATTCACTACTTATCATTAGACTATGAAAACCATTTCAGTGAAGCTGACTACACATACAGAATATTAATGAAAAAATGTCAAGATTATTCTGAACTGAACATTAGTTATGCCACTGGGTTTAATGCCTTTGAGAAAAAGTAGGGATTTGTGTTCTAAGGCAATAAAAGATAAGAATTTATTCGTTAAACATTATTTTAGCACCTATAATGTTGTAGTGCTGCATTTTCCTGTTTACTACTCTTGCTAGAGTTTCACCTGCTTTGACCACTAAATCTATGGTAACTATATACCGAAAAATTAAGTACTCTGTATGCCTTAATGTACAGCATTTGATCGTGGCATTGATTTGTATGTAACTCTGAAGTTTATGTAACATGATGTAATATCTGTAGTTTAAAGTTGCTAAACTTTTTTATTGTGGTCACCCCCCCCCCACATACACACACGAAAAATGCTGTTTTAACCATTTTAAATGCTGTTTTAAGCATGCAGTTCAATGGTATTACATATATTCATAATGTTGGGCAATATTTGCCTGTCTGGTTCCGAAACTTTGCTGTGACTCCCAATAGAAACTCTACCCATTAAGCAGTAACCTCCCCTACCCACTCCTTCCAACCCTCTCTCCATTAGATTAGAGGTTGCTGTGTCTTAGCATAACGTGTTGTTATACTATAACTTTCATCTATATGAAGATGTTGTATAGGTGGATTTTATTCTTTTCAATTCTTTTACAGGCTTTACCGATTTAAGAGTGAAGGCATATCTTTCTCTTCACCCCCGGGTATTAGATGAATTTGTATCTGAAAGTGTTAGTGCAGAGAGAGTAGAGAAATGGCTGAAGAAGAAGAACAACAAATCAGAAGGTAAGATCTCATTTTAAACAAGCTTTTTCTATCTTATGGCAAAAGACCAAGCATTTAATGTATTCTAGAGGGCGAAATATAAAGTAGACAAAAATTAACATTTTAATTCTATCAGACTTATTCCGTTTCAAAAGATAAAGTAAGTTAAAGAAGAAATAAATACAAAAGAAAGATCCTTGGCTAATTAAAACAAAAACAGCAAATCTTGAGAATTCAGTTGATTTAGATACAGCCACATTGAAAAAATGCAGAAGTCAATATTGTACTTGATTTTATTTAACGATTATTTTTAGAGATTAGAAAAACATTACAAAATAATATGAAAATGTTATTACATTTCAAAGATAAACATTACATTTTACAAAAAGAAGTTTTTTACAAAAATAAATCCTTTACAAAAAGAAGCCAATATAAAAACAATGTTTACATTGGGAAAGCACTGTGGACTTGGCGTTTGACCTTCATTCATTCTTAGACTCCAGAACATGTGTTGTCAGTAAGCTTTCAGCAAAAGCTTTTTGATCTTAATGCTCATGAAGTGAGAAAATGAGTGGAGAACCACAGTTTTAACTTTTGAGGTCCTGGCATTTGAAGCACATCATGGTTTAAATTTTCTGTGAAGTAGCTTTCTACAGTAGCAGTCCATTCGTGTGTTGTTCTGTTAGTCTCTGAAACACACTTTTCTTTAATGCAGAGACTGCTTTAGAAGCGGTTATATTCAGAATAAAGAACTAGAGGCCAAAGGGGATGTAAAACCAAATAAATTATTTCTCAAATTGAATGTATATTAATGTATTTGATTTTTTGATTTGAATGTTGTAGTATAATTTTTATTTTGTTTCAGATGGATTTATATTTGGCTAAACTTGACTTATTTCTGTGAATATTGTTTTTATTGTGGCAATTAATCATATATGATTTTAACTGTGTAACTTTTTAAAAAATTGTTCTTTAAGTTCTGGGTTACACGTGCAGAACATGCAGGTTTGTTGTATAACTTTTATATTAAAAACACAAAAATACTATTTTGGGGAAAATTTTATTCATGTCCAAAGATGTTATCTTAAAGTTTTAAAATGTCTAATAACAGTGAATAAAAATGTATCATTATTATTAAAATCTTACAGTATTAGAAGTATAGGTAATCTTCCTCACTAGCTTTTAAAGTTTCAGAAATTTTATTTTTTATAGTTTTAAAGTTCTTAAAATGAGGGCTTTTGCACTGAAATATAAAATAATTTTTAAAGTAAGTGTATATGAATGTGTTTGTATATGTATGCCTATAAGTGTGGATTGAGAGGGCAGGGAAGAGAGAAATAATAAATCAGAAACAAGCATTTTCTTCTCAATCTTGGCATTTAATATCAAGACTAACCTTAAAAATAGCTTGACATAGCATAATTTAGTTTTTATAAACCTCAAACATTTGAAAAGAGTTACATTGTTTGATACATTCAAAAGGGTGGCTGAGGGTTGCTTATGCACTTCATAAATAAAGATGCAAACTTCAGTCTGCTACATAATGAGGGATAACATAGTGTATGAACATATGATCTTTGTGGGATATGATGTTGAATACAGGTCTTAGAAAATGAAAAATTTTACCTATTGTTGTAGTGCTACCATGAAAACGAACTCTTGAATTTTTATAAACATGTCAATGTGTCATTTCCTACCTCCCAAATCTTTGTTTTCTATATTAATCAAATAATACTTTATTGAATACATGTACAGAAGACTTAAACAATTATTAAGACTAGCAATGTGGAACTCAAATCCTGCTCAATTATTCTCCTTTCCACTTTACTTTTTTTTTTTTCTTATAAGGAGGTGCTTTTTAGTTGACCTTGCAGAGGGCTAGGGACTGTGGAAAGAAGCTGAGTGAGATGTGACTTGGAGCTTACCATCTAGTTATGGGAATAGACACAGAAACACAGAGCAGAGTGCACCAGTAGTAAGCAGGGATACAAGCAGTGGAAGTATATAAAAATGAACCTTCAATGCTACTGTGCAGCCTAGGAAGACCCTCTTCAGCCCATCTTCTGAAGGTGTTTATCGAAAGAATGTATCTCATCATATACTGCTTCATGTTCAGTGAAATTCTGTAGCATGGCCCTTGACTATGTAGAAACTGGACTCCCTTTCTTCCTCCTTTCCTTCCTTCTTTCCTTTCTTCCTGTTACTTTAAAAAAATATATCCTGTTCTCCGGGCGTGGTGGCTCATGCCTGTAATCCCAGCACTTCGGGAGGTCAGGAGTGTGAGACTAGCCTGGCTAACACAGTGAAACTCTATCTTTACTAAAAAATAGAAAAATTAGCTAGGCATGGTGGCTCACGCCTGTAATCCTAGCTACTTGGGAGGCTGAGGTGGAAGAATCACTTGAACCCAGGACGTGGAGGTTGCAGTGAGCAGAGATCGCGCTATTGCAGTCCAGCCTTGGCAACAGAGAGAGACTCTGTCTCAAAAAAAAAAAAAAAAAAAAAAAAAGTCCCGTTCAACTGTCCCTTATTCTCCTTCTGCATTGCTTCACTGAAAACTTTTAAGGAAGAAAACTTTTGTGGAGAGGATTTTCAGGGAGTGTTCTCATTTCCATAAGTTGAACCAGGAACAGAAACTGTGACAGGTAGAACATACTTATAGATTAGCTTGTTTAAAATGAGACAAGCCTATCTCAATTCTTTCATTTGTGTCATTTAGGAAAAAAATGAAGTAAAACTGTGTAACACACTACACTGTACCCTATAAATATGTACAATTATTATAAGTCAAAAATAATAATAACAAAACTGTAAGCAGCGTGAACGCCAACCATGTATGATTTGAGTATTGTAGTAGAACTTTTATTTTGCTTCATACTGATTTATATTTGGCTAAACTTGCAAAGGGAAGCTAAAGGATCATCAAGGGTCAAGCATCTGAATCTCGAAAGACTCATGAGACACTGTGAGACCAGTTTGGAAGCATGAACTGTGTTCATCATAGTAATTTTTTATTCCTCACATTTTTGAATGAATGAATAAATTAGATAGGGTTAAATACTAAACTTCCAAGTGAAACAGCATGATGTTTCTCATACTACATTTGTTTCTCATACTATGGGGACACAGAGCTATTTTTATGCTTCTCTCCCTCATAATCATTTAGTAGCCTCTTGAGGGAAGATATTATACAATACTTATGTATGTATGTATGTATGTATGTATGTATGCATGTGTTGAGACAGATTATTGTTCTGTCACCCAGGCTGGAAGTGCAGTGGTGTGCTGTCAGCTCACTGCAACCTCCATTTCACAGGTTCAAGTGATTCTCCTGCCTCAGCTTCCAGAGTAGCTGGGATTACAGGTGTGCACCACCATGCCTGACTATTCTTTGTATTTTTTATTAGAGACAGGTTTCAGGTTGGCCAGGCTGGTCTCCAACTCCTGACCTCAAGTGATCTGCCCACCTCAGCCTCCCAGAATGCTGGGATTGTGCAGGCATGTAGCACTGTACCTGGCCAATATATATTTTTAAATCCCACAGGCCCCTTCTGTTTTCATTCATTCAGCAAACTGTGTGTCAAGTTCTGTTAGGTACTGGGATTATTAAATTGTTAAAGCATTCTCAGTCTAAAAATAGAAGGAAGGAGTTGTAATTTACTCCTTTCTTCTAGTTAGTCTGGCAGTGGGTTAAGTGTAGTCAAAACTTGTAGCTTCCCTCTCAGGGAAGTCTTACAGAGAAAGGGGGTGATTATAGCGAGTTTCTGTCTATTTTGCTTTGACAAGTAGAGAGAAGGAAGTTTTGGGAAATGTATAACATGAGAAGTCCTCAAAAATTTAAATTTCAGAAGTCTTTTATTCTTTTATTTTCAGTTTAATTTTATTGCTTTCATAGCATTTTCATTTCAGATACCTAAAATTCTATCTATAGTTGAGAGGAAAATTGCCGTTTAAAGATTGATCTCTGAACCTAATTTTCAAACCACCATTTTTTCAGTATTTATATGGAAATTAGAGATTGCATTTATTTCTTTTATAACCCATTGAATTCATTTAGGGAATATATAAAAACTTCCTCAGAAAGCATTAACACCGATACGTCTTCAATAAAATATAACTTCTAAGCAGAGTTTTAAACACGTTTCATCAAACCACTATAACTTTATCTTGAAAAAACTTAGGAAAAAAAGAAACTTATCTAGGTGATATATTGTCCCACTAAATGTTATATTTTTATGCAAAATAAAGTTGACAGTAAATTTGGCCCAGCTGGTACCCTTCAAGACTCAGATTACTAAATGATTTAACATTTATACATCTATATTTATACAGAGTATTAATACATTATTAAATAAACATTAGGATACAATGAAGGTCCATTCTTTTGCATTTCTTATAAGAATATTCTAAAATGGAAAACAATTTTCCATCACTAATGTCATTCCAATATTTCAGTTATATATAAGGAGAATCATAACTTACCTGACAACCAGCAATGTCTCCTTTTGGCTCCTAATAAGAAGTGGAAGTTAGCATGACTATATTTGGCAACTTTTGGTACTAGAATAATATTTAAAACAAGTGGTTTAATTTCTTAACAATGTCAAATATAATGGTAACATTAATTTCTTAAAGGCAAGTTACTTAATATTCCAGAGGGTGATTGATGAACCCACAATCATTTAAAAATTGTAAATAGGATGCCACCTTTTGTGGTCAGTAATTTTTATTACTATAATTGTATCTAAAATATTAAATAGTAGACCATATCACTATCATTGTACCTATAAATTCAAATAATTAATAATGAAAATATTTGCATTGCCCGCTACCTTAATTTTTTTTCAACAAATAAATGAAGTTTTTTTACCCTCAAATAATGGAATTATTTTATGTTTCTCTTTTCAATGATTCTAGAAGTGGGATTTAATTTTTAAATGAATAAAGCTGTTATTTTTTTTTTCTTTTTTTCTTTTTTTTTTTTTGAGACGGAGTTTCGCTCTTGTTACCCAGGCTGGAGTGCAATGGCGCGATCTCGGCTCACCGCAACCTCCGCCTCCTGGGTTCAGGCAATTCTCCTGCCTCAGCCTCCTGAGTAGCTGGGATTACAGGCACGCACCACCATGCCCAGCCAATTTTTTTTTGTATTTTTAGTAGAGACGGGGTTTCACCATGTTGACCAGGTTGGTCTCGATCTCTCGACCTTGTGATCCACCCACCTCGGCCTCCCAAAGTGCTGGGATTACAGGCTTGAGCCACCGCACCCGGCAAAGCTGTTATTTTATTCTTAGAATAAGTAAGATTTAAATTATGCCCACTAAACCTACTATCTGATAGGCTAAAATTCAGATTAAATTGCATTTGTATGGTTTAATACATAACAGATGGTTTCTTTGCTAGTATATATAAGTATATATGCCCATTAAATTAATGGGCATAAATTACTTTGCCAAAACATGCAGTGTTAGAAGGCTTAATAAGTGGGATACTAATAAATAATATATTAACTCAGTATATTGTCATGATAAAAAGCCAGATTTTTGAAATGATTTACGTAGAACCTAATTTTGGACACTTTTCTCTTTTTCCTTCAGTTTCTTTGTCTCAAATATTGAAATTACATTCACACATGGAATTTTTATATATTTTATTTATATTTTTTGGTAATGGAAACCAGAAAATGTGTTGAATGCCTTGATCTGAATTATAAATAAACATGAGTCCACTATCTGGTAACTAAAAAGGAGATAAAGTTGATATTAATTCATCTATAAAGAGTTATTTGGCATATTCCATTATTTCTGTTAATTGTGTGTTCGAATTACCATAAAGATGGATCTTTGGTATTTCCATATTTTAAAACTTTTAATTGTCATTAATACATAGTAATTATACCTACTTAGGAGGTACAGGTGATATTTGATACAAGACTACAATGTAATAATCAAATTTGGGTAATTGAGATAACCACTACTACAAACATTTATAATTTCTTTGTGTTGAGAATATCCCAAATCTGCTATTCAAGTTTGATGATTGGTCCCCTTATTGTTCTACCAAACCCTCGATCTTATTCCTTCTATCTAACTGTATTTTTGTACCTGTTAACGAGACCCTC
The DNA here is from genome assembly GCF_048565385.1 of Saimiri boliviensis. Classification (NCBI taxonomy): domain Eukaryota; kingdom Metazoa; phylum Chordata; class Mammalia; order Primates; family Cebidae; genus Saimiri; species Saimiri boliviensis. The sequence continues at coordinate 152,486,521 of NC_133449.1, read as the reverse complement.
TTAATGGTTACTTCTCACTGGTGTTCCCAGCCTCTGGTAACTACCAATCCACTCTCTTCCTTCATGAGAACTCTTTTATAGCCTCTCACATATGAGTAAGAACATGCAATTTTTGTCTCTCTGTGCTTGGCTTATTTCACTTAACATAATGAACTCTAGTTCTGTCCACATTGCTGCAAATTATAGGATTGTATTTTTAATGGCTGAGTAGTATTTGGTTGTGTATATACATCACATTTTCTTTATCCATTCACCCATTGATGGGCACTAGGTTGATTACATATTTTGGCTACTGTGAATAGTGTGGCAATAAACATGGGAGGACAGATGTCTCTTTGATATACTGATTTATTTAATTGGGATATATACTCAGCACTGCCACTGCATTTTGTGATAGTTCTGTTTTTAGTTTTTTGAGGAACCTCCATACTGTTTTTCATAATGGCTGTAGTAATTTACATTCCTGCCAATAATGTATGAGCATTCCCCTCTCTTCACTAGCATTTGTTGTTTTCTGTATCTTTTTGATAATAGTCATTTTAACTGAGGTAAGATGATATCTTATTGTGGTTTTGATTTGCATTTTCCTGATGATTAGTATTACTGAGCATTTTTTCATATACCTGTTGAATATTTATATGTCTTTCTTTTGAGAAATACCTATTCAGATCTTTTACAATTTTTTGCTCAGATTTTTTTAAACTATTGATCTGTTTGAGTTCCTTATATATTCATGTTAGTAATTTTTTTGTCAGTTGAATAGTTAGCCAATATTTTCTCCTATTCTGTGAGTTATCTCTTCACGTTGTTGATTGTTTGCTTTGCAGAAGTTTTATGCTTGGGGTAATCATGTGTCAATTTTTGCTTTGCTTGCCTGTGCTTTTGAGATATTACTTAAAACAAAATCTTTGTCCAGACTGATGTTCTGTTGCATTTCTCCATTTTTTTATTCTAGTAGTTTCATAGTTTTAGGTCTTACAATAAAGCATTTAATCCATTTTGATTGATGTATAAGGTGAGAGATGGGGGGTAGTTTCTCATTCTTCTGCATATGGATATCCAGTTTTCCCAACTCCAGAAGAGACTGTTCTTTCCTTGTTGTATGTTCTTGGTTCCCTTGTCAAAAATGAGTTGACTAAAAAATGTGGATTTATTTTTGCAATCTCTGTTCTGTTCTCTTGGTCTGGTTTTTTTTTTTTTTTTTTTTTTTTTTTTTAATGCCAGTACCATGCTGTTTTGGTTACTATAGATTTATAGTATAATTTGAAGTCAGGTAATGTGATGTCACCAGCTTTGCTCCTTTTGCTCAGAATTGCTTTGACTATTATGGGACTTTTGTAGTTTCCATATGAATTTTAAGATTGTTTTGTCTATTTCTGTGAACAATGTTATTGGTATTTTGAGAGAAATTGCATTGAATCTATAGATTGCTGTGTATATTATGAACATTTTAACAGAACATGATTCTTCCAATCCATGAGCATAATTCCATGTTTTTTGTTTTCAGTTTGTTTCATCAATGTTTGATAAGTATCTTCCACTTCTTTGCTTACGTTTATTCCTAGGAAAATAAATCATTATATAAAAAAGATACCTGAACTTGTATGCTTATCACAGTACTATTCACAATAGCAAAAATACGTAACCAACTTAAGTGCTTATCAACAGAAGATTGTACAAAGAACACAGAAACACTCCATAGAATACTACTCAGGGGTCTGAGGCAGGGAGCCAGGTGATCAGGCTCGGCTGGTCCCACCCCGACAAAAAAACAACAATCTGAAATGCTCTCGATTCAGAGTTTCACAACAAGCACAGCTGAACCTGGGATGGTCCAGCTATGTGGTGGAGGGGCATCTGCCATTACTGAGGCAGTCCACCACTACAGAGGTAGTCCGCCATTGCTGAGGCAGCCCACAATTGCTGAGGCAGCCCACCAGTACAGAGAGAATCTGCCATTACAAAGGTGGGCCACCATTGCTGAGGCAGTTCTAACTATATCCATATAAACAGGACTGCAGGGAAGTTCACATGGCAGCTGGGAGGAGCCCACAGCAGCTCAGCAAAGCCTCTGCAGGCAGACTGTGACTAGGCTACCTCCTCCCTGGGCAGGACAGCCCTGAAAAAAGGCAGCAGCATGACAGAAACTTATAAATAAAGCCCTAACTCCCTGGGACAGAGCATCAAGGGGAAAAAAAGAAAAAGAAGAAGAAGCAGACTTAAACGTACCTGCCCAGCAGCTCTGAATGAACAACAGAGCTCACAGCTCAGCACTTGAGCTCCTATAAAGGACAGACTGTCTCCTCAAGCAGCTCCCTGATCCCCATATGTCCAAAGAGTCACATCATAAAGGAGAGCTCAGACTAACATCTGACGGGTATCCTTCTGGGACAGACAGCAGAAGAAGAAACTGGTAGCAACCCTTACTGTTCTGCAGCTGCTGCAGGTGATTCCCCAGGCAAACAGGGCCTGGAATGTATCTCAGCAATCCTACAGCAGAGGTGCCTGACTATTAGAAGGAAAACTAAGCAACAGAAAGAAATAACTTCTTCATCAACAACCTGGACATCCACTCAGAGACCCAATCTGAAAGTCAACAACTACAAAGATGACAAGTGGATAAATCCACAAAGATGGGAAGAAACCAGTGCAAAAAGGATGAAAACACCCAAAACCAGAATGTCTCTCCTCCTACAAGAGATCACGACTCCTCACCAGCAAGAGAACAAGGCTGGATGGAGAATGAGTGTGATGAATTGACAGAATCAGGCTTCAGAAGGTGGGTAATAAGAAACCTGTGAGCCAAAAGAACATGTTCTAACCCAATGCAAAGAAACTAAGAACGTTGAAAAAAGATTTGATGAAATGCTAACGAGAATGGACAACTTAAAGAGGAATATAAGTGAATTGATGAAGCCGAAAAACACAACATGAGAACTTCGCAAAGCATACACAAGTTTCAACAGCCGAACTGACCAAGCAGAAGGAAGGATATCAGAGGTTGAAGATCAACTCAATGAAATAAAACGAGAAGGCAAGAACAGAGAAAAAAGAGTAAAAAGGAATGAACAAAGTCTCCAAGAAATACGGGACTATGTGAAAAGACCTAATCTACTTTTGAGGTATACCTGAATGTGATGGAGAGAAAAAATCCAAGCTGGAAAATGCTCTTCAGGATGTTGTCCAGGAAAACTTCCCCAACCTAGCAAGGCAGGCCAATATTCAAGTCCAGGAAATACAGAGAACACCACAAAGATATACCTCTAGAAGAGCAACCCAAAGGCACATAATCGTCAGATTCACCAGGGTTGAAATGAAGGAGAAAATGCTAAGGGCAGCCAGAGAGAAAGGTCAGGTTACCCACAAAGGGAAGCCCATCAGACTCACAGCAGATCTCTCAGCAGAAATCCTACAAGCCAGAAGAGAGTGGGGGCCAATATTCAACATCCCTAAAGAAAAGAACTTTTAACCCAGAATTTCATATCCAGCCAAACTAAGCTTCATAAGTGAAGGAAAAATAAAATCCTTTGCAAACAAGAAAATACTCAGAGATTTCATCATCACCAGGCCTGCTTTACAAGAGCTCCTGTAAGAGGCTCTACACATAGAAAGGAACAACCAGTACCAGCCACTCCAAAAACATACCAAATGGTAAAGAGCATCAACACAATCAAGAATCTGCATCAACTAACGGGCAAAACAGGCAGCTAGCATCAAAATGGCAGGATCAAATTCACACATAACAATATTAACCCTAAATGTAAATGGGCTAAATGCCCCAATGAAAAGACACAGAGTGGAAATTTGGATAAAAAGCCAAAACCCATCAGTGTGCTGTATCCAGGAAACTCATCTCACATGCAAGGATACACAGAGGCTCAAAATACAGGGATGGAGGAAGATTTACCAAGCCAATGGAGAGCAAAAAAAGCAGAAGTTGCAATTCTCGTCTCTGATAAAATAGACTTTAAGGCAACAAAGATCAAAAGAGACAAAGAAGGACGTTACATAATGGTAAAAGGATCAATGCAACAAGAAGAGCTAACGATTCTAAATATATACGCACCCAATACAGGAGCACCCAGATACGTAAAGCAAGTTCTTAATGACTTACAAAGAGACTTAGATTCCCACACAATAGTAGTGGGAGACTTTAACACCCCATTGTCAATATTAGACAGATCAACAAGACAGAAAATTAACAAGGATATCCAGGACTCGAACTCAGACCTGGATCAAGCAAACCTAATAGGCATTTACAGAACTCTCCACCCCAAGTCCACAGAATATACATTCTTCTGAGCACCACCTCACATCTACTCTAAAATTGACCACATAATTGGAAGTAAATCACTCCTCAGCAAATGCAAAAGAACGGAAATCATAACAAACAGTCTCTCAGACCACAGTGTAATCAAGTTAGAACTCAGAATTCAGAAACTAACTCAGAACCACACATCTTCATGGAAACTGAACAACTGGCTCTTGAATGTCAACTGGATAAACACTGAAATGAAGGCAGAAATAAAGATGTTCTTCAAAACCAGTGAGAACAAAGACACAATGTACCAGAATCTCTGGGACACATTTAAAGCAGTGTCTAGAGGAAAATATATAGCAATAAATGCCCATATGAGAAGCATGGAAAGATCTAAAATCAACACCCTAATGTCAAAATTGAAAGAGCTAGAGGAGTAAGACCAAAAAAACTCAAAACCTAGCAGAAGACAAGAAATAACTAAGATCAGAGCAGAACTGAAGGAGATAGAGACACAAAAAAACCCTTCAAAAAATCAATAAATCCAGGAGCTGGTTTTTCAAAAAGATCAACAAAATAGACAACTAGCCAGATTAATAAAAAAGAAAAGAGAGAATAACCAAATAGATGCAATAAAAAATGATAAAGGGGATATAACCACAGATTCCACAGAAATACAAACCATCATCAGAGATTATTACAAAGAACTCTATGCACATAAACTAGTAAACCTGGAAGAAATGGATAAATTCCTGGACACCTGCATCCTCCCAAGCCTAAACCATGAAGAAGTAAAAACCCTGAATAGACCAATAACAAGGGCTAAAGTTGAGGCAGCAATTAAGAGCTTACCACCCCAAAAAAGCCCAGGTCCAGATGGGTTCACAGCCGAATTCTACCAGACATACAAAGAGGAGCTGGCACCATTCCTTCTGAAACTATTCCAAACAATCAAAAAAGAGGGAATTCTCCCCAAGTCATTTTATGAGACCAACACCATCCTGATACCAAAACCCCACAGAGACTCAGCAAGAAAAGAAAACTTCAGGCCAATATCTGTGATGAATATAGATGCAAAAATCTTCAATAAAATACTGGCAAATCAATTGCAACAGTGCATCAAAAAGCTTATCCATCATGATCAAGTAGGCTTGATCTGGGGATGCAAGGCTAGGCTGGTTCAACATACGTAAGTTTGTAAACGTAATTCACCACATAAACAGAACCATAGACAAAAACTACATGATTATCTCAATTGATGCAGAGAAGGCCTTTGACAAAATTCAGCAGCCCTTTATGCTAAAAACCCTCAATAAACTAAGTATTGATGGAACGTGTCTAAAAATAATAAAAGCTATTTATGATGAACCAACAGCCAATATCATACTGAATGGGCAAAAACTGGAAGCATTCCCTTTGAAATCTGGCACTAGACAAGATTGCCCTCTCTCACCACTGCTATTCAATATAGTATTGGAAGTTCTAGCCAGAGCAATCAGGCAAGAAAAAGAAATAAAGTATATTCAATTAGGAAAGGAGGAAGTCAAATTGTCTGTATTTGCAGATGACATGATTGTATATTTAGAAGATCCCATCATCTCAGCCCAAAATCTCCTGAAACTGATAAGCAACTTCAGCAGTCTCAGGATACAAAATCAATGTGCAAAAATCACGAGCATTCCTATACACCTATAATGGACTTAAAGAGAGCCAAATTAAGAACGAACTGCCATTCACAATCGCTACGAAGAGAATAAAATACCTAGGAATACAACTAACAAGGAACGTAAAGGACCTCTTCAAGGAGAACTACAAACCCACTGCTCAAGGAAATAAGAGAGGAGACAAACAGAGGGAGAAACATTTCATGCTCATGGTTAGGAAGAATCAATATCTTGAAAATGGCCATATTGACCAAAGTTATTTACAAATTCAATGCTATTCCCATCAAGCTACCAATGACCTTCTTCACAGAACTAGAAAAAACCACCTTAAACTTCATATGGAACCAAAAGAGAGCCCGCTTAGCCACATCAATTCTAAGCAAAAAGAACAAAGCTGGAGGCATCACAGTACCAGACTTCAAACTATACTACAAGGCTACAGTAATCAAAACAGCATTGTACTGGTACCAAAACAGAATTATAGACCAATTGAACAGAACAGAGACATCGGAGGCAACACCACACATATACAACCATCTGATCTTTGACAAACCTGACAAAAACAAGCAATGGGGAAATATAAACAAATGTTGAATAAATGGTGTTGGGAAAACTGGCTAGCCATGTGCAGAAAGCAGAAACTGGTCCCCTTCCTGACACCTTATGCTAAAATTAACTCCAAATGGATTAAAGACTTAAGCATAAGACCTAACACCATAAAAGCCCTAGAAGAAAATCTAGGCAAAACTATTCAGGACATAGGCATAGGCAAGAACTTCATGACCAAAACACCAAAAGCATTGGCAACAAAAGCCAAAATAGACAAATGGGACCGAATCAAACTCCACAGCTTCTGCACAGCAAAACAAACAGTCGTTAGAGTAAATTGGCAACCAACAGAATGGGGAAAAGTTTTTGCAGTTTACCCATCTGACAAAGGGCTGATATCCAGAATTTACAAAGAACTAAAACAAATTTACAAGAAAAAACAAACAATCCCATTCAAAAGTGAGCAAAGGATATGAACAGACACTTTATAAAAGAAGACACACTTGAGGCCAATAAACATATGAAAAAATGCTCATCACTAGTCATTAGAGAAATGCAAATCAAAACCACATTGAGATACCACCTCACACCAGTTAGAATGGCGATCATTAAAAAAGCTGGAGACAACACATGCTGGAGAGGATGTAGAGAAATACTACAGATTATCATATGTTGATTTTGTGTCCTCCAACTTTAGTAAATTCAAGTATCAGTTTGAATAGTTTGTTTTTTTGGTAAGGTCTTTATGTTTTTTGAAATACAAGATTGGGTCATCTGAAACCAGGACAGTTTGACTTCTTCCTTTCCAGTTAGATACCCTTTATTTCTTTCTCTTGTGTAATTACTCTGGCTAGGACTTTCTATACTATGTTGAATAAGTTGTGAAAGTATGCATCCTTGTCTAGTTAGATATTACAGGAAAGGCTTTCAGTTTTTCCCTGTTCATTGTGATGCTAGCTGTGGGTTTGTTGTATATAGCCTTTATTGTTTTGAGATATGTTTCTTCTATACCCAATTTGCTGAGCATTTTTATTGTAAAAGAATGTTGAATTTTATTGAATGCTTTTTCAGCATCTGTTGAAATGATATGCCTTTTGTCTGGTTCTGGTATCTGCTGACCTCAAAAAATGAATTTGGAAGTATTTTCTCTTCAAATGTTTGAAATATTTTGAATAGAATTGGGGTTGGGTCTTATTTAAGTATTTTGTGAAATTCGTCAGTGAAACCATCAGGTCCTGGCCTTTTTTTTTTTTTTTTTGGTGGAAGACTACTATTGTGTCTATCTTGTTACTTGTTACTGGTCTGTTCAGGTTTTCTACTTCTTCTTGGTCATGTCAGTTTGTATGTGTCTAGGAATTTATCTGTTTCTTCTCAGCTTTCCAACTTATTTTCACATCTTTGCTTATAGCAGTCTCTAGTGGTCCTTTAAATTTCTGTGGTATCTGTTAAAATGTCTCTTTTGTCATATCTGTTAAAATGTCTCCTTTGTCATATCTGGTTTTGTTTGGGTCCTCTCATTTTTCTTGGTTAGTCTATAAGCATACCACCATGAAATTGCCTATTTTCATATGATTTATTCTTTCTGAGAGTATTTGGCTGGGTTAGGGAAATGGCTTGTGCCTTTTAGCCAAAGACCCATAGCAGTTCAACCAAATTTATTTGGATTTTGATAATTTTATAGATTAAGTCATATTATCACAATGTTAGAGATTATGAAACTAATTTAAATAAATGTAATAGCTTTGTTGCAGACTAGATTGATTTCTGAAGTGATTTTTAAAAATAAACACTTGTAAAATATAAGTGGCAAAATGATTTCTCAGTTAAAAAAAATCTACTTTTTAAAAGCTTTCTGAAGATTTAACAATCATCTAAATTATCTGACCTAAGATTTAATAATTATTTCTAGAAACATCTAATCGAGAGGGTTGTACCTGGAATGTGCCAGAATTCTTCATTTTCTGGCTAGCCATTTAGTGTGCCAATGAGCAAGTGTTACATTGAGTAGCCACTATGAGTGTATTTGGAGAACAAGGAATATAATAGTCCATCTCTATGACAGTGGTCCCTTAAGACTGTAGTGCCATATCTTTCCTGTGCCTTTTCTATGTTTAGATATAGTTAGACACAGAAATACTTACCATTGTATTATAGCTACCTACAGTGTTCAGTACAGTCACATGCTGTACAGGTTTGGAGCCTGGGAGTGATAAGCTATACCTTATAGCATGGGTGTAGTAGGCTATGCCATCTAGGTTTGTGCAAGTCATTCTATGATGTTCTCACAACAGTGAAATCACAATGATGCATTTCTCAGACTGTATCTCACCATTAAGTGATACGTTACTGTATAAACTTGCTTCTCTCAAGATCACTTTATATGGGAGAAGTCAGATAATAAACACATAATCAAATAATGTTATTTTAATATTCTGTGACTGTGTATTTGAAAAAATCCAGTATAATGTTTAGCAAGTACAAATTTTAAAATAAATTAAATTTACTTGAGATGAAATAATCCACATTGTTTCTTTTCAGCCATACAGACTGGGCTGAGGTACTGAGTCCAAGTTCTCTATCTGCTGTGTCCTGAATAATTTGTGTGTCATTGGAGTAATATTTCTTGTGCTACAGCCCTTGAGAAACTTGTCATTTTGTAGTGAAAGAATATATGAAACCTTTAGAGAGCAATGACTGAGGTGTGTAATCAAGTGTTAAAAGGGATGGTGTAGATGTATAAAGACAAGACTGTGAGACTTGAGGTCATGAAGAGGCACAATTGGGAAGGTGTTTTCTTAGAGTTGTTAAGGTAGACCACTGATTATAAAAGTGTGATCCCCAGACCAGTAACGTGAACATCACCCGCGAACTAGTGAGAAATGCCATGGGTCAGGTCTCAGACTTGCTAAATCAGAAACTTTAGTGGAGGAGCCTAGAAATGGGTGTTTTGGCTAGTTCTCCAGGTAATTCTGATGCTTGCTAGTTTGGGAACTACTGCTCCAGGCATTGGGGGCACATGGGAGAATAAATGTGCTGTCGTGGGCTGGGGAGCAACATAAGCAAAGGCAGGAAAGCAGAGCTCCTGCGATTGACTTCTACCAGAGCCCGGAGAGGGGAGGAGTGGGCACAAACAATTCTGAGTAGAAGCCGGTTTCACAGAGAGCAGAGGTTAGTTTAAAGCCAGTCAGCTAGCATGACAGTTGAGTTCAAACAACAGTTTGGATACAATGATAATGCTCAGTTACTCCTTTTTTTAGAAAAAGTTTTTGGGTTTTTAAATTGTTGTTATTCATTTTTGTACCAGTAATTTTTTGTGTGCTGCACTATGTGGTAGTTTTGTTACAGACTATAAATATTGAAATTATTTTTCTTATTTTAAGAATGTAAGAAGATGGTTAAAATTTTTGTCTTTTAATTCTCATTTCATATATTAGCCTGTTGGTGTTCTATGTTGATTGTAATAGGAAAAGTAGAAACAGCCTAAATATTCAAAATAGGTGTTTAATTGTTAGCTTAAAGAAAGTATGGTGAATTACAGAACTACATATAATTATTTCCTGCAAGACAATGATCAACACATAAATACTAATAAAATATATTATTGTGGTTGTTTTGGATGTGGGATTTATAGGTACATGCTAATGTAAACACTGTTTTCTTCAATAAGAAAGAAATATAAAAAGTATTTTAAAGGCATCTGGAATTTTTTTTTGTTATGGAAAGTTTTGCCCAACTCTATTATTGGCAATTTCCTTTTATTCCCTTAATAATATTATGTCATTTCTATTGTCACATAGGAAGTTGATGGCTGAATTGGAATATAGAAAAGCACATAGCTCAGTTTTGGTCTCATTAGGTTTACAAATTAATTTATTTTCCTTAAATTTACCAAATATCTAGTATGTGCTTAACGCTTGCTAAGCATTAGATATAGATTCAGCTGTAATGGAGCTTTGAATCTAAATGGGGCAAAAATAGTAAGCAACTAATTAGACAGTAATTATTGAAATCAGTTATATAAATGCTAAAAGGAAAGGGCAGTGTACCAGGAGTGCATGTAGTTAGAGTACATGATCTCCTCTAGGGGGTTGCAAGAGATTCCCTGAGACAGTAGAATTTAAGCTAAGGCACAAAGAATGACTGGAGTTGGCTAAATAGAAGGGAGAGGAAGGAAGTGATGGAAAGGCTCCCATGTGGAGGAGGAGGATGGAGAAGTGCTCAGGGACCATCATGCAGGGCCTTTTGGGATGTGTATGAGGTTTTAGGACTTCATGCTGCAAGCAATGCGAAGTTATTGAAAGGTTTGGAGGAGATTTGATAATATATATTTTGAATGAATTTTCATAGTATTGTTCACTCCATTGAAAATATCAGTGGAGTGAAATTTCAGTCTCCTTGGTTGATTTATGCCTCTCCAAAACATCAGCACACTTGTTTGATGGTTTGTCCTGTCAATATCAACTGATGACTTAACACATCTCTTTTTTTTCCTTCTTCTTTTTTTTTTCTCGTTTTCATCTTTTTTTTTTAAATTGCATTTTAGGTTTGGGGTACATGTGAAGAACATGCAAGATTGTTTCATAGGTACACACACATATCTTAATGCAGTGGCTCAAATTTTTAAAATTGAAGCAAAAACTTTATGTATCTATATTTGTGGAGCATCAAGGAATAAAGTTTTGCTGGAAACTTTCTTTACATTTTTAACTTTTATTTTACATGGGGGATATGTGCAGGTTTTTTACATGGGTATACTGCATGATGCTGAAGTTTGACAGTTGATCCCATACCTCAGGTGTGAGCATAGTACTCAATAGTTATTTTTTCTGTTCATGTCATTTGCCCATTTTTTAATGTGGCTATTTGTTTTTTGCTTGTTGATTTGTTTAAGTTCCTTGTAGATTCTGGATATTAGATTTTTTTTTGGATGCACAGTTTGTGAATATTTTCTTCTATTTTCTTGGTGGTTGTTTCAGGGCTCTCTAGAGGGACAGAACTAATAGGACGTGTATATAAACCATCACAGGTTTACCCCTTGTCAACTTGAATCCATACACATCTCCTGAGATCATACACAATATTCAAATAAAGACAATAATAAGGTCATAATTATGCCTAACATAATACAGCTATCCTTTGTACAACAGGCAGCACACCAATCCCCAACCCAACTACTGTTACATAAAGTTAACAATACCTAAATGCCGATATGAAATCAATAAATCTTATGTCACATGATAAAAGGAAATAAAGTATTTTCTTAGTACAAGTGTTTACCTGCACAAACCTGTTTTTAACAGAAGAGGAGGAAATACTCATGATAGTTACAGTTCTTGTTTCTGCAGCTGGTCATGTGATCATAGCTGCCATTAAAAACTGTCTTCTTCTACTGCCCATTCTGTATTTCCTTTGCCTTCAGCAAGCACCTCAGCAGGTAGTATTTTGTTTGTTTGTTTGTTTTTGTTTTTTCCTGGTGGAGTGACCCAAACCTTCATTCCTGAAGAGTCTGGACTATTTGTAGTCCTGCCTGGATTGGGCTACTGTAGTTTTCCATTGACTTTAATCACAGAGCATGGTAATACTAAGAGATGTCCTAATGGATCTCCTGTATTCCCTGCATACTGTTCCTTGCCTGTTGTGGAGTAGTAGACTGATTTCATCTTGATAGTTGGGGCCAGTCACCATAGCCAACATTGTAATTCTCTTCTTAGCCTGTTGACTTAAAGGTAGGAGGAGCCCAAAGTGTCCAGGTGGTTAACTTAACCTCCAGTTTAATGGAATCGTTGTTGTGTCTCCTGGTGTCAGTGTTCCTTCCTCTGGAACTAAGACCTCTAACCCAGCAGAATGTAATGTCGCAGGAACAGGAAGCAAAATTTTTGCTGGTGAATCACTAGGGATGATGGTGAGTAGTGCCACTTCCACTTCCACCCCTTGATTCCTGGACCCATGAATCCTGGCTATGGGATAAACAGTACCATATATTGGATGCTAATTCAGAGCATACACAGCGTTCTGGAGAATTTTGCCCAAGGCCTGCAAAGCATTGTCACCTAGTTGGTATTGTAATTGTGACTTCAAAAGGCTATTCCACCATTCTGTCTGTCAGTCTAGCTGCTTCAGGATGACAGGGAACATGGTAAGACCATGAATTCCATGCACATGAGCCTACTGCTGCACTTCTTTAGCCATAAAGTGAGTGCATTGGTCAGAGGCAATGCTGTGTGGAATACCATGACTGTGGATAAGGCATTCCATGAATCCATGGATAGTAATCTTGGCAGAAGCACTGCATGCAGGATAGGCAAATCCATATCCAAAGTAGGTGTCTATTCTGTTGAGGACAGATGTCTGCCCTTTCCGTGATGGAAGAGGTCCAATATAATCAACTTGCCACCAGGTAGCTGGCTGATCACTGAAGAATGGTGCCATATTGAGGGCTCAGTGTTGGTCTCTGCTGCTGGAAAATTGGGCATTCAGCAATGACCATGGCTAGGTCAGCCTTGGTGAGTGGAAGTCCATGTTGCTGAGCCTGTGCATAACCTCCATCCCTGCCACCATCTCCACTTTGTTCATGGGCCCATTGGGTGGTAACAGTGGTGGCTGGGGAAAGAGGCTGATGTTGTCCACAGAACGAGTCATCCTATCCACTTGATTACTAAACTCCTCCTCTGCTGAGGTCACCCATTGGTAAGCACTCACATTGTATACAAATATCTTCACAGTTTTTGGTCACTCAGAGAGATCCATCCACATACCTCTTCTCCAAATTTCTTTGTCATCAATTTTTCAATCATGCTTCTTCCAAGTCCCTGACCATCAAGTGAAACCATTGGTTACAGCCCATGAATCAGTATATACTCACATATTTGGCCATTTCTCCTTCCATGCAAAGTGCACAATGAGATGCACTGCTCAAAGAAGTTCTGCCCACTGGGAAGATTTCCCTTCACTACTTTCCTTCAGGGATGTCCTAGAAAAGGGCTGTAATGCTGCAGCTGTCCACCTTCAGGTGGTGCCTGCATATCGTGCAGAACCATCTGTGAACCAGGACCTCGTCTTCTCTTCCTTTGTCAACTGATCATAGGGAACTCCCCATGTGGCTATTGGTGCAGGCTTGGGAAGAGAAGGCAAGTGGCAGGAGTGGAGATCATGAGCATTTGAATCACTTCCTCATGTAACTTACTTGTGCCTTCAGGACCTGCTGGAGCCTGATCATGTATACACCACTTCCATTTGATGATGGAATGCCACTGTGCATGACCTACTTTATGGCTAGATGGGTCAGAAAGCACCCAGTTCATCATGATAGGTAGTTCAGGTCGCATGGTGACTTGATGACCCATAGTCAAACATTGAGTTTCCACCAAAAGCCAGTACCACGCCAATAGCTGTCTCTCAAAAGGAGAGTAGTTATCTGCAGGAGATGGCAGGGCCTTGCTCAAAAATCCTAGAAGCCTCCACTTTGGGCCTGCCAAAGGCTCCAAACAGCATATTTATCTGCCGCTGATACTTCAAGCACCATTGGATCTGCTGAGTCATAAGTTGGCAGAGCAGCTTGCCCAGCAGCCTGGACCTGTTGCGGAGCCTTCTCCTGTTCTGGACCCCACTCAGAACTGGCAGCCTTTTGGATCACTCAAAAAGTTGGCCAGAGTAACACACTCAAATGAGGAATGCGTTGGCTCCAAAATCCAAAATGGCCCACTAGGCATTGTGCCTCTTTCTTGGTTGTAGCAGGGGCCAAATGCAGCAATGTATTCTTTACCTTAGAAGCAATATCTCAACAGGCCCCACATCGCTGAACCCCTAGAAATTTTACTGACTTTCTAGAAATTCAGGTAGAAAGTCCCTGAATTTTAGTCAGCTTTATTTCCCATCCTCTGGCACAGAAATGTCTCACCAGTAAGTCTAGTGTGTTTGCTACTTCTTGCTCACTGGATCTAATCAGCATTATGTCATCAGTGAGGTGGACCAGCATGATCCCTTGTGGAAGCAAGAGGTGATCAAGATCTCTCTTAAGAAGATTATGACAGAAAGCCAGAGAGTTGATATGCTCCTGAGGTAAGACAGTAAAGGTATATTGTCCCATGCGGTGCTCCCCTGATGTGGTGTTCTTTCCCTTCTCTTGGGATGGGGCCTCCTGAGAGCTGAACTGCAAAAATAGTTGTTTGTCTTCTGGGTCTAGCCACATAGCAGAGCTACTGGGCTCCAAGTGTCACTGGGGAGTGATTGCAGTGTCCTGTAAAGTGATGCATCTGCAGGTTTCTCAGCTGTGGATAGCAGCACCTGCACTGATGGAGTGAAGTGGACTCTGTGAGGGTCCTTGGCTGTGTTTTTGTTTTGTGTGCTGGTTTTGTGTTGGTTGTCCTCCAGCCAGGAGGTGGCACTGTCAAGAGCGCATCAGCTGAGGTTGTATAGGGAGAACACAAGCTTGCCCTAGGATCGCCCTTGGGTGAGTATTCAGGTTTTTCCAGCGGTGGGCAGGAAGGGCTTTGTCTTCGGCTACCAGGGCAGGTAGAGAAAGACCATCAGGTGGATGCAGGGTTAGGCATGTCTGATCTCAGGCTTTCCTTGGGCAGGGATTTCTGTGACTGCTGTGGGGAATGGGGGTGTGGTTCTTAGACCAATGGAGTTACATTCTCGGGGGGGCTCTGCTATCACATACAGGTCAGCAGAAACGTGGGGTAAAGCCAGCAGCACAGAACTCACCCAGCTCCCATGCAGCCTTTAGTCCAAAAGGCTGGCCTCACACCCACCACACCCCCCTCACAGCACGGAGTTTACTTCCAGATAGCTGGTGAGCAGGGCTGAGAACTTAACCCAGGGTACAACCTCCCATCTGAGAAAGCAAGGGAAGTCACAATTCCTCAGCTGTCCCTGAGCCTGCAGCCACAATCCACCTCCTGCAAAGGGTCTGTGGATTCTCTAGGCTTTCCTAGTGTGTTCCTTTGGTAGTTCTTGAAGCAAAAGTTCACAGTGTGGGTTTCCACAGGCTGCTCTGTCCCTCAGAGTGGGAGCTGCAAGTTAGGCCTGCCTCTTGTCCACTATTTTCACAGATTTTGATTAAATGATTCAGAAAACATTCAAAATTAACTTTTCACTGTGAAAGGTACACTATTATGTACTTCCTGTGAATGGTGTACTTACTATAAATCCCCTTAGGAAATTTTTTTCCTGTAGACTATTCTTGCTAAGGCATTTATAAAGTATTAAAATGCAGTTTGGATCAAATATCCTTTATCTTTCTCTAAAAATTAAATTTCTCTTTAACAAGCATAGACATTTATTTTCTGAAATTATTACATCTGTTTGTTTCCTAATTTATTCATCCCACTAGAATGCAAGCTTATTGCAATCAGATATACGTCCCTGGCACACAGTGGTTCATCAGTAAATATTTGTTGAATAAACACGTGTTTCTAAAAACCCTGTGCGGCATAAAAATTACTGTTCTCTGGAACTTTTTTTTTTTTTTTCCAATTTGTTCCTCATTGGTGACTCAAAATTTGGTATTCATGGCAATTTTCTTCTTTTCCATTTTCCTCTAGCCTTTTATTTCAAAGAGAGCTTCATTGCTGATCTGAGTGAAATGCTGCCTGGCATTTCAGCTGTGAGTGCGTGCTGGAAGTGTACAGGGAAGGGAACATTCGACATCATGGCTTCTTAGCCTGGAATTCCTAGATGATCTGCAAGGAGCCATGAACTGCAGAGGGGCAATATTCTCTCTGTTTTACCTTGAAAATGGGCTTTGTGGTGGGGAAGGGAGGCTCTTTTTCAGTAACAATTTATATTGTTAACTTATTTCACTTTGAACTTGTAAGGTGGCAGAAGTTGGGCACCTTGCCCAATGTGATATAGTGACTGCAGGTCTGGGCTTCAAACCTTAGTCCATGCTCTAAACCAGCGGTTCCCAACCTTTTGGCACCAGGGAAGTTTTGTGGAAGACAGTTGTTCCACGGACTGCTTGGAGGGGGTGGTTTCAGGATGATTCAAGCATATCACATTTATTGCTCATTTTATTTATATTATTATTATTATGTTGTAATATATAACGAAATAATAACACAAATCACCATGCTGTAGAATCATCGGAAGCCCTGAGCTTGTTTTCCTGCACCTAGACGGTCCCATCTGAGGGTGATGGGAGACAGTGACGCCTGAAATGTGTCACTTATGTCCAGGCTGCTCTGAGGGTGATGGGAGACAGTGACGCCTGAAATGTGTCACTTATGTCCAGGCTGCTCTGAGGATGATGGGAGACACTGACGCCTGAAATGTGTCACTTATGTCCAGGCTGCTCTGAGGGTGATGGGAGACACCAACACCTGACATGTGTCGCTTATGTCCAGGCTGCTCTGAGTGTGATGGGAGACTCTGACACCTGAAATGTGTCACTTATGTCCAGGCTGCTCTGAGGGTGATGGGAGACACCAACACCTGAAATGTGTCACTTATGTCCAGGCTGCTCTGAGGGTGATGGGAGACTCTGACACCTGAAATATGTCACTTATGTCCAAGCTGCTCTGAGGGTGATGGGAGACACCAACACCTGAAATGTGTCACTTATGTCCAGGCTGCTCTGAGGGTGATGGGAGACAGTGACGCCTGAAATGTGTCGCTTATGTCCAGGCTGCTCTGAGGGTGATGGGAGACATCAACAACTGAAATGTGTCACTTACGTCCAGGCTGCTCTGAGGGTGATGGGAGACAGTGACGCCTGAAATGTGTCACTTACGTCCAGGCTGCTCTGAGGGTGATGGGAGACAGTGACGCCTGAAATGTGTCACTTATGTCCAGGCTGCTCTGAGGGTGATGGGAGACAGTGACGCCTGAAATGTGTCACTTATGTCCAGGCTGCTCTGAGGGTGATGGGAGACAGTGATGCCTGAAATATGTCACTTATGTCCAGGCTGCTCTGAGGGTGATGGGAGACACCAGCATCTGAAATGTGTCACTTATGTCCAGGCTGCTCTGAGGGTGATGGGAGACAGTGACACCTGAAATGTGTCACTTATGTCCAGGCTGCTCGGTAATCTCGTTTTGGTCACTGTCACTGCAGAAAACCTACTTGACAAAGATAGGATGTTGGACATGGAAGCAGGCTTTTCAGTGCTTTTGTGACAATCTCAGGATCTTCTACTTTGACTTTCATCCAGAACATATGGAGATCTGAAGTGGTCTCAAACATTTTTAAAGCCACTGTCATTTACCATCTCAGGTGCTTGCCATCTCAAGCTCCTCTTCTAGCACAGACAGTCGAGTCACCGGGCTTACTTACAGAAGGTCACGGATCCATTCTTTCGCAGTTCAGGGCTCTTTTGTGGCTGGGAAGTGCTGCTCAAGCTCGTCTGAAAGCTGAGGTAGGCGATCGTGTGTCAGCTGGGAGAAGGAAGGCCCTGGCTCCGTCTCTTTCACAACCTCTGCTAATGTTTGACACTTCTCAGAAATCCCAGTGTTCACTTGTCACCCCGTAATTCCAGTGTGACTTTGAATGCAGCCGCTTTGTCTGCCGACTTAACACAGCTGTTGTTCTCCCTGAAGTGAGAGATTGAGTTCACTGAGCAAGTTAAATAGGTCACACAAGTAAGCAAGTTTTGCAACCTATTCTGTGTCACTGAAATGTGCTGCCAATGGTGACTTTTTCTCTTTTTTCTTTTTTCTATTTTTTTTTTTTTTTTGAAACGGAGTTTCCCTCTTGTTACCCAGGCTGGAGTGCAATGGCGCGATCTCGGCTCACCGCAACCTCCACTTCCTGGGTTCAGGCAATTCTCCTGCCTCAGCCTCCTGAGTAGCTGTGACTACAGGCATGCACCACCACGCCCAGCTAATTTTTTGTATTTTTAGTAGAGACGGGGTTTCACCATGTTGACCCGGATGGTCTCGATCTCTTGACCTCATGATCCACCCTCCTCGGCCTCCCAAAGTGTTGGGATTACAGGCTTGAGCCACCACGCCGGGCAGGTGACTTTTTTTCTAAAAGATATCTCCAAAGTGGTTCTCCTAATTCAAAAACTCTGGCCTGCAATCTACCTTTAGACAGTGTTTCAATTCTGTGTATGAGAAGTTGTGTGTGCTCTGCAACCATCTCCTCACAGTGCTGTGTGAACATATGTGCCTTAAGGGCGTGTGCTTTAATATGGTCTATAATTTGAATCACATTCTGTAAAACATTATTAAGTCCATATGGCATTTTTCAGCTATGTTCCTTTGGCCTTTTCTCTATGGATGACACAGTGCGTATGAGTAGTGAAACTAGTCATGGCAGCTGCTCTGTCCATGTGTATACTGACACAAAATGACCAGTTTGGTTTTTCTGATGTGTTATCATTCGTAGACTAGAATAGTTCTCCAGCTGTGGTGTTGGTTGGTAATGAAAGCGCATGTAACGTATCCTCACGCGCATCCCCTGAAAAATAGATCACACATAAGCAAGCATTGTTGCCTTGCTGTCAATGTGGATAGACTCGTCAACCTGGATGGTGTGTGCCCCAGTGGCTCATTAATCCTCTTTTACAATTGTGTCTCAGTGTCTTCTGCTGTTTCATCAATTCATTGAGTTATGGTGCTAGCTGAAAGACGACCACCTGCCACCTTTTGAACTTCAGCCTATCCTAAAAGTTCACAAATGTCCTTAGTGACTGGCAGGATCAGCTTTTCACCAAGAGTAAAGGGCTCCTGAGCTTCAGCAATGAGGTTAGTCACCAAGAATGATGCACTCAGAGCAGACACATTTGATGAAGTGCCAGCCTTCAATAATTGCCTGTGTTACTGGTGTACACTTTTCTTTTTCTTTTGAAAACTCCAGAGGCTTATCTTTTAATGCAGGGTGCATGGTCTCCACGTGGCAACACAGTTTTGAAGGAAGGTTTCATGGCTTCCTTGGATAGCTAGTTGCCACATATGCAAAGTGGACTTGGAGAATGTGAATTACTTGTTGCAATGAATCCATAATTTAAGTAGGACTTGGTATTTTCTTTCAAATGCAGCTTTCATTTTGTTGGCAGTCTTAGAATCTTCTGCTTTCTCACGATTGGGTCTTCCCCCTTTTCAAAGAAGCTCTACCATTGTATTTGTTTTTTACTCATTTTGGCTAGGGTTAGCTTGTGGGCTTACCAAAACTATGACTGAGACAGGCGCATAGTGTGGGAAAGAGGTGCAGATGGAAGTGACAAACAAAATAGGCAGGCCACACGTGAACTAAATACGTGTCAGATTCTGACTTAAAGCCTGCCACCAGAAGCAGCTGTGCAATTGAAGTACATCAGCTCACTTGCCACTGATGCAGCTTGTCACTTGCCACTCATTGAGAGGGTTTTGATATGAGCCTGCAAGCAGTTAATTTACCATGGTCTCTGTGCAGGGAAACCGCCTGTTAATGATCATCTGTATTTGCGGCCACTGCCCAGCGCTAGCACCACCACCTCAGCTCCGGCTCAGGTTATCAGTCATTAGTTAGATTTTCATCAGAAGCACACCACCCAGATCCCTAGCAAGTGCAGTCCACAATAGGGTTTGCGCTCCATGAGAATCCAGTGCCACTTCTGATCTGATAGGAGGCGGAGCTCAGGCAGTAATGCCCGTGATGGAGAGCAGTTGTAAATACGGATGACGCTTCGCTGACTTGCCACAGCTCACCTCCTGCTGTGTGGCCCAGTTCCTAACAGGGGTGGCCCAAGGGTTGGGGACGCCTGCTCTAAGCCACTGTCTATCATATGTGTTCCCACAATGCAATTCTACTGTAGAAGAGAAAGTAGTTTCCGTCTTCAACATGCTTAAATTTTTCTTGGGCAAGAGATTTCAACTAAATGAAAATTCCAACTACTAAGAAATAGGAGGCCAGGCACAGTAGCTCATGCCTGTAATCTTGGCACTTTGGGAAGCTGAGGTGGGCAGATCATTTGAAGTTAGGAGTTCAAGACCAGCCTGACCAACATGATAAAACCCCATATCTATTAAAAATACAAAAAAAAAAAAAAAATTAACTGGATGTGGTAGCACATGCCTGTAGTCTCAGCTACTCAGGATGGTGAGGCAGGAGAATTGTTTGAATCCAGGAGACAGAAATAGCAGTGAATCAAGATCGTGCTACTGCATTCCACCTGAGAGACAAAATGAGACTCTGTTTCAAAAAAAGAAAAAAAAAAAAAGGAGGAAGGAAAGAGGGAGGGAAGGGCAATGTTCCCTTACACAAGGAATCCCGCTGTGTTCATTAATTTTCTCAGTTGAGTACTATAGTTCTTAAATATGCTAGACTTAACATTTATTTAACTAAAATTGAGTGTTAAGTTGGAGAAATGGTTTTCTAAATTAGCTCCTAAGGAGAAAAGCCAGAAATCAGCTATAGGCAATCTTTTTCTTTCAAATACTTTAAATTGCCCATAAAGCAAAAAATTCTTGATTTTGTAAACACATGTCATAGGATTTCTTACGCACACTTAGTTTTGAGAAGTACTAACTAAGCAAGACTAGGAGAAAAAGCCAAAGAAACATTGATGTACAGATGTCTGGACATTCACCCTGCTCTTGAACTAACTTTCAGATCTGTAGTGAGGACTAGCAGAGGGTGAAAATTCCATAATGTCATAGCTAGATGATGCCATGCAGTCTTAGTATGAAACCTGTTCACACATTGCTCCTTTTCATTGTATGCCTTTTAATTGTTTGACTTTTTTGAATATGCTCCTTAAATGTTTTAGATAAAAACTTTAAAAAAATTAAAAGTACATATGCCTTAGTGACTTTAGAATCTGTAAATAAATTTGTTGTAATGATTAAACTAAACAGTTCCTTCTTTGGAGAGGATTAGGGGAAGATTAGCAGTTGAAGAGTAGATGAAGTATTTCTATAGTGCCACTTCAATGTAGAAGATAAATTTTTTTTATAACATTGTTACATATGTTACATTCTTGGAAGTCAGATGCTATACTTCAATCATTATGCAACAATGTTAAAATATATGAGCAAGTGTGTATTGATACAGTAATACAAAAAATAGGTTACTGTCTATTTGAATACCTACTGTCCTATAGCATTGAGTTTGGTATTTTTAAAAATAGTGACCCCCAACCTTTTTGGAACCAGAGCACCAGGGGGACCAGTTTTGTGGAAGACGATTTTTCTATGGACTGGAGCGGGTGGTGATGGGGGCAGTAGATTCTAACGTACCATAACTCTTTCTCAAGCACGGTTCACAATAGGGTTTGTGCTGCTATGGAAGGCTAATGCCGCCCTGGTCTGACAGGAGGCAAAGCTTAGGCGGTAATGCTCCCTTGCCAGCCACTCACCACCCGCTGCTGTGCTGCCTGGTGCCTAACAGGCCACAGACCAATAATGGGCTGCAGTCTGGGAGTTGGGAACCCCTTAAAAACTGAGTTCCCGAGGTGAGTGGATCACCTGAGGTCAGGAGTTCAAGAGTGGCCTGGGTAACATGGTGAAACTCCGTCTCTACTAAAAATAAAAAAATTGGTCAGTCATGGTGTTGGGCTCCTGTAGTCCCAGCTACTCAGGAGGCTGAGGCAAGAGAATCACTTGAACCCAGGAGGTGGAGGTTATGATGAGGCAAGATCACATTACTGCAGTCCAGCCTAGGCAACAGAGGGAGACTCCACAGTAAAAAACAAGAAAAAAAAAAAAACCCTCAGTTTCCTCTCCAAAGTATCACCGTTTAAAAAGACCCTCAAGTAATGTCAGTGTTCAGCCTGTGTTGAAATCTAGTTATTTTAGGTTCTGAAGCATTTTAGGGGCATCGTAGAAAGAAAATTTTTGAAAGACAAACTACGTGTATAAGAGAGAGAGCAAGTATGCGCATGCGTGTGTGCGTGCATGCGTAGGCATGATTGCACAAACTGGGAACATACTCTGTTCAGGGACCAGTTTGGAAGATACTGGTTGATATGTGATTTGGGACTAGATGTGGTGTCATCTGAGGAAATGAATGATAAGCTGTGAGTCTGAGAAAGACGAGAGAAAACTAGAATCACTGGGACTCAGTGGTTTCGCTAATATGGATATTGAAGGAGAAAGGAGAATTACAACCTTGCCTGAAGTTGTGGGACGGAGACGTGGGCATATTTTCGGCTGCGTCAGGTTAAGTTAGGCTGTGCTTTGGAGTGACACTGAATACATTCCATTTTTAGTATGTTAAGTTCATTCTGATGGTGACAGGCAACAGGGTTTGACTGCTTAGAAAGACACAGGAACTGAAATGACAGTGCTTACAGATCTAGAATTTATTACAGGAAAAAGATACAATATACACCAGCACTAGACTGAAGGCTACCTCCAGGAAGGAGTCTGTCGATGCCAGGCTGAGCTCCAGTAGCCCCTCCTCTGTTGGGGACGCACACTTCTCACAGGTCAGAGTCATGACCTGTGTGTGCAACACTCAGAACCAGTGGACCAAGAGGGGCTGTCTGCCAGCTTGTTTTACACCCTGTTGGTCACACAGACATTTTCTTGCCTGTAGCCAGCCCCAGCGGGAGAACCTTCCAGGGATTCTCACCTAGACCCTGTGCAAGCCACCCTAGTCTCACTTTACCAAGCAGCAATGCTGACAAGCTGGCATAAACAGCCCCCCAACTCCTTAGACACATGGAACAAAGCAGCACTATTATTAGTGGGTGTGTTTTATGCCCTGACCAGAGTGCCATGCAGGTACATTTCTTACTTCACCAGAACAGCTCACACCAGCCCTGGGTCTGCTGGAACGAGCCTTTGAAGCATAAGTGTTAAAGGTCATTTGGGATATTCACGTGGGTAGTATTGTGTAGAATACTGCAGGTGTTATAAACCCCATTGTGTGCATGTGTAGCTGAATATACCACAGTGTAGCCATTCTTGCAGGCAGATCACATCCATTTTAGAACCTCCAGAAAGATAATCTGGTGGTGGCATTTCATTTTCCCTGTGAAATTAGTGTATACTTCTTAACTTGTAATATGTTATGGTTTTAAACCTTTACAGTTTAAAAAAATCAAATTCATAAATTTCGTAAGAGGGAGCATTGCAAAAAACCCTTCAAGTTTATTGAAAGCAAATGACATGTTTTGTATTTTAAAACTTTCTCAGTCTCTAATTGTGTTTTCCCCCTTCCTTCTCTGTCCCCAGATGAAGCGGCTCCTAAGGAAGTTAGCAGGGTAAGCAATGTGAATATTATTCTACTACTGCAATATAGGAAATGAATCTTTCTTGTGTACTTTTCAGGACTCTAACACATTAAAGTATTAGAAAAACAATGGTAAAAACTGAGTTCCCTCTCCAAAGTATCACTCATTAATATGGAATAAAGTCAGTAGAGAGGTTGCAAATAGCGGCCTCAAGACCCAATACAGCACACAGGGGGATTTTGTTTGGTCTGCCCCTGCTTATGGGGTTTTCTGGATCAGTTGCTGACATTTAGAAATTGAGAGACTGTATGTAAAGATTGGATTTCTGCCTTCTCTTGAACCAGAAGGTAAGGTAACACCAACACAGCACTCTCATGGGGCAGCTGTCTTCTCAGGGTGGGGAGTGGAAGCTGCCTTCAGGTGCGTGATGATCTTCAGGCAGCCCCAGTCCTCCACGCGGCTGGCTTCACTCAGGTCCACTACCTGCCCAACCTCTGCCTTTGAGTTCATGCACTTTCTTTTTGGGAGAACAAAAGATGACAACTCATATGTTGAGAGCATGATATTGCTTAGAACTTTTAGAAATCTTAAAGGTACTGTTTTCCTGTCCTAGAGAAATAATTAGTGTTATCTTTAAGAGTCTTAGCAAGCTTAAAAACAGAAAGCATTTAGCATTCTGTGTTTATGCTATAAAAGTGTAAGTGATTACATTTGAAAAAGGTGTCTTAGTTTTTCTGTATTATGTAGATAAGAATCATCAGATTAAATAGTGAAAATAGTAAGTTTGACCTGAACTTAATGCAACCTTATATATCACTTTTTACTGTAAGATATAAACTTGAAAACTGTGAATAGAATCACATATGCAGATATATTCCTTTATTTTTGATCATCTGAAGAAGGAAATCTCTAAAATGACCTGGGCCAGTGCTGGGGAGTAAGGGAGCTAGAGATAGGGGAGGGCAGAATTCCTTCTGTCCACAGCAGTGTAGGAGACTCTTGAGGTTTCTGTGAGTCTCAGGGTTTCACTGGTTGCCTTTGCTATTAATTTCACATTTGTGGAACTCACAATTTTGGTCTGGATGCCCAAAAGGACCAAGAAGTGATAGAAAAGTGAACCTAAAATTTTTGGCAGCTGCTAGGAAGAGCAGAAAATGCTAAAAAGTGACAGTTGAGGAGAAGATGAGTACTTTTAAAAGTGAACTTTGGCAGAGTCATAAAATATTACAGTGTTGAAATTGCCAAAGCTGCCATGTGTTCAGACAGTGTCATTGACAGTACCACATACTGTCTTACAAGGCTGTTAGAAAAAAATGATGAAACTATATGAAGTGGGGTTGGGTTTTTTTTTGTTTTTGTTTTTGTTTTTCTTTTTGCTATTATGTATAAGATTCTCTTACATTATGCACATTTGGAGAAAAGAACATTTCTCACTGAGAAATACTAAACGTATAAGCTGATACCCTAGAAATGGTATCAGTTTCCAAGAGCTCTATAAAGTTTTTTTGAAAAAATGTACCGCATATCTTGATCAATACTTATTTGACTAATACTCAGAGTTTCCTTTATAAAATAGATTTAGAAATTCCTGGAACAACCTTTTGGAAGATGATGACTGGCTTCAGGGCTTCTGTTCTAACACATCCCTGACAGAAAGCATGCTCTTTAGTTCCACTAATGGGGATGATTATACTCTCAGGCAGTTCTGTTTTGTTTTTGATTTCTTTCCTCCTTCTCTTTTTTCATGTACTTTTTTTTTTTTTTTTTTAATCCAGACGGAGTCTCACTTTATCATCCAGGCTTTCAGGCTGAAGTACAGTGGTACGGTCTCAGCTCACTTTAGCCTTGACTTCCTGGGTTCAGATGATCCTCCCCGCTCTGCCTCCTAAATAGCTGGGACTACAGGCCTGTGTCACCATGTCCGGCTAATTTTTTGTATTTTTTTTTTCTTTTTTTAATAGAGACAGGGTTTCTCCATGTTACCAAAGCTGGTGTCGAGCTCCTGGGCTCAGGTGATCCTCCTGCCTCAGCCTCCCAAAGTGCTGGGATTACAGGTTTGAGCTACTGAGCCCAGCCTAGGCAGTTCTAATTATTATGAAGTACTTTCTCATTTAGGACCAAGCAGCCTCCCAGAATGGCCATTCCCCAGTATTTGTTTTGACTTTTGTTTCATATGAAAACTCTTTGAGGACAGGGCTGAAGTTATTTCTTTTCCAGTAAAACATCTTAGTTTCTAAACTGCATTTTCCAGACGCCTCTTTAAGATGTGGGTCGACATTCTTCAGACAAACCATACATTATTAATACATATTTAAAACACCGCGACCTTAACATAACACCACAGACTAATCGTGTCTTGACCCTGGTAAATGGAGGTGGGACAGATACCTGTCTTAGTTTGAAACTATGTATCTGTCAATGCAGTTTCAATGGAGAATTAGTTTTTTAAACTACATTGCATTTTTGGTTATTGAGCTTTGAATGAACTATCATTATTTTTTCATGAAGTCAAGTCAGACCGGTGGGTCTTATGTCTCTCCCCTTCCCGTTTCCCCATTTTCCCTTTCTCTCTTTGCCTTCCTGTCTCCTTACTCATCATTCGATGACCAACATTTTTGAGTGCTTGTGTTCCAGGCATTGTTCTAAGGTGCTGCAGATACCATGGGGAGCAAAATAGACAGTATTCAGGTTCTTATAGCATAGAGGGGAGTGGTGGAAACAGCTCAGAAAATTTATATGACATGTGTATGTGTGTTTGTGTGTGTGCACACCTGTCAGGCAGTGATAATACATGGAAGAATAAAGCAGAACAAGGGGCTGGACAGTGATGGCAGGTTTGGAGGAGGCTTATTGGCTTGTTGCACATCCGCAGTGGTCAGGGGATGTTAATTTCTTCAGGGAAATTTGAGCAGGAATCGGAAGGGAAAGAGAGAATCAGCAGAAGGAGGAGACGGCAGCTGCAGAGGCCCTGATGCCGGCTGCTTGACGGGAGCAGAGGGAGTCGTAGGGGGACTAATAAGAAGTGAGGTTGGAATGGAATTGAGAGTATACACAGTAAGAGTGGAAACAGGTAGACCCAGGGGGCAGTCTAGGCGTGTGGTGGGGAGGGTGATGTCTAGGGTTAGGGTTGTAATGGTGAACTATGATCAGAGGTTGGGTGTTTAAGAAGAAAGAACAGACAGGCTTTGTTTATGGGTTTGTAAACCAAAATATATCTGAGACCTGTCTCAGTCAACTTAGAAGTTTATTTTGACAAGGTTAAGGACATGCCCATGACACAAACTCAGGAGGTTCTAATATGTGTCCAAAATAGTTGGGGTACAGCTTGCTTTTATGCACTTTAGGGAGACATAAGGCATCAGCCAGTACATATACCTTGGTTTTATCTGAAAAGGTGGGACAGCTGGAAGCATGGGGGGCGGGTAGCATCCAGGTCATAGGTGAATTCAAAGATTTTCTGATGGGCTATTGGTTGAAAGAGTTACTATCAAAGACCTGAAATCAGTAGAAAGTAACATCTGGCTCAAGGTAAGGTTTTGGAGACCAGGGTTTTACCATGCAAATGAAGCCTTCAAGTAGCAGGTTACAGAGCTCTTAGACTTAAAAATGTGCCAGACTCTCAGACTCTCCTGGATCAGAGAAAAGACCTGGAAAGGGAAGGGGCTTCTCTACAGAATGTAGATTTTCCCCACAAGAGACAGCTTTGCAGAGCCATTACAAAATATGTCAAAGAAATATATTCGTGGTAAAATACATCAGTTTCTTTCAGGGCCTGCTATCTGTCTTGTGACAGCACTACATGGGATCAGGCTGGAGTTTGGTGTCTTATAGCTACAAAAAGTCTGTCTCGTCAGTCTTAAAATCTGTTTAGTGTCAATGCTGTTCGGCTGTGCCTGAATTTCAAAGGGAGGAAGTTATAATGAGGCATGTCCAACCTCCTGATCCCCCATCATTGCCTACACTGGATTTTCAGGTCTGCTTTGCAATGCCCTTGGCTGAGAGGAGGGTCTTTCAGTCAGTTGAGGAACTTACAGTTTTATTTTTGGTTTATCGTGTATCTGGTGAGTTAGACGAGAGGAATCAGTAATGATTTCCAACCTTTTGGTCTGAGCACTTGGTAAAATAAAATTTCTCTTTACTGTTATGGAGAAGACTATAGGAGGAATGGGGTTGATTGAGACTGGGAAAAGTAGTAAGTTTAAGGAATCAGATACGGAATTGGAGATTTTCAGAAAACAAGGGCATATATGGTCCAGTTAAAAGGAAAGTTCGTAGGTAGAGGTACACATTTGGGAGTTTCTGGTGTACAAAGGGTGTTTAAGGCTGTGGGAGAGGTGACATTCCTTAGAGAGTTGTCTGGGGAGAAGAGCCAAGACCCAAGCACTAAACTGTGGACACTCCCGCTGCCGAGTGGCAGAGAAGATGGGAACGTCAGCAGAGGAGGGGAAGGAGGAGAAATCAGTGACGCGAGGAGACCAAAACGTTTCTTTGTCAACAGATTCTGTTACAGAATTTTAACCGTAGGACTATACGTTTATTTTACCTTCATTCCATCTTATTTTTGATCCATCTCAGCCTATTGAGATGAGTCTCAGCCTTATTTCTGTTATCTAACATAGTATTTACTTCTCTATGTTTTGAAGCCTTAAATATGAGTGTTTTTTCCAAGTTGTTTTCCTGTGCCCCCTTTATAATAATTGTCATCCAGGAAAGGCTGAGTGTGGAATGTCACCTCTGAGAATAATGTGAGATTGTGTCAGATGCTTGGTTGAAACCAGTGAATCTTAACCTACTATGTTTTTCTAAGCAGACATTGCCATTTAATTAACAAATATTAAGTGAGTCCCAGTTCATCTAGGCTCTTAAGATACATCAAGGACAAACTAGACAGAAATGCCTGGGCTCGTGGCATTTACATAGAGTGGGGTAGAGTCAGTAAACAACAAAAAACACATGCACTGTGCTCAGTGGAAATGAGTGCTATGGAGACAGAAGAGTGAGAGGCAGATTACATGATGTGGGGCCAGGCAAGGCTCACTGGGGACACATTTGAGGAAAGATCTAAGGGAAGTGAAGGAGTGACCCATACTGAGAACTGGGTAGGAGCTTTCCAGGAAGATGGTACAGGAAATGCAAAGACCCCAAGACAGGAGTATGCTTGGCACATCGCCGGAGGCATAGCAAGGTGGCCATCTTGGCTAGCTCTGAGTTAAGTGAAGGAGGGAGCCTTGGTCAGAGACTGCTGCTGGGGGAGATTTGAGGGTTGCTGTATCAGTCATATCTCTACTGGTCATTTGTTCCCATCTAGTCCACAGTATTAATCCTTTGTTGTGTTATCACTGTTACTCTTTTTAAGTGATTTCGGCTCATAAGTGAAAAAGAGTTCTGACAAGAACAGCGAGATAAAAGTGTCAGAATAGTAAGAGTGTTTGGATGCTGCGTTGCTAGAAAATGCAAAATTTCAGCCACATCTAGAAATCTTTGGGGTAGACCTTGCCCCCCCAATACTATGATATTTTTAATTACGGTCTCGTGTTTAATGTTTTCAAGGAGAAATCTGAGACCATTCTGATTCTTCTCAGTAAACATTGCTTTTTTCATTTCTGAATATATTTGTAAGTGTTTCATTTGCTCTTTGAATTTGTTATTTTCACTAGGTCATGTAGATGCTTTAATTTTGAGTAATTTAACCTGGTATGTGATGAGCTTTCTCAATCATTTTAAAAGTCATTTTTAGCTCAGGGTATTATGTTACTTGTTTCTTGGTGCCTCGCTTCTTTCCCATTTATTTTTTTCTCTTCAAGATCACCAGAAATATCCATGTCTTTCTCCTGATTCTTTTACTACACACTCTAGAACCTCTCAGATTGATTCTCCATGTCATTGACTTGAACTTCTTTTCTCTACTGTTTCTCATTCTGCTTAAATTCATAATGACTCTTTTAAAATTAAAGGTTACTTCAATATTTTGGGTGTTTCTTCTTCATTTCAATCTGTCTTATTATCCTATTGATAATCTCTTATTGTTAATTCTTTAATTTTCTTGAGAGCGCAAAATAGATGCTTTCCTAGTATTCATTTTGCATATTTTCCTTCTCCAACGACATCCCAAATTTGTTGCTGTCCTCTGTATTCTAGTATAATACTAACACTTTGGATATTTTTGGTAGTTTTTTTTCTTATTTTTGTCATATGTGTTGAGAAGACATTTACTGATGTTTTTTAAATAAATGTATTTATCCTTGAATGATGTTAGCTCTGTTCTTCATTAATAGATTATTCTTATCTCTGTTTACTACTCACATACATGTCCTTAGAATCCTCCTGTTTAGTGTGTTAAAGGGCTAGACAATGAGTCAGTGGCACCAGTTCAGTCTGGAGTGACTGAAGGGAACCCCGAGGAAACTGGAGTTGTGGACATTCTCACAGCGGGGAGTTGAGCACAGTGATTTTTCTCTAGTTTGATTGAAACAAATTGCTCTACTGGAATCCGGATTTCATTATCTTGTCTTCATTTTAACTTGGCCTGGTAAACAGTATGACTGTATCCATTCTGTTTAGTGTTTCTGTATGCCAGGTTTTAAAAAAAATTCTAAATTCAGTTAGTGAATCATTAAGTTTCTCTGGATTTCTATTCAGTGTATTTCTAAATACAGGGCCTTGTGGCAGACAGAAGCATGAGCTCACATCCAAACATTTCAGCATATTAAATGGTATCTTATGTTGTTACTTTCTTCAGAATATTTTATATACTTATTTATTAGTATACTTTAAGTTCTGAGATACATGTGCAGAATGTGCAGGTTTGTAAACACATGCCATGGTGGTTTGTTGCACCCATCATAGGTGCAAACCCATCATCTACATTAGGTATTTCTCCTAATGCTATACCTTCCCTAGCCACACACCTCCCAACAGGCATTGGTGTGTGATGTTCCTCTCCCTGTGTCCATGTGTTCTCATTGTGCAACTTCGACTTATGAATGAGAACATGCGGTGTTTGGTTTTCTGTTCCTGTATCAGTCTGCTGAGAATGATGGTTTCCAGCTTCATTCATGTCCCTACAATGGACATGAACTCATTCTTTTTTATGGCTGCAAAGTATTCCATGGTGTATATGTGCCACATTTTCTTTACCCAGTCTATCATTGATGGACATTTGGGTTGGTTCCAGGTCTTTGCTATTGTGAACAGTGCTGCAATGAACATGCATGTGCATGTCTTTATGGTAGAGTGATTTATAATCCTTTGGGTACATACCCAGTAGTGGGATTGCTGGGTCAAATGGTATTTCTGGTTCTAGATCCTTGAAGAATCGCCACACTGTCTTCCACAATGGTTGAACTAATTTACACTCCCATAAACAGTGTAAAAGTGTTCCTATTTCACCACATCCTCTCCAGCATCTGCTGTTTTCTGATTTTTTAATCATCACCATTCTAACTGGTGTGGGATGGTATCTCATTGTGGTTTAGTTGTTTTTTGTTTTTTGTTTTTTTGTTTTTTGTTTTTTTGAGACAGAGTTTCACTCTTGTTACCCAGGCTGGAGTGCAATGGCACAATCTCGGCTCACCTCAACCTCCGCCTCCTGGGTTCAGGCAATTCTCCTGCCTCAGCTTCCTGAGTAGCTGGGATTACAGGCATGCGCCACCATGCCCAGCTAATTTTTTGTATTTTTGGTAGAGATGGGGTTTCACCATGTTGACTAGGATGGTCTCGATCTCTTGACCTCGTGATCCACCCGCCTTGGCCTCCCAAAGTGCTGGGATTACAGGCTTGAGCCACCGCACCCGGCCTCCGTGTGGTTTTGATTTGCATTTCTCTAATGACTAGTGATGATGAGCTTTTTTTCATATGCTTGTTGCCTGCATAAATGTCATCTTTTGAGATGTGTCTGTTCATATCCTTTGCCCACTTTTTGATGGGGTTGTTTGTTTGTTTTTTTCTTGTAAATTTGTTTCATGGTAGACTCTGGATATTAGCCCTTTGTCAGATGGATAGATTGCAAAAATGTTCTCCCGTTCTGTAGTTTGCCTGTTCACTATGATGATAGTTTCTTTTGCTGTGCAGAGGCTCTTTAGTTTAATTAGGTCCCATTTGTCAATTTTGGCTTTGTTGCCATTGCTTTTGGTGATTTAGTCATGAAGTCTTTGCCCATGCCTATATCCTGAATGGTATTGCTTATGTTTTCTTGTAGAGCTTTTATGGTTTTAGGTCTTATGTTTAAGTCTTTAATCCATCTCGAGTTAATTTTTGTATAAGATGTAAGAAAGGGGCCTAATTTCAGTTTTCTGCATATGGCTAGTCGGTTTTCCCAACACCATTTATTAAATAGGAAATCCTTTCCCTATTGCTTGTTTTATGTTGAAGATCAGATGGTGTAGGTGTGCAGTCTTATTTCTGAGTCCTCTGTTCTATGCCATTGGTCTATATATTTGTTTTGGTACCAGTATCATGCTGTTTTGGTTACTGTAGCCTTGTGGTGTAGTCTAAAGTCAGGTAGCATGATGCTTCAGCTTTGTTCTTTTTGCCTAGGATTGTCTTGGCTATATGGGATCTTTTCTGGTGCCATATGAAATTTAAAGTAGTTTTTTTTTTTTTAAATTTTGTGAAGAAAATCAATGGTAGCTTGGTGGGGATAGCATTGAATCTATAAATTAATTTGGGCAGTATGGCCTTTTTACGATATTGATTCTTCCTATTCATGAGCATGAACTGTTTTTCCATTTGTTTCTGTCCTCTTTTGTTTCCTTGAGCCATAGTTGGTAGTTCTCCTTGAATCAGTCAAGAGAAAGAAAGAAAGTGTATTCAAACAGGAAAAGAGGAGGTCACATTGTCTCTGTTTGCAGACAACATGATTGTGTATTTAGAAAATGCCATCATCTCAGCCCAAAACCTCCTTAATAAGCAACTTAAGCAACTTCTCTAACAAAATCAATGTGCAAAAATCACAAGCATTTCTATAACTAATAACAGACAAACAGCCAAATCATGAGTGAACTCCCATTCACAATTGCTAAAAAGAGAATAAAATAGCTGGGAATACAACTTTCAAGGGATGTGAAGGACCCAGAATATTTTTTATGGACTTGATGCAACAGTATCATTTTCTTGGGAAGGGGAAATTTTCATTACATTCTTAGGGAATGTTTTGAACATTTAGCTTCATTGGTATTATGTCCAGCCAAATTGTCTCGAATTTTATGGCATGTAGCAGCCATAGTCGCCTAGTTTCATCACTAATTCAGATTTCTTCTTGTTTTTACTTTTCTTTGTTTCATATGTGAAGGGGGAGATTTTCATAGGATATCAACGTTAAAATCTTTATTTTTCCTGGTGTAGCCTTTTTTTCATTTTTATAAAATTTCTGTTACTGCATTTAAGAAACTTCTGAATTATCTGTTAATGCTTATGACCATATAGTCTACAGATTAATTTTATATTATGTTATAATCAGTTTTGTTAAAGGAAAGAGTATTCTCAGGAGGGCAGGAAAGGTTAGGTTAGGGCAAAAATGTGAAAAAGTCCTTTCTTTCACTGGACTTTGAGAATAAAAGGGGATTGATTGCCAATGCTAGTGAGTTCCAGGGCACAGTGAGAGGAATTGGTCAGCAGCGGGAGTAGGAAGGTGGGCCGGCTTGGCAGATGTGTGGAGTAGGAGGGGCTGAGGTCCAGTGTTGCAGGTGCATTTGTAGGGCTTAATTTTCATATTGTTTCATGGAAGTTCGAAAAAGTAGTAGCCTCAAAATACTTAGAACCTCACTCGCTCTGTTTTTCTGTCTCTTGCTTTTTTCTCTTTTTCTCCGTCTCCGTGTCTGGCATTTATTTAAACTTTTTCCTAACAGAGTCTAGTTTTATTTGGTTGAAGTCATACTTCTCTGTATAGTAATGTCACTAAAAAGTTAGGATGTTAAATATATATCTGAATACTTACAAATACTAACTGAAATTAGAACCTGATTTAGCCTAACAAGAAGTTGAGTAAAATGGATTATTTTTCTTATTTCTGAATTTTATTTTGGGATCAAAGGTCTATGTGCAGGTTAGTTACATGGGTGAATTGCATATCACAATTTACTCATGTAAATTGTGGGGGTCAGTGTACAGACTATTTCATCACCCAGGTAATAAGCATTAATAATCGATGGTAGTTTTTCAAATTTTTCTTCAAAATGTTTTTACTACAAATTTGAACTGGAAGAGAAATGCTAAGTTTACACAGAAGGAAAAAAGTTTATACTGAGGCAAACATCTTTGAGG
The DNA here is from genome assembly GCF_048565385.1 of Saimiri boliviensis. Lineage (NCBI taxonomy): Eukaryota > Metazoa > Chordata > Mammalia > Primates > Cebidae > Saimiri > Saimiri boliviensis. The sequence continues at coordinate 152,452,688 of NC_133449.1, read as the reverse complement.
AATATTTTGGTGATTTCACACAGGAATTTCTCCCTGCTATTCAGATATCTTATTAATTTGTATTACGTATATTACTTCTTCTTTGAAATTTAACTCTGTGTGTGTGTGTGTGTGTGTGTGTGTGTGTGTGTGTGTGTGTGTTTTGCTTAAAATATTTTATAGTGTTGGGCCACATGGGACTGGATGGTAGAAGTTCTTTAATTGGCATCTGTTCTTACAGTGCAGCTTAAAAATCTTGTTGGTGCAGAATACCTAGGAGGGGAGGATGCTTTGTTGCCTCAGCTCTTTCAAATGTGTCATCCCTCAGAAAGTGAGAGAACTCCATACCGACATTCCCCCAAACAGAGGATTAACAAAATCAACCATATCACGTGACTTCAAATGAAACTTTGCAACATCTGACTAGTTGTGATCATAATTATGCTCTGCAACTAATCAGTCCCTGAATATAGAATTTAGAATTTTCAGGGTTTCTGTATTAATCTGCTCCTTACCTTAATTGAGTGAATGACTTGAAAATTAAGAGTACCTGAGCCTTGTGGAAATCGTTAAACCACTGACCAGATAATTATTATGCAAACATATTATTCTGTGAATAGAATTTTCTTAAAGTAGATTGCAATAATGGTAGAGAAGACACTCCTAGTACATGGTTGTGAAAGCCATTATTTCTTCAGTGATTATTTATGTTATTTTATTTTTCCTATTAAAAATGAGCTTTCTTAGCTGATTAGCTATAGTGCTTTCCTTAGCTTGAAAATACAGGCTTGATGAGATTACATGGCAGGTGTTTTAAATTTTTTCCTCTCCTAACCTTGTCTCCAGCATTCTTAATTATAGCAGCCCCTCTATTTTTGAGAAGACTGAGGTTATGTAATATGAGCCCCTGTTGTTTTGTTATTTTGTATATCAAAATGTCTCTCTGTTGACTCTCTTCTTATTTCTGTATTTGGGATTGAGTGTCACACTGTAATTTATGTTTTGGAGACTACTTCCAACACCTGTGCTTGGATCTGCGTTTCTCGACTTTGTCTGGAGCTGCTTTTATTCAGTTAAAATCATTTCAACTTGCATTTTCAAGAGATCAGAACTATGTCTCTAAGATATATTGAAACTACTATAATCAAGTCAATTATATCAATTTGGAAGGTTTATTTCCAGTGTTTTCTTCACATGCAAATATTTACTTGGTAATAATTACAATGCACATATTATTTTGATTTCTGTTTTTTATTATGCTATAAGCGTTTCATGATTTTATGCAGTCTAAAATTATCTTTAGTGACTAAAAATGCACCATTGAGTTTCTGCGTGATAATTTTTTTACTTTTTTATTTTATTGGTAGATCTTTAGATTGTTTTTAATTTTCATGGACTACTTAAATTTATGTATATAGCAGTTTTATTCTTGTGAAATATTTTCTAAGGAACAATGCCTAGGATCCAAGGTTACTAGGTCAAAGGACGTGACCGATTTATGATATTTTACACGGCTGCTAGGTTGGTTTAACTAAATTACTGCTACAGTTGAATGTTTCATTGTAGTCCCATTTAAATAACAATTATATATCTTTTCATGTGTAAGTGGTATGAGACTGTTTTAACGTTTTTATTTAAAGCAAATACACATACTTCTATATGTTAATATTTGTATTTCCTTTTGTGAGAATGCATCTCTATTTCTTCTGTGTGTTACACATTCAAAATAACTTCTCTGGTATTAATGTAAATGACACTTAGATTTGAATTCCTATTTTGCCATTCTAATCTGAAAGACCTTTTGATAAATGGCTTTTGAAAGCCAAATATGAAATGGGAATAAAGTCTACCAAACCTGACATAGCCAGAATAGGATTAAAATGTATGTCCTTATAATTATTTATTAGAAAACCCAAAATATACTTAAAAAGCAGAGGGAATTAATTAAAATAAGATATGAGAATAAATTAATGGAGCAGAATTTAAAATATAGACTTGATTAAAAATGCAAAAGATAATTATTTAAAAAGATCAATTCCATAAATAGATTGCCAAAGACAATCTATTTAAGAAATAGCAAATATAGGCATTAGGAACGAGCAAGGGAATATAAATATGAACACCAGGGAGACTATTAATAATTAAATAGAGAATAGTGAATACTATATATTAATATAATTGCAAATTTGTATAAAATGGCCAATTTCGAGGAAATAACAAATTATCAAAATTGACTGAAGAAGAGTTAAGAAACCTGAATATACTACTATAGTGAAAAAACTGAAAAATTAGTAGAAGGCCACCTGAAATGACATGAAGACCAAAAGCTTTAGCTGAATAATTTCACAAAACATTAAAGAGGAGAAAATTTCTGCATTATATGAAGTGTGTATTTTAAAAGCTAGGTAAACAACTCATCTCAAAAGAGAATACGATTTTTGACACGAAAAGTAGAGCATTAAACAAAAGAGAAAAAAGCATTAAGAGACTATTAACCAGTTTTATTAGTGCAAACATAAGTTCAGAAATTCTAAGGAAATGAATTCAGTGGCGCTTTGAAAGAATAATCTTTCATTGTCAAAGATGATTGGCAAGTAGAAGGCTAGCATAGTCTAGTAAGAGATTAGACCAGGCTGGTGGTAATGAAGGTAGGGGAAATGCTTGGGTTTGATAGACAGAATGCTGTACTTATTTTGAAGGGAGGGCTAACAAGAGCTATTGATTAATCCAGATGTGTGATATTAAAAACGAGGGAAGAAAGGAGGCATCAGGGTTTTGCCTGAGCCCGTGGAAGGGGAGCTTGCCATTACCTTGGTGGGAAGGCCTGCAGGACAGACAGGTCAGGGTGTGTGTTCAGGGGGTGCTTCCTTTCAGACAATCAGTTTTGAATGTCCTAAGTTGGAGCTGTCTAATAGATTTCTAAATGGGAGATATTAAGTAATAAGTTATATATATGAGACCAGGGTTTAGGTAAATGTTCTGGGTTAGAGATACAAATTTGAGATCATTAGTAATATGGATTATTTAAGAACCATCCACGTATAGACGGTATCTAAAGTCCTGAGGCCAGATGAGATCACTTGACAAGTGGCTGTTGCTCAACCCTGGAACATGACATTTAGAAGGCTGAGATTTCGGAGGGAGGAAGAGCTAGGAAGGAAGCCTGAAAGCAGCTGTCCAAGAGGTGGAGAGAGAACCAGGGGCATGTGCTTCTTTTAAATAAGGTATTATTTAAAATAAAATAGAACAATCGACTATGTCAAATGCTGCTGGACTTCAGGGGAAAGGAAGACTGAGGGTTGACTTTTAGTTTGGCAGTGTGGGGTCATTGGTGATCTAAATAAAAGCTGTTTTCTTGGAGCAACTGGAGTTTGTGAGAGAAGAGAAATTGTAGGCGGCAATAGATACAATGACTTTATGGAGTTTTACCTTAGGAGACAGGAAAGAAATGGGTGGTAAATAAATAGGAAAGCTATAAAGAGGCAACAAAACGTGGTTTTGTTTTAGTTTTTTCTCTTAAAATATGAGATAAATGCCAGCGTGTTAATATATTTATGGCAGTGATCCAGTAGAGAAAGTGTGATGCTGTGGGATGGAGAGAGGAGGATGGTCTGAACAGTCTTTAAGTGCTTAGAGAAGCTGCGCTAGCCTCCCAAAGCCTCCCCATTGCAGCTCTACCTGTTCCTTCACAACTAATGACCATTTACTCACTTTCCAGTTCTTTTCTTTCTATATCATTTAAAAAGAGGTTTTCTAATTGATGACCAGAGAAACAAGCATAACCAAATACAACAGAGGAAGAACTAGAAAGAAAACAGTTTGTAAGAGGTAATACTTTTCTATGAATGAGTAGAAAATCTAGCTTTCAATTTTTAATCAGGTGAAGCATAAACCAAAGTAGATTTACTTATTCTCTAAGGGAAGGATACCAATCAGTCTTTTTCAGGACAAAGTTTTTAATACTGAATTTTATAAAAATGCAAATAACTTTACATATCTGATTTACAGCAATAATTCAATAAGTTTCAAAGACATGATATTACAATGTGGTTCAGTGTTCAGAAAGTGCAGGTGCCCATACAGAAGGCTGGAGTAGAATAGACCCAAGTTAGAACGACCTGAAGTCATTTCCTTTGACCTGTTACTGTGGTTTGTCTATGGCTTGTTTGGCCCTAACCAAGTCTCCTGGTGAAACTCCCCTCTGCTTGCTTCCTCTCTGGTCGTGTGAAAGCTGCACACACTGGTTCCCCTCTGCTTCCTCCAGGAGTGGAAGCAGTCTGAAGCCCTCATCAGCATATCTGTGAGCCAAAGAAACCTTTTGTATTTCTAAATTACTTAGCCTCAGGTATTCCTTTGTAGCAGCAAACAGACACTCAAAATCAATGCCCTCACTCACTGCAGCTGATGCCACAGGGCTAACGTGATGTGGCCCCAGGGCAGAAGTGAAAGCTTGTGGTGGAGGAGGGGGCAGAAAGCCTGCCTGTTTACATCTCCCTCAGGTGAATTTTCTCAAATCTGGCTTTGGCTAGTGGTGGGCTTTGAATTGTTCAAAATGATGCTTAAAAACAAATACCTGGAGTGCAGGCAAATATCCTGTCTTGTTGATTATCAACACAGGATTTAGAAGCCAGAGGAACCAGCTGACAGATAGTGTTCCAGTAAGGTGAAATGATTTTCTGACATTTTGAATTTTGAAAATTAAAGAGCCCAATAAGAATTTCTTACCCAGATGGAAAATCACTTATTCTTAGTGAAGAAGAGCCCCATAGGATGATTGTAAGAAAAGTTCATATTCACCTTATTACACAAATTGAAGTATCTCCAGGCATTCAAATTCATGTTGTGTGAAAACCAGAGAGAAAAATTCTTAGCATAAGTTATGGATTGATTGTTTTAGGCTGAATTTCTTTTCAGGAGCTTTGCTACTCCTTATTAACCACAGCCATGGCAACCTCAGAAACCCATGTGAGCATCCCTCCTAAGCACGTCGGCTTCCTGAGCATATTAGTGTGAAACACTTCTCTATCTAATTGAATACAATATTCTGCTATAAGGAAATAGTTCATATTGACCACTTAAATACTAGGAAATGTTTGCTAAAGACAGTTTTGCATAAGATTATGCAAAACCCATAATTTTAACAATAGATTACAGACCTAAACCATTTGTCTATTAACATCCCAATTCCATAACAAAGTGATGCAGATGATATATAGAAGATACATTTCTTATTCCTCATTATGCTAGTGGGCAAGGAGTCATCTTATCCAAAAAATGATATCAAATGATTTTGACAAAACTGTTAAAAGTGGGAACTAAACACATTCCTCTTTCACAAGACTTTATTATCACCTGTTTCACCACACCATCCTTGGCAGCCACAAACCGAGGCTAGACTATAGATTTTGAAAACTGGTATAACAGAGGCTCTATTTTAGGCCCATAAAAATGGTGCTCCTAGTCCATAAATTCAAGGACTGTTTAAAGGTTGTTTGGAGAGCATTTCTTCATTGCGTAAAAAAAGAATATAGTAATGATCCAGTAATGGAGTAGATATGCATAAAATCCGATCACCTAGGTGGTGGTTTGTTAAAGATGGCAACAAAGGCATCAGATACTTTTTCGGTCATAGGTATTTTCACGAGTTGACATTTTCTTGTTTATCTGTTCCCCTCTCCCAATAGGAGTTAAACTCCATGAGAATAGTAGCCTCATCTGATAATGCTTGAAACATTGCTAAATAAATATTTGTTAAAAACTTTACATATGGTCATACCCAGATGATATTGTGGGTTCAGTATCAGACTGCTACAGTAAAGCAAATATCACAATAAAGTGAGTCACAAGAGTTTTTTGATTCCTCAGTGCATATAAAGTTATCTTTATACTGTACTGTAGCCTGTAAAGTGTTATGCATTATGTCTAACAATGCAATGTGCATTCACTAATTAAAAATAGTGACCGGGCATGGTGGCTCATGCCTGTCATCCCAGTGCTTTGGGAGACCAAGGCAGGGAGATTGCAAGGTCAGGAGTTCGAGATCAGCCTGGCCAACATAGTGAAACCCTGTCTCTACTAAAAATATAAAAAATTAGCCAGGCACAGTGGCAGACACCTGCAATCCCAGCTACTCAGGAGGCTGAGGCTGAGGCAGGAGAATCGCATGAACCTGGGAGGCAGAGGTTGCAGTGAGCTGAGACTATGTCACTGCACTCCAGCCTGAGCAACAGAGTGAGATTCCTCTGTCCCCCTGACCCCCCCAAAATAATAATGTATGGCTTTATTGCTAAAAAATGTTATTGATTATCTGAGCCTTTGGCAAGTTATAATCTTTTAGCTGGAGGAGATTCTTGCCTAGATATATATGGCTTCTGATGTATTAGCATTTTGGTTGCTGAAGGTTGGGGTGGCTGTGGCAGTTTCTTGAAATAAGGCAAGAATAAAATGTGCTACATCAGTGACTCTTCCTTTCATAGATTTCTCTGCAGCATGCGATGCGGTTTGAAAGCATTTTCCCCACAGTAGAATTTAATTCAATATTTGGGTTCATCCTTTCAAACCCCACCTCTGCCTTATCAACTAAGTTTATGGAATAGTCTAAATTCTTTGTTGCCATGTCAACATTGTTCCTAGCATCTTCACCTGGCATAGATTCCATCTCAAGAAACCATTTTCTTGGATCATCTATAAGAAGCAACTCATCTGTTCAAGTTTTATCATGAGATTGCAACAATGCAGTCACATCTTCAAGTTCTACCTCTAATTCTAGTACTGTTGCTATTTCTACCACATCCACAGGTCTTGAACTCTCAAAGTCGCCCATGAGGGTTTGAACCAACATCCTCCAAACTCCTGTTAACATTGATATTTTGACAACTTCCCTTGAATCACGAATGCTCTCAATGGCATCTGCAAAGATGAATTCTTTCTGGAATTTTTAGATTTACTTTGCCCAGATCCATTAGAAGAATCACTGTCTATGGCAGCTATAGGTTTACACATTTATTTCTTAAATGATATGACTTGAAAGTCAAAATTACTCCTTGATCCATGGGCTGCAGAACGGAGGTTTTGTTAGCAGGCATGAAAACATGAATCCCCTTATGCCTCTCCATCAGAGCTCTTGGGTGATCAGGTGCATTGTCAATGAGTAGTAATATTTTATTTGAGATGGAGTCTCTGCTCTGTCACCCAGGCTGGAGTGCAGTGGCATGATCTCTGCTCACTGCAACTTCCACCTCCTGGGTTCAAGTGATTCTCCTGCCTCAGCCTCTCGAGGAGCTGGGATTACAGGTGCACCAGCATGCCTGGCTAATTTTTGTATTTTTAGTGGAGACGAGGGTTTTTCCATATTGGCCACGCTGGTCTCAAACTTCCAACGTCAGGTGATTTACCCCCTCAGCCTTCCAAAGTTCTGGAATTGCAGGCATGAGCCACTGCATCTGGCCAAGTAGTAATATTTTGAAAGGAATCTTTCTTTGGAGCAGTAGTGTTCAACAGTGGGCTTGATTTTTGTTCAGTAAATTATGCCAAAAACAGATGTGATGTCCTTGTGGCTTTGTAGTTCCAGTTCTAGAACACAGGCAGAGTCAAGTTAGTATAATTCTTATTGGCCCTAGAATTTTTGCACTGGTCAGTGAGCCTTAGTTTCAACTTGAAGTCATCAGCTGCATTTGTCTCTAATAAGGGAGTCAGCCTATTCTTTGAAACTTTGAAGCCAGAAGTGACTTAGATATCAGGGTCCCAGATGATGTCTCAATGTTGTAAGAATGCTTTTTCTTTTTTGCATATCTGCCATTTAGGATAGCCCCTTTCATCCATTGTCTTGGCTAGGTACTTCAATTTGCTGCAGCTCCTCCATCAGCACTTACTGCTTCCCATTTCACTTCTATGTTAGGAAGATGGCTTCTTTCATTAAACCTCATGAAGTAACCTCTACTAGCTTCAAACTTTTCTTCTGTAGCTTCCTCACATCTCTCAGCTTTCTAATTGAAGAGAGTTAGGGCTCTGGATTAGGCTTCGCTGTAAGGGAATGTTGTAGTTGGTTTGATCTTCTATCCAGACTGTTCCATCTTTCCCCATATTGGCAATAAGGCTCTTTCTCCTTCTTATTCATGTGTTCATTAGATTAACGCTTTTAATTTCTTTCAGGAACTTTTGCTTTGCATTCACAATTTGGCTAACTGGAGCAAGAGACCTAGCTTTTGGCTTGTCTTGGCTTTTGACATGTCTTCTTCATGAGGCTTATTTCTAGTTTTTGATTTAAAGTGTGAGACGTGTGAGACATGTGATTCTTTCTTTCACTTGAACACTTGGAGATCATTGTAGAGTTATTAATTGGTTTGTGTAATTTCAATATTGTTTTGTCTCAGGATTAGTGAGGTTCAAGGAGAGGAAGGGAGTTGGGAGAATAGTTACAGATAATTAAATATCACTGACTATAGATCATCTTAACTGGTATAATAATAATGAAAACGTTTTGAAATACAGTGAGAATTACAAAATGTGCCGTGGAGACACGAAGCAAACACAGGCTATCAGCAAAGTTGTGCTGATGGACTTGTTTGATGCAGGGTTACAGTGCACCTTCCCTTTGTAAAACGTGCAATGTCTACAAAGAGCAGTAAAGCAAAGCGCAATCCGAATGAGGTATGCCTGTGCTGACATTCAGAAATACATCTGCTGGGGAAAGTACTTAAACTACATATTTTGTTTTCTTAATTTTCTCATGATTCAGCTGCCCCTGAAAGTTTAATCCTTTTCTACTAGCAGTGTTAAACTCAAAAAAGTGTCAGTGATTTAATACTATTTTATCTCATGCATCCCTTCCCCTAAACTTGTTAGTGTGAAAAGCCCTTTTCATCTTGTGGACCTTTTTGTCCTAAATGAGATTCATTAATTTATAAAAAGCTCTTTGAGGCCAGGTGTGGTGGCTCATGCTTATAATTCCAGCACTTTGGGAGGCCGAGGCAGGTGGATCACAACGTTAGGAGTTCGAGACCAGCCTGTCCAATATGCTGAAACCCCATTTCTACTAAAAAATACAAAATTGGCTGGGCGTGGTGGCACATGCCTGTAGTCCCAGCTACTCGGGAGGCTGAGGCAGGAGAATCGCTTGAACCCGGGAGGCAGAGGTTGCAGTGAGCTGAGATTATGCCATTGCACTCCAGCCTGGGCAACAGAGTGAGACTCCATCTCAAAAAAAAAAAAAAATGCCCTTTGAAAATTATACGGTTCTTTTGGAATACTAGTTTTTATTATATGTTTTATTGAATTGAGCTGATGATGTATTTTCAAATTTGTGCCTCATTGATTTGCAGGATCCCTGCCTATGTGCTTTCCACTTTAACATGAATTTATTGTCCAGGGACAGTCCCCAAAATCAGCCATGATCGTTTTGTTCTCCTGCCCTGCTTGCTCCTCTGCTACCCTCTCTTTTACTGCTTCCTCCTGCAGTTTCCTTCCTCTGTGCTAGCATTCTTTAAGATGCATTCTCTCAACTCCTGAATTATGCTGCTCCTAAATCATACCTGATATGGTTTGGCTCTGTGTCCCCACCCAAATCTCACCTTGAACTGTAATCATCATCATGTGTCAAGGACTTGACCAAGTGGAGATAATTGAATCATGGGGCGATATCGCCCTGTTCTCATGACAGTGAATGAGTTCTCTCTAGAGTTGATGGTTTTGTAAAGGGCTTCCTCCTTTGCTCAGCATTCATTCTCTCTCCTGCCACTCTGTGATGTGGTGCCTTCCACCATAATTATCAGTTTCCTGGGGCCTCCTCAGTCTTGTGTAACTAGAAGTCAGCCAAACCTCTTTTCTTTATAAATTACCCAGTCTTGGATATGTCTTCATAGCAGCATGAGAAGGAACTCATACAGTACCTTCCTTGCTCTCCTGTAATGCTTTGAAACAGCTCTGTGTAGCATTTCTTCTGTGCTCAGTCAAACTGTAGAACAAGTGAAGGTGGCTGCCTTTTCTCTTTTCCCCATGCGCACGCCCTGGATGCCGCAGCAGGTCGGAGCGGCGGTAGGCATCCCTGCGGGCGCTCACCGCACCCGCCTCCAGCCCGGAGACGGGGGCAGCAGGCCGGCCGGGCGCCCGTGGTGCGAGGGCAGCCCCGCTGCCTCCTGGCTCTGGCGGCCGGGCCAGGCCTGCTGCTGGCTGCCGGTGGGCGCCGGCTGGTTCAGGGGGTTGATGGCGGCGGCGTACGCTTCCCCCAGCTGCGAGTAGGGGTCGGCCGACTGCGTGTAGGCCAGCTGCTGGTAGGGAGGGGGAAAGTAGGGCGGCGGCTGGTATTCGGCGACTCCAGTGTGGGAGAGGGGCGGCGCGGGGTTGCAGAGGTGCTGTCCGGCGGAGGAGAGGTGGGGTATTCGCGGGTTCCCATTGCCGCTCCCGTCGTGGTGATCCTGGGGAAACGAGTTCTCTCTTTTCTCTCTCTCTCTCTCTCTTTTTTTTTTTTTTTTTTTTTTTTTTTTTTGAGACGGAGTTTCGCTCTTGTCACCCAGGCTGGAGTGTAATGGCGCGATCTCGGCTCACCGCAGCCTCCGCCTCCTGGGTTCAGGCAATTCTCCTGTCTCAGCCTCCTGAGTAGCTGGGATTACAGGCACGCGCCACCATGCCCAGCTAATTTTTTGTATTTTTAGTAGAGACGGGGTTTCACCATGTTGACCAGGATGGTCTCGATCGATTGACCTCGTGATCCATCCGCGTCGGCCTCCCAAAGTGCTGGGATTACAGGCGTGAGCCACCGCGCCAGCGAAAGGAATTCTCAAAGCCGGGTGGCAAAGGTCTGAGCGCTGCTCCGAGGCCCGAGGCGCTCGGAGGCGCCAAGCCCGAACCCTGGGTCTCGGGACAGAAAAAGTCAGGGACGGAGCGCGGGTCGCAGGAGCTGGACGCCCGATGCAGAGCGCTCTCCCGGAGCCCGCCCGTGGCGCAGGAGCTGCCCGAGGTGGCAGCGCGGCGGGCAAAGGGAGAGCGCGGCTCGCGAGAAGCGCCTGTTTAGGATTTCCAAACTTTTTAAAGGAAGCATTTGCAAAAGGTGAGTGGCCTCCTCTGTGTTAACCCCAAGCTCTTCCACCCATGCCTGCACAGCTTGCAGATTTCCTTCATGGGTCGTTACAGTTGCTCATTGTAGTTAGGATTTTTAGCCTGTGCCGTTTGTGTGATACAGATCACCTTTATTTTTAACTTTTTTCTTTAAAACGCCTAAATCATTTTGATAATTCTATTCTTAAGAATATAAAGCATGATACAAAAAAGTCTTGGCACCTTCTTGTAAAGTTAAACATACATTTATCTTGCAACCCAGGAATTTTACCCTGATGTTTGCCAAAGATAATTGAAAACCTGTGTTCACAAAAATACTTCCATGAGAATGTTCATAGCACGCTTTATTCATAATAGCTCGAAACTGGAGACATAAGCATCCCAAATATGCAACAATAATATGACAAATAAACAAGTTGTAGTATGTTAATACAACGGAATGCGCCCAGTAATGGAAAGGAACACACTGCTGGAACATACAGCACCATGGCTGAATTGCCCTGACATCCTGCTGAGCCAATGTAGCAGGTTCAAAAGAGTTCATATTGTCTGACTCCATTTACAAATAATTCCGGAAGCTGGCAAAACTAACCTATGGTGGGAAAAAGTCAAAAAGAGTGGCTGCCTTGGGGACAGGGATTAATTAGAAAGAGCTGTGGGAGAGACTTTATGAAGAGATGAAATGTTCTGTCTTGTTAGGAGGATGTATGTTACAAGGATTTATGTACTTGTCAAAATATAACGAATTGTACATTTAAGATTTGTATATTTCAGTGTTTGTAAATTTTACCTAAAAAACTAAAAAATATTAACATGTAGTTAATACGTTTACTATTTGAAGTGGTATGGCTTAGCAACTCTGAAACTACCTCTGTGTATCCTAGTCTTGAGAAGATATATAAGAATGTTAACGAAGCCGGGCACGGTGGCTCAAGCCTGTAATCCCAGCACTTTGGGAGGCCGAGACGGGTGGATCACGAGGTCAAGAGATCGAGACCATCCTGGTCAACACGGTGAAACCCCATCTCTACTAAAAATACAAAAAATTAGCTGGGCATCGTGGTGCATGCCTGTAATCCCAGCTACTCAGGAGGCTGAGGCAGGAGAATTGCCTGAACCCAGGAGGCAGAGGTTGCAGTGAGCCGAGATCGTGCCATTGCACTCCAGCCTGGATAACAAGAGCGAAACTCCGTCTCAAAAAAAAAAAAAAAAAAAAAAAGAATGTTAACGATATTGACAGCCAGATTTCACATGTTGGGTGAGCTAATTACAAATACGGAAATAGGGAACACTGGAAGGTACACTGTAGTGTTTAGTTGGAACCAGAGGTATCAGAATGAGTCATGGTTCTTCATCTCTCCTTATATATGTATATGCAAGTAGGCAAATACATGAAGAATGACAGTTATAAGCTTATATATGTATTTATGTGTGTGTTTATGTGTGTATTTATATGTAAGCTTCATATATATATATATATATATATATACATATTTGTATATTTTATGCATTAGAAGCATTGGCAGCAGTGTGATATAGCTCCAACTCTTGGATTTTAAATACCATTCTCTACTAAAAGGAACTGAGATTTCTTTGAATTAGAAATGGCTGATTCAAGGGCCGGCGAAGTATGTGATGAAAAGGTAAGGAAGGGTTGAAGGAATCATTAGGACATGTCAAAAGGATACAGGGGCTGTCTTGAAGAGGTTTCTGCTGGCCAGATATGGGACAATTTGAGCATCAAATTAAATGACAATAATAGGGGCTCATACCCTGTTGTGTGAAATAAGTCTTTGATTCCACGTTCATGTGGAAGAAGTCAGGGAGGCAGGCTGGCAGCTCACTGTTCTTTGGATTACAGGCTCTGTAGCTTCATCACTTTATTGTATTGCTGACAAAAACTTCAAAACTTGATACTTTTGAGGAATATTTCATACTTCAAAGAAAACAATACTACAAAGACAGTCTAAGGAACTGTTCTGCATTGAAAGATACTAAAGAAATATGACTCCTAAATAACATATATGATCTGGGATTTGAACTTAGATGGGTGGGGGGATAATGATCCTTTACAGGACATTTTTGGGACAACAGGTGATCTGTGAATGTGGTTTTTTAATTAGCTAATATTGTTGTAGAAATGTTCAATTTTCTGATCATGGTAACTGTATTTAACTTGTAAAAGAAAGTTCTTTCACTTGGTAAATGCACACTGAAGTGTTTAAGAATAAAGGGTCACACCAACTTGCTCTTAATATTAAAACGTTTCTTACGTGTGTGTGTGTGAGAGAGAGAGAGAGACTGTGTGTGTGTGTGTGTGTGGACGGAAAGATTGATAGACAAAATTTACTGATAGAATGCTAAGTCAAATAAGACAAACCAAATTATTGGTAAATCTTGGTGTCCTAGTTTAGCTGCTTTCCTAAAATCCCCTAGATCAGATGGCTTAATAAACACCAGAAATGTACAGTTCTGGAAGCTGTGAAGTTCAAGATCAAGGTGATGTCAGATTTGGGGTCTGCTGAGGACCCTCTTCCTGATAATAGGCAGCTGTCTTCCGTGTCCTCACAGGGTGGGAGTGCCCAGTCCTTAATCCCAGTCATAAGGGCTCTGACTCCTGACCTAATCACTCCCCTGAAGCTCCCACCTCCTGATCACATCACACTAGGGGTTAAGATTTCAGCAAAGGAATTTTAGTGGGAGACAGAGATATAGTCTCTAGGTCTGGGTAAAATATGTACAGGTGTTTCTTGTACTATTCTTGCAGTTTTCTGTATGATCAAAATTATGTCAAAATAAAACATAAAAAATAGAGAAAAGAAACAAAGGAATAATATAAAGAATGATGAGAAGATACTATTCCAATATTGAAGTTTATGTTAGAAACTGAGGAGCTCCTTTTTATGCTGTTAAATATTTATCCAATTTAACATTTGTCTCATTATGCCTTCCTGTTCATTGTTGCCCTTCAAGATACGTTGGCACCACCTCAGAATCACAAACTCTTGGGAATAACAGGGGTCAGAGCTTCCATGTGATTAATGAATTGCCTCGAAATTCTTTTGGCCAAGTGGCTGTCTAATGTATGTTTACATAACTAATTCATTTTAGCAAGCATGGGAACATTTGTCCTCCCGATTAAACCAGCTTTTACTTTCTTTCTGAACCAATGATTAACACTGATTCGTTTATTACCATTTTATTTTGTAAAATATTATTTCCCCCTATACAAGAGAGGGGTTTTCCTCTGCTTCCAAAACTGTGTTCCAAGTGCCTTGAGGCACCACAGCAGATATGCAAGGGTAATTCAGGATATGTTAAAATTGCATGGGAAACACATTGACATTTGTTGGACAGAACCTGATGTAGTTCAGTTTCAAAGTTAGCTTAATATAGTTCAGGTTTAATATTAGGTCACTACAGTTCTTTTCTTAAGGTCTTATCTTTGTGAAGCTGTGTTTTTAGTGGTTGCTCAAATAAAACACAGGTACTGCATGAAGTCAGCATGGAACAGAGTATGAGGATGGTGGTGTCCAATTTGATTTGGGAAACTGTGTAGCTCATAACTTACTCTACTTTGGAATTTTAACTCATCTCGACTTACGAATGCTGCAGTGACACCCAGTATAAACTCATTGTAGAGTCTCTTAAAAAAAGCAGTGAAAGGACTTTATGAAATTAAAAATGCTGTAAAAATGCAAGTTCTTGATATCTTTATTAGTATGCTTATTGTAATTGTTATTAGTCAACCCACAGAATTCATGTTTATTCAGTCGAATAGAAATTGATTCCTTAGTAAGCTTTCTTTACCATGGGGTTTCCATAAGTGTATCTTAGTAGTATGTGATTTGACATTCACGTAATTTGTCTTGTCACCTTTGCCTTTCATAACAGTCTTAATGAACAACAGAATGAACACAAGGCTAATGACCAAATAACAATTTTGCTTATTCTTGTACATCTTCATGTGATTTTATATTTTACAGAATATTACAGTTTGAGTGGTTTTTTTTTTTTTTTTTTTTTTTTTGAGACTAGGAGTTTCGCTCTTGTTACCCAGGCTGGAGTGCAATGGCGCGATCTCGGCTCACCGCAACCTCCGCCTCCTGGGTTCAGGCAATTCTCCTGCCTCAGCCTCCTGAGTAGCTGGGATTACAGGCACACGCCACCATGCCCAGCTAATTTTTTTGTATTTTTAGTAGAGACGGGGTTTCACCATGGTGACCAGGATGGTCTCGATCTCTTGACCTCGTGATCCACCTGCCTCGGCTTCCCAAAGTGCTGGGATTACAGGCTTGAGCCACCACGCCCGGCCTTGAGTGATTTTTTAACTATATAGCTAGACCTTTCATATTTGAGAGTTCATATGTCAATACAGAATAGTAATTATAGTCAAAACATTTTGTTTTCTATAATATTTACACAGTTATAATGAGCAACAAAAGGAAACAGGATATGATGTGCTAACATATTCTATTAAATTAAATATTAGAATTTGAAACAATATAAATGAAAAAATTTTGAAACCTAGGTCATACCTTATCTTAAAAAGTTAGTGTTAGAAAAGGAAGAATTTTACAGACAGTATAATTCAGCCTTCTTATTACACAAATGACAAAACTAAAGCCCAGTGACGTGAAATGAAATCCCATGATAAACTGTCCGCATCCCAGAATGTCTTCTTGTTCTCACTTGTTTGTAACAACCCATTTCCTGTCCAAAAGAGATGAAGGACAGCTGGTTATTGATCTCAGTACTGCACACAGGTCATCATTAAAGAGCCTGTTCTCAGAATTATGTGGTAAGAGGAAGGAGTCAAGTCGTGTATCATTCGTGTAGGGAATGAATGATGAAAACTGGCTAATGCTCCTTTCTTCCGCATGAAGAATGAAGATTTCAGAGAATGTATTGGTTTGTTTAAAGAAATATCTAGTGATTTTTACACATGAAGGCTTTTGCATGGCTGGATCTAGGGGTTCAAAGTCTGTCATTATGACTTAGGTCTCTTAATATTTTTTGGCTCAGCTTTCTTTTGGGCCGGCTTCATTCTCAAAGAAGCTCTTTTTAAGGACTAGTATTCTGTAAAGGAAACACAGAACTACAGGTATTGATCGACTTAGGACCTATGCAACTTACGACCATTCGACGTTACGACCACAATCGCTAGCCACGACTGCTCCGAGTCTCCAGCGCAAACGTTGCCCAGCTGGGCCTACGACAGTGCGGACCAGCTTCTGGCAGCACTACCATCTCCGCGTGCACCATTTCAACTGTTAGCCCAGACTCGGTACAGCAATTTGTGTTTTGTACATGTTTATATATTTTGATATGTTGTTTGGGAAAATGTTTCCTATGGTATTTTTTATACC
This sequence comes from Saimiri boliviensis, assembly GCF_048565385.1. Taxonomy (NCBI): domain Eukaryota; kingdom Metazoa; phylum Chordata; class Mammalia; order Primates; family Cebidae; genus Saimiri; species Saimiri boliviensis. Next base: position 152,436,288 of record NC_133449.1, on the reverse strand, counting down.
TGTATTTTTGTACGCACCTGTATTTTGTAATTCTGTATGTTTTGCAAATATTAAACCAGTTGTACTGGTAATGCAGTATTTTACTTAAACCTGACAAATGTAAAAATAAGAAACAAAATGGTGTAGAGATGATACAAATGGCATAAAATGAACAAAGAAAATTATGATATATAACAATAATGAAAGAAAATGATAAAATATGACTTAAAGATTTTTGTAACATCATTTCACAGTACTGTATATATAGCCTACTCAACTTATGACCAAATCCAGAACCAATCGTGGTCGTAAGTCGAGCACTCGCTGTAGTGGTTGGAATAAGTACAGTCAGTGCTTGACTTAACGACCACGGTCGGGAACGCGGAACGGTCGTAACACGATTTGGTCGTAAGTTGAGTAGGCTCTATGTACAGTTGAAATGGTGCACGTGGAGATGGTAGTGCTGCCGGAAGCTGGTCCGCACTGCCGTACGCCCAGCTGGGCAACGTTTGCGCTGCCAGACGCGGAGCAGTCGTGGCTAGCGATTGTGGTCGTAAGGTCGAATGGTTGTAAGTTGCACAGGTCGTAAGTCGATCAATACCTGTAGTAAGGAAGAGAGGATATGATAGAATATTTTATCTGGAGTTGTTCAAAAGTTGAAATAGCTCAAATAGGATCTGGTTCCAGATAATAAAGAAAATAACGTTAAGTTTTGGTGACCTCAAACAATGCTGTCATACTTTAGAGTCATTGGAATTTTAAGGGTTCATGATTTTTATGTAAATTCTGTAATTATGTAAATATCTACCAACAGGTACCTAGGTCAGAACAAGACTTAGACAAAAATCTGGAGCTAGAAAATAACTGAGAAGTTTTGGCTGTTAAGATTGCATTTTAGCAATAAAAAGTCAAAAAACGGAGTTGGAGACCAGTGACTTACCATGGTCAAGTGTGCAGCAAAGCAAGTAGGATCCCCAAGGCTAAAGGGAGGCGGGATCAGCCCTCAGGAATATTAGGCACCACCCAGGAAGGCAGCAGGTATGAGAAGGGAATGCACATGCCGGAGAGAACCTATAGAGACTCTCAGTGCTTGGGAAGAGAGCAGGGAGTGGCTACTGTAGGTAAAAGCCTAGTAGCAGCAGTTAGTAGTTTTTGAGGTTTGAAATGCAGCCTAAGAATTGCTTGACAGGTTTCTATTTTGCTGCTTTGGGTCATAATAATTAATTGATTTATCCTGTTCACTTTACCTGGGAAGCTCTTCTCTCAGATTTCTCCAAGTCTCACTTCTTCAGCCCGTTCCTACGTGGGATCCTTCAGTGGGGAGTTCTGTCTGCTGCGGAGTATGTCTGTTCCAGAAGTGCATTCCCAAAATGCACTCACCAGAGGGTGTGTTTGAGAACCCATTGTGGCTCATTTTTGAGACAAATTTTGAGCTAAAACATCATTGATCATCTGATCTCCAAGATCCCCTTTGATTGATACACCTCAGTGGAGTTTGGGTCTCTTAATAAATAGTGCTGCATTCCAGCCTGGGCAACAGAGCTGGACCCTGTCTCAAAAATAATAATAATAATAATAATAAATAGTTAATATCAGGGTAGAGCTAATTTCCAGTGGTCCTCCAAGTCTAGTCACTGTGCCTCCCCCATAATATCTAGTTACCCAGGCAAATGGCTGCAGACCTCTTTGGGAAAGGCAGGCGGAAGAGCTATGCGTTGGCAGCATAGCAATATTCTTCTTCAAGGGGACCTTGCTTCCTCCTTCCTTGTTTAAGGAGTCTGGTCCTGTGAATTGGCTCATGTCTGGAAATTCAATAACGTATTCTGATTTTCTCTTGTGATCATCAAGTCAGATTTTTGTTCATTTAAGCCACAACTTTCTGTTTAGACAAATGAAAAAAATACTTCAGTAGGCTGCCCTGCTCAGTTCCAGGGACACTGTTGTCTTTGTTTTGTGTTGCTATACCAGAATACCACAGACTAGGAAATTTATAAATAAAGTAAATTTATTTCTTACAGTTCTGGAGACAGAGAAGTCCAAGGTCAAGGTGCCTGCATCTGGCAAGGACCTTCCTGCTGCATCATCCCATGGCAGAAGGTGGAAGGGCAAGAGATCATGCTTTAGAGAGAGAGAGGAAGGTGGCCAAACTCATACTTTTATTCAGAAACCCACTGCTGAGATAACTAATCCACTCTCCCAGTAACGGTATTAATCTGTTTTTGAAGACAAGACCATCGTGACCTGATCACCTCTTAAGGTCCCACCTCTCAGTAATGTTGTATTAGGGATTAAGTTTTTAACACAAACTTTGAAAGATACATTTAAACCACAGCATTTCACCCCTGGCCACCAAAATTCCTGTCCTTTTAACATGCAGTATCTATTAATTACATCGCAGTGGCCTCAGAGTTCTTAACTTTTACTGCATCAGTCCAGAGTCTCATCTAAATCAGGTATGAGTGAGACTCATGGAACAATTCGTCCTTGAAACAAACCCCCACCAGCTTTGAGCCTGTGAAATCAAAACAAGTTATCTGCTTCCAAAATTCAATGGTAGAACAGGCCTAGGGTTGATATTCCCATTCCAAAAAGGAGAAATAGATAAGAAAAGGGGTAACTGGTCCCAAGTAAGTCCAAAACTCATCAGAGAAAACAACATTAGGTTTTAAAGCTGGAGAATAATCTTCTTTGACTCCATTTCTCCCATTCTGGGTACACTGGAGTGGACGTTAGGCTCCCAAGGCCTTAGGTATCCTTGCCCCTATGACTTTGTTGGGGCCAGCCCACACTTCGGCTCTCAGAGGCTGGCGTCTCATGCCTGAGCTTCCCCAGACTTGTGGAGTTGCACTGGTGACTCTCCATTTTGGAGTCTCTGAGATGGCCTTGTTCCCAAGGCTCCGTTAGGTATTGGCCTAGTAGGGGCCCTCTGTGGTGGCTCCACTGCTGCAACAAGTGTGTCCCTGAGCCCCAGGCTATCTACTACATCCTCTGAAATCTAGGTGGAGGCTGCTGTGGCCCCATGGCTCATGCAGTCCGCAAGTTTGCAGTTAGTACCATGTGAATTCCACTATGACTTACTGTTTGTGGCCTCTGGAGGTGTGGCAGGAGTTGCACTTTAACTCGCCAGAGCCGTGGCTGGGGCTCACGTTGTACAGAAATGCAGGGAGTAGAATCCTAAGTTTTCTAGGCCGGAAAAGCTGAGATTCCACGGACACCTTTCTGGAAACCTTGCCCTCAGGGCCCTGCTCCAGGCCTGTGATGGGAGGGATGGCCTCCAGGATCTCTGAAGGAGCCTTAGGGTCTTTATCCCATTGTCTTGATGAATAGCACCCTGCCACCTTCCATCTCTACTTAGCTCTTTAGAAAGTGGTCAGTTGCCCACAAACCCTTGGTTTGTTCTGCTAAACATGCCTTGTCACACTTAATATGACCAAGCTGCAAATTTTCCAAATTTTTCCATTCTGCTTCCCTTTTAATTATAAATTCCACCTTCAGTTTTTCTCTACTCACGTCTTACTATATGCAGTTGAGAGTAGCCATGCAGATCTTTCATTATTTTGCTTAGAAATTTCTGCCACCGGATACTCGAGTTCATTGCTCTTAAGTTCTGCTTTCTATAAGCCCTGGGGCATGGCAACAAATCAGCCAAGTTCTTTGCGACTTCATAAATATGCCTTTTACTCCAGTTGCCAGTATCCTGTTCATTTCCATCTAATACCTCATCAGAATGGCCTTTCTCGTGTGCTTCTACCAGCATTCTGATTGTGACCACTTAAGTAATTCCTAAGAAGGTCAAAGCCCTCCCTGCAGCTGTTGTCTTTTTCTAAGACCTCACCAGAATTTCCCTTAGTGCTTCCTTCATAGCAGACCAGGCTTTTTACCGCCATTTTCTCCAGGTTCTTCTACTCTCTACTCATTTCCCAGCTCCAAAGCTGCTTCCACATGTTTAGATATTTGATACAGCCACAGCCCTAATTCTTGGTACAAGTTTTCTGTTTTAGTCCATTTTGTGATGCTGTAATAGAATATCTGAAACTAGGTAATTTATAAAGAAAATAAATTAATTTCCTACAGTTTTGGAGGCTAGGAAGTCCTGGGTTGAGGGGCCTTCATTTGGTGAGGGCCTTCTTGCTGTGTCGTCCCATGGCAGAAAGCAGAGGAGCAAGAGAAAATGTACAAAAGAGAGAAAGGAAGGGGACCCAAGTCGTCTTTTATCAGGACCCTGCTCCCATGATTCACTCCCCCAATGACAGCGTTATTCCACTCAGGAGGGCTCTGCCTTTCAAAGTCCCACCACTCAACACTGTTGCATTGAGTATTCAGTTTCCAAAACATGGACTTTGGAGGAAACATCAAACCATAGCCGCTGTGATCAAGTAGCCATGGTGAATATTTGTGTACTCAAATTCCCCTGCAGCTTTAGTTCTGTTGGTTGTGCTGGCAATACCCACCTTGTCTCTGGATGCTAAGTGCTCTCACTTGTCCTCTGCCACAGTAATATCCCATCTTCTGGGTGAATTCAAGGAACCCACACAGATGGCAGCAGTTCCCACATTAGTTCCTGGCCCACACCAGAGCCAGGTATATATTCGCAGATGCCAGGACTCCCCCTTTAAATGTATTTCTCATGGCCTTGGTGAAGGGGTGCTTCCCTAGGACAAAGCCAGGGGATTGGCAAACAGATCTCCCATCATCAGGCAAATCCAGCATTCCAATCTTGCTAAGCCTTTGAGGGAAGTTCTGATGTTTCAACTTCATTGAGCTTCGTCCACTTTTGGAACAGATTTCACCCAACCCAGCACTAACACACTGAACCCAAGTTGGTGCTCTCATGTAAAAACCTGCCTTATTTACATATTGATTCTCTTCCAACTAGAATGTGAGCTCATTGAAGACAATAGACGTAATGGTTCTTTCCACTGTTGACTAGAAGAGAGCCTACTATAGTGCATTGTTAGGATGGTCAGTGGTATTTTTCAAATCAGGGACTGGTTGGTTCCTTACGTGTTCATTCAACAGGTATTTACTGAGTATAGTGCTCAAGAATAACAGCAAAGCAATAGATCTTTAGAAGTGGAAGTTATCTGAATGATTACAAAGCAGAAAGATGGCCAGGGTTGTGACAGCAAAGGTAGAGGGACTGGGGGTGTGAGATGAAGTTTGGAGGTAGACAGTAACCATGCTTTGCAGCATGTAGTGGGTTACTGTGTGAGGCGTTTTCGTCTGGTATTCCAAGTGCAGTAGCAAGCCCCAGGAGTGTTTTAAGCCAAGGAGTGACACAATTTTATATTTCAAGTTTACATTGCCTGTTGTTTGGAGAATAGGTTTAGTAAGACACATTTGGGAGCAGGGAGATTAGTTGGAGGACTGCTTTTTATTCCTTTAGTGAAGACACAGTGTAGCTTGAACCAGGGCAGAGTGGGGATCGACATCTCCCTGTCCACCTGCTGTTGTCACTAGTGCCGTGATGAAGCCTTGTGCTGTGGACATGCCGTGGGGCTGCTGCTGTGGGACAGTGGCTGCAGGGCAAGCGTCTCCCTCTTGCTATGGTGGCAGGGTTGAAAGCAGACCAAGGTGGAGCCGTATAGATGGAAAGGAGTGGAAGGTGAGAGTGGCAGATAGGGTGCTTGTTTCACGCAGTGCAGTGACTGCAGCAGACTTTTCTAGCATCTTACAGAGTACACTCAGCAAGCCCTCGAATGATACTGTTTTTACTAATCAAGTTGCCTAATACATATAAAACTTAAGAAACAAAGTTAAAATGTGTACCACTTGCTATTTTAATATTAATAGGCTGCATAGATGCAGTCTATGTATAATTCTAAATAAGAAGTTGGCTGGGCGCAGGGGCTCATGCCTGTAATCCCAGCACTTTAAGCAGCTGAGGCAGAGGGATCACTTGAGTTCAGGTGTTCGAGACCAGCCTGGGCAACATGGTGAAAGCCCATCACCACAAAAAAATACAAAAATTAGCCAGGCATGGGATGGTGGTATTTACCTATAGTCCCAGCTATTTGGGAGGCTAAGGTGGGAGGATGGCTTGAGCCCAGAAAGTGGAGGTTACAGTCAGCTGAGATAGTGCCATTGCACTCCAGCCTGGGTGACAGAGAAAAACCCTGTCTCAAAATAAATAAATAGTCATAGCAATTTTAATTTTCAATCTACTTGTTTTATAAGATAGATTATAATATTTAAATCATGCTCTTTAAAAGTATAATGAACAGTTTAGTATATGAAGTTACATATATTAATAGTATATTTTACAGCCTAAGGAATTTTTATTATATTTTATTTAAACTATGTTTTTTATTTTTAATCCAAAGTACCAAGATACGAATATGCAAGGAGTTGTATATGAACTAAACAGCTACATAGAACAACAGTTGGACATAGGAGGAGACAATCAGCTACTCCTCTATGAATTGAGCAGCATCATAAAAATAGGTAAGAAACATTTTGTGTTCCTCTTAGAAAAATTGGGCCAAGATTCTTTTACAAAAAGCAGCAAAGAATAATATACTATACTAAGAGGCAGATGAAAGTCATTTATATTTACTTCTATTTCTGGAGTAAATTTGAAGTTAAAATACTTTATTATGAAATTACCAGAGTGAGTCAAACCTAAAAATTTCTAAATTATCTAATCCCAAGTATCTGCATGATATATACATGTAATATACTAATATACTATTCTTTCTAATTAACACCTAGTTTCCTTTGGAAAGTATAGTTTTATTGAATTAAATCACATCTTTATAATAAATATTAATTTTAAAGACAGAATAAGCATTTTAAATGTATTTGGGTAAATGACAATTTTATTATCTAGACCACATAAGAAATGTTCTGTGTTCTGAATAGCATGGGGAAAGTTGTCTCAGAAAAGTACTATTTTAGAAGGATGCACTTATTTTTAGGACACGATTTTTCAGAAGGGTACACACTTTGACAATTGTATCTTTTTTAAATTTGAAAATCAAACTATTGATGATACCAACCATAATGGTTACATTTATCATTTTATTTAACTATAGGCTGTACACTTGTGTATGCATATTATATTTGTATTATGGCCTCATGAGGTTGTTTTTATTATTACCACCATTTTACTGATGAGAATGCTATAACAAAGGGGTTAAACATCTTACCCAAAGTCACACAAGTAAAAAGCAGTTAAGTAGGGGTTTAAATTCAGGCAGTCCCTCTAAGACTTATGCTTATTAACTGCTTTAGTTGCTTTCAGATTACCCTGAAGCAATTTTTGGTAAGTTAAATTATGTTTGCTTCAGTGACAATTACAGATGAATACATCAGCTTTTTTGCTTGATGCTTATTTTGGTTATTTAATATTATAAATATCACTTGTGGTATTTTAAAGACTTTAAAACTTAAATACAATTCTCAAATTTTAAAAATATTCATCAATAATTCTGAATACTTAAAGTCCAACGAATATGTTACTACATAGTACATTGACTGCTATATGCATTTGAGGATGTCATATCTTAAATTTTATACTCACGGATGAAAAACATAGAAGATATTTTAATGATGCTATTGAGTTAAGCTATAAATGATTTTGTTCCTTTTACTGCATGACCATTGATTGTGTTAACAAATCAGCTTGAAAGACATCTGCCTAGCCAGGCGCGGTGGCTCAAGCCTGTAATCCCAGCACTTTGGGAGGCCGAGGCGGGTGGATCACAAGGTCGAGAGATCGAGACCATCCTGGTCAACATGGTGAAACCTCGTCTCTACTAAAAATACAAAAAATTAGCTGGGCGTGGTGGCGCGTGCCTGTAATCCCAGCTACTCAGGAGGCTGAGGCAGGAGAATTGCTTGAACCCAGGAGGCGGAGGTTGCGGTGAGCCGAGATCGCGCCATTGCACTCCAGCCTTCCAACAAGAGCGAAACTCCGTATCAAAAAAAAAAAAAAAAAAAAAAAAAGAAAGACATCTGCCTGCCACCGTAGAGAAGGCATACATGTTAGATTCTCCCACTGAGCTCAGTTTCTTCCTTTTCTTATTACTTTGGCAGCCACAAAAGCTGATGGATTTACACTGTATTTCCTTGGAGAGTGCAATAATGTAAGTATCTAAATTTAGATTTTGGTGCGCTAGATAAGAAAATATCATAAGCTCTTTTTTTTTTTTAAGTCACAAACAACAGACATTTCATGATTAATTACTTTTAATTTAAAATGATTTTGTATTTTGTTTCTATATTTGATTATTACCAGTCAAGAATTTTACTGACATAGCAACATTTAGGCATAAAATCGTGTGTGTGTGTGTGTGTGTGTGTGTGTGTGTGTGTGTGTGTGTGTGTGTGTTTCTTTAGCTTTGGTTTGTGGCACCCTGCATTATAAATGACATCTCTAGATTAGTGTTTTGTACAAAAGTGGTTTGGCACCGTGAGCTGGGATGTTGTAGAGGGGTGCCTGTGCCCTCCCTACACATGATCTACAGTAGAATAAAATGAGAACAAAAAGTTTAACATTTTTCTGGGTGAGTTTTAAAGTTTTTGCAGATGACTAAAAGTTCTAGGCCGTAGTCCTAGGGCTCTGGGTCTACATCCATAAGCTGCCTTACTGTAGTAGGCTCAGGCCAGTCAAGGCATGGGGATTCTCAGCTGTGGCTGTTCCAGTCTTCTGCCAGCAGGCTGGATTCTGTGTTTCTGGTTTAACTTACCTGGAGCACAGTCCACCATAAAATGCAACATGCATAGGCACTTTCCAAAGTATTTCAGGATGTTCAATTACTGACAATTGATTTTTGATATGGTATTAATTCTCAGCAAACTAACACAAGAACAGAAAACCAAACACCGCATGTTCTCACTCATAAGTGGGGGCTGAACAATGAGAATACATGGACACAGGGAGGAGAACATCACACACTGGGGCCTGTCTGGGGTGGGGAGCTAGGGGAGGGATAGCGTTAGGAGAAATACCTAATGTAGATGATGGTTGACAGGTGCAGGAAACCACCATGGCGCATGTATACCCACGTAACCTGCATGTTCTGCACATGTACCCAGAACTTAAAGTGTAATAAAAATAAAAAATACCGTATTTGTATTTTAGCATAATCTAAGCCAATAATACTAATATAATTTTAATGTAGGAATTCCTTCATGAATTTATTTGGAAGATTTTTACTTTGCATTTCTTACGTATTAGGCATTAGTATTTGAGATTTGGAGTGTATTTTTGCAATATGCTATGTGTATTCTTGAGTAATCAATCAAGATATATGTTATTTACGTTATATACAATGTTACTAGGAATAGAGACGAAAGCATTCTGAGATTTTTGATAAGACTCTTAAAACAGTTTTGCAAAGTGTGTAAATAGTTACACACAAATGTTTATTGACTGATTTCATTAACTTATAGCTTATTAATTTCCATGGCCATTGTTTCCCCTTGTATTGTAATAACTTATGCTAGTTACTTCACAGAATTAAAGACTGAATTAGGGCAAGGAACTTTTTGCATTTATTCTTGTATTTCCCAACCCCTACTCCTAGTGCCTTTCATATAAGCAGTAAGATAAGAATATTTATTAATTTGAATTACTCAGATATTACTACCACTTTATTTCAGACACTGGTAGTATTCTAAAATGGCTAAGCTACTAAAATAACAAATGTATATTTTTTCTGTGCATTAAAAATTATTTTTAAAATGTTGACATTTTCATTAAAAGTTAATAATTTCTTTTAGGAAAGAATTCTACAGTTTGCCATTATTTTTTGATTGGCTGATAGGTGTGGAACGCAACGTGTTGTGGTCCACATCCCATTACTCCTCCTGAGTTGCCACCAGCAGCCCGTAGCGTGGCCACACAGCTTTGCTCACATCCAGACCCTTACCCTCGGGTCTCTAGTTCATATCAAGGGTGGACATGTGGCCCATGAGGGCCCCAGTGGATTATTTGCTAAAACTTGCATCTTGGACTTAGCAATTATAGCTATTCACCTGAACAAAAGTGGTGACAACCCTGAAGTTGAGGCTGCCTCTACAGGATGGTCTTCCTGCCCCGTGGAAAGAGAATAGAGAGAGCTGCTGGGCAGAGACCAAGAGGTGCAGGCACCAGGCACCCTGTGGGCTACAGTGGGTGGGAACCCAAATGCTGACTTCACAGGGCTTGGATTTAGGTTCCAAAATCCACATTTTTAATTATTTGGCTTTTAAACTAATTTTTTTTTTTGCTTTATTTGCAGGCTTTATACATTGATCTCAATGAAGTAGTTTCCTCTTACGATTCAGCAAAAAGCTTTTCTATCTACAATATCTAAATTGTAACTTTATGTACATCAATTTGAATTATTTCATCTTTACTTACCTGTTACTTTAGTCACTTAAAGGACTTGGTACAATATCCTGTGAGTTTTAGTCTGGCTTCTTATTCCAAACTCCTAAGGTCAGTCAGTTTACTCTGCATGCTTCTCTCCAGGGGCACTGATTCTCTGTTCTTTCTTTCCTGCATCTCAGGGACTGAGTCTGTCTTCTTCAGTGTAATATCCCTATGAACAGCAGAGTACATAGCAAAATTATAGCTATCTCTGAGCTGCCCAAGTCAGATCCCACTGTGTTTTGCTTTCTCAATGTTATATACTTCTCCTTCATGGAACATAACTGAGTCTGTGATTATATGTTTGTCTTTGATTTGAGTGACTATTTGTTTATCTGGCTTTCTTGCTAGAATGTAAGCTTCATGAAGGCAGATACTTTATCTGCCTGGGAGAATAATTCTTGGGGATAATTACTGTGTTTTGCTCACTCTATTTTTCCCTTTTTCTGCCTTCATAGCTAAGCCCTTATTATTTTCTTAACCCAGGGATTTCTGTGGGTAGGAAGGAGACATTGCCTGAGAAGTCTTAAATTCACTCAATTAGATGTGTTTACATGATTGCTACTTTCTTTGTTCATCATTTCTTCTTGTATCTCAAGTCATCCATTTGGGATCATTTTTTTCCATCTGAAATATAACCTCTAGAATTTCCCTTAGTGAGAGTTTGCAGATGGAAAGCCCTCTCAGTTTGTGTTTGTTTGAGTTTGTCTTTATTTCACCCACTTTCTTAGAATGTATCTTTGGTAGTTAAAGAATTCAGGTTGATAGCTCTCTGAATATTGACTAAAATAAAGATATTGTTTTTAAATTTATTTTGGTTTTTATTTTAGTTTTTTATTTCCTGTACATACTTTCAAGCTTGTGTTTTATTTTTTGAAATACGTTAATTATTCTTCTATGTTCTTTTGAATTTACAGTTTCTTGGGTTTTGTTTCCTTTAACGCTGACAGATGGTGACTCCTTTGCTTATGTGTTTTATGGTTTTCTTTTTATTTTTCCTTCTCTCGCTCTCTTTTCTCTCTCTCTCTCTCTCACTGTGAACTTATTCTTCCTTAGGCCCCTTAAATGGATACTCTCAAGGCTTGTTTGAAGTACCTTTCCAGCTCCTTTTCGGGAGATAGATTTGCATTTGTTTCTGCTAGTCCCTTGAGGTGCTGAATATCTGGTTGAGTTTCTTTCTTTTTTTTTTTTTTTTTTCAGACTACAAAATATGGATTCAAGAGTCAAATCCACATGATGCACAATTATGACTTCTCAAAGGAGATTTTTATTTTCCCTTCAACACTAATTTCAAAATAATTTGGTTTCCTCGTAGCTTCTTTGCTGGGTTAAGTGTATTTGTCCTTCAACCTAGAATGAATGTTTGGCCTGTTGCCTGTCCTGGCCCTCTAAAGCAGTCTCTGTTTAGACTTCCCTCACAAAAAGGCCCCAGCTTTTCTCTCTTATCGTCTCCTACTTTTCATGTGGCTTTCCTGGGAGAAGACTCATCTATTCAGTCCTTAGTTAATATCCTCAAGAGATAGCTGGCTTGGGATCTGGTTACATCCCACGGTTCCTTTATTTACTTCCTTTTAGATTTCTGTGGATTCCTTCTATTCTTCTCAGCCCAGCAAAGCAATAGGTAATATATTTTATTTATCCTTTAAATAAATTTGAAATTGTTTTTGCAAAAGTGTCAGTCAAATGATTTAATCTGCTGTATTGATTGCAATAGAAGATATGATTCTAAAATGTAAGTACCCATATTAAATAAAACATCTCTTGCATAGGTAAGCAGATACATGTATATATTTTTGTATTTCATCTTTTGCACGTGAAAGGTAACATAGTATACATAATTATCATTCTTTAAAAAATGTGTCTTGATAGCAAAAAAAGTCTTTCTTAAGTAACTCAATTTCACAACAAAAATTATATACTTTAGTGACAAAATCATAGTAAAACCCAAATAGACTGAGAAAATTTTTTGTCCATATCAACAAATACTAAAGGTTAAAAAAAGAAGGGATTATACAGTTTTTACACTTACTAAAGTACTAATTTCTTCTCAGTCAGTAGAAATAATTATATTTCTGAAATTGTTGTAATAAGAAATATAACTTAAATAGCATTTAAATATGTCAGAAGTTCTGATAGAATTTAAAAATGCACATTCATATAACCAGGGAGGAAATAATCTTCTATGTGCTTTCTTCATGTCGAACATTTAGCAGAAGATAAAAACAAACTAAATACTAAAAAGCACTAAAATTAAAGTATAAAATATTACTGTGGAAATCATTATGTGATTGTAACAAAATTACTTGTAAAGAAAATCCAACTGTTGAAAGAAAAGAAATTAAATCATGTTAAAAAAAACACCAAACTGTCTTTTATTCTGGTGCATTGAAGTTTCTGAAGCAAAATGAAGAAAAGGAACAGAATCGAAGTAGTATTTTGCTTATTGAGATATCACAAAAACAACTTAGAAGAGGTTATCGATACCATTATTATTTATGTGAATAATATACATATTAAACTCAGTATATTAGGTTAGGATCTACCAACTGGTGGTTCCTTTTCTTTTCTGGGCTAGACCCTACTTTAATGTATTTAACTTCTATTTACGAATTCTTCATGGGATTCCCATAATGGCCAAAAAACAAAGGAGATTGGAGGGCTCAGAAGAAGATAGGAAGATGAGGGAAAGTTTGAGACTTCTGAGGGACTTGTTGAATGGTTGTGACCAAAATGCTGATAGTGACATGGACAGTGAAGTCCAGGCTGAGGTGGTCGTAGATGGAGAGGAAGCCTGGCTGCTCCTAGCCATGCACAGTCATATGTGTTTACAAAGAGAGGGTCTGAAATGGGAACTTATGTTTAAAAGGGTAGCAGAGCCTAAAAGTTTGAAATATTTGTATCCTGACCATGTGGTATAAAAGAAAAGCCTATTTTCTGTGGAGAAATTCAAGGCATCAGCTGCAGAAATTTGCACAAGAGGAGCTAGATGTTAATCATCAAGACAATAGGGAAAATGTCTCCAGGACATTTCAGAGATCTTCACAGCAGCCCCTCCCATCACAGGTCCAAAGCCTAGGAAAAATGGTTTCATGGACAAAACCCAAGGCCATGCTGCTCCATACGTGGCACCCTGTGTCCAGTCACTTCAGCTCTAGCTGTGGTACACAGAAAGCAAGAGTTTGGGAGCCTTGACCTAGATTTCAGGGGTTGTATGGAAATACCTGGATATCTAGGTAGAAGTCTGCTGCAGGGGCAGAGCCCTTATGGAGAACCTCTGCCCTGGGGCCCCCCACATAGAATCTCTACTGGGATACTGTCTAGTGGAGCTGTGAGAAGAGGCCCACCGTCCCCCAGACCCTAAAATCCACCAACAGCTTGCACCGTGTGCCTAAATAAGCCGCAGGCACTCAGTGCCAGCCTGTGAAAGCAGCCACAGAGGCTGTATCCTGCAGAGCCACAGGGGCAAAGCTGTGGCTCTGGACTTGGGAGCACACCCCTTGCATCAGCATGAACTGGATATGAAACATGGAGTTGAAGGAGATTATTTGGGAACCTTAATATTTAATGACTGCCCTGCTGGGTTCCGGACTTGTTCAGGGCCTGTAGCCCCTTTGTTTTGGCCAATGTCTTTCTTTTGTAATGGGGGCATTTACCCAATGCCTGTACTCCCATTGTATCTTGGAAATAACTAACTTGTTTTTGATTTTACAGGCTCACAGATGGAAAGGCCTTGCATTGTCTCAGATGAGACTTTAGACTTGGACTTTTTTTTTTCTCTTTTTTTTGAGACAGATTCTTGCTCTGTCATTCAGGCTGGCATGCAGTGGTATGATCTTGGCTCACTGCAGCCTCCACCTCCTGAGTTCAAGTGAGTCTCCTGCCTCAGCCTCCCAAGTAGCTGGGACTAGAGGTGTATACCACCATGTCCAGCTAGTTTTTTTTTTCCTGCATTTTTAGTAGAGATGAGGTATGGCCATGTTGCCCAGGCTTGTCTCAAACTCCTCACCTCAAGTGATCCACCTGCCTCAGCCTCCCAAAGTACTGGGATTACAAGCGTGGGCCACTGTGCCTGGCCGTGACTTGGACTTTTGAGTTAATGCTATAGTGAATTAAGACTTTGAGGGACTGTGGGGAAGACCTGATTGGTCTTGAGATGTGAGAAGAACATGATATTTGGGAGGGGCCAGAGGCAGAATGATATGGTTTGATTCTGTTTCCATACCAAAATCTCATGTTGAATTGTAATCGCTACATGTCAGGGGGGTGACCTGGTGGGAGGTGATTGGATCATGAGGGCAGACTTCCCCCTCGCTTTTCTTGTGATAGTGAATGTGTTCTCATGAGGTCTGATGTTTAAAAAGTGTGTGGCACTTCCCCTCCTTGTACTCACTCTCCTGCCGTCACGTGAAGAAGTTCCTTGCTCCCCCTTTGCCTCCTGCCAGAATTGTGTTTTCTGAGTCCTCTCCGTCATGCTTCCCGTTAAGTCCGTAGAACTGTGGGTCAATCAAACCTCTTTTCTTCATAAATTACCCAGTCTAAGGTAGTTCTTTATAGCAGTGTGACAGCAGACTAATACACAGACAAAGCAATTACAACACTGACAAAAAAAGAGAAGCATAATTATGTATGTTTAATGATTTAAAAGCAGGCAAAACAATAGATATAATGAAAATGAGAAATTATGAGGGATTACTTTTACTAACAAATCTGAAAACCTAGATAAAAATGAAGTTTTCAAGGAAAATATCAATTACCCTATTAAATGCAAATGATAATAGAAAACTTATTAGTCTAGTAGCCAAGGAGCGAATTGAAGACACTGTTAAAATATTACCTTTCTGCAAACCAGTAGCCCATTGATTCATCTGACTTTTGAGCACCAGTCATCACCAGACACCACGGAGATGACTGCAACCCGGGAGACACCGATGTCCCCACAGCCTGGGATCCGGTGTCTACATTGTCCATTTGCTACTGGGGAGGCCCTTTAAGAAGGGGGATTTCTGTGCTCATTGCACTTTTTCAGAACTTGGGGAAAAAAGAAAAACTTCCCAGTGAGTAGTTTAGCATTGAATTAATTTTGGTTCTGGAGTTAGGTTGTGTGAGTTCTCTTTTACCCCTTAAGAATTGTGTAATTAATCATTGTGTGACTTGGCAAAATTCTTAAACTTTCTAACCCTTAATTTACCATTTAACCTCCATTAGTTAAATGTTACATCATAAATACTGTTTGTTTAACAAACCATTTAAAACAACTGCTAAATACCAAAAAACTGTGCTAAATTGCTGAGCATACAAAAATAAAGATAAAATTATTTCTCACATCATAAAATGTAGGACCAGTGGGGAAGACGGAGAAATTCACCACTAGTTCCAGCATGCAATTGTTATGTGCTGACAGAGAGGAGCTCAGTTTATGTAATCATGAATTTGTTGGGGCTACAGTACATGAAAACAGATTGGCTGATGAGACAGTATTTGAGTGGGGATTTAAAGACCTCTTACTTCGTAGATAAGAAGGGGGAAAAAGGGAATGTCTTTTGGGCAGAAGAAGCAATTTATGAGAAATCTGGAGTTAGCAAAGAAAACAGTGTATGTTGTATCCTGGCCATAGCAGTGTCTGCCATAGACAAAGTGATCTTGAGAAGTTTTCTGGGAAAAAATAATTGTTTCATGACTGAATTTTTGCTTAATTCAACTTTTATCGTTTTTACAGCTATACTTAGTCACATACATAACATACTTGATGATATTATCCTTACAGTTTTTCTACTGTTATCTGTAAGAGTGTTTGTGAAAGCTGAAAACCTTGTGTACTTTATACCTTAAAAAATTTAATTCAAAGGTATATTTACAGTTTTATATATAGGTTATTATTAAAATAACCTCTCCATAATTTACAAGTTTGTTAAGTTACCTTAGTTAAGAAGTTTTTTCTGGAGAGATCCAAGATGGCTGATCACTAGCAGCTCGGGATTGTAGCTCCCAGTGAAAACGCAAAGAACGAGAGGACGCCACACCTTCACATGAATTCTTGTTGCTCACGCACCAGGAGATTCCCAGCAGAGGAGCCCCACGGGTCACCAGCGCGACTCTTGTGACCGGCGAGGCGGTTGTGCCGACGCCTCGGAGCGTTGGTTCTTGGTGCAGAGTCAGAAAAGCACCATCAATCTTAACGCCGCTGATTTAGTCGGCGCAGTGGGTTGCTCAGATTTCGGCGCTGAGAATCAATAAGTTGGACGTCCACTCAGAAACCCAATTACAAAGATGGTAATTATAAAGACCACAGATGGATAAATCTACAACGAAGGGAAGAAAACAGTCAAAAAAGGCTGAGAATACCCAAGATCAGAATGCCTCTCCCTTAGCAGGGGATCCCACTTCCTCATCAGCAACGAAACAAGGCTTGATGGAGAACGAGTGTGTTCCAATTACAGAAGCAGGCTTCAAAATGTGGATAATAAGAAACTTCGGTGAATTAAAAGAACTTGTTCTAACACAATCTAAAGTAACTAAGAACTTTGAAAAAAGGTTTGACGAAATCTCAACAAGAATACAAAATTTAGAGAGGAAAATAAGTGAATTGATGGAGCTGAAAAACACAATACGAGAACTACGTGAAGTATGCACAAGTTTTAACAGCCGAATTGATCAAGCAGAAGAAAGGATATCAGAGGTCAAAGACCAACTCAATGAAATAAAACTAAAAGACAAGATTACAGAAAAAAGGATAAAAAGGAACTAGCAAAGTCTCCAAGAAATATGGGACTATGTGAAAAGACCTAATCTACGCTTGATAGGTGTACCTGAATGTAACGAAGAGAATGAATCCAAGCTGGAAAATACGCTTCAGGATATTATTCAGGAAAATTTTCCCAACTTAGTAAGGCAGGATAATATTCAACTCCAGGTAATACAGAGAACACCACAAAGATATTCCTCAAGAGCAACTCCAAGGCACATAATCGTCAGATTCATCAGGGTTGAAATGAAGGAGAAAATACTAAGAGCAGCCAGAGAGAAAGGTCAGGTTACCCACAAAGGGAAGCCCATCAGACTTAGAGCAGATCTCTCAGCAGAAACCCTACAGGCCAGAAGAGAGTGGGGACCAATATTCAACATCCTTAAAGAAAAGAACTTTCAACCGAGAATTTCACATCCAGCCAAACTAAGCTTCACAAGTGAAGGAAAAATAAAGTTTTTTTGTGAATAAGCAAGCACTCAGAGATTTCACCACCACCAGGCCTGCTTTACAAGAGCTTCTGAAAGAAACAATACACATAGAAAGGAACAAACAGTATCAGCCTTTCTAAAAAAAATACCAAAAAGAGGAACAATATAATGAAGAATTTACATCAACTAATGGGCAAAATAGCCAGCTAATATTAAATGGCAGTATTAAACTCACATATATCATTATTAATTCTAAATTTAAATTGACTAAATTCCCCAATTCAAAGACAGACAGGCAATTTGGACAAAAAACTAAAACCCATTGGTATGCTGCATCCAGACCCATCTCACATTCAAGGATACACAAAGACTCAAAACAAGGGATGGAGAAAGATTTACCAATCAACTAGAGAGCAAAAATAAATAAATAAAAAGCAGAAGTTACAATTTTTACCTCTGATAAAATAGTCTTTAAAGCAACAAAGAAGCAAAGAAGGACATTATATAATGATAAAAGAATCAACGCAACAACAAGAAGAGTTAAAGATCCTAAATATATACGCACCCAATACAGGAATACCCAGACATACAAGACTTATAAAGAGACTTAGACTCCCACACAATAATAGTGGGAGACTTCAGCATTAACATTAGACAGACCAATGCGACAGAAAATTAACAATGATATCCAGGACTTGAACTCAGATCTGGAACAAGTAAACGTAATTAACATTTATAGAGCTCTCCACTTTACACAAAATATACTCTCTTATCAGTACCACATCATATCAACTTAGAAGTTTAAACGAAATGTTGGTTGGCTCCTTGTTTGTTATTCTCTTCCCTCATTTTCTTTCATGTCTCCATTATTAAGGACAATTATAGACTGCATATTCCATATTTAGACTGCATTCTAGCCCGGGCAACAAAGCAATACCCCCATTCTCTCTCCCTCTTCCTCTTCCTCTTTCTTCCTCTTCTTTATTCTTTTTCTTATTATTCTTTTTTTCTTTCTAAAAAAAAAAAAGAAAAAAAAGAAGTTTTTTCTTATTTTTATGTATAAACAGGAGCAACTAGATGATTATAGAAGTCCTAGATTTATAGAATGTTAAAGCTAAAAGAGCCAGTTCAAAATTTTTAAATATTTTTATTTCAGTGATGAGGTAACCAAGGTTTTCATATGGGTAATGACTGCCTGAGTTCACACCCCTAGTCAAAAACTAAAGTCCAGGCTCTCATTCCAAAGTTACTGTGCTTTCTATAAAGAGCAGCTATGCTCTCTCCACCCTAATACAGTACCTCTTTTAAGAGCATGGCTTCCGCATGCCCCTTTGTTACTTGATTTTTATTACTCACATACTGGGAAGAACACATTTCAGTTTTGTTACTTGGGATACAATTGGGAAAAATGAAGAAGCAAAAGAATCTCAAGTTTTACCTTCAGTATATATACGCTGAACATTCACCTGAAATATTGCCTTCTTCATATTCAGAGGGTAGTTTCTAGTAATTGTTTGCCTTTTTCCAATGCACAGTGAACTTCAGCAGATTCATGTTTAAGAATTATGCAAACAAAGTTAGTCATCCATATATCAAGTTCAGATAACTGTGGGAGCTGTTAACTTACGGCCATTGACATAGATCTGCATTTGTTTACTATCCAGTGCCATCTGGTGTCTTATAAGGATAATAGCCCATTGGTAAACCTAAATACTCTTTTCCTTTTAAAAAAGGGTTTCTAGGCCAGGCGCGGTGGCTCAAGCCTGTAATCCCAGTACTTTGGGAGGCCGAGGCGGGTGGATCACGAGGTCGAGAGATCGAGACCATCCTGGTCAACATGGTGAAACCCCGTCTCTACTAAAAATACAAAAAATTAGCTGGGCATGGTGGCGCGTGCCTGGAATCACAGCTACTCAGGAGGCTGAGGCAGGAGAATTGCCTGAACCCAGGAGGCGGAGGTTGCGGTGAGCCGAGATCGCGCCATTGCACTCCAGCCTGGGTAACAAGAGCGAAACTCCGTCTCAAAAGAAAAAAAAAGGGTTTCTAAAATTTAACTGTTTGTGAGTTGAAGTCTTAACATTGAAATGAAGTCTTGTGAATAAAGTGATCGAATTGTGTATGGAATGAAAGATGGAAGCAAGTGTTAATCAAGTGAAGTAAACACCTATTTGGTTGATATCATCAATGAATTGGATTTTTCTATTTCATTAAAAGATGGTGTTTTATAAATTGTGTTTGTCATTTCTCTTGCTCATTTTCCACCAAATCTATTTATTTCCTAAAGTTTACATTTATATAATTTGAATGTTTTCAATTTTTTTTTAATGAAACCAACCAATTGATTATGACTTGTGCTCCCAATCTCTTCTAGTTTAAATTACCTCACTTTAAGGCCAGGTGTGGTGCCTCACTCCTGTAATCTCAGCACTTCGGGAGGCTGTGGCGGGTGGATCACAAGGTCAGGAGATCGAGACCATCCTGGCCAATGTGGTGAAACCCTGTCTCTACTAAAAATACAAAAATTTGCTGGGTGTGGTGGTGCATGCCTGTAGTCCCAGCCACTCGGGAGGCTGAGGCAGAGGAATCGCTTGGACCCGGGAGGTGGAGGTTTCAGTGAGCCAGGATCACCCCACTGCACTGTGCCCTGGCAACAGAGTGAGACTCCCACTCAGCAAAAAAAGAAAAGAAAAGAAATATATATAAAAATTTGCTGTTACCACAAAAATATCAGCTACTTCATAATGAATTTCTTAGAAAAGTTTAAAAGCTGATCCCCCCCCCTAGGACTTCCTGGCCTCTGATGGGATTATTTTCTGCTCTTCGGAAAATCTCATCCATGCTAGTTTAGAGGTGGAGGGACTAGTGGTTACCGTCCCCTCTAGAACTCTGAAATACGGCAGAACTGTAGCAGCCTTTTGTCAAGGTGATGTCCTGAAGGCAGGTACTTTCTTCTCTGGAAGGGATAGAGGTGATTAATGTTTGAAACTTTCAATCTTCCTTGTTTTTTTAGTTCTAGTTTTTGTCTCTAGGCTCTTAAAAAAAAATCTTGTCCTAATAAAAGGTTTTATATATTTATACAATAACAGAGAAGGAGCTGATCTTAGAGACTAAGTTCAACACTGGATGTTATAAATTTGATGTTGTAAATATATGTATAAGAGGCTTAATACTTCCTAAAATAATGCCTGATATTTTCATTCATATAGTGAGCATATGGTTTTTTATCTTATTTATCTGAATATTCCAGTTAAATCTCTAAGTCAAAAATTATATTGATTGATTTTGAAAAATTAAGTCCTTATTTTCTGTGTAAATGTCTTTAGAACTTATTTACCTCAATCATTTATTTTTGATTTATTAATGTATTCATATAGTTAATTCACCAATGAGAAATGCAAAGTATATATCTTTTTTTTTTTTTTTTTTTTGAATCAGGGTCTCACTCTGTCACCCAGGCTGGAGTAGAGTTGCACAATCTTAGTTCACTGTAACCTCAAACTTCTTGGTTCAAGTGATCCTCCCACTTCAGCCTCCCAAGTAGCTAGTGCTACAGGCATGCACCACCTCACTCAGCTAGTTTTTAAAATTTTTTGTAGAGATGGGGTCTCGCTGTGTTGCCCAGGCTGATCTTGAACTCCTAGTCTCAAGCCATCCTCCTGCCACAGCCTCCCAAAGCCCTGGGATTATAAGCATGAGTCACTGCGCCCAGGCCAAAGTGTATAGCTTATAAAGTAAATCATGATTTTTTTTTTGAAATACAACTAAGTCAGGACTTGCCTGGCCAAATCGCAAGGTGGATTGTAAACTTTTCGTAATAGTTAAAACAGTGTGGTACACAAGTAAACCCAGTGATACGGAACTGGGAGTTCAGAAACAGACCCAAGTGTATTTGAGGATGAAGCATATGATGAAGGTGGCAGTTCAATTAGTGGGAAAATGATCATTAGTCAATACATGATCTTCTACCTGACAGTATCTGTGGAATAAAGGGAGTTTGAATCAACTTTTCTCTGTCCCTGAATATGTGTAAAACTCAGCCTCTATATAGAGGTTCATTACTGACTTTTTACATTTGTGACAGGTAGCTACCTATCAATGCATTCAGCTACAAAAATCATTTCAAAAGTGCTTCTGCACAACATGTGATTCAAACCAGTGACTGATCCTCCATTAGAAATGAATGTTAAAAAGGGAAGCTTTTGCAGGTAAATTGTTTGGAGGCAAACAAAATCAAAACAAGAAAGTAGGGACCCCGAATACAAAGGAGAGGAAGTGTAGCCGTGAAAACACGTCAGCAACAAACGTGTGTTTTCAGCTTAGTCTTCATTTTCCCTTCCGCCGGAGTTTTTGGCCTTAATACCACAATGTATTCAATGTTTCGTGAGCATTTATCGTCAGCTCTCATTGGAAACGTTTCTGTTTGATTAACATGAGCAAAAATCATGAGCTAATTAGGAAGACAAGTATATAATTTCCACTGTAGAGAATTATTCAGTTATTTTAACTTCATGGGGAGGTTTTTCATATTCTAGCAAGTAGTTGAAAGACTTCTAAGCCTTTTATTTTCAGCAAGTTAATAGTAGAAGACCTTTTCATATACTCTTGGGCACAGTATTTGCTTACCTGTTTCTTGTGTATCGTATGAAACCTACACAGAAGCAATACATATTTTATAATATTAAATATATGATCATCTAATACTGTAGGAATGTGTAAGATAGTCTATCATTATTGGATTATGAAACTATATATAACTTGAACATGTGATTAAATTCAGCCTTAAAGGGCCTATGGCTAAGTCATTAAAAAAAAAAAAGGATATGTGTTTTATATTTTCAAACAGACAAATGCAGACAAACACTATGATTCCCTCCACACTCCGCCATAAAAAATACAGAACTGCTGTTGGAAGCTTGCTCCAGAGTTCACCTTCTGTTTTCATCATGACATGTTCCTCTTTAAGAGTCATCTGAACCCCACTCAGTTCAGTGTATGTTCATTTCCTGCAGTTCTGTCTTCCGTAGAGAAAAGGGACAGTTGCTTTCTTATAGTTTGAGAAAATCACTGTCAATTCTAATTTTTCTTCATGCTGGATATACCACATTGAAAATTTTTTTCTCGCATTTCTCTCTTCTTCTTGTTCTTGAATTTCTTTTCTTCTCTTTCTATCTTAAGAAAGGGTGACAAGCTGAATTGAATTTGGACAATGATAGATACTAAATCTAATGACAGTCTTACTCTGTGCCATGTGTATATTGGTGCTCAATATAATTATAGTAACTGGAAGGTAGTTTTTGTGGCCTTTTAAAAAAATAGCTAAGTTCAAACTGTCATGCATCATACATGTATTTTTTGATCCGTAAGTGTATACTGTGTATTTAAACATATTAAGCTTATTTTTAAAAGAATTACTTAAAATATATTTTTCACATGCATTGAGTTGTATTTAATAGCAAGTACAACTTAATTACAGCCCTATGCAGATATGCCTGGAAATACAAGTATTTTGAATTTAGCTTCTAATCGTTTATCATTGTTATTTATTCAAAGCACACAGGGTTAAACAAAGTTCTGCATTCTTCTTTCTTCCTCCCTGTTCGTTAAACCAAGTTTATGCATTTCATTAAGTCAAGTTTATGGGGTTCATTCTCTTTTGATATTAAGATGTTTAAAGAAAGAGTTCTCTAATTTTACAAACTTAAATAAAGTATCTGTCTCATCCTTAGAACTACCTTAGTAATAACAAGTATTACGGAAAGGTACTTAGGTTAAGAGGGTTACCTGATACTTATCTCTTCAAATTGTCTTCATTCTTTGTTATAATAATCCAACATAAGATAAAAATAATGTGAAGTCTGTGGGAAATTTACCCAAACCTTAATATTTTAAAATTTTGTAGACAGTCATAATACAATTATATCAAAATATTGCCCCCAATTTTTACATGATTTAACATAGCAATTCTTATTTAGTAGAAAATAATTTAAAAATATGTTTGGATTTCATCAAAATGACTGCTTCTACTATTTTTTAAAAAATAGTTTCAGGACTTTACCCTCTCACCAGTCATTTGAAAAGGAAAGATCACTCAGACTTATCAAGATTTTTGACAGAGAAGAGCAAATTTTTCATCTAGAGTATTCTGAATCTGCAGTTTTATAAACTAGCCAGTTGAAGCAACATGAGTGAGTCTTATAAAGAGAAGGTTCTTTTTTTTTTTTTTTTTAATTGCATTTTAGGTTTGGGGGTACATGTGAAGAACATGCAAGATGGTTGCATAGGTACACATATGGCAGTGTGGTTTGCTGCCAGAGAAGGTTCTAAGAAGGGAAGATTTCTAATGAAAATGAAAAATGTAACTGAATGACTTGACTTACAGGTACTGATTCTATCTTCAGGTAACACGCGGCAAGTCTGTAGGGAGGTTAGACCCTTTGTGGTCTGATAGAATGCTGATCTCAATGACAGGATGCATTTTTTTTTCATTTCACTATTTTCTATGTGTCAACATAGGAGGCTATTGGAAGAGTGTTTCTGTGCCTGTATATTCATTTCGGTTTTAAATTTGAGTGTGTATTTTTTGTGAACTGGAAATGTGAGATAGTTTCACTTTAGATAATCTGGTTTGATCATGGCAAAGCACCTTTCCTCATTTTATGACTCTTCTTTTAATTGGCTCACAGATTTACTATGACTGTTGAGTAAGATTACCACGTGTCTTTTGTACCATGCACATGTACAGGAAAGTCTGTAAAACGTCTTTTGTTCTCCCTAGAGCCTGTGCACGTTCACACCACCTGGGATAAAGGAGGGAAAACCCCGCCTCATCCCTGCTGGGCCCATCACCCAGGGCACCACCATCTCTGCTTATGTGGCCGAGTCCAGGAAAACACTGCTAGTGGAAGACATCCTTGGGGTAAACGGCTTTTTGACTCTTTGCGATATGTTTAACCTAAAGTATTTAATTAAGAAAGATGGCATATCATTTTGATGTTATAACTTAAATTGTTTCATTTTAAAAAGCATTAAAGCTGGGTAGAGATCAATATATTAATGTGTAAGTTAATGATTTGTACTCATAAAATTCCTTTTACCCACTAACAACTAGATTTGACCAGTTCTTATTTCAACACATGCCAGTTCAGTTAAACACAAAAATACTGTATATATTTATATTAGTGTAAACTAAACGATTACTGCTTTATGTTTCTATGTTGCTAGGATGCATATGAATGAGTTAGCTATTGCTGTATGACAAACCACCTCAGATTTTAGTGGTATCGCACAGTAGCCACATGTTGTTTGCTAGGAATCTAAGGACGGGGTCATTCTGCTGATCTGGATTGCTGTCCGTTGTGCTTGCCCAAGCGTCTCAGGTCAGCTGGCCACCAGTTAGGTGCTGGCTGGCCTCTGAAGCCCTCTGCTTTCCATGTGTCTCTCACCCAGTTCCAGTAAGGCTATGCTGGCATGTTTTTGTGATGGTAGCAGGAGTCCGAGAGAAGTCGTGGGAACACACAAGTGAGTTTTCAAGCCTCTGCTTCCGTCAGATTTACTGCCGTCCCATTGGCCAAAGCAAATCACATGGACAGGCCGAGAATCCGTACTGATCACTAACAAAGGACATAGATA
This sequence comes from Saimiri boliviensis, assembly GCF_048565385.1. Taxonomy (NCBI): domain Eukaryota; kingdom Metazoa; phylum Chordata; class Mammalia; order Primates; family Cebidae; genus Saimiri; species Saimiri boliviensis. The sequence goes on along the minus strand of NC_133449.1, from coordinate 152,411,150 downwards.
CAGAGAAACAAGACAAAGCAGAGCCCTCAATCCAGTCTTCCACAGTACATGTGGACGTTTTAATGAAATTTTACTGCATCGAGTATAGATTTTAAAGGTAACAAGTGCAAACAAGTACATAGATGTAAAAAATTGCTCTAAGTGCTAATAGGAGTCATGAAACCCAGGTTTTAATTTTGTTTTTTCCACCATTATACGTATGACCTTGAATAAATTGGGTAGCTAGAGGAAGAAAGGAAGATATGGAAGGAGAGGAGAAAAAAGAAGGCAGGAAGGGAGAGAAGAGAAGGAAGGGTCCATGCTATCTATATAAATTCTCATTTGAAAATGTTCTGTTGTGTATGTAAGCTTTCAAAAGATCTGTAAATTACAAATACAGAGTTATACTATGTCATGAAGTTCTAATTCATGCCTGATAGCTTCCCACAGACAGTAGAAATTGAATAAATAGAATTGGTGCTTTTGATATTAATTCATTCAATTTCCCTGTACTTCCTTTCAGTAAATTTGCTAAGCTAGAAAATTATTAAAATCAGTGAACCAATTTTATTTCTTATGACAAATAATTGATCATTATTAGATGATTTGAATAGTTAATATGGGCCTTTGAGCTTCAATCAGAACGATTGTTATTAACACACACTTGTGTTATTCTAGGCTTAAAAATAGAAAAAGCTTATATATAATTTTCTTCACATAGTATTTACATTTGGAGTAATTTTCTCTGTGGCATTGTACCTGTAAACACTCTAAGACTGTTCGGGCACATAGAATATGATGAATAAATGTCAGCATTTATGATTATTTTTATTATCATATAGAATTAACAGTCATTCATTCATTAAATTTATACTGCGTAGGGACAAAGAAATATTAAAGCAGTGTTTGGGCATAAGTTCCATGAAAAAGTAACCATTTTCTTACATAAGATTTATGGTGGCTATCATCATTTGGTTTTTCTTTGAAAAGTACTGCTTTTTATTGATTACAAGTATCATGGCAATTTCTGATAGAAATAGTAATTATAACTTAATGATCATTTCACTGAATTTATATCTCTCTCTTTGTGTTTTTCAGGATGAACGATTTCCACGAGGTACTGGACTGGAATCAGGAACTCGCATCCAGTCTGTTCTTTGCTTACCAATTGTCACTGCAGTTGGTGACCTGATTGGTATTCTTGAACTATATCGGCACTGGGGCAAAGAAGCCTTCTGTCTTAGTCACCAAGAGGTGAGGTCTTTAAATGCTGCTTGTTAGAATTTTTAGTCCTACCTAGCTCATTGAAGGTGCTCGTTAGCATTGCTAAGTAATACTAAACTGAAAATATATGAATGAATATTTAAAATCACAGTTTGCTTAACAGTGTTTTGATACGAATAATGATTATTTTAATACCTGTTTCTGTTAAGAGAGGAAACTGGTTACATTAGAAATATAGTCCTTTTGTTATGTAAGGATAAGAATCCAGGTTGGGTGCAGAGGCTCATGCCTGTAATCCCAGCACTTAGGGAGGCTAAGGTGGGCAGATCACGAGGTCAAGAGATCGAGACCATCCTGGCCAACTAAAAATACAAAAATTAGCTGCGCGTGGTGGTGCACGCCTGTAATCCCAGCTACTTGGGAGGCTGAGGCCGGAGAATCGCTGGAACCCAGGAGGCAGAGGTTGCAGTGAGCTGAGATCACACTACTGCACTTCAGCCTGGGCAACAGAGTGAGACTCTGTCTCAAAAAGAAAAAAAAAAAAGGAACACACACACACACACAACCACGAAACAAACAAAAAACAATCCATTATAACAATAAAAGGTATGCCATACTCTTAGTCATAAAAAGTAGTAGAATGACTTTGGAGAATTTTCACACTCTGGTTAAGTCTTCTTTAAAATGTCTTTTTCTTAGCTCATGTCCTGAAAAAAAGTTTCTAGTGTCAAATATTTGGAAAACTGTGAGTTCCATTCACTATTCACTGAATTGGCTCATTAATACTAAAACCAAATATTAAAATATTTATCACATCCAATATGAACCAATTCCCTTCCGTGACCTACTTCCTGTCCACTTGCCTGAATGACCGCATCCCCTGCTACTCCAGGTGACCCTCACTCACTCCAGCCTCACTGAGTCCCTGGGCAAGGCTGACCTACTCCAGCTGACCCTCACTCACCAGCCACACTGCGTCCCTGGGCAAGGCTGACCTACTCCAGCTGACCCTCACTCACCAGCCACACTGCGTCCCTGGGCAAGGCTGACCTACTCCAGCTGACCCTCACTCACCAGCCACACTGGGTCCCTGGGCAAGGCTGACTTACTCCAGCTGACCCTCACTCACCAGCCACACTGGGTCCCTGGGCAAGGCTGACCTACTCCAGCTGACCCTCACTCACTCCAGCCACGCTGGGTCCCTGGGCGAGGCTGACCTACTCCGGCTGACCCTCACTCACCAGCCACACTGGGTCCCTGGGCAAGGCTGACCTACTCCAGCTGACGCTCACTCACTCCAGCCACACTGGGTCCCTGGGCGAGGCTGACCTACTCCAGCTGACCCTCACTCACTCCAGCCACGCTGGGTCCCTGGGCGAGGCTGACCTACTCCAGCTGACCCTCACTCACTCCAGCCACGCTGGGTCCCTGGGCGAGGCTGACCTACTCCGGCTGACCCTCACTCACCAGCCACACTGGGTCCCTGGGCGAGGCTGACCTACTCCGGCTGACCCTCACTCACTCCAGCCACGCTGGGTCCCTGGGCAAGGCTGATCTACTCCAGCTGACCCTCACTCACTCCAGCCATGCTGGGTCCCTGGGCAAGGCTGACCTACTCCGGCTGACCCTCACTCACCAGCCACACTGGGTCCCTGGGCAAGGCTGACCTACTCCGGCTGACCCTCACTCACCAGCCACACTGGGTCCCTAGGGAAGGCTGACCTACTCCAGCTGACCCTCACTCACTCCAGCCACGCTGGGTCCCTGGGCGAGGCTGACCTCCTCCAGCTGACCCTCACTCACTCCAGCCACGCTGGGTCCCTGGGCGAGGCTGATCTACTCCAGCTGACCCTCACTCACTCCAGCCACGCTGGGTCCCTGGGCGAGGCTGACCTACTCCAGCTGACCCTCACTCACCAGCCACGCTGGGTCCCTGGGCGAGGCTGACCTACTCCAGCGGACCCTCACTCACTCCAGCCACGCTGGGTCCCTGGGCGAGGCTGACCTACTCCAGCTGACCCTCACTCACTCCAGCCACGCTGGGTCCCTGGGCGAGGCTGACCTACTCCAGCTGACCCTCACTCACTCCAGCCATGCTGGGTCCCTGGGCAAGGCTGACCTACTCCAGCTGACGCTCACTCACTCCAGCCACACTGGGTCCGTGGGCAAGGCTGACCTACTCCAGCTGACCCTCACTCACTCCAGCCACACTGAGTCCCTGGGCAAGGCTGACCTACTCCAGCTGACCCTCACTCACTCCAGCCACGCTGGGTCCCTGGGCGAGGCTGACCTACTCCAGCTGACGCTCACTCACCAGCCACGCTGGGTCTTGGGCAAGGCTGACAGGCCACTACTCAGGCCGCTGCATTTTTCTTCTCTCCAGTTATCCTCATCATGGCCACATGCTTCGGGAATTTCCTCAGATACCGCCTTCTCTACGAGGCCTTCCCTGAACACTTCATGTGCTTTTGAATGGCTCCTACCCAGTATGTCTTTCTCTCTTCCTGCTGCTTTTTCTCTGTGGCACCTATCACCATCTAGTATATTATATCCTTTCTTGTCTTTCTCCCTAAAGTACAAAGAAAGCTGCCCCATTTCTGTTCTTTACTACAGTACCTCCAGCACCTAGAACAGTGCCTGGTACGTAATAGGCACTCATGAATATTGGCTGAATGAGTGAATAATAAAAGAAGTAGAATAGCTAGCAACTGGTTAGCTAGCGTGCATGTATGTATGTATGTATGTGTGTGTGTATATATATACATATATATGATTTTTACATTTTAGAAATGTTTCATTATTTAAAGTGGTCATTAGATTTCTTTTTGATAGTATTTTTGTTAAGCTGACAAATAATAATTATGTTTAAATCATTGGGCTATAGCTCCCTTAACAATCAGTTTGTTTTCCATTTTATCCAAAATTAAGATGAACAAGAGAACATTAAAGTCAATGAAATAGAAGGGGAAAATATAAAAGAAAAACCTTGTAAATAACTGGCGCTTTGTGTTTGGCAAAATGTTCAAAGCTCAGTGATCTCAGGAAATTCTTCATATACATGTATGCCACAGTCCTTTGTTGAGATGACTAATAGAAATTTGTTATGTGTGTATAATGTATTATTATTTCTAGGTATGTGCTTCTAATTTTTTTAGGTTGCAACAGCAAATCTTGCCTGGGCTTCAGTAGCAATACATCAGGTGCAGGTGAGTCTTTGGAGTGTTTTTGCAGGGGCTTCCTAAGAGAGAAGAGTTTTTTAAAGTGTAGCATTGTGGTTTGCCATGTATGTATCTATGCAAAAATCTTGCGTGTTCTTCACATGTGCCCCAAGACCTAAAACGCAATAAAATATGTATTTAAAAAAAAATAAAGTGTAGCGTTGAAGACCGAAGTAGAAGTTAAGTCACCTAAAGCCTTATTTTGGGATATTAGAATATTCCATTGTTTCTAGAAATTTTAATGTAATCATTTGTATCTGCTTACTCCTGCCTTGTTTTGCAATTATGTGTGTGTATTCAGATACGTATATATCTATATATAAAATACACACATACACAATTTATGCAACAAATGGCATATGTCCTGCTATAGTATGTTCTCCTGAAAACCTAGGAGCAATCTCCTACTGGAATTGTATTGATATAGTTATGATTCCGTTTCCTAAATTAAATGTTCCTCTAAGTAGTCTGTGACACATTCTAACTTTAAGATATCTGGTTCTCTTGAAAGTATTATTTAAAAATCACCAACTACTTAGAGTTTTACTGGTGGTTAGGCTTTAAATTTCAAAAACATAATAGCAATATGACATTGTTTTGTATTTTCTTCCTCTCTCTTTTCAATTTTTTGTGGTGGTTTTATTTTTCTACTTCTGTTTCAGCAAATTGAGATTGATAAGGGAGGAACTGTATGCAAGGAAGAAAAATCAAGCTGTAGGATAAAGGAGTAGAAAAGACTCTTGAATTATCAAGTATAGGTGGAATGTGTGCTCAACTACAATTTTTAGAAGGACAGTGTAAAGCAGTTCTAAAGAGGGACTTGAGTAGACAACCTGGAGCTGAATGCTGCTTCTGTCCCTTATTACATCTACAGCCTCAGTATGCTCTTAACATCTTTATGACTCCAGTATGAAATACCCCAAACCTGTAATGTTTTGTGGTGACTGAGACAATAAATATAAAGTACTTAGAATAACACTTAGCACATTTAAGTATTCAGTAAATAGTAATGGTTGTTGGTATTATTATTACATTATAAGGCAAGTGATTGTGTTAGGCCTTCTTTCAATAAATAAAGAAAATAGTATTCTGGAAGTTTTATTTTTGAATAAGCAGAATTATTTCATAATTGTAGCTTTTATTTTATATGGTAGGTATGCAGAGGCCTTGCCAAACAGACTGAATTGAATGACTTTCTACTCGATGTATCAAAGTAAGTGTTCATTTCTGGTTATGTAGTAGTTCTTAGTGATCAGTGGTTTAAATTAAGTGCAGCCTGTGGCAGAAATGTACTACTGTCTATTGCAGCTGATAACTGAAGATCCATCTTTACAAGTAGTCTGGGAAGTATGTATAATCATATTATGGACTGTAGAGTTACATTCCCATTTACGTTCACTCTAAAGTGAAGGGTTGCAGATATATGTGATGATCTTAGTTTTCAGTTTGATGCTTATTGTATAAAGAGACTCTCTTAGAACATGTTAAAGACACTAAATATTTCTATTTTTGCAAGAGAGTAATGGCTACAGTAGGAGAAAAAATGCTGTTTGTTTTTTTTCCCCAAAAAAGTCCTAATTGGTTTGTCTAACAATGTCAGTAAATTAAACATTATTAATATTATTATTTAAATTTTCCCATATATAGTATCTCAGTTATCATTTCTGAGACAATGTTCCATTTCCCTGGTTTGACCTAGAAAAACTCTTTGGCTGGCAGTGGAAGCACTTATATAATAGACATTTATTAAATCACATATTTTTATTGGTTTTATTTATCACAGGGGACATCTTCTATATATTTGACCCATAAAATTAATCACTGAAATCTACAATGTGCCCCAGGATGTGGTAACTTTAGGGTCATGTCCTACAAGCTTACTAAAGGAGTAATGGACTTTGTCCTTCTGTGGCCTCCAGCAGTAACTATGGCATGTTATGTTTCATATCACTGTATATGCACTTAACAATTGACTCGTCAGTAATTATTGTTGATCCTCATTAATTAGTTTGAAGTTACTAGTCTATGTTACATGCATTTTTTGAAATAATACAATTAAAGAAATATGGTACTGCAAAAGCTTCCCTTGGTTACCTCAGCCAACTAGGTAAAGCGTTACCTAGACAGTAGAGTCTGTCTTAAGAGTTCTTCTTTACATTTTCTGTATGTTACATGCATATTGAGTTATCTTTTTTCAGGTTTACATTTTAGTATATGTACTATTTGTCTCTGAAACATTTACTTGCTGTTTGTAATAATGAATATATATTCATATAAAGTCACTAGATCCATAACATTACTTGTAATCTGACATTTCTGCTCAAATGATTTATGTTACTTTCTTAGTACACTTAAATTAAATATTAACTTTCTCCAGTTTTTCAGTGATAATTTATATTTAACTATTGAGATTTAGCACATTTAAATATTTTTATTTTAGATCAGAGTTATTAATGAAAATATTAAATATGGTGGATGCAATTTTATTTCTGCATACTTTTTAAATGCAATAAACTTTCTCTCTACACTGATACTTATCAGTAAAATAAATACTGATTGCATTCTCTGGAATTAGAATTCTCATGCTAAGGTCAATGATAAAGTTTTATTTGTCTCTTTAAAATAATATTACAGTACTGATTTTTAAAACATTTTTCATATATCTTTATGTTTTTTATTTGAATGTAGACAAAACCAGGAAATGAATTTAGAGTTTAATATGTACTGTGATCTAATACAATTACTTACAGGATTTATGTTTCTTTTTTTTCAGAACAAATTTTGATAACATAGTTGCAATAGATTCTCTACTTGAACGCATATTGGTAGGTTATTTTTGTTCTAAATATGATTTATTTAACCCTTAGACCCATGGTGCTAATATGTGACAGAACATTTAAACTTACTCCTCCACAGGCACTTTTACGTATTATGCAAATGTGGTGCTTGGGAATTCACCTCGATCTCTTTGTCACTTCTGTTCATTTTGAGGGAGTAAGTTTGAATATCATTTTAAAAAATCTCCGCTTTTCTTTATTAATGGAGAGCTATATTTAGAAAAGACATTGGTTTCTTTTTATATTCTTCAAAACACCTCTTATATATGGGATGTGTTAGGAATTCTCAACTGATTTTTTTTTTTTTTTACTGATCTTCAAGTTCATTCTACTTAGTTCTAGTCTTAATTATTCTTCTCTCCTAGATGTTCTCAGGCACTTGTGAGCCAAAAGGTGTATGATGTCGAGTTACAGGCATATTTCCGCATGCTACTCTCTTGGGTCTCTAGTGAGGCTTCATTCAGAAATGACGTCTAGTTGTCAAAATGTGTGGGTGTATGTCATGGATGCTCAGGCTTTCTTGGTACTATTCGTGCCCTGTTATGTGCTTTAATAAATGTTATTTCTTCTCCTCATTTTTCTGGTCCATCTCAAAATACAGTACTCTTCTGAAGTAAGGAGTGCTCTCATCTAGAGATTTTATGATGCATAGTGATAGATTTTTTTATTTGACATAATAAAAGACAAGTATGAAGTGTGCTTTGTGCAGTGTCTTGTAGAGACAAAGTTTACTAAGGGTAATTATAGAATAACACAAGTTATTAACTTCGGCACACTCATTATGTGATAAATTATTTCTATGGTTTTATCTAGATAAAATAGAATAATTATACATTAAAATAACTTTTCTTTTGTTATGAAACAACTGAAGGAATTTGTAAAGCAATGAATAACTTTAAGAAAAACACGAAGTTGTAATGTAGACTGACACTGAGCTTATACTAGGGGTACAAGAAGCAATTATTGACCGTTCCTTGTATTATTAATATTTTTAAAAACAGCTTTGTTGAAATGTAATTTACATACTATACAGTTCATACATTTAAAGTGTTCATTGGTTTTTAGTATAATCGTGGATATGTGCAACAATCATCAGTCAATTTTAGAACACTTTCATTACTTCATAAAGTAACCTGGTACCCTTTTAGTTATCACCTCCTTAGCTTATCACTTCCTATTGCTCTATTCCCCCTTGCCTCACCAGCCCTAAGCAACCATTGTCCGCTTTCTTTCTCCATGAGTTTACCAATTCTGGGCATTTTATACAAAAAGAATCACACAATATGTGGCCTGGCTTCTTTCGCCTAGCATAATACTTTCAAAGTTCATACATATTGTGCATATGTCAGTTCCTCATTTCTTTTTATGACCAAATAATATTCCATTTTGTGGTTATATATGCCACATTAAGAAAAATCCATTTATCACTTGATAGACATTTGGGTTGTTTCCACATTTTAGCTCTTGTGAATAGTGCTTCTGTGAACGTTCCTCTACAAGTTTTTGTTTGAATGCCTGTTTTCCATTGTTCAGGGTATATTCTTAGGAGTGGAATTACTGGGTAATGTAGTAGTTCTATGTTTAACTTTTTGAGGAACTGCCAAACTTTCCATGGCAGTTGCACCACTTTTAATTCCCAACAGCTGTGCACAAGAGTTCTGATTTCTCCACATCTTCACCAACACTTGTTATTATCTTGACTTTTTCATTATAGTGGGTATAAACTGCTAGCTTAGTGTGGTTTTGATCAGTATTTCTCTAGTGACTAATGTTGCTGAGCATCTTTTCATGTGCTTATTGGCCATGTGTATATTGTCTTAAGAGAGATACCTATTCAGAGCCATTGACTATGTTTTAATGGAATTCTTTGTATTTTTATTATTGATTTGTTAAGAGTTCTTCATATATTCTAGATATAACTTTGTCTCATAATTGCTTTGCTAATATTTTCTCCCATTTTGATAGGTTGTCTTTTCACTTTCTTGTTAGTATTTTTTGAGGCACAAAAGATTTTAATTTTGATGAAATCCAATTTAGCTGTTTTTTCTTTTGCTCTTTATGCTTTTTGTTTTATATCTGAGCCAAATTAGAAATCATAAGAATTTACTTAGATACTTTTGTCTAAGAGTTTTATGGTTTTTAACTCTTTAGGTCTTTTATCTCTTTTGAGTTAGTTTTTGTATATGCTGTTTGGCAAAGGTCCAGTTTCATTCTTTTTCAAGTAGCTATCAAGTTTTTTCCCAGCACATCAGTTGAACATAAAAGATGGTTCTATATCTGAATTCTCACTGCTATTCTGTTGCTCTGTATGTCTTTGGTAATGCCAGTACACTTTCTTGATTACTGTGGTTTTATAGTAAGTTTTGAAATTAGGAAGTGTGAGTTCCCCAACTTTTCAAGATTCTTTTAGCTCTTCTGGGTACCTAACAAATACATTTAAATTTTAGAAGTAGCAGGTCAATTTCTACAAAGAAATCAGATGGGATGCTTATAGGAATACTCTGTAGAGCAATTTGAAATTATTGCCATCTTAACAACTGGAAGACAATTAAATCTTCTAATACGTGAACATTTTTCCATTTATCTAGATCTTAATTTTTTTCAACAATGTTTTATGATCTTTGAGAATAAGTATTGCTTTCGTTTTGGCCAATTTATTACTAAGTATTTTTTAATGCTCTTATAAATCAAATTTGTTTTTTTAATTTTAATTTTTGATTTTATACTGCAAATATGTAGAAACAACATTGGTTTTTATACATTGATTATGTATCCTGCAAGCTTGATGAACTCATATATTAGTTCCAATAGTTTCTTAGTGGATTACACATACACATATATATATATATAGATATACACACACACACACACACACACACACATACACATACACACATGCCACACACACACACACACACATATATATATATATATATGATCATGTCTTCTATAATTAGAGATATTTTTTCTCCCTACTTTCCAATCCAGATGTGTTTTATTTCTTTTTCTGGCATGATTGCCCTGGCTAGAACCTACAGCACAATACTGAAAAGAAGTCTAAGTGTTGACATTCTTATCTTGTTCCTGATATCAAGGCAGAAACATTTAGTCTTTTGCCATTAAGTATAATGTTATTTGTGGGTTTTTCATAGATGGCCTTTATCAGGTTGAGGAAATTCACTTTTGTTCCTAGTTTTTTAAGTGTTTTTATCATGCAAATGTGTTACATTTTGTCAAATAATTTTTGTGCATCAGTGTAGATGATCATATGCTTTTTATTTTTAATTCTATTGATAGTGTCTGTTACATCAATTGAATGTTGGATGTTAAACTAACCTTGCATTCCTGTGATGAATTTCTGTTCATTATGATGTAAAATTTATATTGGAATTGTCTTAAATTTATAGAAAACTTGAATTGATTTCTTCAGCATATGGCATCTTCCTATCCAAAGACAGTTTCTTATTTTCAGTTTTTAAAAAATAACTCACCATTTAAAGTGGGAAAAAGATATGAACAGACACTTTTCAAAAAAAGACATTTATGGGACCAATAAACACATGAAAAAATGCTTATCATCACTGGTCATTAGAGAAATGTAAATCAGCCGGGCGCGGTGGCTCAAGCCTGTAATCCCAGCACTTTGGGAGGCCGAGGCGGGTGGATCACGAGGTCAAGAGATCGAGACCATCCTGGTCAACATGGTGAAACCCCGTCTCTACTAAAAATACAAAAAATTAGCTGGGCATGGTGGCGCGTGCCTGTAATCCCAGCTACTCAGGAGACTGAGGCAGGAGAATTGCCTGAACCCAGGAGGCGGAGGTTGCAGTGAGCCGAGATCGCGCCATTGCACTCCAGCCTGGGTAACAAGAGCGAGACTCTGTCTCAAAAAAAAAAAAAAAAAAAAAAAGAGAAATGTAAATCAAAACCACATCGAGATACCATCTCATGCCAGTCAGAATAGTGATCATTAAAAAATCTGGAGACAACAGATGCTGAAGAGGATGTGAAGAAATAGGAACACTTTTACACTGTTGGTGGGAGTGTAAATTAGTTCAACCACTGTGGAAGACAGTGTGGTGATTCCTTAAGGATCTAGAAATAGAAATTCTATTTGGCCCAGCAATTCCATTACTGGGTGTATACCCAAAGGATTATAAACCATACTATTATAAAGACACATGCACACATATATTCATTGCAGCACTGTTTACAATAGCAGAGACCTGGAACCAACCCAAATTCCTATTAATGATAGACTAGACAAAGAAAATGTGGCACATATACACCATGGAATACTATGCAGACATAAAAAAGGATGAGTTCATGTCATTTGTAGGGACATGGATGAATCTGGAAACCATTCTCAGCAAACTGACACAAGAGCAGAAAACCAAACACCACATATTCTTACTCATAAGTGGGTGTTGGACAATGAGAACACATGGGCACAGGGAGAGGAACATCACACACGGGGGTGTGTTGAGGGGTGGGGAACTAGGGGAGGGACAGCGTGGGGTGGGGAGGTTGGAGAGGGAGGATGTTGTGAGAAATGCCTGATGTAGGTGATGGGGGAATGGAGACAGCAAACCACCATGGCATGTATGCACCTATGCAACAATCCTGCAAGATCTGCACATGTACCCCAGAACTTCAAGTATAATTTTTAAAACTCTCTTGACTGAATGTATTGAGCATGGGTCCCCCATAGTTAACTTATGTTCCAGTTTATAGTGTTTAGTTTTCAAGATAAACAGTGATTTATAATTCACAATAGTAGTGGTTCTATTGGTTCTTTTTTTCTAGTTTTTATAATACTTATTTCTTTGTTAATGCATTAGCTAGAACCTAACGAACACTGTTGAATGGAAGCAACAGATATCAAAAAGAGGATATATTTATTTTCCTTGATGTATGTACCTCTTACATTTCATTGTTAAATATATTTGTTGTGAGTCCACAGCAGATATAATTTATCAATTTTAAAACGTTTCCTTCTATTCCTAATTTTCTGTGAGTTTGCATCTGATTTGGTGTTGGATGTTATCACATTTTTGTAAGCTATTTAAAAATGATTAGAGTAGAGAGTTATATTGTTACTCAATGTTGAATGACTTACATTTTTGGTATAAAGGCTGTTTAACAGTAATGTTTTCTTTATTCCTGGATTGGTCATTAATATTTATTTCCAAGTTTTGCATCTATTTTCATATGTCAAATTGCTCAGTGGTTCTTTTTGTCTGTCCTTGGGTAGTATTGGTATTGGGTTATGCTACACTTGGAAAATTAGCTAAGAACGTCCCATGCTTTTCTATGCACTGAATTCGTTTAAATAATATACATATTATTTGTTCCCTTAATGTCTGATATAAATAAGACACATTAGGGTCTTACTAGGAGTAGAACTCTGATTTTCTTTTCAGTTTCTTCCATGACATTGGATCCTTCAAGTTTTCATTCACCCTTTTCTGCTATAATGTTTCTTGGGAATCTGTTATATTCCTGTAGTATGTAGTAGCTGGAGTTATCAAATGGTGAGGAAAACTCTTCACAGTCTCTGTCCTCATTGAGCTTGTAGTCTGTTGGGAGACAGACATGAGCCAAATGTCAACATAAATGTGAAACTGCAGTCAGAGTCAGGCCTATGAAGGAGCAGAACAGTGCTCTGGAAGCTCATGATGGGATCTGATGTAGCTGGGGAGGCCGTGGCAAGCGTTCCAGTACTGTGACCTTGGTCTGGTGGATGTGTGGAAGTCACACAGGCAAAGAGGGAAGAGGGTGTACTTTAAGGGATGGGGGGACAGTGTGCTCCTCTGTAGAAAGGCCCTAGAAGGGCCAAGTCACTCAGAGCTGGGAGGGAGTTTTGTATTAAGGCTTGTAAACTAGAGGTACAACATCAGATATGTGTTTTGAAAAGATAACCCTAGATTAGAGGAAATAGGTGGGGAACAAGGCTAGACGATTTTGAGGAACTTTTTCATAATACAGAAGATTTATTATTTCCAAACAAGCAAATCTGGGTAATTCTAAATTCCCAGGTGATCAGTTCATCTAGGTCACTGCTTCTCAGTGGGGCAATGCTGGCATTTGGGCAGAGCAGTCTCCCTGGCACAGTGCTGTCCTGAGCACTGCAGACATGCAGCATCTCTGGCTTGTGAGAACCCATAACCAACAAACATACCTGCATGCACTTCCAGATGCCCCGGGCCAGGTGGCTCGGCTGCTGGTTGGGAATCAATGAGTTAGACTTTCAAATCAATTTTTATAGATTTGTAGGTACTTTACATTTCCTTTCATATCTGAAAACATCAACTACTTAACTCAAATTAGTTTGAGATAATAAAAGGGAGGATTTACTGGCTTAGACCGCTGAAAAGCTGACGAATGTTCAGGCTTATATAATTAGTGGCCATGGGGGCTCAGATCATCTTTTCAGGAATGTATCTTTCTCTGTTTCTCAGTTCGGCTTACTTTGTGGAGTCCTTATTCTCAGGCAGTTTCCCTTTACCTGATGACAGCAATAGCCCTGACAGCTGTCATCGTGTTTAGAACAAAGTTTTATGTCAATCAACAATCAGTGTTTATATCACATCACCCACTCAACCAACAAGATAATAAATGAAGCGCAGTTGTTTCCTTGTTTTTTTTTTTAACTTTTCTTACCTAGTACCCTTACGTAGTTTTAGATATATAAATATTTTTATATATTTCATGTTTTTAAAATTAATTTTTCATGGTCTATAATTTCTTAGATTTCATTTACTAATGAGTGTTACAGTTTCAGTAAAGTTTTAATGATTTTTTTGCTCCTCAGTTTTTCCTGGACCCCGTGTCTTCCCATGTGTCCTTGAATTTATTTATCTACTTCTTTATTTTTGCTTGAGCCCATTTCCCTTTCTGAAATAGTTCAAAGATAGTACATTTCTGAGTACTTTACACTTCTGAAATATCTTTATTTCACCTTTCTGCTAGTTTGACTTGGTAAAGAAATTTAGGCTTAAAATAAGTTTTTCTTAGAAATTTGAAGACATATTTTACTGAATTTTAAATCTATTGTTGCTATAAGGAATACTGATTATAAATTGTTCTATTATAAAGACATGTGCACACATTTGTTCATTGTGGCGCTGTTTGCAGTAGCAAAGACTTGGAACCAACCCAAATGCCCATCAATGATAAATTGGATAAAGAAAATGTGGCACCTATACACCATGAAATACTTTGCAGCCATAAAAATGTATGAGTTCATGTCCTTTGCAGGGACATGGATGAAGCTGGAAACCATCATTCTCAGCAAATGGACACAAGAACAGAAAACCAAATACGGCATGTTCTCACTCATAGGTGGGAGTTGAACAATGAGAACACATGGACACAGGGAGGGGAACATCACACTGGGGCCTGTTGGGGGGTGGGAGAGCTGGCGAAGGGATAGCAGTGGGTAGGGGGATTGGGGAGGGATCGCATTAGGAGAAATAACTAATGTAGATGACGGCGGGATGCAGCAAACCACCATGGCATGTGTGTAACTGTGTAACAATCCTGCACGATCTGCACATGTACGCCAGAACTTAAAAGTATAAAATATATATATATATAGTTCCACTTACAGGTAAACCCGTGTGTATGCCTGTGTGTGTATGCCTGTGTGTGTGTGTGTGTGTGTGTGTGTGTGTGTGTGTGCGTAGGGGAGTAGGGGTGGCTTTTAGATTGCCTTTCTGATGCATGGAGTTTATAAATATGTCTAAAATATATCTAGATATTTTTAACTCCTTTTCAGCATCTGAGGGTCATTTCAAAGTTAAAGCTTAATATCTGGGGAGAGTGAAAAGGTAAACGTATGTTTGGAAATGCTCATCCTAAAACAGAAGCCTACGTTTCTTTCTTTTAGACAGGGTCTGGCTCTGTCATCCTAGCTGGAGTGCAGTGGCACAATCTCCGCTCATTGCAACCTCTGCCTCTCTGGCTCAAGCCATTCTCCCACCTCAGCCTTACAAAAAGTAGCTGGGACTACAGGTGCATGCCACCATGCACAGCTAATTTTCGTGTTTTTAGTAGAGACGGGGTTTCGCCGTGTTGCCCAGGCTGATCTCACATTCCCAAGCTCAAGCAATCCAAGGGCCTTGGCCTCCCAGAGCACTGGGATTACACTGTGAACCCCTGCACCTGGCCACCCCTTCTTACTGTCTATAATTGTTTCTCAGTTGATTTTCTTGTTTTTTCGACACATGAAATAACATTATCCTCAAACAAATTTTTATCTCTTCAAATATGTACACTTGACATATCTTTTTCTTGCCTATTGGCATGCTAATGATGGTGATAAAATACCTTTGTCTTGTTCTTAACTTTAATATCTTAATGCAGCGATTCTGTTATTTTACAATTTGGTATAATATGGACTGTTGTTTTGAGGAAAACATTATTAGGTTTTCTATATATTCTTTTATTCCATTTTACTAAACTTTTTGTCATGAATGATTGCTGAGTGGCATCACGTGCTTTGTGTTTTGCTTGTTTTGTTTTTGAGACGGGCTCTTGCTCTGTCATCCAGGCTGAAGTGTAGTGGTGCCGTTACGGCTCACTGCAGCCTCTGCCTTGTGGGCTCAAGAAATCATCCCACCTCAACCTTCTGAGAAGCTGCAACTTAGATGCATGCCACCATGCCCAAATAATTTTTGAATTTTTTTGTAGAGATGGGGTCTCACCATGTTGCCCAGGCTGGTCTCGAACTCCTGGGCTCAAGAGATCTGCCCACCTCGGTCTCTCACAGTGCTGGGATTACAGGCATGAGCCACCACATGCAGACTCATCACATGCTTTTATTGAGAGCCATGAAGATAATCTTGCAGATTTTTCTCCTTCATCTTATTGCTCTTATGAATTATGATAATAGACTTTGTATTACTGGACAGTTCAGAATAAAGTTGGTTTTTTATATTGTCATCTTTGCTTATTGCTAAATTTGATTTGGTAAGATTTTTATTTATAACTTCTGTTTCTAAAGTAAATCTGTGATTTTCTTTTTTATAGTTTCTTTGTTAGTGTTCAGTGTCAATGATACAGCATACATTGTAAAAACAATTGGAAAAAATTGTTCTTTTCTGATTTAGGCCAGTACAAATTGTATGGGAATTTGTTGAAGATTTTTAAAGAACTCATATTTGAAGCCATTTGAGGCTGGTCCCTTTTTTGGGAATATTTTTGGTTAGTTTTTGAATTACCTTTATGATTCTGGTTTGATTTATATTTTTCAACTCCTTCTGAGCTTATTTTCTGAAACACTGTCCATTCGGTCCAGATTTTAAACAAACGTTAACACATTTATGCCAAAGTATTTATTAAGCAACTGACATTAACCCAAACACTACAGATAGAAATTTCACTGAATATAATTTAATCTTGAATAATGAAGGATCATTCTTGTTACTTAGTAATTTAAGATCTCATGGGTTTGTGAAACAGAGGAATGATTCTTCTGTGTTTGCCAACAACTTAGCCCCATCACCCTCGGCCTGCCTGTGTGTCATTCCTTCTTCCTCTAACATTTATTGAGACTTTGGGGTTATGGGGATCTTACATGTTCTAAGCCAGGGGTTGGCAAACTGTTTTTGTAAAGGGCCACATAGTAAATTGCTGTGCTTCGTGGGCCATACGCTCTTGCAGCTACTCAGCTTTGCCGTGTAGCAGCCATAAAAAGTACAGAAATCAATGAACATGGCTATTTCCCAATAAAAATGTCATTTACATTAACAGGCAGGGGGCTGGGTTTGGACCACAAAATTTCGTTGGCCCTAACTCACCCTTGTTCTGGGTGTTTGGAATACGCAGGAAAAGAGAAGCAGTTTCTGCTGTTGATGTAGCTCACAGGCTAAAGGAGGTGGGAAGTAACCGGACAGTCCTGATGCTTGAACTAGGTAGTATACTCAGTCCCTGTAGAGTGGGCACAGGAAATATTTGTTGGGTGTATGAATACAGTTCTATAGTAGCAATGGGCACAGAATGTTATAGTAGGATGAAGACAGGTGCCTTTGTGATGGCTGTTTTACTCTAAGTAGGAATTTTTTTTCTCCATGGAATAACTTCATGGCTATGACCTGGATAGTTGAAGTTACCAGAATTCTCAGTATAGGTAAATACTGTATTCATGACACAGCTGTAGCACCAACCCACTCAGGACAGTAGGGTATGTTGGGCATTGAAGAAATATTTGTTGAAGGAAATGGAAGGACAAATGAGTGATGAAATGAATACATGGTTTTCCATTTAGAAATGGAAAAGATATTTGTTGTAAAAGCATAGGCCATAGGAACAGCTAGTAGTAGGTCAAATACAAAATCTACAATTTACTATTCATGTAATAATAGGGCAAGTTAAGGTACTTCTCAGTGCCTCAATTTTCCTAATATGTAAAGTGGGGATAAAAATTTTCCTGAGTTAATATTGTTCTTGTGAGGAACAGGCAAATCAATTCATATAAATTGTGCAAATGTGTCTGACACATAGTAAACAATAATCAGTACAGATTTTTATTGCACAGTACGTCAAATAAATTCAGCTAATGCAAATATGAAAACCATGTGTCGTCTTAGAGGTTACATTCCATAGTTTTTACAACTGATAGAGACACCAACTAATCAGAATGAATGGTGATCATAATGCTGACAGAGGCTCAGATCCAGGCACCAGGGGAAGCCTGAACGGCTCTGGAAGAGGAGTTAGGATGGCAGAAGAGCACTTGGGAAGTTTGGCCAGCAGCTGCTTAACAACTGAAATGGAAGTGTCCCTTGGTAACAGAATACACAGCTGATATGCGTCCCTCCAGCCCAGCAGTGTGGATGCATATCCGCTGTGTATTCTCTCGGTATCTGCTAGTGTTAACACGTAACAGTGACTTTTATATCATATATATGTTGTATTTATATACTTGTATGTTTATTTACATATAATGCTAATACCATCCAGTGGGACTATAGGACAGCTGAAATTAATATCTATTTTATGAGGAAGTTTACCTGTAAGTTCTTTGAATTTCTCATTGGCTTTCTCTTATTTTGTCATTTGTCTTTAGACATATGCAAAAAACCTGGTGAATGCCGATCGTTGTGCACTTTTCCAGGTAGACCATATGAACAAGGAGTTATATTCAAAACTTTTTGATACTGGAGAGGAAAAGGAAGGAAAACCTGTCTTCAAGAAGACCAAAGAGATAAGGTACAGCTAGAAGTAGAATGTCCTATCCTCTTAGGATAGATGTGCAGGTGTTCTGTTACCCATTTTTCTGTGCCTATTCACAGGTATGCTGTCAATACTTGTCATACTGTGATATCATTTCCACCAGGACCTGCCTCCTGTAGGTAGTACTTCTGGGAGTGACATTGCGGTCAGTGCCAGCGGAACAGCACCTAGGAAGCTTTAGCATCACTCCTGGAAATGCCGTCTTCCGGAGGCGGTCCTTTTGGAAATCATGTTGGAAAAACTTTCTAGTGCTCCCAGGTAGGTAAAGGTACACTCCACCTGGAATCTGCAGGCTTTCCCATGTCCAAGAGAAAAGGTGTGCTTATCCAATTTGGCCCCTACCTCTTCCCAGCCTATGGCCTGTCTGACAGTCCAGTCAGGAGTAGAAATTGATCTGGTATATTTGATGACTTAAATACACTCTGTAACTGACCAGTTGTTTTAATCAATCACGTAGCACACTTGTGTTGCATCTTGAAACTAAAGTCTTTGTTTTTTTAAGTGGCAGCCATTGTCACTTAAATGAACAGAATGGAGTTTATTTTGCTGATGGAGGCATGGGGGCTGGCTCATACCACATCTGGAAACCTACAAAAGGAGCACTCTGACAAAACATTTAAGAATCAAGCTTGGAGAGAGATCCAAGATGGCTGATCACTAGCAGCTCGGGATTGTAGCTCCCACTGAAAGCGCAAAGAAGGAGAGGACGCCACACCTTCACATGAATTCTTGTTGCTCACGCACCAGGAGATTCCCAGCGGAGGAGCCCCACGGGTCGCCAGCGCGACTCTTGTGACCGGCGAGGCGGTTTTGCCGGCACCTCGGAGCGTCGGTTCTTGGTGCAGAGTCGGAAAAGCACCCTCAATCTTAACGCCGCTGATTTAGTCGGTGCAGTGGGTTGCTCAGATTTCGGCGCTGAGAATCAGTAAGTTGGACGTCCACTCAGAAACCCAATTACAAAGACGGTGATTATAAAGATTACAGATGGATGAATCTACAACGAAGGGAAGAAAACGGTCAAAAAAGGCTGAGAATACCCAAGATCAGAACGCCTCTTCCTCAGCAGGGGATCCCAGTTCCTCATCAGCAACGAAACAAGGCTTGATGGAGAACGAGTGGGTTCCAATTACAGAAGCAGGCTTCAAAACGTGGATAATAAGAAACTTCAGTGAATTAAAAGAACTTGTTATAACACAATCTAAAGAAACTAAGAACTTTGAAAAAAGGTTTGACGAAATGTCAACAAGAATACAAAATTTAGAGAGGAAAATAAGTGAATTGATGGAGCTGAAAAACACAATACGAGAACTACGTGAAGTATGCACAAGTTTTAACAGCCGAATTGATCAAGCAGAAGAAAGGATATCACAGGTCGAAGATCAACTCAATGAAATAAAACAAGAAGACAAGAATAGAGAAAAAAGGATAAAAAGGAACGAGCAAAGTCTCCAAGAAATATGGGACTATGTGAAAAGACCTAATCTACGCTTGATAGGTGTACCTGAATGTGACGAAGAGAATGAATCCAAGCTGGAAAATACGCTTCAGGACATTATTCAGGAAAATTTTCCCAGCCTAGTAAGGCAGGATAATATTCAACTCCAGGTAATACAGAGAACACCACAGAGATACTCCTTAAGAAGAGCAACTCCAAGGCACATAATCATCAGATTCACCAGGGTTGAAATGAAGGAGAAAATACTAAGGGCAGCCAGAGAGAAAGGTCAGGTTACCCACAAAGGGAAGCCTATCAGACTTACAGCAGATCTCTCAGCAGAAACCCTACAAGCCAGAAGAGAGTGGGGGCCAATATTCAACATCCTTAAAGAAAAGAACTTTCAACCCAGAATTTCACATCCAGCCAAGCTAAGCTTCACATGCGAAGGAAAAATAAAGTTTTTTGTGAATAAGCAAGCACTCAGAGATTTCATCACCACCAGGCCTGCTTTGCAAGAGCTTCTGAAAGAACCACTACACATATGAAAGGAACAAACAGTATCAGCCTTTCTAAAAAAATTATCAAAAAGAGCATCAATATAATGAAGAATTTATATCAACTAATGGACAAAATAGCCAGCTAATGACAGTATTAAACTCACATATATTATTATTAATTCCAAATTTAAATTGACTAAATCCCCCAATCCAAAGACAGGCAATTTGAATAAAAAACTAAAACCCATCAGTATGCTGCATCCAGATCCATCTCACATTCAAGGATACACAAAGACTCTAAACAAGGGATGGAGAAAGATTTACCAACCAGAGAGCTAAAATAAATAAATAAAAAACAGAAGTTACAATTAAGCAACAAAGATCAAAAGAAGCAAAGAAGGACATTACATAATGATAAAAGGATCAATGCAACAACAAGAAGAGCTAAAGATCCTAAATATATACGCACCCAATACAGGAATACCTAGACATACAGGACTTATAAAGAGACTTAGACTCCCACATAATAATAGTGGGAGACTTCAACATTAATATTAGACAGATCAATGAGACAGAAAATTAACAACGATATTCAGGTCTTGAACTCAGATCTGGAACAAGTAAATGTAATTAACATTTATAGAACTCTCCACTTTAAATATACAAAATATACACTCTCATCAGTACCACATCATATCAATTTAGAGGTTTAAATGAAATCTTGGTTGGCTCCTTGTTTGTTATTCTCTTCCCTCATTTTCTTTCATGTCTCCATTATTGAGGACAATTGTAGGCATACCCATATTTAGACTGCATTCTAGCCTGGGCAATAAAGCAATACCCCCATCCTCTCTCCCTCTTCCTCTTTCTCTTTCTTCCTCTTCTTTATTTAAAAAAAAAAAAAAAAAAGAATCAAGCTTAACATTCAGAAGTTAAGAAAATCATTTTAGACGTTTGCATTGCTTTTGCTTTGTGTCTTGTTTAACTGCTTTTCTGTATAACAGCATAAAGTTCTCTGGTAATGACAACATTTTAGTAAAACACTGTGTCTTCTTAAGGTTTGCTATATATTTGGGCAGTCTATCATAAAAGAAACTCATGTCAAGGAAACTCAGCATGTGTCCCACCGTGGGGTCCCACCACTCTCTGCCTCTCAGCACTTCCTGCATATTCCATATTCCTGTAACTCTGATTTATGGGCACTGTATTGCTACTTGGGCTTTAAAAACTTTTTGTCTATTTGTTGTTGGGTTTTGTTGTTGTTGTTGTTGTTGTTGTTGTTGCTAGATCTCAGTATAGCAGTCTGGATATAGTCATTTAGGTAAGCCATTTTTCTTGCTGAAGATTTGAGTGTTCCCTAACACTGCTGGTATTGATTTAATTTTGAAAATAACTACTTAAAGCCTGTATTTACGAACATAAGAAAAACACAAGAGAGTGTGATTTACTCTAACTCTCAGATGACTGGTTAATGGCAGCGGTTTACATAAGGATTGCTTCTTAATTATGGTCTTTCACTGACCATAGTTAGCAAAGGACAGAGAGCATGAACCAAAGTTATAGTTCAGACTGCTCTCAGACCAGCACAAACAAGCATAAGTCAGGAAATGGATTCTGCTACTCTTTGCTCATGGCAGTCTGATTCATTATGTTTATGTTGTTCAAAGCACAAGAAAATCAGGAAAAAAGGCAACCACGAGTTTTATGCAGTGTTTGGTTCACTCTTTGGTGTTTTAAGTAGATTCTTTTTTGTATGAATTATATTTCGAGTTTTTCTGATAGTGCTCACAGGTGAAGCTTTATTTCATTAATGATTATTTTCTGTAATGTTGAAAATGTAATATGGAAATTATTTTTGAACTATAGAAAATGTAGATATTATGACTTATAGATATCTTTCTTAATTAAGGAAATTTTGAAACGATTGCATGTGTAATGATAGTATAATAATGAGAAAAATACAAGTATGCAATTATTTTTACAAAGGAAAATTACTGATAGGTAGAAAAGATAGATGCTTGTATTTTGTTTTAAATTTTAACAAATTAGATAAAAATGCTAGAAGTTGTACATTGTGTTATTTCTGTATCGTACTTGCATTGCAAACACCATTAAATTCAGTTCTGTATAATATCTCAAGCTCAGGCATAACCTGTGAGTTTGGTTATATATGTGAAAGAAAGCACAGTGGTAGAGATCAGCATTCTAGTTTTCATTGTGCCACTGGTATCTGATTAATGTTGGCAGATTACTGAAGCCATGTTGGGTTTCGTTCACACTTCATTGAGAATCCACTAAAAAAAATTATGTTTAAGTATCTTGTAAATTATAAGGTACTTTGCAAACAGAAAGGATTATTATTGGTCAGAGCAGGAGGACACTAGTTGATTGTTTGATCTCAATTTGTGAATTAATATTTTAAGGTTCTTGGGTGATTACTGTGTCATGCTTTTCTGCTTTATTTTTACATATTTTATAAGGTGATTTGGAATATGCAAATGTAGAATTTGTGACATGGTAAAAGCCCCATAAAACTGCATACCTCAACCATACCTTGGCTTTCTATTGAAACTGCTCTCTGTAACCCAACTGTGACAGGCAAGCAGTCCAAACCCATGCCACCTTGGCCCCTGAGACTTGTAATAAGTAATTAAGGACTATAATTTCCACCCTACCCAGACAATGTGCAAACAAATTCTAATCTTGACTTCTGTGAACCACTTAAGCAACAATCAGAATGTCCAAAGTCCCCTGGCCCTCAGAATGTCCGAAGCCCTTCACCCTCATTTTCACCCAGGAATCCACTGGAATGTCTGAAGCCCCTCACCCCCACCCCTGCCCCTCACCCTCACTCCCGAGGTGGTTTTATGGGTATAAAAGGTCTTGACACCCTCCTTTCAGGACCACGGGTTGGAGAGATGCGAGTCCTCCGTGGTCGCCAGCAATAAAGACCCTGCAATTTGGCATACTTTTGTCTTGGTGTTGACTTTCTATGCTTGGGCCAGTACAACAAATAAATACATGCATTTAAGTAAAACAATGCTTTTAATTAAATATAGATAACAATGGAATATTTTATTCTACAGCATCCATATTTTAATTAGCATGTCCTTCTGTTTTACATATGCAGATTTTCAATAGAGAAAGGAATTGCTGGCCATGTAGCAAGAACAGGGGAAGTCCTGAACATTCCAGATGGCTATGCAGACCCACGCTTTAACAGGTAAGGAATAGCTGATGCCCTCATTGGTTTCTTCTGTAATGTCCCACTCAGCTGCAGCCTCTTCCCTGGAGCCTGAGTTCTCCATGTCCCAATTCAGCTCTTTCCTCCTAAGTTTTCTTCTTGGAACCAACTCTACTATCACTAGGCAGTATATTCAGATATTTATAAAATGATGGATTCTTATCCACTGATGCATAATGATATCTAGATATAAGAGTTTAGAATGTTACAAAAACAACTGATAAGGCAGAAGTTTTAATGTATAGAGCTACTGTGGGATTTTTGTATTATAGTGTCATGAACATATTCTCCATCAAATCACATGCTCAAACGCTACAACACGTAGTAAGAAATCTGCATACTTTTGAGATGAGTAGGTCTACCTTTGAGTCATGGTTCTGTCATGTATTAGCTCTTAACTGACCTAGCATAAGTTACTTAATCTCTCTGAGCCTCAGTTTCCTTATCCTTAAGATGAGTACGATAATGCCAGTTTTGTTGCTGTTGTTTTAACATCACAGATAATATTCATAAAGGATCTGGAAAATTTACCTGACCCAAAGTAACTGAAGAAGTTGCATCTTTTATTGGATGTTATTAAAGATGGACCTTAGGATAGCTTATAAAGATTTTTTGTTTTGTTTTGACTTTCTTTGGAGGGCTGCAAACCCAATTATATAATTTGATTTTAATAAACCTCTAGAAATGGAAAGTCTCAGGATTGCTGCTATGACTGTTAGCGAGTAATATTTATAGTAGTTTGACAGCAGTGTTTAGTTAATTCCAACACGTTGTTTACATTAAAAGACAAATAACATAAGCAATAGGAAGTTTATTCAGGTATTTGATCAATTGATGTCAAATATACACAACTCATATAAAAACACAGCAATATTCTAGTAATATATATTGTCAATAAATTAAGGGTATACTGAAAGCTTATGTTTTCTAAAAATCCAAACACATCATTTAGTACTTAAAATTTTTAAATATTTGCATATCATTATGTCCAATCTTTATGTAAAAATGCATGAGTCAGACTATTAAAAAAATGAAAATGCAAGCAACTGATTCAGAGAAAATATTTTTAAAACATATATCTGACAAAATACATCTAATATATGAAAACTCTTCCAACATAACAATGAGAAGATAACCCAATTTAATAAAAAGGGCAGATAATTTCTGATCACTAAACACAAGAAAAATGGTCGAAGTGAGGGGAATATAAATGTAATTGACATGAGACCTCACTGTACACCAGCCTGAATGGCTGTGACTTTAAAAAATTGGCATTAGCAAGGATTGGCCAGGATGTGGAGAAATGAGTATCCTCATATGTTGTTGGTAGGAATATATTATGGTACAACTGCTTGGGAAAACAGGTTTGCAGTTTCTTGAAAAGTTAAATATACACTTACTGTACAGTCCACTGATCAGCTCCACTACAAGAAGAATGCAAGCATGGTGCTACAGGACTTGTATACAAATCTTCAAAGCAGCATTATTCATAATTGCCAAAACCAGCTATTAACACATAATAATGTCCATTATTTGGTGAATGAATAAACAAAATATGATATGTCTATTCAATAGAGATACAACTCAGGAGTAAAAAGGACCTAACCACTAATACATGCAACCACGTGGATGAATCTCAAAAACCATTACGCTAAATGAGAGAAGCCAGGCACTGAAGACTCACATGTAACTACCTATCTGTTAGCTCTATCACTGTTTCTATGGAACTTACCCAGTCCTGTTTTCAAAAAATGTTTTATAATGTATGCAAATCCAAATTATATAATTTGATTTTAATGAACCTCTAGAAATGGAAAGTCTCAGGATTGATACTGTGATGGTTGAGAGTAATATTTACAGTAGTTTGACAGCAATGTTTAGTAGATGTTGTGACTTGTCACAATAGGAGTCAGCAAACTTTTTCTATTAAGGATTGAATGGTGAGTATTTTTGCTTTTACAGGCACTAAGGTCCTTGTCACAAGTCCATAGCTCAGCCTTGTAGGGTGATGGCAGAATCAGACAATCTATGAATGAATGATGTGGCTGTGTTCTAATACAACTTTATTTATAAAACAAGAGAGGGCTGATTTGGCCCCTGGGTGCAGTTTGCTGACCACCGCTCTAAGATTTTAAAGTAGAAACTCTGTAAGTTGGTTTAGCAAGTGACATCTCTCATAAACATGACAAACTTCAAAGGATCCTGTTATCTTACCAAACTTAATTGTATTTCTCCTCTGAATTCACTTTTTTTTTTTTTTAAATCTGTTTACTTAGTAAACAGACTGCTGGATACTTCAAATGAGAAGCTGAAAGCCACTTAGGGACTGTTCTAGAAAATTCTGTTGGAAACAAAAGAACAAATGGGTTAGAATATTTTTGCAAAGGTTTTAATAAAACACTTTGAAATGTTACTGTCCCTGAATTTGGAAGTGAAAAGTGCCATTACAGTTGTATGTAATAGAAGCATATAAACTGCAAAGACCGAGTGGAGATTTATGATTGACTGTGTCGTTTATTTCTTCCGCCTTTGTTTGGTTTTGGTTATTTTTGGTTCTGTCCCACCCCACAGAGAAGTAGACTTGTACACAGGCTACACGACGCGGAACATCCTGTGCATGCCGGTTGTCAGCCAAGGAAGCGTGATAGGTGTGGTGCAAATGGTCAACAAAATCAGTGGCAGTGCCTTCTCTAAAACTGATGAAGACAACTTTAAAATGTTTGCCGTCTATTATGCTTTAGCCTTACACTGTGCTAATGTAAGTAGTATTTATTAAGTACCATTTCTTTCCTACTCAATGTTAATTTGAAACCTTTTTCATAAAGCAGTTTAAGGGTATTTTTTTTTTCATTTTATATTTCCCTTACAAACCAGAAAAAGTGAGTGATTCCTGATTGTATGTGTTTTTAAAAATGCCATAAATTGCCGTGGAAGGAAAAAGAACAATCTCCTAATAGTTTGCATTTATTTCAAGATGAGAATTTGTTACAAAAAATTAGCTGGGCATGGTGGCGCATGCCTGTAAACCCAGCTACGTAGGAGGCTGAGGCAGGAGAATTGCCTGAACCCAGGAGGCGGAGGTTGCGGTAAGCCGAGATCGCGCCATTGCACTCCAGCCTGGGTAACATGAGCAAAACTCCATCTCAAAAAAAAAAAAAAAAAAAGATGAGAATTTGTTAAGAAGAAAAATGAAGTCAGAGGGTGGGGCAAGATGGCCTAACAGGAACAGCTCCGGTCTGCAGCTCCCAGCGAGATCAATGCAGAAGGCAGGTGATTTCTGCACTTCCAACTGAGGTATCTGGCTCACCTCAATGGGACTGGTTAGACAGGGGGCATAGCCACAGAAAGCAAACCAAAGCAGGGTGGGGCATCATGTCACATGGGAAGTGCAAGGCTGGGGGACTCCCTCCCCCAGCCAAGGGAAGCTGCGAGGGACTGTACCATGAGGAACAGTGCATTCCAGCCTAGATGCTATGCTTTTCCCACCATCTTCTCAACCCACAGACCAGGAGATTCCCTTAGGTGCCTACAGCACCAGGGCCCTGGGTTTCTTTTTCTTTTTTTTTTTTTTTTTTTTTTTCAAAAAAAAGAAGAAAAAAAAATGTGCGTGTGTGTGTGTGTGTGTGTGTGTGTGTGTGTGGTTTTGAATTCTTTTTTAAAACTTTAAATATATTTTTATTTTTTTGTAGAGATAGTGTCTTGCTGTATTGCCCAGGCTTGTCTGTGTTGGAATTACAGGCTTGAGCCACTATGCCCAACCTTGTTTTGATTCCTTAGACCCCGTCTATGGGTCAGGAAGATCTTCAGGGATCCAAGAGAACTGTTGAAAACTGTATAGAGGAATCAGAACTCTGTTCTCATGGCTGGGCATGGTGGTTCAGCTACTCGGGAGGCTGAGGTGGGAGTATCACTTAAGCCCAGGAGTTTGAGGTTACAGTTAGCTGTGATGGCACCACTGCACTCCGACCTGGGTGACAGAGTGAGACTCTGTCTCTAAAAAGGAAGAAGGATGTGGCTGGGTGTGGTGACTCACGCTTGTAATTCCAGCACTTTGGGAGGCCGAGGCAGGTGGATCATGAGGTCAGGAGTTTCAGACCAGCCTGACCAACATGGTGAAACCCCATACCTACTAAAAAATTCAAAATTCCTGTCTCCCTCACAGCTGGCTCTGCATGAATTACTCTTTTTCCATGTCGAGTCCCCTGTCTTGATAAATAGGTTCTTTTTTTTTTAGAAAGAGAAAAAGAATAATAAGAAAAAGAATAAAGAAGAGGAAGAAAAAGAGGAAGAGGGAGAGAGAATGGGGGTATTGCTTTATTGCCCGGGCTAGAATGCAGTCGAAATATGGGTATGCCTATAATTGTCCTTAATAATGGAGACATGAAAGAAAATGAGGGAAGAGAGTAACAAACAAGGAGCCAACCAACATTTCGTTTAAACTTCTAAGCTGATATGATGTGGTACTGATAAGAGTGTACATTTTGTGTAAAGTGGAGAGCTCTATAAATGTTAATTACGTCCACTTGTTCCAGATCTGAGTTCAAGTCCTGGACATCGTTGTTAATTTTCTGTCTCATTGATCTGTCTAATATTAATGTTGAAGTCTCCCACTATTATGGTGTGGAAGTCTGAGTCTCTTTATAAGTCTTGTATGTCTGGGTATTCCTGTATTGGATGCATATATATTTAGGACCTTTAACTCTTCTTGTTGTTGCATTGATTCTTTTATCATTATATAATGTCCTTCTTTGCTTCTTTTGATCTTTATTGCTTTAAATACTATTTTATCAGAGGCAAAAATTGTAACTTCTGCTTTTTATTTATTTATTTTTGCTCTCTGGTTGGTTGGTAAGTCTCTCTCCATCCCTTGTTTTGAGTCTTTGTGTATCCTTGAATGTGAGATGGGTCTGGATGCAGCATACAGTTTTAGTTTTTTGTCCAAATTGCCTGTCTGTCTTTGATTTGGGGAATTTAGTCAATTTAAATTTAGAATTAATAATGATATATGTGAGTTTAATACTGCCATTTAATATTAGCTGGCTATTTTGCCCATTAGTTGATGTAAATTCTTCATTATATTGATGTTCTTTACTTTTTGGTATTTTTTAGAAAGGCTGATACTGTTTGTTCCTTTCTATGTGTAGTGGTTCTTTCAGAAGCTCTTGTAAAGCAGGCCTGGTGGTGATGAATTCTCTGAGTGCTTGCTTGTTCACAAAAAACTTTATTTTTCCTTCACTTATGAAGCTTAGTTTGGCTGGATGTGAAATTCTTGGTTGAAAGTTCTTTTCTTTAAGGATGTTGAATATTGGTCCCCACTCTCTTCTGGCTTGTAGGGTTTCTGCTGAGAGATCTGCTGTAAGTCTGATAGGCTTCCCTTTGTGGGTAACCTGACCTTTCTCCCTGGCTGCCCTTAGTATTTTCTCCTTCATTTCAACCCTGGTGAATCTGACGATTATGTGCCTTGGGGTTGCTCTTCTTGAGGAATATCTTTGTGGTGTTCTCTGTACTACCTGGAGTTGAATATTATCCTGCCTTACTAAGTTGGGAAAATTTTCCTGAATAATATCCTGAAGCGTATTTTCCAGCTTGGATTCATTCTCTTCGTCACATTCAGGTACACCTATCAAGCGTAGATTAGGTCTTTTCACATAGTCCCATATTTCTTGGAGACTTTGCTCGTTCCTTTTTATCCTTTTTTCTCTATTCTTGTCTTCTAGTTTTATTTCATTGAGTTGGTCTTCAACCTCTGATATCCTTTCTTCTGCTTGGTCAATTCGGCTGTTGAAGCTTGTGCATGCTTCACGTAGTTCTCGTATTGTGTTTTTCAGCTCCATCAATTCACTTATTTTCCTCTCTAAATTTTGTATTCTTGTTGACATTTCGTCAAACCTTTTTTCAAAGTTCTTAGTTTCTTTAGATTGTGTTAGAACAAGTTCTTTTAATTCACAGAAGTTTCTTATTATCCACGTTTTGAAGCCTGCTTCTGTAATTGGAACCCACAGGTTCTCCATCAAGCCTTGTTCCGTTGCTGATGAGGAACTATGATCTCCCGCTGAGGGAGAGGCGTTCTGATCTTGGGTATTCTCAGCCTTTTTTGACTGTTTTCTTCCCTTCGTTGTAGATTTATCCATCTGTGATCTTTATAATTACCGTCTTTGTAATTGGGTTTCTGAGTGGACGTCCAACTTATTGATTCTCAGCGCTGAAATCTGAGCAACCCACTGCGCTGACTAAATCAGCGGCGTTAAGATTGAGGGTGCTTTTCTGACTCTGCACCAAGAACCGACGCTCCGAGGCGTCGGCACAACCACCTCGCCGGTCACAAGAGTCGCGCTGGTGACCCGTGGGGCTCCTCTGCTGGGAATCTCCTGGTGCGTGAGCAACAAGAATTCATGTGAAGGTGTGGCGTCCTCTCGTTCTTTGCGTTTTCACTGGGAGCTACAATCCCGAGCTGCTAGTGATCAGCCATCTTGGATCTCTCTCGGCCCTGGGTTTCAAGCATAAAACTAGGCAGCCTTTGGGCAGACACTGAGCTAGCTGCAGGAGTCTTTTTGCATACTCCAGTGGCACCTGGAATGCCAGCGAGACAGAACCGCTCACTCCCCTGAAAGGGGGCTGGAGCCAGGGAGCCAAGTTGTCTAGCTCAGCGGCTCTAACCCCCATGGAGCCCAGGAAGCTAAGATCCACTGGCCTGAAATTTTTGCTGCCAGCACAGCAGTCTGAAGTTGATCTGAGACACTTGAGCTTGGTGTAGGGAGGGGCATCTGCTATCACTGAGGCTTGAGTAGGCAGTTTTTCCCTCACAGTATAAACAAAGATGCAGGGAAGTTAGGACTGGGCAGAGCCCACCACCGTGCCAGAATGCCTCTCTAGGTTCCTCCTTTCTGGGTAGGGTATCTCTGAAAGAAAGGTAGCAGCCTCAGTCAGGGGCTTTTAGATCAAAATCCCATCCCCTGGGACAGAGTGCCTGGGGGAAGGGGCAGCTGGGGGCACAGCTTCAGCAGACTTAAACATTTCCGCCTGGCAGCTCTAAAGAGAGCAGCACAGCACTGGAGTTCAGCTAAGAGACAGACTGCCTCCTCAAGTGGGTCCCTGACCCCTGTGCCTCCAGACTGGGAGAAACTTCCCAGCAGGATTCGACAGACACTTCATGTAGGAGAGCTCCAGGTGGCATCTGGCGGATCCCCCTCTGGTATGAAGCTTCCAGAGGAAGGAACAAGGCAGCAGTAGTTGCTGTTCTGCAGCCTCTGTTGGTGATACCCTGGCAAATAGGGTCTGGAGTGGACCTCCAGCAAACTCCAGCAGACCTGCAGCAGAAGGGCCTATTAACAGAAAGGAATATCATCATTATCAACAAAAAGGACATCATACACACAAAAACCCCACCTAAAGGTCACCAACATCAAAGACCAAAGGTATATACATCCACAAAGATGGGGAAAAACCAGTGCAAAAAGGCTGAAAATTCCAAAAACCAGAATGCCTCTTCTCTTCCAAAGGATCACAACTCCTTGCCACGAACAGAAGAAAACTGGACAGAGAATGAGTCTGAAGAATTGACAGAAGTAGTTTTCAGAAGGTAGGTAATAACAAACTCGTCTGAGCTAAAGAAGCGTATAGTAACCCAATGCAAGAAAGCTAAGAACCTTGAAGAAAGGTTAGAGGAAATGCAAACTAGAAT
The DNA here is from genome assembly GCF_048565385.1 of Saimiri boliviensis. NCBI lineage: Eukaryota > Metazoa > Chordata > Mammalia > Primates > Cebidae > Saimiri > Saimiri boliviensis. The sequence goes on along the minus strand of NC_133449.1, from coordinate 152,379,794 downwards.
AACCCATTTAGAGAAGAACATAAATGACCTGATGGAGGTGAAAAACACAGTACAAGAACTTCATGAAGCTTACACAAGTATCAATAGCTGAATCAGTCAAGGGAGGACATAATATCAGCGACTGAAGATCAACTTAATGAAATAAAACATGAAAACAGGATTAGAGAAAAATGAATGAAAAGGAATGAACAAAGCCACCAAAAAATGTGGGACTATGTGAAAAGACCAAACCTACGTTTGATTGGTGTACCTCAAAGCGACAGGGAGAATGGAACCAAGTTGGAAAACACTCTTCAAGATATTATCCAGGAGAACTTCCCCAACTTAGTAGGACAGGCCAACATTCAAATTCAGTAAATACAGAAAACACCACAAAGATACTCCTTGAAAGAGCAAAAAATGTTAAGTGCAACCAGAGAGAAAGGTCAGGTTACTCACAAAGGGAAGCCAGACTAATAGCAGATCTCTCTGCAGAAACCCTGTTACAAGCCAGAGGAGAGTGGGGGCCAATATTCAGCATTCTTAAAGAAAAGAATTTTTAACTCAGAATTTTATATCTGGCCAAACTAAGCTTCATAAGCAAAGGAGAAATTAAATCCTTTACAGACCAGGAAATGCTGAGAGATTTTGTCACCACCAGGCCTGTCTTACAAGAGCTCCTGAAGGAAGCACTAAATATGGAAAGGAAAACTGGTACCAGCCACTGGAAAAACATGCCAAATTGTAAAGACCATTGACACAATGAAAAACTGCATCAACTAATGGGCAAAATAACCAGCTAGCATCATAATGACAGGATCAAATTCACACATAATAATATTAATCTTAAAGGTAAATGGGCTAAATGCCCCAATTAAAAGACACAGACTAGCAAATTTGATAGAGTCAAGATCCATCAGATCCATCAGTGTGCTGTATTTAGTAGACCCACGGACCCATGTCACATGCAAAGACACACATAGAGTGGAGGAACATTTACCAAGCAAGTGGAAAGCAAAAAAAAAAAAAGCAGTGGTTGCAATCCTAGTCTGTGATGTGATAAAACAGACATTAAACCAACAAAATTCAAATAACACAAAGAAGGGTATTACATAATGGTAAAGGGATCAACGCAACAAGAAAAGCTAACTATCCTAAATATATTGGCACCCAATATAGGAGCACCCATATTCATAAAACAAGTTCTTAAAGATCTGCAAAGAGATTTAGATTCCCACACAATAATAGTGGGAGACTTTAACACTGCACTGTCAATATTAGACAGATCAACAAGACAGAAAATTAACAAGGATGTTCAGGACTTGAACTCAGCTCTAGACCAAGTGGACCTAATAGATATCTACAGAACTCTCCACCTCAAATCAAAAGAATGTATGTTATTCTCAGCACCACATCACACATTTTTTAAATTGACCAATAATTGGAAGTAAAATACTCCTCAGCAAATGCAAAAGAATGGAAATCATAACAAACAGTCTCTCAGACCACAGTGAAATCAAATTAGAACTCAGGATTTAAAAACTCACTCAAAACTATACAACTACATGGAAAGCAACCTGCTCCTGTATGACTACTGGACAAATAAAGAAATTAAGACAGAAATAAATAAGTTCTTTGAAACCAAGGAGAACAAAGACACAATGTACCAGAATGTCTGGGACACAGCTAAAACAGTGTTTAGAGAGAAATTTGTAGCACTAAATTTCCACAGGAGAAAGTGGGAAATATCTAAAATCAACACCCTAACATCACAATTGAAAGAACTAGAGAAGCAAGAGGAAAGAAATTCAGAAGCTAGCAGAAGACAAGAAATAACTAAGATCAGATCAGAACTGAAGGAGATAGAGACATGAAAAACCCTTCAAAAAATCAATGAATCCAGGAGCTGATATTTTGAAATGATTAATAAAATAGATCACTAGTCAGACTGATAGAGAAGAAAACAGAGAGTAATCAAATAGACACAATAAAAAATGGTAAACGGGATATCACCATCGACCCCAGAGAAATAAACTACCATCAGAGAATACTATAAACACTTCTATGCAAATAAACTAGGAAATCTAGGATAAATCCCCAGATATATACACCATCCCAGAATAAACTAGAAAGAATTTGAATCCCTGAGTAGACCAATAACAAGTTCTGAAACTGAGGCAGTAATTAGTAACCTACCAACTAAAAAAAAGTCCAGGACCAGAGGGATTCATAGCCGAATTCTACCAGAGGTAGGTACAAAGAAGAACTGCTACCATTCCTAAAATCACTTGATTATCTCAATCGATGCAGAAAAGGCCTTTGATAACCTTCAGCATCCCTTCATGCTAAAAACTCTCAATAAACTAGGTATTGATGGAATGTATCTCAAAGTAATAAGAGCTATTTTATGACAAACCCACAACCAATATAATACTAATGGGCAAAAACTGGATGCATTCCCTTTGAAAACTGCTCAAGACAAGGATGCCTTCTCTCACCACTCCTAATCAACATATTATTGGAAGTTCTGGCCAGGGCAATCAGGCAAGAGAAAGAAATAAAACGTATTCCAATACGAAGAGAGGAAGTCAAATTTTCTCTGTTTGCAGGGGACATGATTGTATATTTAGAAAACCCCATCATCTCAGCTTCACATCTCCTTAAGGTGATAAGCAACTTCTGCAAAGTCTCAGGATATAAAATCAATGTGCAAAAATCACAAGCATTCCTATACACCAATAATAGACAAACAGAGAGCCAAATCAGGAGTGATCTCCCACTCACAATTGCTACAAAGAGAATAAAATACCCAGGAATACAACTTACAATGGATGTGAAGTACCTCTTCAAGAAGAACTACAAACCGCTGCTCAAGGAAATAAGAGAAGACACAAAAATGAAAAAACTTTCCATGGTCATGGTTAGGAAGAATCAATGTTGTGAAAATGGCCATACTGCCCAAAGTTATTTATAGATTCAATGCTATCCCTATGAAGCTACCAATGACTTTCTTCACAGAACTAGAGAACACTACTTTAAATTCCATATGAAACCAAAAAAGATCCTGTAGAGCCAAGATAATCCTAAGCAAAGAGAACAAAGCTGAAGACATTGCTCTACCTGACTTCAAACTATACTACAAGCCTACGGTAACTAAAACAGAATGATACTGGTATCAAAACAGATATATAGACCAATGGAACAGAACAGAGGCCTCAGAAATAATGCTACACATCTACAATGCTCTGATCTTTGACAAACCTCACAAAAACAAGCAATGGGGAAAGAATTCCCTATTTAATAAATAGTATTTGGAAAACTTACTAGCCATATGCAGAAAACTGAAACTGGACCCCTTCCTTACACCTTACACAAAAATTAACTCAAGATGAATTAAAGACAAGACCTAAAACTGTAAAAACTCTAGAAGAAAACCTAGGCAATACCATTCAGGACATAAACATGGACAAAGACTTCATGACCAAAACACTAAAAGCAATTGCAACAATAGTCAAGATTGACAAATGGGATCTAATCAAACTAAAGAGCTTCTGCACAGCAAAAGAAACTATCATCAGATTGAATAGGCAACCTACAGAATGGGAGAAAAATATTACAATCTATCTATTTGACAAAGGGCTAATATCCAGAATCTACAAGGAACTTAAACAAATATACAAGAAAAAAACACCATCAAAGAGTGGGCAAAGGATATGAACAGACACTTCTCAAAAGAAGACATTTGCGCTGCCAAGAAACATTTTCGAGAAAGCTCATTATCACTGGTTATTAGAGAAATGCAAGTCAAAATCACAATGAGATACCATCTCACACCAGTTAGAATGGTGATCATTAAAAAGTCAGGAAAGTACAGATGCTGGAGAGAATGTGGAGAAATAGGAACACTTTTACAGTTTATGGGAGTGTAAATTAGTTCAACCATTGTGGAAAACAGTCGGGCAATTCCTCAGGTTCTAGAACCACAAATAGCATTTGACCTAGCAATCCCATTACTGGGTAAATACCCAAAGGATTATAAATCATTCTACTATAAAAACATGCACACATATATTTATTGCAGCACTTTTCACAATAGCAAAGACTTGGAACCAACCCAAATGTCCATCAAAGATAGACTGGATAAAGAAAATGTGGCACCTATACACCATGGAATACTATGCAGCCATAAAAATGTATGAGTTCATGTCCTTTGCAGGGACATGGATGAAGCTGGAAACCATCATTCTCAGCAAACTGACACAGGAACAGAAAACCGAACACTGCATGTTCTCACCCAGAAGTGGAAGATAAAACAATGAGAACACATGGACACAGGGAGGGGAACATCACACACAGGGGCTTGTAGGGAGGTGGGTGGCTAGGGGAGAGATAGCATTAGGAGAAATATCTAACCTAGATGATGGGTTGATGGATGCAGCAAACAACCATGATCCGTATATACCTATGTAACAAATCTGCACGTTCTGCACATATATCCCATGACTTAAAGTATAATTAAAAAAAAAAAAGAAAAATAAAGTTAATGTAAAGATAAAATGTCTAAGCTTAGGCTTATGTTTAATGATATCTACTGAAATGAATAAAGAAGATGCTACCTAAACCTTGACTGATTGTCAAATGCATTGCATTTGAGATCCTTACACAAAAATACAGTTTTGGAGGCTGATGGTAGGTTTCTCCTGGAGCCTCTTTCCGGGGTTTGCAGATGCCCGCCTTTTCACTGTGTCCTCACATGGTTTCTGCTGTCTCAGTGTACATGCCTGTGTCCTAGGCTCTTCTTAGGAAGACACCAGTCAGATTAGGACCCACACTTGAAATCTCCTTTTACCTTAGTTACCTCTTTAAAGGCCCTATTTCTAAATACAGCCGCATTCTAAGGTACTCGGGGTTAGGCTTTAATACATGAATTTTAATGGGGCCGCAATCTAACCTATCACAAGTACTGTACTGTTGCCTACTCTGCAGGCCTCTCTAGTCTGCTTTCATCTGGAACTATTGGTGCTGTCTGTCATGACCGGGGTGTTTTTAAAGTGTGGACACCTGTTGTTTTGCAGGATTTTTCTTAATTTGGAGCTGTCTGGTGTTTCCTCACAGTTATATTAAGGTCATAGTTGCAGCATGAGTTCAAGTGTGGATGTGTCCTCGGTGTGTCCTGTTAGCAGGCATATGCTTCATCATGGGGCCTGTCAGCCTTCTGCACTTGGAAGGTCATGTCTGCAGGTTTCTCCATGGAAACTTTTCCAGCCACTTTCTCACTGACTTCTTTAGAAGAGAGTTTATACATAAACTTCTACGTCCATTCAATCTCTCTGTCTCTTTCTCTCTCAGATACCTGTTGATCCCTCCAGTCTAATACCACAGAATGCCTTTTAGCCATCTCATTTTCATCTTTGGGACTTTTTTTGTGTGTGTGTGACAGTGAGAAATTTGGCACTCACTATTCAGCATCAATCTTATTCCAACTTGTCCCTCTTCTTTTTAAGGAAGCTGTAAGAATTGCTTCCATTAATAAAGTTTTATTATCACAGTTTCTCTCAATTCTACCTGCGCTAATATGCCAAAAAGTACTGATAATTCTGACACCAGTAAATATTTTATGAGCTACCAGTTGAGAATTTACTGAAGTTCACTTTTTTTTTTTTTTTTTTTTTTTTTGAGACGGAGTTTCGCTCTTGTTACCCAGGCTGGAGTGCAATGGCACGATCTCGGCTTACCGCAACCTCCGCCTCCTGGGCTCAGGCAATTCTCCTGCTTCAGCCTCCTGAGTAGCTGGGATTACAGGCACGCACCACCATGCCCAGCTAATTCTTTTTGTATTTTTAGTAGAGACGGGGTTTCACCATGTTGACCAGGATGGTCTCGATCTTTTGACCTTGTGATCCACCCACCTCAGCCTCCCAAAGTGCTGGGATTACAGGCTTGAGCCACCGCGCCCGGCTGAAGTTCACTTTTAATATTTCAGGAAAGTTTCAGAAACCTTGATTAGCCCTCATTAATCTTTATTAATACCAGTATTTTATATTGCCCCTTTGTATTGCAGCAGTTTGATAACAGGACTGTTTCAAAGTGGGATGTGGGGAAAATGCCATTTTTAGCAAGAATATGGGTGAAAGTTAAACAGAATATGGAAATTGATCATCTGAAAATCTATTCATTTGTCCCTGTATCTTTTGAAATATTGCTGTGTACTTCCAAGAATACATAAATTAAGAACTAAACTAGCAGATTCTAATGCTTTTCTAAGTCACTAATTGTGGTATCATAATATCTGTATTCAATCACAATTAAACCACACAGAAGAAAAAAAACACCTCTGAAAAGTTGTGAATAAGTTAATAAGCATTCCATTTTTACATTGATTAGTTAATTATTTAGGGTAAAATAACTGGTGTTAGTTGATACTGGAAATGATTGTAACTTTTCTCAACACTTCAGACCGCATCACAACAATGCTGTTCTCCAGCAGTGACAGGTAGTATATGCAGCAGCAGTCCTGTTGAGGTGAATAGTCACCTCACTGGACCAAAACTGGATGCCTTTTTTCTTCTTCTTCTTCTCGAGACGGAGTTTCGCTCTTTATCACCCAGGCTGGTCTAATGGTGCCATCTCAGCTCACTGCAACCTCTGCCTCCCAGGTTCAAGCAATTCCCTTGCCTCTGCCTCCCAAGTAACTGGGATTACAGGCATGCACTCCCTAACTTTTGTATTTTTAATAGAGACGGGGTTTCACCACGTTGGCCACCTGTTCTCGAACTCCTGACCTCAGGTGATCCGCCCACTTGGGCCTCCCAAAGTGCTGGGATTACAGTCATGAGCTACCTCACCTACCCACAGCTGGTTACCTTTAAGATATACGTTGAAAATACATGCAGTACAGCTGTAAGCCCTCTGTGGCATTTGTTACCATTTTTTAACTGTAGTATATCTTTCTCCTTACTAACGCTTATAAAAATATATTATTTTTGAAGGTTTTTCCAACTTGAAAAGAATAGGAGATTTGAGTCCACAGCTTCACCGTGACTCCCTCCCTCAGAGCGTTGAGAGCCGGGCTGGGCGGGCGGGTGCGCGCGCGAGACGCGTCCGGCTCCAGGGGTCCGGCCTGGCTGTGTCGGGAGCCGGACCCGCAGGCCGAGGCCGGGAGCCGCGATGGCCGAGGGCAGCCCCGTGTCCCACCCTCACCACGCCGCGCATCCTTCGCTGCTGCGAGCGCTCGGCTCTCTCCGCGAGGAGTCCCGCTTCTGCGATGCGCACCTGGTCCTCGACGGGGAGGAGATCCCGGTGCAGAAGAACATCCTGGCGGCGGCCAGCCCCTACATCAGGCCAAAGTTAAACTATAATCCTCCAAAAGATGATGGATCAACTTATTGAACTGGAAGGGATATCGGTAATGGTTATGAGAGAGATCCTGGATTGCATCTTCAGTGACCAGATGAGACTAAATGAAGAAACAATCCAAGACGTTGTTCAGGCAACAGGCCTGCTACTCCTGACAGGCCTTAAAACCCTGTGCTGTGAGTTCTCGGAAGGCTGCATTGCTGCCGAGAACTGCGTCGGTATCTGTGACTTCGCACTGCATTACTGCCTGCATCATGTCCATTACCTTGCCACAGAATACCTGGAGACTCATTTCCGAGACGTCAGCAGCACGGAAGAATTCTTAGAACTGAGTCCTCAAAAGCTTAAAGAAGTGATTTCTCCTGAGAAGTTAAATGTTGGCAATGAAAGACATGTCTTTGAAGCAGTAATTCCATGGATAGCACATGATACAGAAATAAGAAAGGTCCACTTGAAGGATGTTATGTCAGCTCTGTGGGTTCTAGGGTTGGACTGCAGTTATTTGCGGGAACAGATGCTAAATGAACCATTAGTACGAGAAATTGTCAAACAGTGTAGCAACGTACCGTTCAGCCAGCGGCAGCAAGGAGAGGCGATGCTGGCCAGCTTCAAACTCCGGAGCTACTCTGAGTGCATGGTGACTGTCGGTGGGGAAGAGAGGGTTTCACGGAAACCCACAGCAGCGACGCGGTGCCTATGCCCTCTCTATGACCTCAATAGGTAGCTTTGGAACGAACTGGCCCCTTTAAGCATGCCGAGAATTAACCATGGAGTTCTCTCAGCAGAAGGGTTTGTGTTTGTATTCGGAGGCCAAGATGAAAATAAGCAGACCCTGAGCTCAGGAGAAAAATATTATCCACATGTAAATACATTGCCACCCGTGAATGAGGCAAGATGTAACTTTGGAATTGTGGAGATAGATGGGATGCTGTACATTTTGGGAGGAGAGGATGGTGAAAGGGAGCTGATTTCCATGGAGCGTTACGGTATTTATTCTAAAACCTGGATAAAGCAACCTGATTTGACCATGGTCAGAAAGATTGGCTGCTATGCAGCTGTGAAAAAGAAAATCTACGCCATGAGTGGAGGCTCCTATGGAAAGCTTTTCGAGTCTGTGGAATGCTACGATCCCAGGACCCAGCAGTGGACTGCCATATGTCCACTGAAAGAGAGGAGGTTTGGAGCTGTGGCCTGTGGAGTTGCCATGGAGCTGTATGTGTTTGGGGGAGTCAGAAGTCCTGAGGACATCCAGGGTGGCGAGATGCTAACTTGCAAATCTGAGTTCTACCATCATGAGTTTAAAAGGTGGATCTATCTTAACGACAAGAATGTATGCATCCCCGCCAGTTCATCTTTTGTTTATGGAGCTGTACCTATAGAAGCCAGTATTTATGTTAGTGTAGATCTTGATACAGGTACCAATTGTGACTACATGCGTGAGTTTAAAAGAAGCACCGGGGCTGGGCGCGGTGGCTAACGCCTGTAATCCCAGCACTTTGGGAGGCAGAGGCAAGTGGCTCACGAGGTCAAGAGATCGAGACCATCCTGGTCAACATGGTGAAACCCCGTCTCTACTAAAAATACAAAAATTAGCTGGGCATGGTGGCACGTGCCTGTAATCCCAGCTACTCAGGAGGCTGAGACAGGAGAATTGCCTGAACCCAGGAGGGGGAGGTTGCGGTGAGCCGAGATTACACCATTGCATTCCAGCCTGGGTAACAAGAGCGAAACTCCGTCTCAAAAAAAAAAAAAAGAAAGAAAGAAAGAAAAACACTGGAACCTGGCACCACACTAAACAACCACTTCTTCCATCCGACCTTCGCCGCACCGCGTGTGCAGCCTTGCACATTGCAAATTGCAAGCTTTTCCACCTGCAACTTCGGCAAGGCTTATTCCGTATTCGTGTTCATTCCCCTTGAGGAGGAAGCAGAGCTGAGAGCCTGATCCTTACCCAAGAGAACCATAACATAGCAGCTGTGAAAGGGAAAGCAGAGACAGCGCCTGAAACTCACTCTGTGTGCTGGGCTTTGGTATGGTGACTCTGGTGGTTTTATGAGGCTTAGAAACTTGAGCCTCTCTTGTTTGGGAGAACACAGAACTGTTGAAACACTACCTGGAAGGAGTCAGTTCCTCCAGTTAGATGTGTCTGTAGACACTGGATGCTAGTAAATATCACAAGTAAAAGGGAGTGGGAATTGGTATCATGTAAAATATCAAAGTTAAAATACTAAGGTGCATTTTTCCTGAAGGGAACTCGTGTCTGACTGCTGTGTTCAAATATGTAGCTTTGGTAAACAAACAGACAAAATCTGTATATGCAAATCAACATATTCAAACATGCCGAGACTGCTTTTCTACTGCACTTGGAAGGATATATAATGCCTAACCCTTCCCAACAAAGTAAGGTTCGTGCCTAAAATGTTAGATTGGACTGTATGCCAGTTAGTCTCCATTTATTCCTAGTACTCTGTCCTAAGAGTCTTTTTAAAACGATATCATGATGAATTGCAACGAAGATAGAATTTCTCTTTTATAACTTTATCTTAGTAATGTAAAGATTCAGTAAATTGATGAGTCAGGTTGCGGCCCTCATGTGAACTGAAGGAAGTTGCTCACATCTGTGTTGACTGAGATTAAGACATGTCATGCCATCCTTTCTGGGGTAGTACCAGTGGAGCTGGGAAGGGTCTCCCGCAGTGCCATTCTGCCTTTTCAGTGATCAAAACCATTTTCTAAGTGTGAGGATATTAGTGAGTAGGAGATTTTATAAAAGAAAGACCTGAGTCAGACAAATAATAAAGGTCTGCTATGGCTGAAAACAAAACAAAACAAAACAAAAACAAAAAAGCTATCCAGACAAAATATGTAAGGATCAAAAACTTTTTAATATAACCTGTCTGCAAGCACACAAAGTCTTGTGTACAACTGTTTAGGGCTTGAAAACCGGTCTTAGAATGCGAATCTGCATTAAGAATCTAATCTTTGTTATAGAAGTTTTCCAGTGGCATTCACTAGTGAGAGTTTTAGACAAATTATGTTCCGAGTAAAGTTTGGCTGGTAGAATAAACCACCTCAACTTAATTTCATTCTGTTCCTAGTAGAGCAAATTAATCTTTTCCTCCTTCCCTCCTTTACTATCTCTCATTCCCACCTCAACTCACTTTACCCCACTTCTCATTGGGGGAAAAATGTCTTTTGTTTGTGGAACATATCTTGTAAGATAATTTGTCTTCCACTTGACTTACACCACCTTCGTGTGAAATCAGGGACTTTGAAGGGCTTGGTTACTTCCTAAATTGAATTTTATGCAATATCAAATTTCTAATCAATTTAATATAGAGTACTTCAATTTTAATTGTTTTCTACAGCTTTTTTCCCCCCTTGGAATCTGGCTGTAAGAAGTAGCATTTTGTCTTATTAACACATGTATAAAGGTATCCTTTGGTTGTGAAATGATAACAGGAACTTCTTCTAGAAACTTTCTGTGTGGAACGTTTGTATGCAGTTAACATGCATATGAAACATCACTTATGCTCTCCCACCCATAGACATGAAAAAGGGTGACCTGTGATTTTTTTTTTTTCTAACACCTTCTGGAAGTCAGTACAGTGCTACAGAAGTTGCTGAAAGATGCTATGCCTGTGGGATTAAAGAGTGTTGAATGTGGCACATTAACTCTCCATTTTGGCCAGAAGATACCTGATAAGAGAATGTGTAAGGTTTTTATCTTATATACTAGAGGCAGCAGGTAATTAATGATGTTTAATATGTCAGTCAAAACAAGCTTAGAATTGCATTGTTTACCAGTCAGCTGTTGTCTGCACATTTTCCAGTGATACTGTGGAGATCTTTTAATGAAAGCAAACTATGTGGTCTCTGCAAAGAAAGGAAGACTTTTCTTTTCACAACTAGACATTAATTTTAGAAGAAGCAAATTGCTGGAAACCTACATTTGCTTTGGTGAAATATCCTGTACAGAACAGTACCTTGGCATTCAGCAGCTGCAGTTGGGGAACATTAAAACAGTAACTGACATACAATTACAGCCATGATCGTCAGCAATTCTCTTTTTTTTAATGTCTGACATTTAAATGTTTTTTTCTCCAGTCTATGCCAGGCCTCTCTAAGGAGACAGTTTATTATTTAGGAGTGAATGTGTTCCTCTTGCAATGTTATCAGTACCTGCATGACTTGATAAATTCATTTTATAAAAATAGTGTTTTGTTTGGTTTTATTCAGTTCATTGACACTGTAACTGCAGAAATTAGATAACATTTTATAAAATAAATTTGCCACATAATATGGGATGCAATAACACAAAAGCTGCTAAGGGCCAAACTATTATTTTATTATAAACAAATATTAAAATATGTTAAAATATAGGGATGATTTAATTCTACTGTTCTCCAAAATTAATCATGACTCTTGTAAATTACAGTTATTTCAGTATTGTAAAATAAATTTTCCTTCCTTTCATGCAAAAAAAAAAAAAAAAAAAGTATCACAATAGGCCATCTGCAAGCTGGAGAACCAGGAAAGCCAGTAGCATGGCTCAGTCCAAGTCTGAAAGAGTCACAACTAGGGAAGCCGATGGTGTAACCCTGAGTCTGAGGCCAAAGGCCTGAGAAGTTGGGTTGCAGCTGGTACAAGTTCAACTTCAAAGTCCAGAGAACCTGGAGATCTGATGTTCAAGGACAGGTTAGGTGTCCCAGCTTTAGAACAGAAAGAGAATTTGCCTTTCCTCTGCCTTTCTGTTCTATCTGGGTCCTCAACCAGTTGCATGCTGCCCTACCACAGTGGGTCAGGGCAGACCTTCCCTACTCAGTGCACTGATTCCAATGCTAGTCTCCCAGAAACATCCTCACCAAAACACCCAGAAACCGCGTTATCCAGGCATCCTCCAACCCAGTCAATGTGACACTTAGAATTAACATCACAGACGGTAAGCTTAATTTTGTCAGAAATGAGGGGGAAAAGTTCAGAAAAGAAATACCTTCATAAATGTAGTATAGATGGTAGAGGAAAGATAGGGTTGATAAAAGAGTTTGGGGTAGATTAAGAGAAAGTTTAACACTTGGGACATACTTACAAGGAGAATTATGTAAATTAAATATGTAATTATAGATGATGAATTGGCTGTTGCTTGAGAGTATTGTATATTCCCAACAAAAGTTTTCTAAGAAATATCAAAACTACATCTAATAGCAATGAATTGAGTCACAAAGTTATCTCCTAAAATCCAACCATCTCCTGTTATAAATGACATGATCACACACACACACACACACACACACACACACACACACACTCATTTCCCCATCTTGAATTTGAATACTCTTAGATACCAATGAATAACAATTCTTAAACTGAATTTTTGGGGTTACATGAAAATAAACGTTTAATACTTCTCCAAGTCTGCAAGTTTATAGATAACTAATTTCAGCTGAATTCTATCTTTTTTCTTCTTTTAGTTATAATGCTACTAAATTTGTAACTGACATGCGCATTTACTCATTCTATCCATCAGCATTATCACTGTTAGATGCTAGGTACAGATTAAGAATTAATGAACCCTGAATCCTGGGTGGTTTCATGTCCTATGTTTATATGTATATTTTAAATATTCCTTGGCACTGAATACAGGACAATTTTCCATTTTTTTAGTTGACCTTAAAGGCATCATTTCCAAAAGCACAAGCTCTGCAATATAGGCAGCTCTGCTTCAGCTATGACACTAGGCAACTCCGCTATTCCAGATCATTCTTTCCGTACTTTTTGAGTTCTCAATGTGTGCATTGTATCTTTCAAAACTTAAAATCAAGCAGATGTGCATTTTACAATCTGCTCCATCCCTTTCCAGCATTCTGACCTTGGGCAAGTTAGCTTATTTGTTCTTGAGCCTTAGTTTCCACAGGATTATCCATAGGACAAAATGAGATACGTGAATGCATTCTTAGTACAGTGCATAGTCCATAGTAGATACTCCATGTTACATCCTTTGGTTTCACGCTATTTAGTCATTATATTTTATGAGTTATCATTGCAGCCAATTTTATAAAATTTCGGTTCATTGTTAAATATATAGCTGGTTTGTTGTTTCCATAGGCTAAGTTGCTTTCCATTAAAATTCAATTTGCTTCATTTATTTACTGGAAATAGCAAGAAAGAGCTTATAGAGGACCTTTAATGTTTGCCCTAAGATGGAACTTTTAAGCTTACAGAGGAAGAGAAATCAGTATTCCTACTTTAGGACACCAGTAGTTTTCTATACAATGAGGTGCATTTGGGGCACACAGCTGGAGAGTTATTTACCTAATGCCCCTGCTTTCTCCTGAATTCAGCTGTCTCTCATTTCACAGGAACATAACACACACAATTTTTTTAAAAAAAATTTCCCAGTGGTTGCAAATCCATCGAAACACATTAGAGAAAACTATTGTCACCTTTGCAATCCTCAACACGAAAGAACTCTCTCTGGTGCCATAGACAGTAGGTGCTTGGGCCTGTCTTTAAGAAAGTGTTTTAAGACGGGTGTTGAACAATGAGAACACATGGACACAGGGAGGGGAGCACTACACACTGGGGTCTGTTGGAGGGAAATAGGGGAGGGACAACGGCGGGTGGGGAGTTGGGGAGAGATAGCATGGGGAGAAATGCCAGATATAGGTGATGGGGAAGAAGGCAGCAAATCACGCTGCCATGAGTGTATCTATGCAACAATCTTGCATGTTCTTCACATGTACCCCAAAACCTAAAATGCAATAAAAAAAATAAAAAAAGAAAGTGTTTTAAATACTTCTACCCACAATTAGGTCAAAGATATGACTCTACTGAGAAAGAAACAGAAAGAAATCTTTGTGGATTTTTTGTTGGTTTGTTTTGTTTTTTGCATTTTGCTACCGTGGTTTCCATAGACTAGAATAGTAGTTCAAGTATAATAAATCACATATTGAATGCTGTATTTTTGCAACAGTATATTTTTAATCACTCAGTAAGTGCTTTTCATTAACTCAATTTGTAGAGGGTACTAATTATCTATTCATCTTTTTCTTCTTAGGTTGTTTTTCATGTCATTTACTTGTTTACCTACTCAAATTTATCTCAGATCATCTCCCTTGTGGGAGACACTCCTGCTGAGATACATGTAATGTTCTCCATGTACCCCAGGCTTCCAGTGTTCTGGGTCCAGGTTTTTGTTTCTCTTAAGTTATTAGCTTGCAATTCCAGCAATATGTTAGTATAAATTTGGAAACTACAACTACATATGGTTCAAGCTTGATTTCCATATTCTCAATGAATGGAGACTATTTATTTTCTACCCATAGCTCCAAGTAGGGACAAGTCTTCTTTTAGTCTTTATGGAGTTCTCAGTTCAGCTCCTCTCCTTATGCAGCCACAGGCAAGTCTCATCCTGCATGACCTTCCCTTCAAGTCCCAAAGCCACAAGCCACACCCTTTGATGGGTCTGTTATTTCTTTAGTCTGTTGCAGCACTATTCTATGCTGTGAAATAAACAGCACGACATTTCATTTTTATTGATTTAGAATAGTTGTACATATTTTGGGAGTATGTATGATAATTTGATACCTGTGTGTTAATCATACCAAGGTGACTGAGATATCCATTGCCTCAGATATTTATATTTTCTTTGTTTTGTGACCATTATGAATCTTCTAGCTATTTCAAAATATACAATGAATTATTGTTAACTGTAATTTTCCTACTGCACTATCAAACACTAGAATTGATTCCTTTTCTCCAACGTTATACACAATGGAACATTATTCAGCCATAAAAAGAAATGAAATCTTGTAACTTCCAGCAACACGGAGGAAACTGAAGGTCATCAGGTTGAATATAATTATCCAGACACAAAAAGGCAAATAACACATGCCTGACTCACTTGTGGAAACTAAAACGTGGATCTCATGGCAGTGTGGAGTAGAATGGTGGTTACAGGTGTCTTACTCAGTGTTGCCCGTATGTGTGTGGAGTATGTGTTTGATTTTAGGACTTGCTTAGACAATCAATTTAATTTGACTAATGATATCATTTAATGCTATTGGCAAACAGACAGAAAATATGTAGTTTAATACATATTTTGTCAATTTGGTGTTAAATGTAAGTTAAATAGGAGAAAAGAGTGTATAATTTCTAACAGGAGGACAATTGTTACATCTCAAACGTTCCCAAAGTTCGACTGCTTGTATCTTAAAGAATACCTATGCCAGGTGGTGTGCTGGTAAATGTTTTACAGCAGCCTCTCTGAAAACAGAACGGTCCTGATTTGTGTGTTTCCCGGCTTCTCTGGTGTACATTCCCCCAATGTGGACAATTTCAAGCTACTCACAAGCTATAATGAATGCAGTTGGCAAATGTGCATAATTGGCTCTTGCAAGCCAGTTCAGTGTACCAGTGCCACAACAGAAAAGTAGACTCTCTTCTTGACTGTCACCAAAATCAAACAGAAGAGAAATGACATGGCAACACAGTGCTGATACCCATCTTAAGATAAGGTTGCTGTTAGCAGGGAGAGCTTCGCAGTGACCGGCCAGTGTTTGTTCTTAGCCTTTACCCGTGTTACCCCATTGAACCTTACATTCTTTCATGGCTAAGTACTGTAGTATCCTTGGTCTACAGATGAGATCCTGGGGCATGGTGAATTAAGTAATTTGCCTAAATGTATACAATTAGTAAATGGTGGACAAGAGATTCGGTACAAATAAATGATTCCAGAGTTTTTCTAAGAGTTGCCTGACCCTAAAGTGACTCTAGGTTTACTATAAACGCTAATTACAAACATTAGAGTGTCTCGTAGACACAGTCATTTCTAAGTGTAATGAGGGTTATTGTGTAAATAGGCCCCAAGAAAACATTCTGAATAATCGCTAATCAAATATTTTTGTATGCCAGTTGAGTAGGGATGCTATTTTATAAAACGCGAATGGATGTATTTTTAACATATGGTAGACTGACAGTCCTGTTTTCCAGGTTGCCTTTATCCTTTTTGTCTTTCGAGCACATATACCTTTTCAGTATCCTTGTGCCTACAACTAATAGGCCAGCAAAATAAATTTCAGTTTTAGACAAATAGCAGTTCTTTCTGTTAGAATTCTGTTTTACTTGGATAGTGACTCCAAGATTTGCAGTGTTAGTGGCAAAGAATTTATGCAAAATGCTCTTCGAAAGACAACATACTTTTCTACCTTCATCAGTAACTTGTAATAGGATGAATATGGTAAAATCATTTGCTAATCATCCTAGATTATACTATTTTCTGCTATTCATATAAAAGGTCATTTAGCTATTGGGAAGTAAATATGAATTTTCCAAAACTAATTATTTTTTGCTGTGATTTTAAATAATTTTATCTTGTTATTAGTGTTATTTACCTATACTGATTACAAAAATAATAAAAAATAAATCAATAAAAATTTAAATCTAATTTTTACACATTTATAATATATTGGCATTAAAAATTATAAATAAAAATAATATAAATAAAATTCCAATTTTAGACCATAAACTTATAAAATGACAATAAAAGGAGTAGGAGTTTTGTGAGACTTACATGAAATGATGGCTGCAAAGCACTTAGCGTACTGCCTGGCACAAGGGCTCAATGGGACTCATGACTAGAGTAGCAGTTACTTTACTGTCTCATGTAGTTGCTCTTACTAGCAGCTTTACCGTGGAATTTCACTGAATTGCAGGTAATACAAATTACAGTAAATATCAAGTAAATCCTGTAGATGGTTCACTTTCCTACCAGAATCTACGCGACCATCTCTAAAGCGGAAAGCAAGTGACATTCCATTAAGCTGTATGAGGAAAATGTGAAAACTTGGATCTTGATGTTTTTGGGTAAATGTTATTAAGCAAATTATTTTTTATTGATTATTAACACATGGATGGAGCTTTCAGAAAGTTCCTGCACAAGAAGGTCATGTCTTGTCCAGGAAGCAGAGTGTTCTCTGACCGAGTGGGCCCTGTGCAGCAAGGAAAAGGTGACAGCAGTGTCCAGCCTACACTTCTAAATCTATCTACGCTCTTTCTCAACTTTATTAGGAGGGAGGATTATTTTATCAACTGGCCAAAAGATAAATAAATAACCACTTGCTGAATAGTCTATTCCTTCTTTATGGTCTCACCTTTGCAGCATTGTTGAAAATCAACTAACCGTGTATGTGGTCCCATTTCTAAATTTAGTTCCACTGATCTGTTTGTGTCCCTTGATGCCTCTACCATACTGCTTTAGTTACTGTAACTTTATAATAAGTATTAGATTTAGGCAGTATACTGTCTTCACCTTCATTCTTTGTTTTCAGAGGTTTTTTTTTTTTTTTTTTTTTGGCTATTCTAGGTCCTTTGAATTTCCATATGAATTACAGAATCAGCTTTTAATTCCCCACAAAAAAGCCTACTAGGATTTTGATTGGGTTGATATTTGAGAAGTTCAGTTCAAAGGGTGGTGTGAAATCTCTAACTGTAATTGTGGATTTATCTATCTGTCTCTTTTACTTGCAATTCTATCACTGTTTGCTTCTTGTATACCAAAACTATCTTATTAGGTGCGTAGCACTTAGGGTTGTTATATTCTTGTAATAACCTCCCCCTGTTGTTACTTGAAATGATTTTCTTTATCCCTGATAATAGTTTTGTTCTGAAATCTACCTTGCCTGTTACTACTAATAAAGCCATTGTAACTTGTTTTTGACTGGTATTAAATAGTATAGCTTTTCCATCATTTAAATTTTTCCCTATGTCTTTATAGTTCAAGTAGAATTCTTATAAGCACTATATAGTTGACCCATACTTTTCACTCAGTCTGACAGTCCTTGACTTCTAATCATGATGTTTAGACCATTCACATTTATGTTTAGGTGTAAATCCACCATCTTGCTATTTGTTTTTCTACATATTTAATCTGTTCTTTATTCCCCCTTTCCTTCTACCTTTAAAATAGAATTTTTAATGATTTTGTTTTATGAAGCAGGTTTTAACTGACACAGATCTTCTCCACAAAGAGTTTTCATTGATTTTGAAACCGTTTAGATAATATATAAAAATGCAGCTGATTAGTTTGCAGGGTCAACTTATTGACATCAAGAAAAATGTAAATATATTTAAATTTCAACCAAGCATATTAGTCGTTAGGAAACAAAAATATAAGTGTAATTTTTAAGAACAGCCAATACAACCTTTTTTTTTTTTTTTTTTTTTTTTTGAGAGAGAATCTCGCTCTGTCACCCCGTCACCCAGGCTGACGTGTAGTGGTGCAGTCTCAGCTCGTTGCAACCTCCACCTCCTGCCTCCCCTGTTCAAATGATTCTCGTGCCTCAGCCTCCTGAGTAGCTAGGATTACAAGTGTGTGCCACCACATCTGTCTAATTTTTTTGTGCTTTTAGTAGAAACAGGGTTTCGCTCTGTTGGCCAGGCTGGTCTTGCCACCTGCCTCTGCTTCCCAAAGTGCTGGGATTACAGGCGTTAGTCACAGCCAATACACCTTTATTCCATTTTGAATCAACATACTTCTTAACGAATACTTTTCTCAAATAGTATAACTGAAAATCTAAATAGTGAAATAAACTGAACCATCCCTTAAATCACTATTTCCAAAAGTATTAAAGCAGTTGATGATTAATAACATTTAATTATAGTACTTTAATCTAGAAATATGTAATTTTTTAGTAAGAACAAAGACTTATTTGGTAAGTAAAATATTTAAAAATATACCCACTTAATTTTAATGTTTTTAATTTCTATTTATAATATAAATAATACATTAATGCTGTTTGTGTGCACGTAATTACTAACTGTATATTCATTCATTGGGTTTGCATTTCCACAATTTGTTTACTGATAAGATTTTCACAATCAAACATAAGAGGACTTTGGGATCACCAAGAATGAAGCTAAATGTTTTTAAATGATGACATAAAGACAATATCTTCACTCTTGGCCCGTTTAGCGCCATTCTTTTTTTTTTTTTTTTTTTCATTGTTGTTGCCAAGCTGGAGTGCAATGATGCAATCTCAGCTCACTGCAACCTCCACCTCCCAGGTTCAAGTGATTCTCCTGTCTCAGCCTCCCAAGTAGCTGAGATTACAGGCATGCACCACCACACCTAGCTGATTTTTGTATTTTTAGTAGAGATAGGTTTTTGCCATGTTGGCCAGGCTGGTCTTGAACTCCTCATCTTAGATAATCCACCCACCTTGCCCTCCCAAAGTGCTGGGATTACAGGTGTGAGCCACTGTACCTGGCTTCCATTCATATTGTTATGTGGACTGGATAGTCCTACCTATAGATGGTGAGCTATCCTGTAGAAAATGTTATTTAAAAAATGCAAAATGTTGAGAAAGCTACTGTAGCTTACCACCATGGTTTCGGTATTAATTTGCTTTAGACAGTTCCTAACTAATCCCACCTATTTAATAATTCACAGGCATAAATACTGACCCATTCCTTTGCCTCCACTGCATGTTTTTATTTTATCTCATATATTAATTTATAATTATTAGTAAAACATTTGCACACAGATACAGCTACACAAGAGTTCAACCTAATAGAATGGTGAAATGTACCTATCCATTTTGATTAATGTAATTACCAATTTATATACTTTATGGGCACAGTCTGTGACGAATGCAAACTCATTTGAATTTATTGCTGTAACACCAATAACATCCCAAATTCAGTCTTGTTAAGAATAGTAAAAATACACAGTCAAGACTAAAAACCAAGAGAAAGAAATGATGATAAAACCTTCCCAAGGAAGTTGAATTTGATGTGCAGGTGAAATGTGGTAAAATTTTTGTTTTAACAGATTGAGAATTACCTTAGATCTTATATTGATATTTAAAAGTACTAATATCATTTTCTGATTATAAAATGAATGTGTTTAATTTTTATCATTTAAAAATTTAGAAATAGAGTATTTTAAAGAAGACAAATGCCAAGTAATCTCATTAACCAGAGATAATCTCTGATAAAAACTTTTAAAGCGTTGATATCATTTTTTAAAAGCTATTTACTTTGAATCTGCAGTCACGTATGCATATCCCAGTGCATATGGAAATACGGATAATAAAAAAAATAATTCCACCTTGGTTTTAATTTTAGTTCTGATTCTTTAAAACCAAATTCTGAACTTCAGTGACAAGACAATTTAAACATTCTTTTAACTTGGGGGATTTTTTTGGGATTTGCTTTCTAGATGTATCATAGAATTCGTCACTCAGAGTGCATTTACCGGATAATGATGGAAAAGCTGTCCTACCATAGCGTTTGTACTGCAGAGGAGTGGCAAGGCCTCATGCGATTCACCCTTCCTGGGCGTCTCTGCAAGGAAATTGAATTGTAAGTCTGCTGCTTTGTTGGTTTCTTCAGGAAGCATTTTTAATTGAATTGAACTTAAAGTGAAGCAGGTTGTAGAATTAGAGTCACAATTATTATACACATATTACATGTGGGGTTCCATGTGTTGCCATTTTCTCCCTCTGAAGTGATTTGATATTGTGATAGGACTTGGAAATAAAGGCCAGATCACATTATCTTAAAAAAGAAAATCGGAACTCAGTTTTGAAATGAGTTAACCTAAACGTTAGCATTTCTCATTAGTCTCTTGCATACTTTATACCATGTAATATTTAACATTCAGAATGGCATTTAACATAAGATACCAGAAAGTCCTCATTTCCGTATAAATTTAAATTTCGAAATTAAATTCAAGAATGTTGTCATAATTTGACTTTCATACTTTATTTTTTAATCCTATGTTAATATATTTCAGTTACTAGAGGGTGGGACCTGTGATAACTTTATGTTCACTGTAGTGTAAGTGTACACTATCTACATAGGCAACCTTCAGAAGTGACTTAGGTCTAATATTTGCCTTACAATTAAAATTATAGTATATATTATGCCATACTGTTTATTCAAGTCTAATGTTGGTAACTAAATTAGCAAACGAAAAATAGGTTGTAACTTTGGTGTTTATATTAGTGAAATTATTATCAGTTAAAATAGGAGATAGAACAATTACAACTCCAAAAGGCTTTCCCCCTTTTCTGTGATTGAGTATGTATCTAATATTTGTAATATACCTTTTAGTACTTTTAATTTTTCTGATAGCAAATGAAGCATCATTTTTAAACAGATTAATAGAAAATGAATCAGCACCTCAAATATTGGACTAGATTTCTAAGGGAATATGTGGAATTTCTCCCTGGAAATCTTCAGTACCGAGAGATGTGGCTGAGAAGGCAGGAAAAGGGATGGCCGAGCTCCAGGTGTCTCTTTAGCTCCTTGGGACAAAAAGTTAAATTATTCTCTTTAGTTATTATGTTTATTCTAATTACATTTAGTGATAAACTGCCCTTTTAAAATTTCAGATTCCACTTTGACATTGGTCCTTTCGAAAACATGTGGCCTGGAATTTTTGTCTATATGGTTCATCGGTCCTGTGGGACGTGCGGGTATGAATGCCTTTAGAATTTACTTTTTAAAATTTTGGGTGACATAACCTCTTCTTCCTTCTACGTAGATGCCTCGCCACCACCATCTTTGTTTATAGTCATTTAAAAATATTACATATATGCATTACGTTTTTTCTAAATATTCAAATAAAAAAGGGCTGAGATTATTGTACAAATATATAGCCTTTTCAGATTCTCTGTAGGGGCTATCGGGTTGTCTAGCAACGTGGTTGTAGCCTGGTTAGAAAATCTAAAAAGCTTTCATAAAAACAGAGGCTGGAATTCCTTTGCCTATGTAACTGAAACAGACAGGCGTTACTACTAACCAGAATTATACGCTTTTAAAAACCATGTTTAGAATACCACATGTAAATTTAGCATCAACTTTCAACTTAACGTCATATACTGTATCTATTAGAATAGATAAAAAAGTAATATGTCTCCTTATTCGAAGTGCAGTACTTTGTCAGTAATTTAATTATGGCGCCATTTTCTTGTAAATCTTTCCCCACTCTCCTTGGCCTGTCACAGAGGCCTTTCCTGACTTTATATCTGATCCTTCACAGTGTAAACACACAATGTTAAAATGCAAGAATTGTTTTCTTTTGCTCTTTTTTACTCATTTAGGAATTAATGTCTTACAGAGCCTCTTAGTTTCTCTAGACCTAAACCGGCATTTTTCTTGAAACCTGTGTCTTTTCTAGCTGTGACTTTTTATAAATTAGTGTTTCAAAAGGATATTCATAGGATACCTAACTCCAGTGAATTCTCAGAATGCAGTTGACAGTTTGACCAGTTGGAATTCTTAAAATGCCATGCCTTATACTTCAAAGACATTTGAAAATTTTCAGTGGAAGAAAACACAGGTTATATGTTAAGTTTTTATGAATTCTTGACTTACTTGGTATTTTAGAAATCCCTGTTTTATATACGCTTTTGATTTAAGCTGTCTCAAATCTAGTTTGAGAGTTTGTAGGGTCTTAAGTACATAATATAAAAATACATAAACATAAAGTATAACATATAGGTAAAAATATACATCATATTATGTTATATACTGTGTCAATATTTGGATGCGGTCATTTGATACTTAATTTGAGTGTATAATAATACTTTATACTTTGGAATTACTTTGAAAGTATAGTCACTCTAGAAAAGAATCATGATATTTGCAGTTTGTAAGTCTGAGTATTCCTTTTGGAAAATATTAGCTCAGAATACCCTTTAACAAGATGGTACTGTGTTGTCTTTTGAGCACTGTGGGGTGTCGGAAATGAACATAAAACTAAGGAAGATCATGAGGGCCGGTGACGGGTGACTGCGTGCTAATACTGGTATTTTCTCACTGGCGGGACAGTTACTATATCAGAACAGATACTATCAAAGAGTCTTTATTCTCTTCTTTTTTGCTGGAGAAATGGAAAGGAAATGGTGATTGAGTTTTCGGTGCTCATGGGCTCAGTCAGCGTGGAAATCTTGAGAGTTGCAGGAGTATAAGGGTACAGACATGTGTGTACCTAAACTAGAAGGTTCTCCTACAACATAGTGGTTCACTACTGGTTTCAGTCATGACAATTTCTCTTCCATGCAGCTTTGAGCTTGAAAAGTTGTGTCGTTTTATTATGTCTGTGAAGAAGAACTACCGGCGAGTTCCCTATCACAACTGGAAGCATGCAGTCACTGTGGCGCACTGCATGTACGCCATACTTCGGAACAACCACACGCTTTTCACGGACCTTGAGGTGGGTGTGCAGTCTTTACCACCGTTCCTCGTAACCTCAGTAGATTGAATACTGCCTATCAGGAGCGTATTGTTGACATGGATTTGTGACCTGTTATTCCAAGAAAAATTTTGTTTCAATAAATCAATAGCAGCCCATTTTTAGATTCCTATACCCAAACATTTAGCATACTATTTTGCATAGGAAATGTAGATAAAAGAAATTTTAAGTTCACCAAAATATCCCCCAAGGAAACACTAATTCTTTAGTCTGTCTTCTCTATTAAAGCTTAAATGCTCTGAAGGGATATAAACAGTGAATTTTATTCATTGCTCATATGCCCTGGATAATGTAGACATATCCTGCCAGTTTCAGAACTTAGATTATTAAATACAGTGAAGACATAAGTGGTTTTGATCTCCTCCAGCATGAGGAGGCAAAGGGTCTGAAATGTTTAATTAATTTACCTGAATTTAAACACCCAGAGTTAGTGACATATCCAAAGCTTTCAGAATCTCAGAGTTAGAATTGGAGATGGCCACTTCCATTCACCAACCACAGTCAAATTCCCTCACTTGAAAGCCAGGCTAAGTGCTTAGTGACTCCTGGCCACAAGGTTGCTGATTCCACATCTGGACAATCCTGACCTTGAAGGATATTCCTCCTTCTGACCACGTGGGGCCTGGTAGTGTCTACTTACACCTTAGATGGAGTCCTCCCTTCTCTCCTTTGTAAAACTGGGATAATCTTTTAGCTGACATATGACTGTGCAGAGAAAGGAGCTGTCATCTTTGTGATAAATAAATTGTACTCTTCTCAGATTCACATTTAAACTAGAATCCTGTACTCGTGAAGGTCCATCCTATCCTTTTTCCATCCTACTGGACCAAATTCACGGTCTGAGTGGAAAACTCGGAAGATGCATTCTAGGAAAAACAAAAACAAAATAAAACGTAGCATTTTAAAGAAAGAATAAAAAAATTATCCTCTAGTTTTTTAAAAAAATCTTTAGCTCAAGTGGAGTTTAGCCTAATCAGTAATTTATTATTTATAACCTCCCCCCAGAAGATCCAGATGAAATTTCTTCTTTTTTCATGTTTGTCTAAACAATGTCCTTTTCTGTTGAACCCTGTGTATTGAGACTTTCAGCATTTTCTCCATTCTGTTCCTTTTAAGAAAGCAATTTCATTGTCTCATTTTGCCATTTTGCCACACCCTGCGAGTTTAAGAACTATAGAAATTATACTTTCAAATAGCATTGGAATTTATATTCAAAAAATTGAAAATTTAAAGGTAAGTGAGAAAAACTGTTGATACAAGTTGACTCTCATTTAAGTTCCTAAGTCATTTCTGGAATTATATCATTACATTTTCCCAAAACCTCAGATCGTTTTGCCTGAAAAATAATCTCCAAATAACATATGCAAATATTTAAAACATATTTTATAAAGAGGAAATTTAATCTCTGACAGAACCATTAGAAGTTATCATTTGATCTTTTTAAAGGGAAATGCTTAACAAGGGTAATTATTTATACATTATTTTCAGATGTATGATTCTGGCACACCTTTAATAAAACTACTGAAAGTCATATCAATTTTTAAAATGAGTTTAAAAACTGGAAAGATGATAACTTTTACGTATTGTACAAGATTATAAAACCTTGAGATTTCTTAGCAGGTACATGGTGATAACACAGCAACATAAACATGGAAACCACCCCAAAACAAAATTGCTAACAACGTAAGTAATTCAGTTATCTTAAGAACGTCAGGCAACTATGATTGCTAACATGATGTTTCATGGGGTTAGGGGTTACTGGTGAGATTTCCCTTCCAATTATGTTACGGGAAAAACCAGTTCTGCATTATCAGGATAAAGAAGAAGCAGGCATATCGCTAAAAATGCGCCTGTGAGAACCTCTGCTGACTCCCGCAGCAGCACCCCCATCTGTCAACGTCTGCCCTCAGCAGACTCTGCCTTGCCCACGTCCCTGAAATCATCACACTCCTCTCCAGAGCTGACCCTTCTCTTTATCATCTCTGTCACCTCCACCTCTTTGAGAACACTGCCTAGCCATGCTTCCCACTCTGCTCTTTTCCTCCGTTA
The DNA here is from genome assembly GCF_048565385.1 of Saimiri boliviensis. Lineage (NCBI taxonomy): Eukaryota > Metazoa > Chordata > Mammalia > Primates > Cebidae > Saimiri > Saimiri boliviensis. The sequence continues at coordinate 152,354,149 of NC_133449.1, read as the reverse complement.
TCATGCTCTCACCCCTCTTTTCTGGATCATTGCTGTCTGCATGTAAGCATGCATTTTTGACTTCCATCTTACAATATGCTCGGATCTGCTGCTCTGCTCAGCTCCCTCCCTGTTTCTTAGCTCTTCATTGCACTAAACCCCATGTAAGTGTTAACCTACTGGCTCTTTCAAAATCCTGTCCTTGAATTCTTTCTGAAAATGACTCTGAGCAAGCTTCTGACCTTAACATCCCAGAAAATGCCCTGCTCCAGGTCACCAGTGACCTGCACCTTGTGAGATCCAAGGGTCAGCACTCAGTGACTTCACTTGAATCCCGGGACACTCGGCACTCTTGGTTTTTCTGCAGATGCACTGGCTGTTCCTCCCTTGGGTTTTTTTGTTGGTGGTGTTTCTTATTCCTTCTCTTTCCTCATGTATTAAAGGTGGAATACTTGAGAGCTTAGACCTTGACCCTTTTCTGTCCTCAAAACTATGACCTTGGTGAGCTCAGCCAATCATGTGGCCTTAAATGCCACATGAGCACTGACAGTTTCATTTCTTCAGCCAAGGGCTGTCTCCAGACCTTGAGGTTTCAATAGCTTCTACCTGCAAATCAAAATCTCCACTTGTCAGATCTCCACTTGCCTATCAAGTAGACTTCTCACCCAGTCTAAATATGAACTCCTGACCTCTCTCCTCAAACCCGTTCCACCTACAGTTCTCCCGTATCAGTCGATGGTAAGCATGACAGCTTCTAAGGCCAAAAAATTTGAGATCATATTTGACCCCCTCCTCACCTCCTTCCTTTTCACATCTGACAGTCAAAAAATCCTGTTGGTTCTGCCTGCAAATTGCATCCAGACTTTAATCACCCCTTAGAAGGTTTCCTTGTTACTATCCTGGTCTAAAGTTCTGTTACATTTTGTCTCAATAAAGTTCTGTTACATTTTGTCTCAATTACGTTAGAAACCTCCTCACTGATCTCTCATCCCCCTGGAGTCCGTTTTCAACACAGTTGCCAGAATAATCTTCTAAACATGTAAGGAAGATGATAACACTGCTCTGCTAAAACCCCGTACCAATAGTTCCCCCGATCACTGAGAATGTGAGGTCTATGTGATGACTGCCTTCCCCGACTCTGCCCCGCTGGCCGCCTTCCTAGTCCTCCAAGTCTCAGGGCACACTCGTCTTCAAGTGTGTGTTCCCACTGCTCCCGGGCCTGGTGTGATCCTCTCCCACACTCCGCTCACCTCTCCTTCCCCTCTCTCAGGTCTTTGCTCACACCTGGCCTTTTCATGAGACCTGCCTGCGTAGTACTTTATTTCATAACCAACCTGACTCCCTCTAATTCCCTTTAGCCTGCTCTCCCTTTTTCCTATATGTTTGCCTTTCTTACCTGTTATGTTTATTGTTTATAATAGCAATAGCATTGCTAGAATTTAACACCGAAAAGGTTTTGCAGAAACTGGCTTTTCTTTGTGGGGATTTGCTTTATCTGTAATTCTTTGGAACATTTGTTTTATATCACCTTTAATTTGATACCTCCTGCACCTATTCCTAGAGTTAAGAGAGAAACTAAAAAATAATTTGACTGTCAGATTCATAAGCAGAGAAACAAAGAAAGGGGCTATAAATAAGTTAGATTATCTGGAAATTCAAATATCCCTAAGGGTGTTTGCTGTATTAATGCCAGAAAGTCATGTGACATGAATGTGAGCTGTAAGTGTGCTCTAGTTTGTTTCTGTGTTTTGAATATCTTTGCATCATATTATCTTTTAAGCGCAAAGGACTGCTGATTGCGTGTCTGTGTCATGACCTGGACCACAGGGGCTTTAGTAACAGCTACCTGCAGAAGTCCAACCACGCTCTGGCAGCTCTCTACTCCACCTCCACCATGGAGCAGCACCACTTCTCCCAGACGGTGTCCATCCTCCAGGTGAGTCCCCTCGCACCATCTCCCGCTTTGTCTAAAGGGCTACCTAAGAGACAGTGATACTTCATAGGTGGAAATGGAAGATCAGTCTGGCTTCCTCAAAACCAACAGCTGCATTTTATTGTAGGACCTTATATTTATAGTCATAATTAAATAATCATGTTTTTTGCATAAAGAATTCTTTACAAAGATTTTGAATATATGTATTTTGCAATCACATTTGTTTTTAAAATACTATATCCATAAGTACATGGAATCCTAAAGCAATACTTACTTTACATAGTTTAAATCAATTAATTTTATAGATTAACTTATTCTTGAACCAGAATGTATTAAACAGTAAATCTTTAAAGTTAGATAAATTTAAGGTTTTAAGTGCATTGTATGTGGCCTTATTTTTTTTTTTACATTGTCTGTTTTTTTACTTTGTTGCTTTTAAGATGTTCTTGGTAATTGGTATAGACAATCTCAGGTATCACTTCAATATGATATACATGCTCCTTCTTTCTTAAATGGTTTTTCTCAAACTCACCTTTAAAAGGTAGCTGTTACATCATAATGATTTGATTCCTATCATAAACAATTTTTGAAAATATAATCTGTGTGAGGCTTAAGATAGTGGACCCTGTATATTCCTTTCACTGTCAGCATCTCTAAGTAGGAAGAGAAATTGTTGTTACGTCTTCTGATGATGTGTCTAAGGGAAAGGATTTTGAGTTTTCAGGATGTCACAGCAAAATGCCAACAGTGACTCTACGAGTAATTGGCCACAGGCAGGTTGCAAAGCAGAAAGACTTGGCCACTTGGTGCAGTTTTTCTCTGTTGAACAGGCTGGGCCTCCTCTAAACGCCAGGATTTTTTTTCTCCCCTCAGTTTCCCGAAGGCTTCTATTAGTGCCTCCTCATTTAACCATACACGTGATTGGCAGCGCTGCATGCTCAGTCCTTCTTAAAACTCAGAAACGTACCTGTCCAGGTCTCATTTCCTCAGGCCTGCGCAGGTAAATGATCACCTTACTCTATTGTGCGTGCTCTTCTAATGACCTGCTGTGTAAAAGTGAACAGTGTTTTAGATATGGAGCTAGTTTAGTCATTTTCAAGCCATCCCCAGTAGGTAGCAGATGTTGAGCTTGCTCATGGGCCAGCTCAGTCCTGAAAGCAATATGTAGTCACCATTTCTGTCATTTGCTTCGTACCAGCTCTTTTAAATGACATATGTTTGGATAGATAGATACATACATGCATGAAACAAGTGTACATAGAAATTTAAACAGGATAAAATGTGTGTGTGTGTCTATGTATGTGTACATGTTTATACATACATGTAAAACATGCTTTTTGTAAATAGATGAACATTCCAAAACTTCATGACAGCTTATATCTACTTTGACCTCACTCATCATTTGAGACTATTCATTTGTATAAGAAGTATGCCAGGCCGGGCACGGTGGCTCATGCCTGTAATCCCAGCACTTTGGGAGGCCGAGGCGGGTGGATCACGAGGTCAAGAGATCGAGACCATCCTGGTCAACATGGTGAAACCCGTCTCTACTAAAAATACAAAACATTAGCTGGGCATGGTGGCGTGTGCCTGTAATCCCAGCTACTCAGGAGGCTGAGGCAGGAGAATTGCCTGAACCCAGGAGGCGGAGGTTGCGGTGAGCCGAGATCGTGCCATTGCACTCCAGCCTGGATAACAAGAGCGAAACTCCGTCTCAAAAAAAGAAGAAGAATGCCAGAAACAACATCAGGATGACTTCACTTAGAAATAACTAGGAGTCACTGAATTAGCACCCCATGTTCTAAATGAATTTGTGCACTTGACAGTGCAACATTGCTAGCAGTTTAATCACAACTGAATTTTAATAGCCAATATAGAATTTCTTTAGAAAGCCTATTTTAAATATAATAGGATTAGTTTTGAAGTAGGTCAGAATTGCAAACTTTATTGCCACTGAGTAGAATAAAAAATAAACCTTGTAATATGGCAGTCACATGGAGGCAGGTGGGAATGAGGAAGCTCCAGGTCCATCTAAGCCCTAAGAAGGCTTGGCCCAGTTGCTGCCATCAAAAATGGATGTTTAGGGTGATTTGCCTCCATTGTGGCAAATCCTCAGCAAGGTGGAGATTGCAGATTATGGAATGCAGTGTTCCTAAAAATGATCAGAACTAGTAACAGGAACTCATGGCAATCAGTTAAGTTGAGACAGGTAAGCTGTTAGCATTTAAAAAGGTGTGGGAGAACAGGTTCAGATATTAGAGCTGGAATTTCAGACATTGATGAAGTAGTAATAGCAAATGTGTTCTCCTGCTTAGAGAAGACAAGGTCCTACGTACACTGCAGAAACAGAAGCTGGGAATAAGAACTAGGGATTGCTGCAAATTCAGATGAAATATTACGAGTTTGAAAAAACAAATTTATATATTTGATTGACAAAAACCCTTCCATTTGAGCTACGCTCAGGGAGAAATCATACTGGGGTCGTAAACAGACAGCCCCATCTACATGGGCAGGAATATTCAGAAGAGCATCTTCCTTTTCTGAAAACGTCTGTACTCCTGGCTGATTTTACAGTTATCCCCATGATACTTCTCTGAGTGTCTTTCCAGATTCATCTAACTGGTTCCTAAAATTCAATTTAATAACAAACATATTTATTGAGCACCTTCCATTTGCCAACACCTGCTTTAGGCACTGGGAGTAAGTGATAAACAGAACAAGCATAAATCCCTGTCCTCTGGAACTCAGTCTAGAGTGAGGAAGGCCTGAGTCCCCTGACTTCTGCCCTTACATTGTTCTCATTGGCTCACCACTGGGCACATCTGTGGCTCTAACTGACAGTGGTACCCTGAGGACTCTCAGACCCATGTGATTCCGCCTAGTGCTCAGTCAGACTTGGGCCCAAGTGCTTGAACTCTGTGTTCCGTACGGCCCGACTTGTGCTTGGTGTTATACTTATGTAGGTGCCTTCTGTATTTTCTGTCTCTGTGACGGCAACATCATTTTCCCCTTCTTTAGCCTTATCTTCCCATTATTCCATCCCATTACTACCAGGTCCTGCTGGTTTTATATTTCATCAGAAGACACCTACAAGCTTGACTAATTAAGATGATATCCTTGGGTAACAGTTAAAAACTCCAACTTCCAGTCACGAAAATAAGACAGAACAATGTGTACTTTCATGATGTGAATATCTGTTGCTTTTGAAATATGGTCACATTTCTGAAAATTATCTATTTATACCCACATTTCAGGATCCCATGGCTTCTTACTAGTCTGTATAGCAGTACTATTTCTGTGACTCAGCTAGAGAGTTCTTCCAATTTGTCTGCACTACATATAATTTACTGTTATGTATTACAATTACAGCAAAATTATTGTACTTATATTCAACACTACCTGTGCTAATAATCTAAAATATATGACATGGTGGCTAGTTTAAATCTGTCCTTTTCTATGGATATGTTCTGAATGGAAAAGGTGTTTGGCTGTCAGATTCATTTCTAGGCATATATTTGTTTGTTCATCTCTCTTTCCTTAATTCTGACTGTGGAAGTTACACTGGTAGATTTTATCATCATCATCAGTCATCGTTGTTATAATAGTCATCATTTTATCATGTATTGGGTGCTTACAGTGAACCAGAAACTTAACTATTTTGCACATATTTTAATACAGCTTATTTTTATTATATCCCTGTAAGATAGGTATTATTATTATTTGCATTTTACAAATGAGAGTAATACGCATCAAAGAGTTTAACTATTCGTCACATAACTAATACAGAATGACATTAAAAACTAGAATTATTGGACTCCAAAATCTGTGCTCTTAATTACCATACCATAATGCTTCCTAATAGGTGGTTTTATGTACTAGGTAATTAAATTTCAAAATCAGTATTTTACGTATTTTAAAGGCATTGCCATCATGAGTGCTTGATGCACTTAGTTGCCTCATTGACTTGTTTTTCCTAAAGTACCTAAACAATTCAGCCCATACCTCTGGCTTCCTATAGCAGTGCTTGACACAGTGGGGCAGGATTGCTGAAGATCAAGGCCTGGACTGGTTGTCATGCAGGCACAGAAATGTGAGCTTCAGGGTCTTTCCGTAAGAATCTCCTTAATAGAGCCTAGCATCATAGGACTTTTTGAGGCGTTATTTGTGATTAATAATAATATGTTTTAAACTGTCTGAGGAAGATCTGTCAGTCTGTCTTCCTGCCTTGGCTCTGGCCTACCTCCAGTCTACACTGCTGCTGGAATGATAGCTCTGAAACACAAATCTCATCATGTTGCCAGCTAACTTAAAACTGTCAACAGCTCATAATTACCTTCAAGATGATATTTCAGTTCCATAATCAAGCCATTAAAAACTATTTGAGGTTCCTACTCCCTATTTCCCTACTCAATTTGCTTAGCTGTATGGACTTTCTATAGTTCCTACCAAATATCACTATTTCTGTGATCTCAGCTGCCCCACGTCACACGCTGCTCCTCCTACCTCTACTCGTCTTTCAGAATTCATGTCCTCACCAAGGAAAAGCCTTCCATGTAAATAAAGGACTTCTTCCATGGTAATGTATTTAGCTCAGTCATAGAGAGCATTCCACTCTATGTTAATTACATGCTTTTATGCCCAGATGTCTTCCACTAAACTGTCAACTCCTTAAAAAATGAAACTTTTTTACTGTTTGGAACTTTGGATATAGTAATTACCGAACTACTATGTCCTTACACAAAATGGAGCACTACAGATTAAATATCTGCCAAAAAAAGGAAGACATATTGTATGTTCTTCATTGTGATGGGAAAGACAGCTGTGGCAAGAAAGCAGTGGCTCCCTAACGCCCCAGCAGTGGACAGAGTACTCAGAGCCTTTAGGATCCTCAGATTAAGGGCTGGAAGGCATTTTGACCGTCATCTGTTTAAGGGAGTCCCTGGGTCATCTTTAAGAATTGGCACCAATTTCCACAATGTTTCCATTCTCTAACATCGGATCTCAGCCACAGCATTTACAACCAGAGCCTACCTGTGTGCTTTCACAGAGATGAGAATTACATGCCGTTCACCCCTGTTAAGTTTTAAAAACATTCCTGGGTATAAAAAGTTTACTATTCCATGCTTGATGCATCCAAAATGGAATCAGCCAGCTTGAATTAACATAGACTTCAAACTACTTAACCATAATAAAATTATCAATGGGTATATAAGAGTATTACATTGTATTGTAAGGCTTTATTATGTGTTAACGAATGTGAGACTGGAGGCTTAAAGAAGATACTGTTTATCTGCTGTGCTTCATTGCTTGTATCCCCCTGCCTCATTTTCTTTAGTTTGGGTAGCAGCAAATGCTAGATTCTCTTAAAGAAAAGGGAGACATTTATTTTTTGTTTATTCATTCGTTCCCTTTACTCTTGTAAAATATTGAAGGAGACAGCAAATGAGTTATGCCTTTTTATTATAAAAGCCCTCTACTGAGCTTTTTCACCTAGCTTCCTTTAATACTGAAAAGTAATGACTCTTAAATAGCATAAATTATTTAAAATGAATCTTAGGTTTGGGTCAGTCGACACTTTTGGGAGTCTGATAAAAGCATGAGTTTACAGATGACACACTCAGTGTATTATGTAGAATTACAGTGAGTTTATAACTCTTTTGTCCCCAACAGAATTTATAGAGCCTAGGCTAAGGAGTCCTTATTTTAGAATTTTTTTAAAAATTCAACAGCAGACTCAAATTTTTGTGTACTATAACGTAACAGGTTATGGTGGTAATTGCTGTTGATAAAAAGAGTAGGGCATGCAAATACAAAGCATAAAAATGTATCAACTGTGATTCCCTTCACATGACCTGCAGAAAGCAGATATGTACATGAGCACCAGCCGGACATACTGAAACATGAAGCGAGAAATACACTTCATGTTTTTCTCAGGTCACAGGCATTAAGTGTTGATGCAGAGGTGATGGTCACATCAAAGGAAAGCAGATACCACCACATGAATCAGAGTAAATATTTCCTTCTGACTTCCTACAACAAAAATGAGGAGAGTTGAGGTTGGATGATAACTGGGTTCAGCCGCCAGCCCAAAGCTGGACTCCCCTCCTGTTATCCCCATCAGTCACTAACCAGCCTGTGCTCAAACGGCTCCACTCATAGCATCTCATGCACAGTCCCTGTGGGAACTCCAAACTAATATAAGTATTGTAATTTGAAAGTGAAGGTATGTGTTTGAAAGTGCTTTATAAGCTGTAGAACTTCCTACAATTGTAAGGCCTTACTACTGTTATTGCCAGGAAAATAACTAGAACTGAGTCTATTTGTTGCATTTATCATACGATAATTCAAATACTTCTAAGACTTTAAGAGCAAGTAATCTAGGACTATTCTAGCAATTGCAAACAAATGGTGCATGTACAGTTTCATTTAAGAATATGAAGAAACAGTGTCTTAGATGTCTAATTTTGTAAAGAAATATACTTCAATCATTTTGTTTTTACTGCATTTTAAGTCAATAAATGTATATTAAGAAAAGTGAAATTAATTAAAAATCAACTTAGAGTAGTACTGTATTGACTAATAATGAAATGTCATCAAGTGATTGATGAATCTACAAATTGATTGCATCTTAATTATCTCAAACTTTTTAGTTTCAACAAAAGCTTTTTTTTCTCAATTATAAATTGAAACCTTAAAATCTTCAGAGGAAGAAATTATTGTAAGTTTTTTAAAAGATTAATACACAGAATAATATTCTGAGCCAATAGAATACAGATTACCAATGTTCTAGTCTCATTTCGGGTAATGATCTGCCATTTGCACCTCCTTTGAGAATAGAAGATGATCCTAGAGTTGTTGCACCTTCAGTAATTTGTGCTTTATGGAAAGATATTTTTGCTCTTAGAGTTTTTGATGTGTTTGAATACACATTATATTGAGGTTGTAGGACATTTTCTTGTAGGATACAGAGAACTATATTACTATTCACTAGGCATGCTTTGATATGTTACAACCTGAAGTGGACAAAGATATAGATGGCTTTTTAAGCCCATTAAGGTTCTAGTATAATACAAAAATTAGCTGAAGTTTTTAATTAGCTTAAGAGGAAAAGTCTTTAACTTAAATATTTTACATTTTCAAGTTCTTTATTAGAAATATGCAAGAACTAGGTATATTTAAGTCACTGGGGTTTTGTGGTAGTAAATGATGTGATTGTAGTTGAACTAGTTGCTTAAAGTGGTAACGTCGTTTTTTCTGTAGCCAAAATACTATTTCATTAGTCATTTCCAACTATTGTTTTCCCCAAACCTTTCTTTAGTGCACCAAATGTCATTGACTGACTATATTGTTTCAAATAACTGAAAATGTCATAAGATTAGAACTTGTGCTTGTTACTGGTGGTTTTTATTTGTATTTTTTCCGTAGTTGGAAGGGCACAATATCTTCTCCACCCTGAGCTCCAGTGAATATGAGCAGGTGCTTGAGATCATCCGCAAAGCCATCATTGCCACAGACCTTGCTTTATACTTTGGAAACAGGAAAGAGTTGGAGGAGATGTACCAGAATGGATCACTAAACCTTGATAATCAATCACATAGGTAAAAATAATTTTAAAAAGCTTAGAAGCTCAGAAAGTGTTATCTGGAATAAATTGATACTTAAGAAATATAATGTGGCATAAGTTTATGTTTGAAAAAAGGTATGTAAAAGATTTACATGTTTTTCATTTTATGTACATCTTGTTTATATTTGCTTTAGACATTTTGTTGTTTGACAGAGTTGCTGACAATGTCTAATGAAGATAAGTAAAATATAGATTGGAAGTTAAACTAGTCACACAGGGACTGGCACCTTGAAAAGAAAAGCCTGATGTGATGTTTTCCCAAGAGGTCCCTTCTTGCATTGATCCCCATTCAGGATCTGGCCATTGGCCTCAGTGACTCAAGAGCAAATCAAATTGGATTCCTGTTTCAGAATCCAATCCTATTAAGCAAGCTAATGTGATTGGTGTAGAAACTGGACTCCCCTTTTATTGATCTGCAAATGTATAATGCAGTCACAAAGATCAGAATATTGGCATCCCATGAGGTCAGAATCATTTAGGAAGCCAAGTAGCAATAAAAAGTTTATTTGGTGAACATGGAATTAGAACAAGGAGGATTAGATAAATTACATGTCCTAATGGAATCAAGCTAAATTAGTCTGATGCCCTTTTGTTTCTGAGGATGGGTGTCTTGCCTGGTGGATTCAGAAATATGTCAGGTATGTTCATTATGAGCCTGTTCACCCATCTGCATATGAGATCTAAGTTCATTGGCTAACCTGCCATCGTCTCCCCTTGACAGTTTGTAGCGGTAACACTAGCTTTTATTGCTGTGGCTTTCCTGTTCCTGTTTGCATGTCTGACCAACTTCATCTTAAGTGAGGACATGTTTCTCTCCAGGCCAGTGAGCGCTTCTTGACTGCTTCCATGCCAGTCTTACTGAATTTGGATTTACACTTTTTGTCCAGGTGTTCTGTATATCTCCTCTGTGATTCATTAAGTACTGATCCTACATTTGTTCTTTGGGACAGACTGTTTTAAAGTTCTTAGAAACAATTCATTATTCACTCAGGTACACCAAACACAAAATATTAGTTTTACAAATGACTACAGATATCTAATAAAGTTCACCTCTTCAAGAATAAATACTATGTGTATAATGATATTGATGCCTTTAGATAACAAGCAGTTCTTTGTGATTGCACTTACTTTCAAACTGGACACCAGATTTTGTAGAGCTTGAAAGTGATAGAATTTGGAGAATGCTATTTGAGAAAACAATACAAAGAAATCTTCTTTTCATACATGGCAGTCTGAGAACACTGCCAGGGCCTCTCCCAGGACCATACAGAGGGTTGGTATCAGGGAAAAGCCATGAAACATCCACTAGGATGTTCTAGCATATAGTTCTTTTCCTTCAGCCCAAGTGAGAAGAGTGGTCTATAGTCTTTATGTCTCCAGTAGGTTGTGTGCAGTCCTTGTTCCAAGACCTACAGAAACAGGTGCTTGTTGAGTGTTTTTTTAATGTCAATTCTAAGATTAGGGAAATAGAGTCTTCAGGAAATATCCCTTGGTTTCCTGAAACCCATGTTTTGTTTTGTTTTGTTTTGTTTTGTTTTGGCAGCAGGTGGGGGGTTATAAATAAGAATCATGTAACTAGTATCTAGTTTCTCGAATATATTCTTTTCAGCAGAATGATTACAATAATTATTATAAAATAGAAAATGTAAGCATTTACTTGAAAATAACATCACTTTTGGTACTCATGTACGTAAGTATATGGTACATACTGTGTAATTATGCATGTTTAAATAATTTTTATACATGATAACTTGAAAAGCTATTTAAACAAACTGCATTGAAACATGCATTGGAAGGCAATGCATGTTTAATAATTCAAATAATGTAGAGGTATAAAGAAAAAGTAATATATTATTCTGCATTCCAGTATCAACTGTCTGTTTCATGTAATGTCATCTTATGCATTTTTCTGTGATTTTTCAAAGGTAGGGGTGTGTGTGTGTGATACAGTATGTTCAGGCATAAGTCAGAGATATTCTAAAAGAAACTTTATAATAAAGGAAGTCACAGAAATTTTTTGGTTTCCCAGAGCATATAAAAGTTATACCATAGAGCCTATTAAGTATACAATAACATTATATCTAAAAAATACATACCTTAATATAAAAATACTTTATTGTTTAAAATGCTAATGATCATCTAACACTTCAGAAAATCATAATCTTTTTACTGGTGGACTGTCTTGTCTCAACATGAATGGCTCCTAACCAGGGTGGTGGTTGCAAATCATAGGACAGGAGGAATGCATGTGGCAATTTCTTTTCTTCTTTTTAAAAGATGGGGTGTCATTCAGTCTGTCAACGAGGTTGGAGTGCAGTGGCATGATCATAGCTCACTGCAGCCTCAAACTCCTCAGCTCCAGGGATCCTCCCACCTCAGCCTCCTGAGTAGCTGAACTATAGGCACATACCACCACATCCAGCTAAATTTTTTCATTTCTTATTTTAGAGATAGGGTATTGCTGTGTTGCCCAGGCTGGTCTCAAACTCCTGACCTCAAGCAGTTCTCCCACTTCAGCCTCCTGAATAACTAGGATTATAGGAAAGAGCCACTATGCCCAGCCTGGATGTGGCAATTTCTTAAAATAAGACAGCAGTGAAGTTTATCACATCAGTGGACTCTGTCTTTCACAGAAAATATCTCTGCAGCTTACGACGCTCTTTGATAGCATTTCACCGGCAGCAGACCTTTTAACACTAGAGTCATTCTTCTCAAACCCTGCCTCTGCTTTATCAAGCAAGTTTATGGAATATTCTAAATCCTTTGCTGTCGTTTCAACAATGTTCCTAGCATCTTCACCAGGAGTAGAGAAACTTTCTTAGCTCATCCTTAAGAAGCACCTCATGCATTCAAGTTTGATGATGATTCCATCAGTCATCATTTTGAGGCTCCACTAGTTTCTACCACATCTTTCACCACTGAAGTCTTGAAGCATTGACTACCTCCTATGAATCATGAATGTTCTCAATGGAATCTTGAATGGTGAATCTTTCCCAGGTTTCAGTTTACCTTTCCCACATTCATTAGAGAAATCACTATCTATAACAGCTACATTTTTATAAGACATATTTCTTAGATAATAGGACTTGAAAGTCAGAATTACACCTTGACCCATTAGCTACAGAGTGGATGTTGTCTCCTTGTACATGTCCATCACAGCTCTTGAGGGTTCATTGTCAGTGCGCAGTCACAGTTTGAATGGAACCTTTCATTCCGAGCAGGAGGTTTCTATGCTAGGCTTAAAATATTCAATTCATCATGCTCTAAACAAATGTGCTGTCATTGAGGCTTTGTTGTTCCATTTATAGAGCACAGACAGAATCGATTTAGTGTAATTCTTACGGACCCTAGAATTTTCAAAATGGTAAATGATCATTGGCTTTTCCCTGATGTCACCAGCTGCATTAGCCCCTGACAGGAGAGTGAGCTCATCCTTTGAAGCTTTAGAGCTAGACACTGACTTCTCCTCTCTAGATATACAAGTCCTAGATGTCTCTAATAGATGTTTTGTCTATAGTGAAAATCTGTTACTTGGTTAAACTGCCTTCATCCACTAGCTTAGCTAGATCTTCTCAATGACCTGCGACAGCTTCTACATCAGCACTTGCTTCAGCTCGCATTATTTTACCTTTCTTTAAACCTCTCGAACCAATCTCTGCTACTTTCAAACTTTCCTTCCGCAGCCTTTTCACATCTCTCAGGCTTCACAGGATTGGAGAGAGTTAAGGCCTTGCTCTGTATTCGCTTTTGGCTTAAGGGAATGTTGTGGCTGGTTTATCTTCTATTCAGATGACTAACACTTCCTTCATATCATCAAGAACACTTAAGTGCCCTTGTGATCACTGGAGTGGCACTTTTAATTCCCTTGAAGAACTTTTCTTTGCCTTCACAACCTGACTGTTTAGCCCAAGAGTCCTCGCCTTCAGCCCATCTCAACTTTAGATGTGCCTTACTAGGTTTAGTCACTTCTAGCTTTTGATTTAAAGTGAGGGACATGTGACTTTCTTTCACTTGAACAGTTAGAGGACATTCTAGAGTTATTAATTGGTCTAATTTCAATATTACTGTTTTTAGGGAACAGGAATGTTCAAAGACAGGGAGGGAGAAAGGGGAACAGCCAGTTAGTTGGTGGAGCAGTCTGAATACAGGCAACACTTATCAATTAAGTTTACCATCATATATAGGCGTGATTCATGGCACCCGCAAATAATTACAACAGTAACATCAAAGATCACTGAGCATAGATCACCATGACAGATATTGTAAAATAATGAGAATGTTTGAAATATTTTGAAAATTACCAAAATGTAACATAGAGACTCAAAAGTGAGCCCTTGCTGTTGGAAAAATGGTGCCGATACACTTGCTGTACAAAGGGTTGCCACAAAACTTCAATTTCTAAGGAAAACAAAACCACAGTATTTGTGAACCACAGTCAACCAGAATGCAATAAAACGATGTATGCCTGGAACGTATATTGCCAACAGTTTACACATATGTTAAATTCTCAGAAAAGGCTGTAGAAATTCACACTCCTTCTAACGTAAAAGTGAAAACTCCTTCTCATTATATGTACCATTCTCTAACCACTCACTGTGTTGAAGATCTTTTCGTGTTTGTTTATTGCTTATTATTCTGACTTCTGTGTATTTCTCTATTCATAAACTTTGCCTTTTTTGGTCGAATTATTTACTTTTTTATATATCAGTTTTCATGCTATATTTTTGTTAAGGATATTAAAATTTTATTTTATATATTAAAGATATTTCTTTAGGTGAGTTTCAAAAAACTTCTTCAGATTTTCTTTTGAACACAAAAAAATTAGTTTCAGGAGGACAAATTTTTTATCTTTTAAAAAAATCAAGTCTCATAGTAACAAATAATAATTAAAATGTTCTTTTTTTTAGTTTTAATTTTTATATTTGGATATTAATTCTTCTAGAGTTATATTTTTATGAACATACTTTAATTCTGATGGAATGAGTCGATACCATTAAGTTGATACCATTAACGAATAATAAGTTTTCTCCTGAATTGAATTTATTACATTTTCTCATAAGCTTGGATAATTTTTGAGACCCCTTAAATCATTTATTACTAATTATCCAATCCTCAACTATAGTCATACAGCTTTGGTTCTGTCAATATGTTGAAATGTATCATACTTACCTGCTCAAATAATCTTTACTTTCAATTCATGGAAATTGTCATTTTGTAAAAAAATGTTTTAAGAAAAATTTCAAACTTACATTAAAGTAGAAATAATCAAATGTACAGCCATACGTAGATTCAAGAATTATAAATAATTTACTATATATTTTTTTTGCTTCTTTTTTGGAGGTAGGGAGTGTACCATTTCAACATAAATTATAGACCTTCTGGCCCTTTGCTTCCTTCATCATTAATATTTAAAAAGAAAAAGACTATTCTGCTTCAGACTTTATTTGTGAATGTAATTTTTCTGACTTCTAACTGGAAATGCAGTTTCCAGTATGTTTAAAATTGTGAATTTGTAAATAGATGTATGTCATTTTTGCTTCACGTTTTGAAACTGTTATTTGGTGCTTACACATTTAGATTTATTATGTCTTCTCAATAATTTACCCTCTCATCAGTATGAAATAAGTTCTTTCTTCTGCTGATACTTCTTAAAATTTTTTCTGTCTAAACTAGCCACACAAACTTCCTCATATTTACTATTGATATATCACATTCTTTTATAATCCTTTGTGTCTTTGCATTGGAAGTGTGTCTTAACAGCAATAGCTGAGACTTGCAATCACTGCATTTAAATGTACTGTTCAATCTATTTGCATTTATACGTTTTCTAATTATCCACTTTATATTTTGAGCTATTTGTGTATGGGGGTGATGTTTCATTCTACATTTCCTTTTGATTTTATTGTTACACCTTTTTAAATTTTCAAATGGTTGTTCTTGTGTTTACAGTATGCATTTTTATTAGTCCACTTTGAATTAATATGATTGCAATTTTATTAAATGTAAAAAACTTAAAAATAATTCAATTTATACCTCTTTTTGTCTTTTCTGCTATTGTTATATATGTTGGTATTGTTGCTACATATTATACACCCCAGATAGGTTGCTAATATTTCAAATTGAATAATGAATCAATTATTAAAGAATGTAAGAAAAATGAGCCTGGTGGTAGCTCACATCTGTAATCTTGGCACTTTGGGAGACTGAGGCGGGCTGATCACTTGAGGTCAGGAGTTCAAGACCAGCCTAGCCAACATGATGAAACCCCACCTCTACTAAAAATACAAAAATTAACCAGGTGTGGTAGTGTATTCCTGTAATCCTAGCTACTTGGGAGGCTGAGGCAGAAGAATTGCTTGAACCTGGGAGGTGGAGGTAGCAGTGAGCTGAGGTCCTGCCACTGCTCTGCAGTCTGGGCCACAGAGCAAGAGTCTGTCTCAAAAAAAAAAAAAAAAAAAAAAAAAAATAGAATTTAAGAAAAATAATTTTTAAGTATTTTTTTCACATCTATATCATTTCTTCTGCTTTTAATTTATTCACATAGGTCAAAATTTCCAACTTCTATAATTTCATTTGAGCCTAAAGGACTTCCTTTAACATCTCTCAGTGTGTTGAAAGCAGATTCTTTAAAGTGTGTGTGTGTTTTTTGTTTGTTCGTTTGTTAATCTAAGAATGGCTTTATTGTGACTTCACAGTTTAAATATATTTTCACTGGACTTAGAATTCTAAGTAGATAGATTTTTTTTTTTTTCAAGATTTCACAAAAGTCAGTAAATGGTCTTCTGGCCTCCACCTTTTATTTTATTTTATTTTTCTGAGGAAAAGTCAGCAGTTGTTGTTCCCCTCTATGCTGTGTCATTTTACCCTGACCACATTTACGTTCATTCTTCATGGTGTCCTCTGAGGTTTCTAGGTCAGTGGGCTGCTGATTTCAGTGAAGTTTAGCGGCGTTTAAAGCATTATGTTTTTTCAGATACTTTTTCTGCCCCATTATGTTTCTTTTCTTTCGATACTCTGACACTTCTGTTAGACATTTTTATACTGTGCTACAGGTTATTAAGGCTCTGTGTGGTTTTTCACTGATAATGGTTTGGGTAATTTGTTCTCTGTCTGATCTCACTGTTCTTTTCCTAATATTCTATCCGATCTGTTGTTAACCTCATATAGCGATTTTTAAAAAATACACACAGATGCATACACACACACACACACACACACACACACACACACACACACACAAGATTTTTAGGTTCTGGGATTTCTTTTTGGTTCATTTTTATAGCTGCTATGTTTCTCCTGAAATTCCCCATCTCTTCAACTATTTTTTCTAAATATATATTTTCCTGAAGATTACTTAACATATCTGTACGTAATTTAGAAATTGTTGTCTGAATTTTCGCTATCTGGATTTTCTATGAGTTTTGTCTTGTTGACTGATTTTACTCTAGACCACGTAATATTCAGTTTCTTTACATGGCTAGTAATTTTTTATATTTGTATACTCCATTATGGATAACATGCTCCGTTATCCTTCTGGATGCTGGTGTGTTTCTCTGAAGTTAATCAACTTTTTTCCTAGTGGCAAGTTACATTTCTCATGAATCATCTTAAATATATGAATATGTCCCTTTAAGCTTTAGTTGGGTGGTTGCATTTCTGTTTTGGCCTTGGTGTCCTCTGTCAAGAATTTGAAAGAAATAAGAATTCAAATTTGGGGACTTCCGCTTCTGTGGTTCTCTTTACTTTCTAGGATTTCCCTCCTCAACTTTTGTGTGCTCTGACATCCCCAAACTCTCTACCTTCTCAGCTGCACACTGACTTTCTTTTGGGCTGTATTTATGACATTCCCTTAGTAAAAAAGCTGTATAAATAAGGATCTCACCCAGTATAGTCCTGCCTTTCAAAGTTTAAATCTTCTCCCACTTACTCCTGTTTTTAGGTACTAGAACAACATCTTCAAGATTTGTTTTTAGTTCTATCTAGAATTTATTATTATTACCAGAATCTTAAAACTTTGTTTTGTATCTAACCATTTAATTATAGACTCTTTATCAGCTGAAAAGTTTTATTTTTAGTCTCTTGCTTTTTAAGGCATATGGTAATGTCATCTACAAATAAATAAAATTTAACCTACTTTTCTGATATTTGTACATATTTTGCTTTCTTATCTGACTGCACAGCTAGAACTTATAACACAATATTAGATTACAGTAAAGAAAGCAAGCACATCTAATATATGCATGACTTCAATTGATGTGATTTTAGAGTTTCACTTTTTAAGGCAGTATTTAATATATTTTGATAAGACTCGTTTATCATGTATAATGTTTGTCTGTATCTATGTTCCACTGATAGAAGGTTTTTCTATAATTTCTTGGTGTTACCGATTTCCTATTTGATGAATAGATTTTTAAATTTTCTAATTTTCTGCAACTAATTATTTATTGAACTCTACTTTCCCATGGATTTAGTTTTTTAATATGCAGAAGAAATGAAATTTTTCTTTTTTAGCATATTTGCATGTAATCTATTAATTTTGAGATATGGTTGTCTTTTTTGTTCATTATAATTTGCTATAAACTATTGATCTTTCTTTCTTATCTGGAAGACTTTAAATAACTAATGTTAACCATTTTGGGAAGATTCATATAACCATTTTGGAAAATACTCATTCGTGAAACTATTTATCACCTTTTTATTTTCAATTTTAATTTAATTTAATTTTTTTGAGACAGGGTTTTGCTCTGTCCCCCAGGCTGGAGTATAGTGGCACGACCACAGCTCACTGCAGCCTTGACCTCCCAGCCTCAAGCAGTTGTCCCACCTCAGTCTTAAGTAGCTGAGGAGCTGGGACTATAGGCAAACAACATCATCCCTGGCTACATTTTTGTTATTATTTGTTAGAGACAGAGTCTTGCTATGTTGACAGTGCTGGTCTTGAACTCCAGGGCTCAATGATCCTCCCACCTCAGCCTCCCAAAGTGCTGGGATTACAGGCATGAGCCATAGTGTCCAGCTGTCACCTTTTTATTTTATTTATTTATTTATTTTTTCGAGACGGAGTTTCGCTCTTATTACCCAGGCTGGAGTGCAATGGCGCGATCTTGGCTCACCGCAACCTCCGCCTCCCGGGTTCAGGCAATTCTCCTGCCTCAGCCTCCTGAGTAGCTGGGATTACAGGCACGCACCACCATGCCCAGCTAATTTTTTGGTATTTTTATTAAAGACGGGGTTTCACCATGTTGACCAGGATGGTCTCGATCTCTTGACCTCGTGATCCACCCACCTCGGCTTCCCAAATTGCTGGGATTACAGGTTTGAGCCACCGCGCCTGGCCTAGCTGTCACCTTTTTAAATGAAAAGCTTCAACAAACTTTCCATGTCTTTTATAGTTTGGGGTCTTTGTTTTGTTTTTGCCAATTTCTTCCATCTCTTGGGCAATGTATTGTACTACAAAAGTCATCTTTTGCCTTGAGATTTAAAACTTCATATAAAAATATATGCACAGATTATTTTCACTTAAAACTTAATTGACATTACATTTGTATTTGTATCTAATTTTCATTGTTTTCTATTTTTATTTCTTCCTTTCTTACATAATCCAACTCATCTGGAATTTTTAATTATTCCTTTTTTATGAAACTAACTTTTATAAAATTTTTCATGCTGGGAAGATGGCCGCCTAAGAACAGCTCAGGACTTCAGCTCCCAGTGAAAGTGCAGAGGGTGAGTGGACGCCGCATTTCCAGATGAACTCTTATTGCCCACAGACCAGGAGATACCCAGGCAGAGGGGTCGCCAGCATCGCAGTCCCAGCCGGTGCGGCTGTTTTGGCCCCCGCGGGGCTGATTCCGCCCGCGCGGCTGCTGTGACCACTCCCTGTTGCTGCGGTTTTCCGTACAAAAGCCACTGGTCTGGGAGCCCTCTTAGCTGGCGAGCAGATCCCTGAGACAGCAGAGTTGCCCATTCATCTGAAATAGCGAGTCAGGCCAGGAGATTCCTAGGCAAAAAATCCGCCAGGAGCCGGCGCCGCAGTTCGAGCCGACTCCGTGAGTCGCAGCACAGGAGATCCCGGCACCTTTTCAACAAGCAACTGGAACACGGGGTAGTTCAACTTAAAAGAAAAGACTCTGAGTCAGGGAGCCAGGTGATCAGGTTCATTTGGTCCCACCCCTCCACCCCCAACAACAACGAAAACAAAAACAGTAATTGGAAACACTCTGGATTGAGCCCTTCAAACCAAGCACAGCTGAACCGAGACGGTCCGGCTCCGTGGGGGAGGGGCTTCCGCCATTACTGAGACTCTCCACCGCTACGGAGGCAGGCTGCCATTGCCGAGGCAACCTGCCACAACAGAGAGAGTCCACCATAACAGAGGCGGGGCCACCATTGCCCAGACAGTTCTAACTACGCCCATATAAAAAGGACTACAGGGAAGAGCTCAGGGCAGCTGGGCGGAGCCCACAGCAGCTCAGCAAAGCCCCTGCGGGCAGGCAGTGGCTAGGCGTGCTGCTAGCTGGGCGGGTCTGACCTGAAAGAAAAATCAAAAAAGGCAGTAGCGCAACGGAAACTCATAAAGCTCCAACTCCCTGGGACAGAGACAGACAACAGGTGGATAAACCCACAAAAATGGGAAGAAACCAGTGCAAAAAGGATGAAAACTCCCGAAACCAGAACACCTCTCCTCCTAAAAGGGATCACAACTCCTCACCAGCAAGGGAACCAGACCGGATGGAGAAGGAGGGTGATGAAATGACAGAATCAGACTTCAGAAGGTGGGTAGTAAGAAACTACAATGAGCTAAAAGAACATGTTCTAACCCATCGCAAAGAAAATAGGAACCTTGAAAAAAGATTGGACGAACTGCTGATGAGAATGGACAGCATAGAGAGGAGTATAAGTGAATTGACGGAGCTGAAAAATGCAACACGAGAACTTCGTGAAGCATGCACAAGCTTCAACAGCCAAATGGACCAAGCAGAAGAAAGGATATCAGAGGTCGAAGATCAACTCAATGAAATAAAAAGAGAAGGCAAGAACAGAGAAAAAAGCGCAAAAAGGAATGAACAAAATCTTCAAGAAATGTGGGACTATGTGAAAAGACCTAATCTACATCTGATAGGTGTACCTGAATGTGATGAAGAGAATGAATCCAAGCTGGAAAATACTCTTCAGGATATTATCCAGGAAAACTTCCCCAACCTAGCAAGGCAGACCAATATTCAAATCCAGGAAATACAGAGAACACCACAAAGATATTCCTCAAGAAGAGCAACCCCAAGGCACATAATCGTCAGATTCACCAGGGTTGAAATGAAAGAGAAAATGCTAAGGGCAGCCAGAGAGAAAGGTCGGGTTACCCACAAAGGGAAGCCCATTAGACTCACAGCAGATCTCTCAGCAGAAACCCTACAAGCCAGAAGAGATTGGGGGCCAATATTCAACATCCTTAAAGAAAAGAACTTTCAACCCAGAATCTCCTATCCAGCCAAACTAAGCTTCATAAGTGAAGGAAAAATAAAATCCTTTGTGAACAAGCAAGCACTCAGAGATTTCATCACCACCAAACCTGCTCTACAAGAACTCTTGAAAGAGGCTCTACACATATAAAGGAACAACCAGTACCAGCCACTCCAAAAACACACCAAATGGTAAAAAAGCATCAACACAATCAAGAATCTGCATCAACTAACCAACAAAACAGCCAGGTAGCATCAAAATGACAGCATCAAACTCACACATAACAATACTATCCCTAAATGTAAATGGACTAAATGCCCCAATCAAAAGACACAGACTGGCAAATTGGATAAAAAGCCAAAACCCATCAGTGTGCTGTATCCAGGAAACCCATCTTACATGCAAGGATACACAAAGGCTCAAAATAAAGGGATGGAGGAAGATCTACCAAGCAAATGGAGAGCAAAAAAAGGCAGGAGTTGCAATTCTCATCTCTGATAAAATAGACTTTAAAGCAACAAAGATCAAAAGAGACAAAGAAGGACATTACATAATGGTAAAAGGATCACTGCAACAAGAAGAGCTAACGATCCTAAATATATACACACCCAATACAGGAGCACCCAGATACATAAGGCAAGTTCTTAATGACTTACAAAGAGACTTAGACTCCCACACAATAATAGTGGGAGACTTTAACACCCCATTGTCAATATTAGACAGATCAACCAGACAGAAAATCAACAAGGATATCCAGGACCTGAATACAGACCTGGAACAAGCAAACCTAATAGATATTTACAGAACTCTCCACCCCAAATCCACAGAATATACATTCTTCTCAGCACCACATCACACCTACTCTAAAATTGACCACATAATTGGCAATAAATCACTCCTCAGCAAATGCAAAAGAACAGAAATCATAACAAACAGTCTCTCAGACCACAGTGCAATCGAGTTAGAACTCAGAATGCAGAAACTAACTCAGAACCACACAGCTTCATGGAAACTGAACAACTTGCTCTTGAATGTTGACTGGATAAACAATGAAATGAAGGCAGAAATAAAGATGTTCTTCGAAACCAATGAGAACGAAGACACAACATACCAGAATCTCTGGGACACATTTAAAGCAGTCTCTAGAGGAAAATATATAGCAATGAATGCCCACATGAGAAGAAAGGAGAGATCTAAAATTGACACCCTATCATCAAAATTGAAAGAGCTAGAGGAGCAAGATCAAAAAAACTCAAAACCTAGCAGAAGACAGGAAATAACTAAGATCAGAGCAGAACGGAAGGAAATAGAGACACAAAAAACTCTTCAAAAAATCAATAAATCCAGGAGCTGGTTTTTTGAAAAGATGAACAAAATAGACAGACCACTAGCCAGATTAATAAAAAAGAAAAGAGAGAATAACCAAATTGATGCAATAAAAAACGATAAAGGGGATATCACCACAGATTCCACAGAAATCCAAACCATCATCAGAGATTACAAACAACTCTATGCACATAAACTAGTAAACCTGGAAGAAATGGATAAATTCCTGGACACCTGCATCCTCCCAAGCCTAAACCTGGAAGAAGCCGAAACCCTGAATAGACCAATAACATGGTCTGAAGTCGAGGCAGCAATAAAGAGCCTACCACCCAAAAAAAGCCCAGGTCCAGATGGGTTCACAGCTGAATTCTACCAGACATACAAGGAGGAGCTGATACCATTCCTTCTGAAACTATTCCAGACAATCCAAAAAGAGGGAATCCTTCCCAAATCATTTTACGAGACAAACATCATCCTGATACCAAAACCCGGCAGAGACTCAACAAGAAAAGAAAATTTCAGGCCAATATCCATGATGAACATAGATGCAAAAATCTTCAATAAAATACTGGCAAACCGATTGCAACAGCATATCAAAAAGCTCATCCACCATGATCAAGTAGGATTCATCCCGGGGATGCAAGGCTGGTTCAACATACGCAAGTCCATAAACGTAATTCACCACATAAACAGAACCAAAGACAAAAACCACATGATTATCTCGATTGATGCAGAGAAGGCTTTTGACAAAATTCAACAACCCTTTATGCTAAAAACCCTCAATAAACTAGGTATTGATGGAACGTATCTCAAAACAATAAAAGCTATTTACGACAAACCAACAGCCAATATCATACTGAATGGGCAAAAACTAGAAGCATTCCCTTTGAAATCTGGCACTAGACAAGGATGCCCTCTCTCGCCACTCCTATTCAATATAGTACTGGAAGTTCTAGCCGAGCAATCAGGCAAGAAAAAGAAATAAAGGGTATCCAAATTGGAAAGGAGGAAATCAAATTGTCTCTATTTGCAGATGACATGATTGTATATCTGGAAGACCCCATCATCTCAGCCCAAAATCTCCTGAAACTGATAAACAACTTCAGCAAAGTCTCAGGATACAAAATCAACGTGCAAAAATCACAAGCATTCCTATACACCAGTAATAGACTTCAAGAGAGCCAAATCAAGAACGAACTGCCATTCACAATTGCTACAAAGAGAATAAAGTACCTAGGAATACAACTAACAAGGAACGTAAAGGACCTCTTCAAGGAGAACTACAAGCCATTGCTCAACGAAATAAGAGAGGATACAAACAGATGGAGAAACATTCCATGTTCATGGTTAGGAAGAATCAACATCGTGAAAATGGCCATACTGCCCAAAGTAATTTACAGATTCAATGCTATACCCATCAAGCTACCAATGACCTTCTTCACAGAACTGGAAAAAAACACCTTAAACTTCATATGGAACCAAAAGAGAGCCCGCATAGCCAAGTCAATTCTAAGCAAAAAGAACAAAGCAGGAGGCATCACACTACCGGACTTCAAACTATACTACAAGGCTACAGTAATCAAAACAGCATGGTACTGGTACCAAAACAGAGATATAGACCAATGGAACAGAACAGAGGCCTCAGAGGAAATACAACATACCCACAACCATCTGATCTTCGACAAACCTGACAAAAACAAGCAATGGGGAAAGGACTCCCTGTTTAATAAAGGGTGTTGGGAAAACTGGCTAGCCATGTGCAGAAAGCAGAAACAGGACCCCTTCCTGACACCTTACACCAAAATTAACTCCAGATGGATTAAAGACTTAAACGTCAGACCTAATACCATAAAAACCTTAGAAGAAAATCTAGGCAAAACCATTCAGGACATAGGTGTAGGCAAGGACTTCATGACCAAAACGCCAAAAGCAATGGCAACAAAAGCCAAAATAGACAAATGGGACCTAATCAAACTCCACAGCTTCTGCACGGCAAAAGAAACAGTCAGTAGAGTGAATCGGCAACCAACAGAATGGGAAAAAATTTTTGCAGTCTACCCATCTGACAAGGGGCTGATATTCAGAATTTACAAAGAACTAAAGCAGATCTACAAGAAAAAAACAAACAAGCCCATTCAAAAATGGGCGAAGGATATGAACAGATACTTTACAAAAGAAGACATACAGGAGGCCAACAAACATATGAAAAAATGCTCATCATCACTGGTCATCAGAGAAATGCAAATCAAAACCACATTGAGATACCATCTCACACCAGTTAGAATGGCGATCATTAAAAAATCGGGAAACAACAGATGCTGGAGAGGATGTGGAGAAATAGGAACACTTTTACACTGTTGGTGGGAATGTAAATTAATTCAACCATTGTGGAAGACAGTGTGGCGATTCCTCAAGGACCTAAAAATAGAAATCCCATTTGACCCAGCAATCCCATTACTGGGTATATATCTAAAGGATTATAAATCATTCTACTACAAGGACACGTGCACACGAATGTTCATTGCAGCACTGTTTACAATAGCAAAGACCTGGAACCAACCCAAATGCCCAACGATGATAGACTGGATAGGGAAAATGTGGTATATATACACCATAGAATATTATGCAGCCATCAAAAACGATGAGTTCATGTCCTTTGTAGGGACATGGATGAACCTGGAAACCATCATTCTCAGCAAACTGACACAAGAGCAGAAAATCAAACACCGTATATTCTCGCTCATAGGCAGGTATTGAACAATGAGAACACATGGACACAGGGAGGGGAGCACTACACACTGGGGTCCGTTGGGGGGAAATGGGGGAGGGGTGGGGGGTGGGGAGGTGGGAAGAGATAGCATGGGGAGAAATGACAGATACAGGTGAGGGGACGGAAGGCAGCAAAGCACACTGCCATGTGTGTACCTATGCAACAATCTTGCATGTACATCACATGTACCCCAAAACCTAAAATGCAATAAAAAAAAATTTTTTCATTTATTCATTATCTGTTCTTTCATTAAATTTAACTTTTATTTTTATGCTTTCATTATACTTTTGGGGTTTTTTTCTTGTTTCTCTGATTGAATAGTAATGAAATAATCAGATTATACCTATTATAATCTGAGTGTTGACTGGACTATACCTTGCAAGTTTTGTTGTACTTTTCCTTGGTTTTTAGATTATTTCTGCCTTTGTTTCCTTGTTGATGTAAAGGTTATTTTAAAGCAATTTTCTAAATTCTAAATATTTTAGATGTTTGCTTATTTTTTATTTTGTTCCTAGAGACTTCTTTGGATTGTTGTAAAAAATACATAACTATTAAATTAAAATTTTATAGTTGATCAGTATTTTCTTTCTGGCCAAGACACAAAAGATGATTGTTAAAGTAACTTCACTGGGGTATAATTACACTAATTTTAAGTTCTGGCAAATGCAACGACTACAGGAGTCACATTAAAGGTATAAAAAATGTCTGCCACCACTTTACCCTTTTCCAATCAAATTTTCCTACACCAGGCATAGAAATCAATGTGTTCTTTATTTATAGATTATATTTGTGCCTTAGTCTCTTCAGGCTATTATAATGAAATACCACAGATTGGGTGGCTTGTAAATGGTTATTTCTCACATTTCTGGAGTCCGATTATTCCAGAATCAAGCTGCTGGCAGTTTGAGTGTCTCAGTTTGAGGGAGGACCTGTTTCCTGGTATATAGAGAGCTGTTTTCTAGCTGCCACCTCACCTGAAGGAAGAAGAGAGGGAGCTCTCTGCGGTTTGTTTTATGTAGGAACTAATGAGGGCTCTACCTTCATTATATAATCACCTTCCAAAAGTCCCACCTCCAAATACTAATACTTTGGGCACTAGGATTAACATATTAGTATTTAGGGAAAGAAACATTCAGTCTGTGTCAACTTGTATTATCTTGAGTTAAAAATATGTAGAATGACAGTAAGTGCTTTTCTGTTTATGATCCCAGCTTTCTCTCTTCTTTCCTTATATTGCTTTCACTATTCTGGTTCTCTAGCAATTCCATGCGAATTTTAGCATCAGCTTGCCAATTTCTACAGAAAAGCTAGCCTTCGGATTCTAATGCAGATTATGTTGAATCTGTAAATCAATTTGGGAAGTATCGCCATCTTAACAATATTAAGTCTGTGAATATGAGATCTTTTTCCATTTAATTACTTTTTCTTTAATATTTTTCAACGATGTTTTCTAGCCCACATTTTGTATTTCTGTTGTTAAATTTATTGCTAAAGATTTTATTGCTTTGATAATATTGTAAATTGAATTACTTTTTAATTTCACTTTCACATTGTTCATTGTTAGTATGTAGAAATGGTTGATTTTTGTACTACTGATCTTATATCTTGACACCTTAATGAACTTATTTCTTCTAACAATTTTTTGGTGGATTGCTTAGGCCTCTCTATATTCATAGAAGATTATGTCATCTTCAAATAGAGATAGTTGTACAATTGTCTTTAGAATCTGTTATTTCTTTCATTTTATTTAATAATTGGCTTGACTTATGCTGAATTTCAGTGACAAGAGCAGACATCATTTTTTGTTTCAGATTTCAGGGGGAAAGCATCTAGTCTTTCTCCATTAACTATGATATTAGATATGGGTATTTTATAGATGAACTTTATCAGATTGAGGAAGTTTCCTTCTACATCTGGTTTGTAGAGTGTTTTTCAATTGTGAATGGTATTGAATTTTGTCATATGCTTTATCTGCATCTATTGAGACTATCAAGCAGTTTTTGTTATTCTATTAGTAAGGTGCATTAGATTAATTAACATTTAGATGTTAAGCTAACCTTGCATTCCTGTGATAGATATCATGTAATAATCATGTATTGTTGTCTTACATATTGCTGGATTTGGCTTGATAGGCCTGTATCATACATTATACTGGCCTTTTTCTTTTTTGTGGTATTTGTCTTATTTTGGTGTCAGGGTAACACTGGCCTCATGATATTAGCTGGGAAGTATTCCCTCCTTTACTATTTTTTGGAAGAGTTTATGAAGAATTTCTATTACTTCATCTTCAAATGTTTGATAGAATTTACCATTTAAGTAATCTGGAAATGGATATTTCTTTGTGGTTATTATTTTTTCCCTTCAACTACTAATTCAGTCTTTTTACTTGTTATAGGTCTATTCACATTGACTGTTTCTTCTTATGTCAGATTTAGTCATTCATGTCTTTCTAGAAATGTGTCCATTTTCAACTAAATTGTCTACTTTATTGGCATACAGTTGTTCACTGTAATTATGATCCTTTTTATTTCTATAAGATTGGTAGTAGAGTTTCCTTTTTCATTTCTGTTCTTAATTAAGTTGAATCTTCTTTCTTTCTCTCCCTCTCCCGCTCTCTCTTTTCTTGGTCAGTCTAGCTTAAGAGTTTATCAGTTTTGTCAATATTTTCAAATAACTGGCTTTTGGCATCACTGATTTTCTCTATGTTTTTCTCTTCCCAATTTCATTAATTTTTTTGTAATCTTTATTTGCTTCCTTCTCTTTGCTTTAGTTTTAGTTTGCTTCTCCTTTTCCAGTGTTTTGAGGCAGATTAGGTTATTGATTTGAATTATTTCTTCTTTCTTTTTTTGAGACGGAGTTTCGCTCTTGTTACCCAGGCTGGAGTGCAATGGCACGATCTCAGCTTATCGCAACCTCCGCCTTCTGGATTCAGGCAATTCTCCTGCCTCAGCCTCCTGAGTAGCTGGGATTACAGGCATGTGCCACCATGCCCAGCTAATTTTTTGTACTTTTAGTAGAGACGGGGTTTCACCATATAGACCTTTACAGCTCTAAATGTTCCTCTGCATGCTGCTTAATGGCATCCCATGAGTTTCGATATATTGTATCTTTATTTTCATACATCTCAAGGGATTTTCACATTTCCCTTTAATTTCTTCTTTGATACATTTATTACTGTATTCATATTCTAGGACTGCTGTAACAAAGTATGTCACAAATCAGGTGGCTTTAAACAACAGAAATTAATTTTCTCACAATTCTTAAGGCTAGAAATCTGAAATCTAGGTACCAGCAAACTTAGTTCCTTCTAGAGGGTTCAAAAAGACAGTAAGTTCAATGCTTCTCTCTTAGCTTTTAACAGATACTGGCAACTTTTGGCATTTGTAGTCTCTGAGCATATCCCTCCAGTCTCTGCCTCCATCATCATGTGCCAGGGATGAGATCCCTGTGTGTCTCTGTGTATTCACCTGGTGTCCTTCTTTCTTTGTATTGCTTTCCTCCTCTTATAAGAACACCAGTCATATTGTATTTAAGAGTCCACACTTGAAATCTGATTTGAGAGAGATCCAAGATGGCTGATCACTAGTAGCTCGGGATTGTGGCTCCCAGTGAAAGTGCAGGGAACGAGAGGATGCCACACCTTCACATGAATTCTTGTTGCTCACGCACCAAGAGATTCCCAGAGGAGGAACCCCACGGGTCGCCAGCATGACTCTTGTGGCCGGCGAGGCAGTTTTGCCGGTGCCTTGGAGCATCAGTTCTTGGTGCAGAGTCAGAAAAGCACCATCAATCTTAACGCCGATGATTTAGTCAGCGCAGTGGGTTGCTCAGATTTCGGCGCTGGGAATCAATGAGTTGGACGTCCACTCAGAAACCCAATTACAAAGACGGTAAATACAAAGACCACAGATGGATACGTTTATAATGAAGGGAAGAAAACAGCCAAAAAAGGCTGAGAATACCCAAGATCAGAATGCAGGGGATCACAGTTCCTCATCAGCAATGGAACAAAGCTTGATGGAGAACGAGTGTGTTCCAATTACAGAAGCAGGCTTCAAAACGTGGGTAATAAGAAACTCCTGTGAATTAAAAAAACTTGTTCTAACACAATCCAAAGAAACTAAGAACTTTGAAAAAAGGATTAACGAAATGTTAACAAGAATACACAATTTAGAGAGGAATATAAGTGAATTGATGGAGCTGAAAAACACAATATGAGAACTACGTCAAGTATGCACAAGTTTTAACAGCCAAATTGATCAAGCAAAAGAAAGGATATCAGAGGTCGAAGACCAACTCAATGAAATAAAACAAGAAGACAAGATTAGAGAAAAAAGGATAAAAAGGAACGAGCAAAGTCTCCAAGAAATATGGGACTATGTGAAAAGACCTAATCTATGCTTGATAGGTGTACCTGAATGTGACGAAGAGAATGAATCCAAGCTGGAAAATACGCTTCAGGATATTATTCAGGAAAATTTTCCCAACTTAGTAAGGCAGGATAATATTCAACTCCAGGTAATACAGAGAACACCACAAAGATATTCCTCAAGAAGAGCAACTCCAAGGCACATAATCGTCAGATTCACCAGGGTTGAAATGAAGGAGAAAATACTAAGGGCAGCTAGAGAGAAAGGTCAGGTTACCCAAAAAGGGAAGCCTATCAGTCTTAGAGCAGATCTCTCAGCAGAAACCCTACAAGCCAGAAGAGAGTGGGAACCAATATTCAACATCTTTAAAGAAAAGAACTTTCAACCAAGAATTTCACATCCAGCCAAACTAAGCTTCATAAGTGAAGGAAAAATAAAGTTTTTTGTGAACAAGCAAGCACTCAGAGAATTCATCACCACCAGGCCTGCTTTACAAGAGCTTCTGAAAGAACCACTACACATAGAAAGGAACAAACAGTATCAGCCTTTCTAAAAAATACCAAAAAGAGCATCAATATAATGAAGAATTTACATCAACTAATGGGCAAAATAGCCAGCTAATATTAAATGGTAGTATTGAACTCACATATATCATTATTAATTCTAAATTTAAATTGACTAAATCCCCCAATCCAAAGACAGACAGGCAATTTGAATAAAAAACTAAAACCCATCAGTATGCTGCATCCAGATCCATCTCACATTCAAGGATACACAAAGATTCAAAACAAGGGATGGAGAAAGATTTACCAACCAACCAGAGAGCTAAAATAATAAATAAAAAGCAGAAGTTACAATTTTTGCCTCTGATAAAATAGTCATTAAAGCAACAAAGATCAAAAGAAGCAAAGAAGGACATTATATAATGATAAAAGGATCAATGCAGCAACAAGAAGAGCTAAAGATCCTAAATATATACGCACCCAATACAGGAATACCCAGACATACAAGACTAATAAAGAGACTTAGACTCCCACACAATAATAGTGGGAGACTTCAACATTAATATTAGACAGATCAATGAGACAGAAAATGAACAACGATATCCAGGACTTGAACTCAGATCTGGAACAAGTAAACGTAATTAACATTTATAGAACTCTCCACTTTAAATACACAAAATATACACTCAAAAAAAAAAAAAAAAAAAAAAGAGTCCACACTTTTCCAGTATTTCCTCATCTTAACTAATTATGTCTGCAAGAACACTACTTCTATATGGTCACATTTTGAGGAACTGTCAGGACTTCAACATATCTCTTTGGGGAACAAAATGTAGCCCATAACAGTCCTGTAAGAATGTGTTTTTAAATTTCCATAACCTTTTGAAGATTCCAGATTTCTTTTTTGTTGTTGATTTCATTGTGGTCAGAGAACCTATTTTATATTATTTTTATCCTTTTAAATCTAATGAGGCTTGTTTTATTTCCTAGCATTTGGTTTAGCCGGGGTGATGTTCCATGTATACTCAAAAAGTATTCTTCTGTTGTTGGGTGGAGTGCTCTGTACATGTCTCTTAGGCCTGTTTATTTTTGCACTGCTGATCTGGTATCTTGAAATCTTGATGATCTCATTTAATACATCTAATGCTTAGGCATCCGTGTAGGCGTGTAAGATTATGTCATCTTCAAATAGAGATAGTTGTACAATTCTCTTTCAATCTGTTTGCCTTCTCTTTCTATTTAATTGTCCGGCTTGTGCTGAATATAAGTGACAAGAGCAGACATTCTTCTTGTTCCTGATCTAGTGGGGAAGAAAATTGTCTTTTGCCCTTAAGTAATGAGCCTCCCAGTATTAAGCCTTTGATGTTGATCCTCAAAGTGGACAGCATTGGTTTGCCCACAGTCACCCTGGAAGGACAGTTGTTTTGGCATGTCTCTTTGACTATCTCTTAAGTTCCCTGCTCTTAAGTTCCAACAGCCATCGGTTGGTGGCTTTATTGTTTAAAGCAGCGCTCTGGGGAGATGTTGCTTTACAGACAGATTCAGTCAAATGTGGGCTCCTTTCGAGGCCCATTTCCTTCACTGGGTTATTTGAGATTTGTCTCACCATAGGATGACTCCTCCCTGCTGCCTCTTTCCCAGTTTCTCCTCAGCAAACTTTCCAAACTACAGTTGAGTCTGTGTCTCCAACAATTCTATCCATGTCCTCTCAATTGCCTCTTAGCACAACATCCGCTCTTCATGGGAGTACCTCTAGGCAACTGATACTGGATGGTAGGTGATAAAGGGATATAATCCTTGAGAAAAGGGAAACATTTCAACTCCCACATTTATCCAGTTGGGGACAATTTCCTGACTCTAGCACAGGGTAGTGGAGCCAAAGCAGAGCTTAGCAGTACTGGGTAGGATCTGGGAGATGGGGAATTGTGCTGAGGTGCCAGGAATCTGCAGAAGCTCCTCCTGGGTCAGTGGCTAGGGCTGTTTCTCATACCTGGGCTGGGATTTCACAGGTCCTAGCAGAGCAGTTGAGAGTGCCACAGAGTGCAGAGTTGAGCATCCTACTGAGATAGTAGGGATCATACAGTATTTGGAAACAGAATTTCAGTTCATCTAGAGTAGAGAGAGCTTGTCAATACCACGGGATAGAGTATAGGCAAAGTCATATCGTGGGTATGGACCACACTGTGGAACAAAGACAATACTTGATTCTCCTAACCAAAGCCTGAACCCAAACTTCCACAGGACTGGGGATATCCATTAGCAAAGTAACAACCTGGCAGGACAAAACTCAAAAGAGACGTCATGACCCAGATTTCTCACAAAGAACTGTCAGAGGTAGGAGTTGGTACCCAAAAACCTCAGACCATGTCGTTGTGCCCTGTCTGTGTACACAGCCCATGAACTGGGATGAGTTTACATTTTTAATCCACTGTTAAACAAAAAAGGACAAAAAACGAAGATATGTGACAGATATTACATATAGCCCACCAAAATTAAATTTACTACAATGGCCCTTTACTACAAATATAAGGAAGCAGGAAAAAAGGACTCACAATCAAGAAAACACAAGCAATCAGGAAAAACAGAGCTCAAGATGACAGATTGTGGAATTAGCAGGCAGGGACTTGAAAGCAACTGCTGTAAATATGTTCAAGGGGTTAAAAATGGATTTTAAGGTATGAAAAAACTGCAGAATTTAACAGAGAAGTGGAAATTATAAAATTGAGCCCAAAATAAATTTGAGAATAATTAAGTACCAGGGAGAAACAACACTTCACAGAGAGGGTACACTATCATGCATGACACGTGTTTCTTACCAGAAACTATGGAGAGCAAAAAACATGGACATATTCAGAGCACTGTCAGTTTCAAATTCTATATCCATTAGAAACATTCTTCAAAAAAGGAGGCTGAAAGAAGGGCATTTTTGTGATAAAATCTGGGAGAATATGTTGCCCACAGACGTGAAAGACGTGACTTACTAAAGGAAAGACCTCAGGGTGATGAATTACCAGATGAAAACTTCAATCTGCAGGAAGGTAAAGTAGCAAATATGTAGGCAAATAGAACAGATTAACAGAGTCCTTTTTCTGTTTTTTTCTAAAAAGTGAATGAATGGTTTAAGCAAAAATAATATTACGGCAAGATAAGGTTTGTATCATATGTAGTGATAAAATATGAAAACAGCAATGTTTGGGTACTGTTTTCTTATTGTTGAATGTTAAGTGTTCTTTGTACATTTGTGGTAATAGTCTTTGATCGGCTATGCCTTTTGCCAGTGTTTTCTCTCAGCCTGTGGCTTGTCTTTCTACTCTCTTGACTGTGTCTTTTGCAGGGTGTACCTTTTTAATTTTTGGTGAAGTCTAGCTTATTCTGTCATGAATCATGCCTTTGTGTTGTATTTAACAGTCATCACCAAATTCTGGATAAACTAGGTTTTTCTTCTGTGTTATATATAACTGTTTTACAGTTTTGTGTTTTATATTTAAGTCTGTGATCCATTTTGAATTAAGCTTTCTAAAGATTCTAAGGTCTCTGTCTAGATGCATTTTTTTTTTTTGCATGCAGATGTCCAGTTGTTCCAGCACCATTTGTTAAAAATGGAACTATAATTTTTTAAATGCTTGTTGTTTATTAGCTTGGTAAATATCCAACTTAGTTTCATTTGTTTTATACTTTTAATGAATCCATTTTTCTGATTTGTTGGAAACGTTATAGCTAAAATATGGTAATATTTTTATATGATCTTTTTTGGAGATGTCGATTATAATTACTCCCTTAGGTGGTTGATAGATGACAGTCAGTGGCCTCTTCCTTTGTATCTAGAATTAATACAAAAACACAGAAGAACTGTTTCTTTCATTTGAAGAAATAAATGGCAGACTTGGCCTAAGAACTCAAGTTGCCTAATATATAGAGCCAGGCATCCTTATTTATATTAAGAATCAATGTATTTTTGTACCATAGAAAAAGAGAAAAGTGCAACTTATAAATGCATTTTTATTTAGTGGAAAAATTAATACATAAAGTTCATATTTTAAGAATAATTCACAAATTGTCTGGGCATGCTGGCTCGTGCCTGTAATCCCAGCACTTTGCGAGGCCAAGTTGGGCAGATCATTTGAGGTCAGGAGTTTGAGACCATCCTGGCCAACATAGTGAAATATTGTCTCTACTAAAAATACAAAAATTAACCAGGCCTGGTGGCAGGCACCTGTAATCCCAGCTACTTGGGAGGCTGAGACAGGAGAATTGCTTGAACCCAGGAGGTGGAGGTTGCAGTAAGCTGAGATTGCACCATTGCACTCCAGCCTGGGTGACAGAGTGAGACTCAATTCCTCCCTCCCAAAAAAAATTCTCTAATTTTATATTTTCATTTATTTTATGGCTATTTTATGCTAAAATTTGAGTGACCACACTCCACAGTTTGCCTGAACCAATCTCAGCAAATCTGTTGGGCTGAAATAATTGCTAGCAATGCTGATTTTTACTCTCAAAACTGTATTGGCTTGAAGATAAATTGTGTGCAAGGATGGAATGTCATGTGATGGAAGGAATCACATTCTGGGCTTTTGTGCAGTGATAAGGCCCAGACAATTGTGACAGTGGCTAGCACATAGTAGGTGTTCAGCAAATACTACTCAAGTAAACAAATAATCCAAAATGGCAAGTGATTTAAATTACAGGCTGTATAATGTGATCATATACTCATGTTATATATTTGATCATTGACATTTTTTGTCCTGGTAATTTTTTAAAAATATTTCAGCCATTGTTTCATTCATTCTGGAGCTGGAGTTACATTCTCTTGACTTTTGCCGCAAGTCCTAACCCTCACATGCTTCCCACTTTTGTCCTTACCAGTGGCTCTTACCACCTACCCCTGACATTGACTATGATGTAATTAGCTATTATGTTATTTACTCATATTGACATTTTGACCAAAACTGTGATTAAAGACACTAGGTAATTTTTATGATTTTTGCTTTAAAAATGAAACAAGCAAAGCCCAATTTGTATGAGAGTTACTGTCATGTGTGTTTCAAATGCAGATGCGTAATTGGTTTACATACAGTGCTGACTTCACAAATGCCTTACACGTAATAATAATTTTTTAACTTTATAAATAGCAAAGACTAACAAGTGAATTTAGGGTCCTAGAAATCAATTTTTAGACAGTGTATTAGTCCATTCTCACACTGCTGATAAAGACATAGCCAAGACTGAGTAATTTATAATGGAAAGAGATTTAATTGACTCAGTTTAGCATGGCTAGGGAGGCCTCAGGAATCTTACAATTATGTCAGAAGGGGAAACAAACACGTCCTTCTTCACATAGCAGCAGTAGAGAGAAGAATGAGTGCCCAGCGAAGAGGGCAGCCCCTTATAAAACCATCAGCTCTTATGACAACTATCATGAGATCAGGATTGGGGAAACTGCCCCCATATTTCAGTTACCTCCACCTGGTCCTTCCCATGACACAAGAGTAGGGGGACTACAATTCAAGATGGGATTTGGGTGGGGACACAGCCAAACCATATCATTCTAACCTTGGCCCTTTCCAGATCTCACATCCTTATAATTCAGAACACAATCATTTCATTCCAACAGACCTTCAAATTCTTAACTAATTTCAGTGTTAACTGAAAAGTTCAAGTCCATAGTCTTAGCTGAGACATGACAAGTTCCTTCCACCTATCAGCCTGAAAATCAAAAGCAAGTCAGTTACTTCCTAGATACAGAAGACGAAACAGGCATTGGGTAAATACAGCCATTCCAAATGGGAGAAATTTGTCAAAACAAAGGGATTACATGCCCCATACAAGTCCAAAATCCGGTAGAACAGTCATTAAACCTTAAAGTTCCAAAATGATCTGTTTTGACTCCATGTCTCACATCCAAGCCACACTGATGCAAGAGGTGGGCTCCTGCAGCCTTGGGCAGCTCTGCCCTGTGGCTCTGCAGGATATAGCTCCCCTTCCAGCTGCTTCCATGGGCTGGCATTGAGTGCAGCTTTTCCAGGCCCACAGTGCAAGCTGTAGCTGGAACTACCACTCTGGGGTCTGGAGGACAGTGGCCCTCTTCTCACAGCTCCACAAGGCAGTATCCCAGTGGGAACTCTGTGTGGGGGCTCTGACCCCACATTTTCCTTCCACACTGTCTTAGCAGTTGTTTTCCCAAGGGCCCTGCCTCTACAGCAAACTTCTGCCTGGACATCCAGGCTTTTCCATACATCCTCTGAAATCTAGGTGGAGGTTTCCAAACCTCAGTTCTTGACTTCTCTGCAGGCCCAACACCATATGTAAGCCACCAAGGGTTGTGGCTCTCACCCACTGAAGCAACAGCCTGAGTTGTACATTAGCCCTTTATAGTCACTGCTGGAGCTGAAGCAGCTGGTACACAGGGTACCATGTCCCAAGGCTGCAGAGAGCAGGAGGAACACACAAAACCATTTTTCCCTTTTAAGCCTCTGAGCTTATGATGGGAGGGGCTGTCATGAAGGTCTTTTATATGCCCTGGAGCATTTTCCCCATTGTCTTGGTGATTAACACTCAGTTCCGGTTACTTAGGCAAATTTCTGCAGCTGGCTTGAATTTCTCCCCAGAAAATGAGGTTTTCTTTTCTATTGCATCATCAAACTGCACATTTTTCAAACTTTTGTGCTCTGCTTTCTCTTAAATGCTTTGCAGCTTAGACATTTCTCCCACCAGATACCCTAAATCATCTCTTTCAAGTTCAAAGTTCCACAAATCTCTAGGGCAGGGGCAAAATGTCACCAGTCTCTTTGCGTAGCAAGAGTGACCTTTATTCCAGTTCCCAAGAAGTTGCTCATCTCTATCTGCGACCACCTGGACCAGCCTGGACTTGATTGTCCTTGTCACTATTAGCATTTTGGTCAAAGCCATTCAACAAGTCTCTAGGAAGATTCAAATCCTCCCACATCTTCCTGTCTTTTGAGCTCTAGGAAGTTCTAACAAGTCTCTAGGAAGTTCCAAACTTTCCCACATTCTCCTGCCTTCCTCTGAGCCATCCAAGGTGTTCTAACCTCTGCCTGTTACCTAGTTCTAAAGTTACCTTCATATTTTCATGTATCTTTATAGCAGTAACCCACTCTTTCAATGCCAACTTACTGTGTTAGTCTATTCTCATGCTGCTATGAAGAAATACCCAAGACTGGGTAATTTATAAGGTAAAGAGGTTTAATTGACTCACAGTTGAGCATGGCTGGAGAGGCCTCAGGAAACTTCCATCATGGCAAAAGGGGAAGCAAAGACATCCTTCTTCACATGGCAGCAGGAGAGAGAGAAATGAGTGGCCGGTGGATGGGGGAGCCCCTTATAAAACCACCAGCTTTTGTGAGAACTAACTCCCTATCACAAGAACAGGATGGGAGCAACCACCCCTGTGATTCGATTATCTTCACCTCATCTCTCCCACAACATGTGGAGATTATGGGAACTATAATTCAAGGTGAGATTTGGGAGGGGAACAACTGTATCAGACAGTTTACATCTAGCTTATGAAAAAGGACCTTCTAGTAACAGAAAAGAGAGAGAGGAAATGTAATACAGGGTCACCAAAGAGAGAAGGAGAAATCATCTATGAACTGCTTGATTGCTGCACTGGAATTTCCCTTTAAAGCACTTTTCCTGACTATAACTAAAAGCAAATGTCATGTCTGGAAACCAGTTCTGAACTCAAGCCAAGGGCAGGCAAAAGTACGATTATTGTTTTTTATTGAAATTAGCAAGCATGGTCTTGTTATGACTAAATAGAACCAGGTATAGTCCTGCCTAAGGACCATTTCAGAAAATTTAGAAAAAACCATAGTGCATTTTAGGCTATGATATCATATCAAGTAAAAGTATCCTTTTTATCCTTTCAAATATTAAAATGACAAATATGGAAGTTGTGGGTAGTTTTTAGAATTTTTACTTTCATGTATTTCATGTAGGAACTGCCTTTCTTAAACACAAATTGTAAAGATAAACTAATTTCATAATTTGAAATTGTGATTTTTGAAAATCATAATTTATCTTCTTTTTGTTTTCTTTCTTAAATCATTAGGAAGCATACAACTGAAAATGTTTTTTCTCTTAGTCTCAGAGAATATTTATGCCCTTCGGAGGCAATCCTTTTATTCAACTTCCCTTGAAGTCTTTTCTTAACTCAAATGTAAGTCTACATCAAAGAAAGGGAACAGTATTAAACATTTGAACAATTCTTTGTTAAAGAATAATTATTTAATTCTTCAAATAATTCAGAAATAGAACTTGAAAAGTTTTATATTTTTACACAGCTATTGCCGTAAACTTTGAATAACAACAAATGTGTCTGTGATGTGTGGTCTGTTTTTTTCATACTGTAATGCAGTTTCTTTAGCATTTTCTGAATGTGGCAGAGCCTCCAGTCTCTACCTGCTGCAGCACTGTGAGTGCAGAAAGGCCTCCCTCTGCTAGGAATGTTTGATGTTTCAACCGAAGAACCTGAAATGTGGGGAACCGAAGTTCTAAAGCAAGAGTACGACTGTTCCCATTTGATTGAAAGTTATATACGGTACTCTGTGAGACCATGTAAAGGGTGTTAACTCCAGGAATAACACAAGAATTCTGTTATCAGCTTTCATAACAGCAGTTCCATCTGCGGTACTCATTTAGCTGAGATTCATTTTCCATTCATTAATAATTTATTTTTCTCTCTGTAATGGTATGTTTAAAAGAAGCAACATATTTAGCATTTTATTAAATTGAGATTTTGGAACTTAAAGTTTATTTTAGTGAGATAATTACTATATCATGTTTATACTTGTATGAAATTTATGTCATTGGAAAGAGTAAGATTCTAAAATATTTTCTATGATTTTGAGTATGCAGCTGTTCAAATAATATTTTTAGAAAAACTATATTATCCTTAGGCTAGTTTCATGTTTAATCAATTAGTCAAAATGGACCACATTTTGATTAAAGTATAGTAGTTACTACAGATATGATTTAAATTACTCAACCTAATGATTTAAAATCCCTTGAAGATAAATTGAAAAGTGAGATAAAAAAATTTTTAAGATGATCATTTAAAGAAAAAAATAATTTAACCTAGTTTCTTTTAAAATTCTATGCATGACTTTATTTTAAAATAAAATAATTAAAATGAGCTAGATGACAGCTTCTAAACAAAACATCTACTGTGCATCCCCCGCATGTTTGCTTTTTAGTTAACCACTTGGTGTCATTTAACCACTATAACAGTTATAAGACTACCTCATAACAGAAATCTGGTCTTTGCTTATACATCAATATACTTTTGAATACAGAAATTCAAAAGAAATTTCAAAGAATCCCGATAAAATTAGAGAATGAGTGTTCTTTTCCAGCAAAATAGCATATCTTTGGCTGGCTAAGTTTACAGAGTGTGCTGCATGGTACTGGGGGCTGTGTGGGAGGTCTGGCTTCCTTCTTGCCCATCAGTAACTCACCTGGAGTTACACAGGCTGTGTGGCCTATTTTGCCTTCCTTTGGTAAAGTTCTATGATTCCATGATCTTCCGATGTGGGAAGAAAATCTTGAAATAAGATGGCACTGAGAAGGCAGACATGCATGCTAGGGAGAGGTGCCTACCTCTTTCAGGTTGGAATGTCCACACACCTGTGATAGAGCCTGTGTTCTTTATCTACCCCACTTGGTTTGGGATAATTAATACATGAGAGTCGGGGAGAAAGGGAGGAAAAGGAAAGGAAGATGGGAGAGAGAGAGGCCTTGCTTTGTCACTCTTTGGGGTGTTAATAATTTGCATTTGGTTCTGCTTCTAATGTCTGGAATCCTCCCACTCCCCCTATCCCACTACTGTCACCATAATTCAAGCTGCCCTCACATCTCATCTGAACTACCATAGTATCCTCGTAAGTGACCCCTCCAAATCTGCCCTTGGCCCTTCCCAGGTCTATAAGTCCTCTCCACCCAGCGGACCTGAGTGATCCTCTTTAATACCTGTATCAGGCCACTTATCTGGGAAAAAGCCACCAAGATTTTATCATCAAACTTGGAATGAAACTTAAACTCTTATCTTGTCTCCAGCCTGTTTTTCCAAACTTAACTCCATTCTGTGTTTCACCTCACTCACTGTGTCTCAACCAGAATACGGTTTCTTTTTGTTCCTCAAACTTACCTTCCTTGTTTCCACATGAGGACTTCACGTACACTCCTCTCTGCTGGCCCTCCCACAGATTTTCACGTGGTGTTCTCCCTCTCTCCCTCTCTCTCTGTATTTTTTACCCAGCACTTGCTTCATAAAAGTTTTGACCTATTGATCATCTGCCTTTCCCTACTAGAACATTCGTACTGTGAAAACAGGGTCTATTTTGTTCTTTGCTATAATGGCCTGATACATGCAGCCATTCAGAACTTTTGAGGACAAGTGACTGTAGTTAAACCTTCAGAAATGAAGTGAGTAAGAATCATTTTATTATAGGCATAGTGTTGAGTTCTCAGTTCATTGCTTTTAGTGACTAGGTTACATGAGATCGTACAAGACTATGCTTAGCATAAACAAGATCCCTTTCACAGTGGGTTATTAAAGCAGATTTGGAATTAAGTATCTATACCAGTTAGCAGTTAGTTCTACATTCCATTCATGGATAGAAATACAATGTTGATTCCAATTAATATTAAAATTTCTCTACTGCCAAGGCCATCTAACAGGTTTGTAATTGGGAGTAAAAAACGAGTAATTCTATTTATTAAAGACATTTAATGTCAAATTTCTAATCTGTTTTATTTTTTGTGCTTTGTCTAAGTAATTTTGATGGTGAAAGCTAAATAACTATTTTGTAATTCTTTCAATCCTTATATTGGCAACTTTATGTTGGGAATAATTTCCAGGGAGAAAATTGCTTTCATGTGTTTTATAATCCCAATTCCACTGACGTTTCTTTTGTTTTACAGATTTATGAAAGTGGTTTTTTGAGATAAAGCTTATTAGATTATTTCACCATGATAAGCGTTTTGGTGAATATAAATTAATGAAATTAAATTATTTAAACATAGAAGTAATTATTTGTAAACAGTAGTTTTTCACATTTGATTTGTGTTTAAATGAATTTACCTGTTGAAAAAAAGTCATATATGTATTACTTTAGAAGTCCAAATCCAAAAATAAATATTCTTCAAGGCACAAAGTTCTTGGAAAGTACCTCATTAGGAAAATCTTATGGTTCCCTGATCACTGTAAGGGATTTGAATCTTCACGTGGCATCTGTTTGGGGTTACAGGAAGGTTATGCATAAGTCTAACCAATGTTTGTAAAGTGATTTAGTCTGATCTATAAGAGACCTGAAACCTTCTCGAAATGTGCCCTTACGAAAAGTAAGGTGGCGAAAGAGATGATCACTTACACGGGCTAAATAAAGGAGGTGAGTTGATGGAAAATAAAGAACTCTGTGGTTCATGGTAATATAAGAATCAGGGTATTCTAGGTATCCCAGCATCTTAGCTTGAGCTGAGATATGCTAAGAGCACTAGTAGAGCAGAGTCTCTGCCAAATTGACAGATAGATGCTGCTCCTGTGCGGTCTGCAGGGTCAAGACAGGCCTGGGAGCTAGGGGAGGACTGTGCCCACAGGTGGAGAATGTGGACCTAGAAGAGGCGAGGCAGTGGTTAATGGCAGGGATTGCTTGAACTCATTAGAACTGAGATGGGGCTGGGCACGGTGGCTCAAGCCTGTAATCCCAGCACTTTGGGAGGCTGAGGTGGGTGGATCACGAGGTCAAGAGATCGAGACCATCCTGGTCAGCATGGTGAAACCCCGTCTCTACTAAAAATACAAAAAATTAGCTGGGCATGGTGGTGCGTGCCTGTAATCCCAGCTACTCAGGAGGCTGAGGCAGGAGAATTGCCTGAACCCAGGAGGCGGAGGTTGCGGTGAGCCGAGATCGTGCCATTGCACTCCAGCCTGGGTAACAAGAGCGAAACTCCGTCTCAAAAAAAAAAAAAGAACTGAGATGGGAGCCAGAAATAAAAGCACCGTCTCATTATACACTTTTGCAATCTTGTTGATAATTTGTCTTTTACAGTTATGTAATTTGCTTTTTAAAAGATAAGGTTGTATCCTAAACTTTGTTAATTACTACCACTTAATTATTCTGTTAAGTATAGACTTCACATAGATAGCCACATATCACTAGACCAAATCTATTCAAATTGTAGAGGAGAGGTCTTTGAATTTTTTAAAGTTACGATTTTTCTTCAAGGGGGAAGATTAAACCACGCCATATTTAGAAAATAAAGTCAGACATGGAGCACATAGTTATGAATGCGAGCAGCTGAAAAGGGAAAAGTCATTTTGGTTTAAAGGCAGGGGTTGAATATCTGCTAATGGGAAGTGCAGTGTTTGGAGGCTGCACCCAGAGCACACACTTGCACAGGGATGCAAGGAGCAGGTTTCACAGCCATCTCCTCCTCTGGCCTTGCCACAAATTCCTGTCCTCTTGGAAAAGTCATTTCATATCTGTGCACCTCAGACATTCCTAGTATAAAATGAAAGGATCGCGATAGATTTTCTCTTAAGATACCTTCCTGCTCTAAATTTCCAAAATTCAATGAAAATCAAAGCCTGGTTCATAGCCATGAAAGTGTACCAGGGGATTTAGATGACAGCCTAGCCAGAGCCTACATTATACTTATT
Source organism: Saimiri boliviensis (assembly GCF_048565385.1). Taxonomy (NCBI): domain Eukaryota; kingdom Metazoa; phylum Chordata; class Mammalia; order Primates; family Cebidae; genus Saimiri; species Saimiri boliviensis. The sequence goes on along the minus strand of NC_133449.1, from coordinate 152,311,508 downwards.
TCTTAAGTAACAGTGAGGCAACAGGAACGTATGATGCACTCCTCATGGGACTCATGATAGAAGTGACTCTCGTGATTAAATGACACTAATTTTTAATTCCATTCACTGTCCTAGCTGTTACCTGTATGTACTCTGTAATGCCATCATTCTTCCTTCATGAAGTAATACGTACTTAGGCTTCACTCCTGAAATACAAAAGTCTTTCTAGTTCTTATTATAAATGTGCAAATGCTATGCTGACCAGTCTTATATTGTTGTGTTCTAGAGACCGTGTAATTGGTTTGATGATGACTGCCTGTGATCTTTGTTATGTGACAAAACTGTGGCCTGTTACAAAATTGATAGCAAATGATATGTATGCAGAATTCTGGGCTGAGGTATGTCCTTGATTCTTTTATTAACATAGATAGTGAGGAGAAATTAAATGTGTGGCTAAATTGCTAAGAATACCTTAGTTGTTCATGATGATAGTTATTTTAGAAAACTGTGGTGAATCATATACTGAAGGATTTAGCAGTTATGCAGATACAAAGAGAGAATGATCATTCTTACACATGTTACTTGCATATGTGTCTAATTCTCTGAGCTCAACTGAAAGAGTTTAGGAACTTCTTCACTGAACAATAGTGTGACAGTTATCTTACTTAACAGCTGATCTTTCATTCATTCAGCAGGCATAACTGGCCATCTGCTTTAGATAGGCACTGGACAAAGTACTCAGAGGATCCCATAATATGGGATATATCTGCCTGCAGTTAAATATTCAGAAGGATTGTTTTGCACTATAGACATTGAGAATATGTAAATATAATCAATAGTCACCTCACATACTATGAGTTCCTCAGAATGTATGGAATGTTAATTTGTAATACTCCTGAAACAACACATAAATGACTTATATTAACACCTTTTCTTGACTGAATTATGCAATTTATCAGTAATGTGCATTGTCCTGCTCAATTTGCTTATTGAATTGTATGTAAGGAAGTAGAATAGAATTCTCCCATCCAGTTGAGTCACAAATACCTAGGTCTTTGCGTATTAAAAAATTACTTTGTGAATAAAACTATAACTCTTTTGAGTACCTCTTCTGGTTTGATGAAATAAAAGTAAATTTGGAGGACAAAGCAGCTGGTGATGCAATCATCTATCTCACTCATACGAAGAATGTATGTAAAACGTAAACAGCAAACCAGCCACAAGTTTAGTGGGGAGAGTTTATCATGTTGAGTTACTTCATAATAGTAAAGCCAAAGTATTTTTTACTGTAGGAAGATCACAGGCCTTGAGTTGATTATACTCCTGGCATGATTTCTCCCAGAATGCCTTGCACATCATGTATGCATGGTTTCTCATGAGCTTTCTCTTTATTTTATTGTGTATGTGTTAGAACCTAGTTACCATCAGACTCATAGGATGAGTGGTGTAGATGTACAGTTGACCCTTGAACAGCACGGGTTTGAACTGCGTGCATCCACTTCTATGCAGATACTTTTCAGTAAATATATTGGAAGATTTTTTGGAGATTTGTGACAAAAATACAGAACAACATAGCCTAGAAATATTGAAAAAATTTAATTTAGGTATGCCATAAATGTATAAAGTACGTGTAGGTACTAGTCTGTTTTGTCATTTACTACCATAAAATACACACAAATATATGATAAATTAAAGTTTATCAAAATTTATGTACACACTATTATAGACTGTGGTGAGAAGTGTAAACAAACATAAAGATGCCATATTAAATTGTAACTGCATGAAATTAACTGTAGTCCATATGGCACTACTGTAATACTTTTGCAGCAATTTCCTTTGGTTATTGTGGTGAGCTCAAGTGTTGCAAGTATCCACTCAAAATGCTGTGCTTGAAACACTCTATGACGCTAATCATCTGTGAGCAGTTCGTCTCTCCAGTAAATCATTTACTACAGTAAAAAGTGATCTCTTGTGGTTCTTGCACATTTTTCATTGTGTTAGTGCAATACGGTAAGTCCTGAATAACACCATGGCAACTGTACAGAGTTTACACTAGGATGCTGGAAGTGCTCTCAAGAAGCAAAGAAGTCATGACATGACAAGAAAAAGTTGAGTCACTTGATGCATTCCCCGGATTGAAGTCTGCAGCTGTGGTTGCTGACATATTAACCTAAATAAATCCCACGTAAGGATCATTTTAAAAAAGAAAAGGAAATTCATGAAGCCGTCTCTCCAGCTATGCCCGCAGGAGCAAAAACCTTGCACTGTTTGTGAAATAACTTGTTATCTCCTACTAAAAATGCACCTTTTGTTTAGGTACAGGACTGCTATGAGAAAGGCATAACTATAGATTCTAATATGATTTCTATATCCTAGATGAATGCGGAAAACGTGCAGTCGTTAAAGGACAACTTAAAGCAAAAGGAAGGTGCAGGATTAAAAGCTGGAAATTTTAATGCCTAAATGTGACCAATATGTAATGGAGATTTTTTTCCCTTTCTATTATTCACTGGTTATTCAGTCCGCAGCCGTTGATTTGGCTCCGTGCATGCCCTTAGGCGCAGTCTTCACTGACCTCATCATAGTCCATAGGAAGAAGCAGAAATATATTCACCAAGTCCTGAGGGTTGATTCCAATATCTATAAAGTCCCGCCTTTTCTCTCCATCCTCATGGTCACTCCCCTGTTTCGATCATCACCAAATCATGCCTGGGATACTACAACTTTCTAACTGCATTCGCCGCCTTTATCTTTTATAGAATTTGTGCAAAAATAATGAATAATGTGGTCTTTGGTGCCAGTTTGCTTGAGATTAAAAGTCTGCTTTGGCGCGTGGTATTTAACCTCAGGCCGGTTTATCAGATAGGGGTAATGATAATTCGGATTCCGTCAGTACCCGGCGTCGGGTCCTCTGCTGTAATACAGACCGAAATCGACCTTGGTGTGGAGAGCCCACGTGGCCGGCCCCTGCTTACTGCCCATGCAGGCATAGTCTCAGTCCCTCGCTGTCATGTGGGTCTTTGTTCCCCGCAGCCTCTGCCCTGTGCGTTCTGTTACAGCCTCAGACTGGCTCAGCCCTCCGTTATAGCATGGTCCATCGCACTGGGTTCTTTTCCATTTGAGCATTTTTGTTTCGAGTACATATTCAAATCTGTTTGTTTAAAAAGCTGTCTTGTTTGACGTGTCAGGTCTCTGAGAGCAAGGGGCTTAGTATGTCTCTCTCACTTTGGATACAGAAGCAAAAAGTTTGAGACCACTGATTTTTAATTAAAGCAGTAATAATGGAGCAGCAGCTGTGTTCGAAGTGGCTTTGCTTTGTCAGGACGAGTGCTTTGGTCCTGTAGGTAAAAATTCCTAATTATAGTTACAGTAATTGGTTTGTAGGCCCTGTTTTAGCAAGTCTGGGAAAGTTTCTAGACTGTACTTCTGATTTCTGAAAACATGACGAACATAACTAAAATAATAAAGAAATATGAGGGAAGAGTGGGGAGTTAGGAAAAATAGGAAATCTTAAGGAAGAAGATTGTGGCAAATTTTAACTTTAACAAACAAATAAAAAGCAAGATAATTTATAAAATCTGTAAAATGGGAATAAGATATCTTAAAGCTTTTCATGAGGGTTAAATGAAATAATATTTACAAATTACTTAGTTCAGTGCCTGCAACACAGTGAATCTTTAGTAACTATTACCTATAATTGTTAATTAGATGATGTGTGTAGTCAGTTGTTCTGTGTCATTACTAGCACATTTTAGCAGACTACTGTTGCTTTTTCTTCCTCTGTAAGTATTCCTCTGGAAAGCCACACTTCACTGAGTTCCATGCACTGAAAGGTCATTTGAAAGAGAGAAGGGCCTGGAGGTTACTCCATATCTCGTTATTATTGTTTCTTCTCACTGTTTACTGTAGCTCCTCTTAGGATCACATTTTTTACTAACTTCTGCAAACTGAAACCAGTAATGATGGCTGGGTTTCTGGTAATTCAGTAGTGGATAAAATCAAGATAAAGTAGAAAACAATGGTACATTAAATTTTTCATTATTTTGACATTTTTTTCTTGGGTTAACAACCACAAATATTATTTGTTTTGAAGAAAATGAATGAGTAAAGGGAATAATTATGTAATATGAAAACTTTATAACAATTTGAAATTTGAGAAAGCATGATTTTTCCCCCCCATTTATTTTAGGGTGATGAAATGAAGAAATTGGGAATACAGCCTATTCCTATGATGGACAGAGACAAGAAGGATGAAGTCCCACAAGGCCAGGTATGAATTATTAAAGTAAATTGTAATTGCTCAAGTCAAATAGTTTAAGGTGGGCATCAAATCATACATGAATGAAAAGCATATGTCATCTTATGATATATTAAGGATAGTCGAGGCAGGTCTGGTAATTAATATAGAAGCTTTAGAAATGTACCTTATAGGAGCTGAGAACTAGAAAAAGAACAGCTGTTTACCCTGGAATAATCATCTACTCTGATGAGCCTTCACTTGCTAAGACACTCAGAAAAGTAGACTCTAAAGGAGTTTATACTTTTAATCCGGGTTTGACCACTACCTCCAACCACTGATTCTGTTCCCAAGGCTAAAATCCACAGTGAGGAATCCTGAGGGTCTAGCTGCCTTGTGGACTGGAAAGACTTAGTGCTCAGGGGACACAACCTAGAACCACTTGAAACCTTCTCCATTTAGACAGAGATGGGGGCAGTGAGACCAACGTCAGGAAATCTCTGTGGATTTAAAGAATTCATCCTGCCTTTGCCATGACTCCTTTCTACAGCTGTCGTTGCAGTCATATAGAGTGGGTGGAGGAATTTGAATTGTTATCTTTTTAACAAGCAGAAAATATTTTGCCATTGGCTAAACCAAGATATTTTTGGAGAGTTACATTACAGATTTTGATTCAGGTCCATTTTTTTCTGACAAATAATGCTTACTATTTTAGTACATTTTGCATTTTGTCTCAGCATAATTTGACGTTAATTATCCTCTTTCCAGGTCTTACTACATAATTTATTTTTTTTCTAATGTTTTCAGAGGTCTTGTGTCTTATTATTTTGAATCTGTGTATGTATGGTGTAATATATTTCTGAGAGTATGGCTTTTGTTAACTAATCTTCTAACAGCATAAGAAGGAAGTTGTGGACAAATAATTATGATACAGGTAAGTTTAGAAAATGTTTCAAAAATCCACAGCATGGTGGTTTTTGATAAGTTCTCAGATTTCCCTACTTTATTTAAAATTAATTTATACAAAATTTAGGCACGTCCACAGCTCACAGAGGGCACCAGCAAAGCAAAGAGGCTGAATGAATGGGTGTTGCCTCCACTCATGTCTCTGTCTAGTTTTTCTGATGGCATGCTCACCTTTCCTTCTTGATTTGAAAGGGGTCCTGAATACCTATCATGTTTACTGCAAGTGTATTTTGCAGTTTTTGTCACTTTTTACCACTGTTTATGGAATTTTCCCATGTATGGAGTCACAGCTGTTAGTCTTTTCCATTTGGTGTCTGCTTTTCATATTGTATTCGAAAAGTTCTTTCCAACCTTGAGATTAAATATGTTTGCCTATATTTTCTTTTGTTACTTCTTTATGACTTTACATTTGATTTGTTAACTTGTTTGGAATATATCTTGTTATATGATTTAAGATAGAGATCTAAAATTATTTTCCATCCAAATAGTTAACAGTCATCCCAACAGAATGCATGGGATAGTTGGAAATTTCTCACTGATGCTGTCAGCCTATGAGTTTTATTCTAGTGTTTTTAGTTATGATAATAGTTTGTTTTAGAATAGTTTGATTTTCATTTACAGAATAAGAAAGCTTTAAAGAAAATTTTCTATGATCAGTTAATATTTTACCAACCATATTGCTTCTAAATAGTTGATTACTGTGAAATTATTTTTTGCCATAATAATGAAATACTCTAATTTCTGATAATTATTATCTCTTCTGGGATCTTTTGCCTCATGACATCTGCTAAATATCAGAATAAAAAGCCTCCGCATAAGCCATAAAGTTAAAAATGGAAATAACATTGGCACTATTCTAGTAAGAGTGCTGTGACGAAAGACTTTTTAACACGAGGAAGCAAGAAGGAACCACATAAATTAGGGCCCTCTGTGAAGTTCAGTATTTTAGAGAAATAGGTGAGCTGTGGTTTGGGGGTCACCTCGTCTAGAGAGCTCATTTTATCTTGTACATGTTGCAGCCACTTGGCTGGTGACTTATGACTAGACAATCTGTGTTCTCTGGCTAATCATCGCGTATCTTTTACATCTGGCCTTCAGTAGGCCAGTGGTTGCGTCATTTATTTACATGGTGACCCAGTATTCCTAATAAAGTTGTTTAAAGTACTACGGATTTTAAAACTTTGAAATCTGATATATTAAAAGAACAATAAATTGAAAGAGCTATGATAAAACCAATGACATTTATTTTAATTCAAATAAGAGGGCAGGGAGGATGAATAAAATATTGGGAGACCACGCAAGGCACCGAAGCTAAGAGGAGCAGCCGGGCAGAACGCACTGTGGTCAGCTGAGCCCGAGGGCGGAAAGAGCCGAGCGTCCGGAGGCATGGCAGGCTGTGCACTCCGGTGTCTGCAAGAAAGCGCTGAGGGTACCGGAGACAAGCACAGACCTTGAGTAACCACTGGCCGATCTAATAGCAGAATGTCATTTAATGTACTTGGGTCTTAGATTTCAACAGGTATTAACTTTTGTAATAGGTTTTGAATTGTTAAGTGTTTTATTTCTAGAATGCATTTTGAAATACACTCTATAATAGTATTCATGAAACCCAAATATCATATACAGCAAAACTAGAACATTTAATCTTATAATTAGGCTTCAGAAACAGAACATTCACTTAAGAAATAGAAGTCTCACTAGAATCGCTAATGTGCACTTCTGTTCCTTGTCCGTGGTTTTTGCACGGAGGCAGCTTGGGTTCTACAGTGCTGTGGCCATTCCCTGCTATACAACCCTCACCCAGATCCTGCCTCCCACGGAGCCTCTCCTTAAAGCATGCAGGTATGTATAACGGTTGAAGCTGTAACGATATTTTTCTAAAAACCTGAGATCTGTATCGGATTGTTTGACTCCATCGGTGTGTTGTGGGCTGTGTGTCTGTCTAGGTGTCGAGTTGCTGTGCTCAGGGGCTCGGGGCCCTCCTTACCTGGCTTCCCCAGGGGTGCGACTTATTCCCTTTGCTTCGATTCTCTCAAAGATGACCCTCCGGCACCTTGAGTGCTCGGGCAGCTCCTTCTGTCTGCACTCTGAAGAGAGGGACAATGGGAACAGGCTGGGGGCTGGGGCCAGACATAGTCAGGACCCAGATGACCAAGTGACTGGGAGGGTATCTGCCTCGGTATGGGGGACCCTTCCTGCTTTCTTACACCCACGTTCAGCTGGGGTGGGGTACTAGTTGTTTCTTTCAGAAAGGGAGTTTGTGCGCTCCGTGCAATGCCAGCTTGGTTTCAGGCCTTAGGAGAGCTGTGTCTGTGCTGAGGGGACCTTGTCACTGGAGGTCCTCAGGCCTGGGATAGAAAGGCCTTGGCCGGGGTGTCTCATTCTGCGAAGTGACAGATGGAGTGGGTCTTGCAAGAGGAAGAGGCCCCCCCGCCCCGGCTTCCTGACTTGGCCAGCCACAGTATGTCCCTGCACAGTCACTATGTGTCTGTGAAGAGTGTCTATTCGTATAAAGTCTTTCAAGTATATGTGACATGTCTATTCATATAAAGCCCTTCCTACACCAAAAAAGAGGAAAATGTTTTTATGATTATTTTGCGGAGGACCCGCCCAATGCTGTTTTTAAAAGGACAAGGCAGTGGTGTCTATTCAGGATGCTGTGCAGGAAGAGGCTGACGAAATCACACAGATCCTTGTTTAATGGAAGAAGGAGGCCTCAAGTGGATAACCCCTTCCTCTTTAAGTCTTTTTTTTTTCTTCCAAAAAGACATTTAAGCCATCTGTTATCTTCTAGATTCATATTTCTCCCTATTCCTTCCTCATCCTTTTTAAGCGTGAACTCAGTGAAGAACCTTGGACAGTTTTAAAGATTTTCATTTTACTTTCTGAACTCCCTCTGAGGAAGTCAAAGGGTGATAGCCAGCAGCTGTGCACGTGAGTCCTTTCCAGGTGAATCGGCTCAGGGCCATGTTTTAACTTCTTAGCCACAGCTCTGCCTGGGCCGAGTGGAGTGTGGGCACTGGGAGAGCGGAGGACAGTCGCTGGCCAGGGAGTTTTACACAAAACCAGAAACTCAATATACTCTTAATTTCTGCTGTTGAAACTTTTTTTTTTTTAACTTTTTTCAAGGAGAACAGACAAGACCAATAAGCAGTATTAAAAAGCTTATATATATAGTATTGAAGAGATGGTTCTCCTTCCTCCCTGCTTCTGTGGAGATGGATGTAGCATCCCACCTTGTTTTGTTGAGGCTTAATTGACCTTAATCCCTGGTTCGTTTATTAAAGTCTTAACTTACTACAAAGGCCTAAGTCATAATGGGAAATATGGGGTGTGAGGCCAGATGATACTTGAGAGAATTCTGTTATAAAAGTGTGTGCAGAATTAAAGAGAAAGTGGAATATCAATGTAAATTCCAAGATGTTTAAAAAAGCTTCACAAGTCCTTTCTGTCGAGAAATCCTGTGTATTTTACGCCAGGTATTTGGAAGCCAGGGCACGAGTGCTGACTGTGCGTGCCCAGCACTGCAGGGAGCTATGGAGGCGCCTTCCCAGTGGAGCTCTGAGAACGTTGTCCACCGTGTGGGCCGCTCGGCCGCACTCCTGCTGCGGTACGCTTGGCTGGACCACAGGATCTCTTCACGGCCATTGGAATCTTATTAACACTTAAAAAGTGTTAATACGATGTATCATTGGTGTTCAAGGAAACATACCAAAATTAGTGTATGGCTTTTTCCAATGTATCAGAAAGTTTCCAGGGTCTGGAAAAATGATACTTGATAATAGGTTACAAAGGTTAAAAGGGCTATAGTTTTCCGTTATATTTTAGGGTTTTGTCTATCTGAATGTGGCTTAGCCTGTTTGCTAAAATAAATTTGAGAGAATTTTGAAACTGTGCCTCATAGGAGTTTTGTGTTTGCCAATGCCAAGATTCCCTTGTGACTTTACACCGGAAAGTGGCTAAGAGCCCTGCTGGGGTAGCCTTGTGGAGTCAGATGGTTGTGCGGTGGTTGTGATCACGCAGTTAGAGATGACAGTGCCCATGACACCTGAACTACAGACACCGCAAGAGAAAGAGGAGAGGACTGGAGACGTGAGGCTGCCTCGGGCGAGGCGGTAGCAGAGCACAGGCACAGTTTTACTGTCACAAGAAAATTTCAAAAGTTTGTGCCAAGCGTAACTTAGGATGACTTTATATATGGCACAGTGTTCAGAATAAGAACCAGTGTAAGATGAGGAGGTTAGACCCCTCCAGGAGATGCACTCTCGGCACTTCTCAGTAGGAAGGTTTGTGTTGTCACCGAGTATTCCTCCTGCTGTGGCATCTCCTCCTTTCCACGACCCTGCAGATTCCTCAGAAGAACACCTAGGGCTCTTTCCCTCTTCTTACTGAGAAAGGACACACGCTTAGCATTGCTGCTGCTCTTGTGGGCCAGAGCAGATGAGCCAAGATGCCCCTGACCCCCTGCTGCCGCTGAGCCTCTTTCCTGAGCAGCCGTCACAAGAGCCCACCTGGCCATGTCACACTAGTGACCATCAGCCATCAGAGGGCCTCACAAAATGCCGCTGTGCAGAGCTATGGCACAGAACTGTTTGGTTAGTTTTCAAGACAAAGTCCAGAACTCCTTTAATAAGCTTCACCTGAAACTGCATCTTTGATCCCTAGGGATAATCTCAGTCAGTGGGAGAAGATGATTCGAGGGGAGGAGACTGCAACTTGGATTTCATCCCCCTCCGTGGCTCAGAAGGCAGCTGCATGGGAAGACTGAGCCCTGATCACCCGACATGCTGTCCCATCCACAGATCCTCATCTTGCTTTGTTTACATTTTTTCCTTTTTTGGGGGGGAAGGGGGAAACCTACACCTGGTAACTGGGGTGCAGACCTCTTCAAGAAGGTAACATCAAGTAAATAAGTCAAGCAAAGGACTTCCTGCCAGTCTCTTCTGTGAGGCATCATAGACACTGAACAACCAGGACCACCCCACGTTCAGAAATCAGCTGGCCAAGTGACTCGGTTTGACTTGCAAACCAGCCTTTTCTAATAGGCTGATATTGCTGAGGCCTTAATGGAAATGGACAAAAGTTCTTCAGAGGAGGTGCTTTTCCATTATATCTTTCTAATAAAGATTGAAAATGGTACTATTATGGTATTGTACTTGGGCTCTGACATCAATGTTGCTTTGATGTTGTTGGTTATAAATAGGAATTTTGACACATTACTATCGTGAATGTTCATGTGTGACCTACTTGTAATTAACTTGAGTTGTAGTCCACAGCCTCAGGACAAATGTCATTGAGGTTACAGATTAAGCAGAGATGGGAAAATGTCAAATTCTTATTTCAGAGCTTCATGAATTTAGTTAGACAGACCAATCATATTCTTTTAAGTTCAAACTAAAGGGCTGAGATGAATAAATTTAACACTAAAAGAAGTCGACCTTAAGAGATGAGGTATACGTAACAACAAATCTCAGAACTTCAAGTATCAGTTCAAAAGATGACAATTTTCAAATTTTTTTCATTGATGTCTTGGCAATTTTACTGAACCCTTTGCATAAAGAACAAAATAAAAGCAAGGCATTGTAAATTTTTGAACAGACAACTCTTACGGATATAAAGTGTAAATTTTTCATAATGCTTTCTTTATATTTTCACTTTGTGTCATTGCAGAATGTTAGGCTCATTCACAATGAAAGGTTTATTCATAACATTGTTTAATTAAAGTACCAAACATTTCTTTTTTAAACATCAAACCATAAAATGTGTCTTTTGTGATTTTACTTTGACCTGCTGCATCCACCTCTCATTTATCTCTTTCCACGTGCTGCATGGTCATATTTCATGATCTTTCTGTCCATAGCACAGAAACAGAAGCAGGAAGTAGTTTAGTCATGTTGGGCCTTCTTTCTGTTCTCTTTACTCTTCTTGACAATCAAATCACTCCATAGAAACCTGTGGTTTCTTCTATACGGCTTTTTGGTTGACTAGTATTATTATACAATGTAAGTGTTTGAACAATACAAATGTAATACTCTGAACTCCTTCCTACAGAGATTATAAGGTAGTCACTTCTGGTGCATACTAATACCTTAAAGATTTTTAGCACAATGGCACAGTAACCTCCAACCCTGTTCTAACCTGAAGGAATCAGACAGAAACTCACTGAGGAAGTGACAGGCCAATCATAACAGGTAACTTATTCACTTTTCATGTGGCAGGAAACTGGAATATCACTTTTAATAAAATAAAATTGAAAAAAATGCCTCTACATATTTAAGACCATAGGCGTTTTGTTCAAAAGAGCCTGGTTTGTGCAAAATTAAATCAGAGGCTTCTACAACATGGTTTATTTATGTTGTGCAGAGTTGGCTCTACGTAAGCACTGTTCTTATTTTTAAATTAACACTATGTGTTCAGTTTTCTTCTGGGCTTCTGAAAGTTGCCATCTTCCCTACGTGGAGCTCCATTTGCTATTTTAATTATACACTATGACATAAAATGTAATAACTAAAGAAAGAAATACCACTGTGGCTAGATGTATACACACACACACACACACACACACACACACACACACACATATATATAGAATGATGTAATATATGTAGAACACACACATAGATGTATATATGATGCATACTCATATGTATGTAGACATATACATATGTGTATGTATGATACACACGTGGATGAGAGACAGAAGGAAAGAGAGGAAGAGAGAAGCAAACATGTCAGAAAAAATATAAATCAGCCCATTCTTCCATTCCTTAAAAACTCTGGATAGGCCAGACGCAATGCCTCATGCCTGTAATGCCAGCACCTTGGGAGGCCAAGGTGGGCGGATCACGAGGTCAAGAGATTGAGACCATCCTGGCCAACATGGTGAAACCCGATCTCTACTAAAAATACAAAAATTAGCTGGGTGTAGTGGTGCATGCCTGTAGTCCCAGCTATTTGGGAGGCTGAGGCAGGAGAATCGCTTGAACCCAAGAGGCAGATGTTGCAGTGAGCTGAGATGGTGCCATTGCACTCCAGCCTGGTGACAGAGTGAGATTCTGTCTAAAAAAAAAAAAAAAAAAAAAAAACTTGGTAAAGGAATTATGTTTTTATTTTGACTATCTCTGCTTGCCATCAGATGAGTAGGCAAATGATAAATATGTAAGATCAAAAAGTTAAATTTTATACCTGGATCCTCCCTAACCTTAAACATATTAGAGGTAAATGTGAGAGGTTTTTGTTTGTTTTTTAAGAGATCTTAAATGTCCACAAATTTCCTGAGCTAATATATCCATAAGATTAGTAATTCAAGTTGCAGATTGGCCCTCTGTAAAGCTGATCCGAATCCATCTGAATCCTCATCATAACTATGCATACCTTTGATTTTTCCATCGACTGTAATGCAACAGCGTTGAGGAGAGTAACATTTCTCCATCACATGTATTTCCTAATGCAAGAAGAATCCCCAGAAGCAACACTTATCAAACAAAAGCCCACAATTGATGCCATTCTCATAAGAGAAACTAAGCTTGATGAGACAAACCAAACAGAAGCATGCCCCTGCCTGTCTACAGCTTTCTCCTCTCCCGCATTCTTCACCCACTATCAAAGACGCCTTCCACGGCAGACAGAGCTAGACGTTTCCTCGGCAGTGAAGAGCAACAGATTGTGACTAGAAAATCAGGAATTTATTTGAAATAACAACTTCCAAATTCTTAGCTGGCAATTGTGTATATTCAGATAACGTCTAGCTTTTTTGTGATGTCTAAGGCACTAATTAGAACTCCTGTGCAAAAGGATGACCTTGGAGCATGGTAAGTCGTCATTAAATGAAAATAGATTCAAACATTTTAACATGCAGAATGACTAAGGTACACAAACATACTCATATGTATTTTATATACATTAAGAAAACACTTACCTGCTTTATTTTGCATTATCTTAAAAAAGTCAAGTATCAGACCACCCTGTTTCCTAAGTCTCCTGCATAACTGGATTATGCTTGTGAAATCAGGAATGTTAGGGGTTGGACTCAGAAGTCACGGGCACAGCCTCCCATCAGCCAATGCAAAATTCCTAACTTATCATTTCTAATAGATGCTCATTGAACAAACAATTCCTGAATTGGATAACATTCTACCATGATTCAACCCAGACCACTAGTTGACAGCTGTAGTTGCCAGGAAGTTCAAATGCAAAAGAGTGGAAATCATAACAAACAGTCTCCCAGATCATAGTAAAATCAAACTAGAACTCAGGATTAAGTAACTCACTTAAAACCACACTACATGGAAACTGAGCAACCTGCTCCTGAATGAAATAAGGAAATGAAGGCAGAAATAAAGACGTTCTTCGAAACCAATGAGAATGAAGACATGTACCGGAATCTCTGGGACACATTTACAGCAGTGTCTAGGGAAATTTACAGCAATAAATGCACACATAAGAAGTGAGGAAAGATATAAAATGGACACCCTAACATCACAATTAAAACAACTAGAGGAGCAAGATCAAACAAATTCAAAAGCTAGCAGAATACAAATAATATCAGAGTAGAACTGAAGGAGATAGAGACAAAAAAAAACCCTTCAAAAAATCAATAAAGCCAGGAGCTGGTTTTTTGAGAAGATCAACAAAATAGACTGCTAACCAGACTAATAAAAAAGAAAAGAGAGAAGAATCAAATAGATGCAATAAAAAATGATAAAGGGGATATCACCATCGTTTCCACAGAAAACGCAAACTCCATCAGAGATTACTACAGACATCTATGCACATAAATGAGTAAATCTAGAAGAAATGGATAAATTCCTGGACACTTACACCCTCCCAAGACTAACCCAGGAAGAAGTTGACTACACACATCATCTAATTAACAATTATAGGTAATAGTTACTAAAGAGTCACTGTGTTGCAGGCACTGAGCTAAGTAATTTGTAAATATTATTTCATTTAACCCTCATGAAATGCTTTAAGATATCTTATTCCCATTTTACAGATTTTATAAATTATCTTGCTTTTTATTTGTTTGTTAAAGTTAAAATTTGCCACAATCTTCTTCCTTAAGATTTCCTATTTTTCCTAACTCCCCACTCTTCCCTCATATTTCTTTATTATTTTAGTTATGTTCGTCATGTTTTCAGAAATCAGAAGTACAGTCTAGAAACTTTCCCAGACTTGCTAAAATAGGGCCTACAAACCAATTACTGTAACGATAATTAGGAATTTTTACCTACAGGACTAAAGCACTCGTCCTGACAAAGCAAAGCCACTTCGAACACAGCTGCTGCTCCATTATTACTGCTTTAATTAAAAATCAGTGGTCTCAAACTTTTTGCTTCTGTATCCAAAGTGAGAGAGACATACTAAGCCCCTTGCTCTCAGAGACCTGACACGTCAAACAAGACAGCTTTTTAAACAAACAGATTTGAATATGTACTCGAAACAAAAATGCTCAAATGGAAAAGAACAGTGCGATGGACCATGCTATAACGGAGGGCTGAGCCAATCTGAGGCTGTAACCGAACGCACAGGGCAGAGGCTGCGGGGAACAAAGACCCACATGACAGCGAGGGGCTGAGACAGGAACTATGCCTGCACGGGCGGTGGGCAGGGGCCGGCCACGTGGGCTCTCCAGACCAAGGTCGATTTCGGTCTGTATTACAGCAGAGGACCCGACGCCGGGTACTGACGGAATCCGAATTATCATCACCCCATCTGATAAACCGGCCTGAGGTTAAATACCATGTGCCAAAGCAGACTTTTAATCTCAAGCAAACTGGCACCAAAGACCACATTATTCATTATTTTTGCACAAATTCTAAAAGGTAAAGGCGGAGAATGCAGTTAGAAAGTTGCAGTACCCCAGGCATGATTTGGTGATGATCCAAGCAGGGGAGTGATCCAGCACTTTGGAAGGCGGAGGCTGGTGGATCACCTGAGGTTAAGAGTTCAAGACCAGCCTGCCCAACATAGTGAAACCCTGCCTCTACTAAAATACAAAAATTAGCTGGGAATGGTGGTGCGTGTCTGTAATCCCAGCCACTCAGGAGGCTAAGGCAGGAGAATCACTTGAACCTGGGAGGTGGAGGTTGCAGTGAGCCGAGATTGCGCCACTGCACTCCAGCCTGGGAAATAAGAGCGAGACTCCTCTCAAAAAAGAAATGAGAAATTCCATTTTCTTTTTACTGTTCCCTGAGTAAACAGGAATAGTATTCTTTGGGGAGGATCTCCTGAAGGCAGATGTATGTCAGTGATATTCCCAAGGAACTGCAAACACTAGAGGTGTCCAGCAACAGAGCTCACGACCTGCTGGGACCGCATCTCCTCTCCAGCAGGCATTCTGAATTAGAGCCAGTTATTCTCCCTCCGTTTCCCAACACAGCCCTCATGCTTCTACCTGTAGCCCTGGCTTTATTCTGTGTGTGTTCTTCTCCAACCACTTTCATCAGGAGGCTTTGCAGGACAGAGGCCTTGTCTGGCTGGCCTTGCATTGCCTCCCACTGATTTTGTTTTTTTATTTTTATTTTACTCATTTATTTTGAGACAGTTTTACTCTGTTGCCAGGCTGAAGTGCAGTGGCGCAATCTCAGCTCACTGTAACCTCTGCCTCCTGGATTGAAGCGATTCTCCTCCCTCAGCCTCCCACATAGTTGGGATGACAGGCACCCTCAACCATGCCTGGCTAATTTTTATATTTTTAGTAGAGAAGGGGTTTCATCAAGTTGGCCAGGCTGGTCTTGAACCTCTGACCTCAGGTGATCTGCCTACCTCGGCCTCCCAAAGTGCTGAGATTACAGAGGTGAGCCACTGCGCCTGGAATGGCTGCATTTTCTAATCACATTCAAAATATACTCTGCCTGAAGCCCGTCTCTAGGGGTTCTGTTTAATTGGTTTGAAATGTGGCCAGCATTTGAGAATTTTTTTTTTTTTTTTTTTTGAGATGGAGTCTTGCAGACCTCAGGTGATCTGCTGTCCTTGGCCTCCGAAAGTGCTGGGATTACAGGCGTGAGCCATCATACCTGGCCTAATTTTTGTATTTTCATTAGAGACGGGGTTTCACTGTGTTGGCCAGGCTGGTCTTGAACTTCTGAACTCAGGTGATCTGCTGGCCTTGGCCTCCCAAAGTGCTGGGGTTACAGGCAGGAGCCACCGTGCCTGGCCAATTTAGTTTTTAGTGCACCAATTTTATTTTTTATTTTTAGACACAGGGGCTCACTCTGTCACCCAGGCTGGAGTGCGGTGATGCGATCACAGATCACTGCAGTCTTGACATCCTTGGCTCAAGCAATCCTCTTGCCTTAGCCTCCAGGGTAGCTGGGACTACAGGTGTGTGCCATTATGCCTGACTAATTTTTTTCCTATTTTTTGCAGAGATGGGGTCTCACTATGTTGCCCAGGCTGGTCCTGAATTTTTGGGCTCAAGTGATCCTCCTGCCTTGACTTCCCAAATTGCTGGGATTATAGGCCTCAGCCACTGTGCCCAGCTGAGTGCAATGAATTTTTAAAAATTTAGTAAATATCTTATAATCTAGTTTGAGACCCAAAATATGTAGCTAACAGTTGGGCATGGTGGCCTGTGCCTTAATCCCAGCTACTTGGGAGTCTGGAGTGGAAGGACTGCTTGAGGCCAGGAGTTTTAGCCACAGTGAGCTATGATTGGGCCACCACAGTCCAGCCTGGGCAACACAGCAAGACCCTGTCTCTAATGAAAATATCATCAGGAAGTGGATGGAGTATGTATGTGTGTGTGACATCAGGGAAAGTGCTGAGTACATTATTTGATGGCAACTGCAGCTGAAAGGAAGCGCAAGGTGGAGGAAGGAAGCAGCTATCAGATGTGGGTGGGAGGTCACAGGAACCTGCCATGTCCCACTGTGCCCTGGGAAAGCTGTTACATGTCCATCAGCAGAAGAACATCTCGATCCCGGCTCACTGCAACCTCCACCTCCCAGGTTATGGTGGGTATGCCTGCTCTCATGGAGGTCCTGGTGTGCTGGGACCTTATGGAGTCCTCAGTGCAGTCATCTGTAACCGAGGGAGGGTCCAGCAGCTATAGCCAAAGGAACTACCTGGTGAGAAGGGGTTGCTTCCTAGGACCTGACGTGGTTCTGGGCTCTTGGTTCTGTAATCAAGTCCCGGGACATTGCGTGACATCAGTGTTAGAAGGTTCAGGATGGCTGGGCATGGTGGCTTACGCCTGTAATCCCAGCACTTTGGGAGGCCAAAGCAAGAGGATCACTTGAGGTCACGAGTTCAAGACCAGCCTGGCCTACATGGTGAAACCTCATCTCTACTAAAAATACAAAAATTGTTGGGCGCAGTGGCTCACACCTGTAATCCTAGCTCTTAAGGGAGGCAGAGGCTGGAGGATAGCTTGAGAGCCTAGGAGCTTGCGACCTGCCTGGGCAATATAGCAAGACCCTGTTCTCCACAAAAAGGAACAAAAAAAGACAACCCCTCCCCCCAAATTATCTGAGCATGGTGGCACACTCCTGTAATACCAGCTACTCGGGAGGCTGAGACCGGAAAATTGCTTCACCTGGGAGGCAAAGGTTGAGGTGAGCCGAGATCATGCCACTGCCCTCCAGCCTGGGTGACAGAGTGAGATTCTGTCTCAAAAAAAAAAAAAAAGAAAAAGAAAGAAAGAAAGAAAAAGAAGGTCCAGGATCCTTTCTTAGGAAACAAGCCCCTTCTTGATGTAGGCCTACCAATCTCCATGCCACCCCCCACACTTTTAGCCTGGAATGACCACAGCATCTGCAGCTGATGTCTCAGAGTCTTCGTGCCCTCCTCCTGCTTAAATCCTCATTCCTCCAGTCCCAACTCCGGCACCATCCATCCAGAGATCCCTTCACCCATGTAGGGAAGAGATCACCCTTCACCCTCACCCTCTTTTACGGTGTGACCCACAGCCTTGCTTCCGTCTGGAAACAGTCAGCACACTTACTCCACTCTGGCCATCTGTGCCTCCTCCAGATCGAGGAATGCACAGGAAGCATTTTTGTATTCTCAGCCAGGGCTTCCTGACCTTCAGGTGGCAACCAGCAAACCAGAGTGGGCCAGCGGGTGGGTGGAAGAATGCAGGATGCAGTGGGTAAGTGGTTGTGTGAGTGAGGGAATGCAGGATGCAGTGAGTGGGTGAGTGGATGTGTGAATGAATGAATGCAAGATGCAATGCACGGGTAAGCGAATGAGTGGGAGGGTGGATGAATGAGAAAGCGCGTGTCACAGAAACCCGGTGTGATCAGTGAATGAGGGAACGAGGGCGTGACTGGGCAAGGGGAGATGTGAGTAAACGAGGGTGCGGCGGGTGCCGGTTTGCGCCCGAGGCGGTGCACTGGCAAGCTCAGAGGTCTGACCTGAGGCGGAAGGAACCAGCGTAGCCTGCCGGCTCTGTGTCCACGTGGACGGGGAGGGGCCTGTGGGCGTGACTAGGGGTATGTGGGCGGGGCGAGGCCGGGCGGCGGGCCCAGCAGGGGCGGGCTGTGGGCGTGGCGCGCCGGGAAGGCGGGGAGACCAGGCCGGGTGTGGGCGGGGCGCGGCCGGGCGGCGAGGGAGGAAGTCACGTGGGCGCGCGGGCTCACATGACTGGCCGCGAGATGGATCCGCTTCCGGCCGCAGCAGTCTGGGCGGCAGCTGAGGCGGAGGCTGGCAAGGAGGCGGATCCCCAGGCGGCAGGTAGGGCGCGGGGCTGCGGCAGCACTCACCTGCTCTGGTCCCGCGGCCCGACCACCCTCGGCGGGAGGGGCTCAGCCGCCGTGCGCGGTCCCCGACTCGTTTCCTGCCCCCGCGCCCGGCGTTCGGCCCCGCGCCTCAGTCCCTCGGGGGTCCCCCAGCATTCCCGCGCGCCTGTTCTTTGGGGGTCCCTCTGCTCTTCCGCGCCCTTGTCCGTTGGGGATACCCCTGCCCTCTCGCACCCCCGTCCCTCGGGGGTCCCCCTGCCCTCCCGCGTCCCCGTCCCTTGGGGGGTCCCTGTGGCCTCTCGCGCCTCCGTCCCTAGGGGTCCCCTGCCCTCCTGCGCCGGGAAAGCCCTGTCCAGGTTACAGCTGGCCGCGCTCCGAGGCGCCTTTCTGGGGCTCTCAGAGGCGTCCTCGGCGACAGTTTCCTCCTCGCCCCTGTCCTGGTGCCCTGGTCTTGTGCCCTGCCCGGTCACGCTGAGCCATGGCCCTGGGGGCACCTTTCCTGGACTTGGACGCCTTTCCCAACCACCTACCCTCTCTCAAGCTCGTCAGGTGTGTGGTGTTGGGCCGGTAATTTCGCCTCTCGGGGCCTCTGTTTTCTCATCTGTGAACCAGATCTATAGATGTGTAGCTGTTATTTCTGTTTTTTAGAGGACGGGGTCTTGCTGTGTTGCCCACACTGGAGTGCCTTGACAGGACCGTGGCTCATTGCAGCCTCAAACTCCTGGGCTCAAGTGATCCTCCCGTCTTAGCCTCCCAAAGTGCCAGGACTACAGGCGCATGCAATCATGCCCACTAATTTTTTTTTTTTTTTCTTTTTAGAGAAATGGGGGTCTTGTGGGTGGCTCACGCCTATAATCCAATGCTGGAGTGCAGTGACCCAATCTCGGCTCACTGTAACCTCTGCCTCCTGGATTCAAGCGATTCTCCTGCCTCAGCCTCCCACATAGTTGGGATGACAGGCACCCTCAACCATGCCTGGCTAATTTTTGTATTTTTAGTAGAGAAGGGGTTTCATCAAGTTGGCCAGGCTGGTCTTGAACCTCTGACCTCAGGTGATCTGCCTACCTCGGCCTCCCAAAGTGCTGAGATTACAGAGGTGAGCCACTGCGCCTGGCCTGGCTGCACTTTCTAATCACATTCAAAATATACTCTGCCTGAAGCCCGTCTCTAGGGGTTCTGTTTAATTGGTTTGAGATGTGGCCAGGATTTGAGGATTTTTTTTTTTTTTTGAGATGGAGTCTTGCAGACCTCAGGTGATCTGCTGTCCTTGGCCTCTGAAAGTGCTGGGATTACAGGCGTGAGCCACCACACCTGGCTAATTTTTGTATTTTTAGTAGAGACGAGGTTTTACCGTGTTGGCCAGGATGGTCTGGATCTCCTGACCTCATGATCCAGCGCCTTGGCCTCCCAAAGTGCTGGGATTACAGGCATGAGCCACCACGCCCGGCCAGTGTATTTGGCAACGGCCCCTTTTCACCTCCGGACACACTCTGGTGTGGATGCTAATCGCATGGCCAGTATCTCTGCACGTGCCACTCTGTGCTCAGTGCATTTGAGCAGGGAGTAAGTGTGCAACGAGAGAAAAGCCCTGGCCTAGGCGTGGGCAAGCCCATACCTCCTCTAAGCCTCAGTATCCCCTCCTATTGTGGGGTTGGGCCTGGCTGGCCTACCAGGATGCCTCTGGACTCTAGCCTGTGTGAGAGATCAAAGGAATCTGGAATCTTCTCCTACCTGGCCCAGTGTAGCTACAGGGGCAGGAGAGCAGGGAGGAATAGGAACTTGCAGGCAGCAGAGGGTGGCTGGCCAGCAGCAAAAGGAGCCCCCAGCAGTGGCCCCTCTGCTCCGGCAGGCCAGCCCTGCCCTGTTAGGAGGGACAGTGCTGGGGTCCGGGTGGAGCCGAGCCGGCGGGTACACTCTCTCTGTGACGGTCACCAGGTGGCGGGACACATCCATGTGCAGCTCGATGTTGGTGTTCTCCAGCTCCACCAGGCTGCGCTGCATCTCCATCTGCTCCTTGAAGGCCCTGATGAGCTGTGCCTGGATCTTGTTCATCTGTACGTGGCTATCCTCCTCTGCGTCATGGGACAGCATCGGGACTGCGGGCAGGAAGGGAGCTGGCTGCACCAGGAGCAATGCTACTTAAGCCAGGTTTGAACTCCGTGCCTGCCCACCAAGATGGTGTCTGGCCCACAGATAAGCTCAGTACACGTGCATGGATGAGTGAATGGAGATGGACAGGTGGGTGGTGGATGATGGATGGATGGATGGATGAGTGGACACAAGGGTGGATGGAGGGAGAGAATAGTTGGGGATGGGTGGATGGATAAAAGGATGGATGGACGGATGATGAGGATGGATAAATGGATGGATAATGGATAGATGGATGGATGGATGGATGAGTAAGTAGATGAATGGGTGGATGGATGGAGATGAATGGCTGAATGGAGATGAATGGAGATGGATGGATGGACAGATGGATGAGGATGGATAAAGGGTGGATGGATGGATGGATAATGGATAGATGGATGGATAGATGGATGGATGGATGAATGAGTAGATGAATGGGTGGATGGATGAAGATGAATGGCTGAATGGAGATGAATGGAGATGGATGGATGGACAGATGGATGAGGTTGGATAAAGGGTGGATGGATGGATGGATAATGGATAGATGGATGGATGGATGGATGGATGAATGAGTAGATGAATGGGTGGATGGATGGAGATGAATGGTTGGAGATGGATGGATGGATGGACAGATGGATGAAGATGGATAAATGGGTGGATGGATGAGGATGGATGAATGGATGGGTGGATGGTGAATGGATGGATGGTAGATAGACAGAAGGGTAGATGGGTGAACAGAGGGTAAATGGATGGATGGGTGAGTGGGTAGATGTGTAAATGGGTGGATGGGTAGATGGATGGTTGGACTTATGGATAAATGGTTAGATGGTTTAGAGAAATTTAAACCCCCTCTTTCCCTGGCTTGGGGTCAGGCTACCTGGATTTGAGTCTCAGGAACCCAAATAGTGTTGAGTCTTGGCCAACCATCTCAGCTCAGACCTCAATTTCCCAGTGAAACATTCCCAGACTCTCACTCGGCTACCTGCCACCTGCTCTGATGACACCCTGCCTCCTCTTTCACAGTGTTCTACACATCTATGATTAGGTAACATTTTGTGATAAATGTTTTATACCTGTCTTTCCCGCTAAAATGTAAGCTCCATGGGCAAAATCATTCCTGTCTTCCTGTTTCCCACAGTGAGTTCCTACCTAATAGTTGCCCAGCAGGTAATCAATGTTTTCCCCTGTCTGCCCCAATGGATGGCTCCACCCTGGACATGCATGGTTTGTCCAGTCTGTTCCCATGACCTTGAGGGCAGTGGTCAAGAGCTGCCTTTTCCTTAAATGTCAAGTAAACTGGGGTTGACAAAATAAATCATGGTGCATCTAGATGATGGAATTACTGCAGTCATTAAAGCAAAGTTTTCGGGCTGGGTGCAGTGGCTGATGCCTATAATACCAGCACGTTGGGAGGCTGAGGCGGGTGGATCACTTGAGGTCAAGAGTTTGAGACCAGTCTGGCTATCTCTACTAAAAATACAAAAATTGGCCAGGTGTGCTGGCAGGTGCCTGTAATCCCAGCTAAATGGGAGGCTGAGGCAGGAGAATCACTTGAACCTGGGAGGCAGAGGTTTGTAGTGAGCCCAAATCATGCCACTACACTCGAGCCTAGGCAACAGAGCAAGACTCTGTCTCAAAAAAAAAAAAAAAAAATGTTAGCCAGGTGTGGTGGCATGTCTGTAGTCCTAGCTACTCAGGAGGCTGAAGCAGGGGGGTCACTTAAACCCAAGGTTGAGGCTACAGTGAGCTATGATTGCACCACTGCACTGCAGCCTGGACCACAGAGCAAGACCCTGTCTCTAAAGAAAAAGGAAAGAATCCAACCCCCATTTACAAGGGAAGAATTAGAGCTCTGGGTCGGGACACAGTGAGGTGGTAGCCAGGTTGAAACTAACGTCCAGACAGGGCCACCAAAGTGCTCTCTGGGTGCAGGTGCTCAGAGTGGCCCAAGCACGCAGCCCCAGACAGGGAGGGGTAACCAGGACAGGGACGTGTCCTGCAGGCCCTGGGAGGCTGACAGTGCTTCTGCGCTGTAGGGGGCACACGGCAACATATTAAAGCTTATGTACATGGCATTTGAGGTCAGGAGTGGAAACATACTGAAGTGCTGTGTGTATGTTATTTGTGCATGGGAATGAAACTCGTAGACCCTGAAAACAGGTCGGGAAGTGGAGTGTGTGGTGTGATAAGGAACGATGAAAACAGCTTCCTGAGAATGCAGTTTGAGTGCATACAAGGTCACAGGTGCCTCAGTATCCCACCTCAAGTAACCATCTAGTGGATGTCTGTAGTTAATACAAGCCCTTCAATAAATACTTGGTGGATGGATGGATGGATGGATGCTGGGGCGGACTCTCTCAGAAGAGATACTCCCTAGCCCCGCTCAACTGGAACTGTCTGAGTGCTTCATTCTTGGCATTCACTGCAAGCTATAGGTTCTGCGCTGTACCTGCAGGAGGCACCAGCCCCCACTCGGCCTGCCTACCTCGGGCATCCTGGATGCCGGCTTCACTTTTCTTCTTTTCTTGCTTCTCAATTTTTGATTGGAGGTTCTGGATCTCCCTGCGCAGGTCGGAGATGACCTCCGTGTACTGCGCGATGCGATAGGAGACCTTCAGCGGGTTGCGCTTGACCTAGCAGGCAGGACACGCAGCCAGAGTCTGACCAGGCAGGAAATGCCCCACAAAGGATGCGTTTGAAAGAATGAAACATGGGCCAGTCATGGTGGCTCACACCTGTAATCCCAGCACTTTGGGAGGCCGAGGCGGACAGATACCAAGTCAGGAGTTCAAGACCAGCCTGGCCAGCACAGTGAAACCCCATCTCCGCTACAGAAAGATACAAAAAGATACAAAAAGTTAGCCAGATGTGGTGGTGCCCGCCTGTAATCCCAGCTACTTGGGAGGCTGAGACAGAAGAATTGCTTGAATCCAGGAGGCAGAGGTTTCAGTGAGCCGAGATCGCACCATGGCACTCCAGCCTGGGTGAGGATGTGAGACACCATCTCAGAAAACACACACACACAAAATGTAAGAATGCAAACATGGCATTTGTTATAAAATTCAAGTCGATGCTATTCAGCCTGAAAAAGGAAGGGAACTGGCTAGACATGGTGGCTCACACATGTAATCCCAGCACTTTGGGAGGCCGAGGCAGGAGGATCACTTGAGCTCAGGAGTTTGTGACCACCCTGGGCAACATAGCAAGACCCCATCACTACCAAAAATTCAAAACTTAGCCAGGTGTGGTGGCTCATACCTTTGGTCCCAGCTACTTGGGAGGCTGAGGTAGGAGGATCACTTGAGGCTAGGAGATCGAAGCTGCAGTGAGCTATGATTGTACCACTGCACTTCCAGCCAGAGCAATAGAGCAAGACCCTGTCTCAAAAAGACAAAAAAAGGAAGGGAATTCTGAGAGTTGCTGTAAAATGGATGGACCTCGAGGACATGCTGCTGGGTTAAATAAGCTGGTCCCAGCAGGACAGATACCGTGTATTCCATCTACATGAGGCCGTTGGCCAGGTGTGGTGGCTCATACCTGTAATCCCAGCACTTTGGGAGGCCGAGGAGGGCAGACCACTTGAGGTCAGGAGTTTGAGACCAGCCTGGCCAACATAGTGAAACCTTGACTCCATCAAAAAAATACAAAAATTAGCTGGGTATGGTGGCAAGAGCCTGTAGTCCCAGCTACTCACGAGCCTGAGGCAGGAGAATCACTTGAACCCAGGAGGCAGCAGTTACAGTGAGCCGAGATCATGCCACTGCACTACAGCCTGGGTGACACAGTGAGATTCCATCTCAACAAAAACCAAAAACCCCACCTACATGAAATCCCTCAAGTCCTCAAATTCATAGAGACAGAAGGTAGAATGCAAGGTGCCAGTGGCTAGGGAAGGGGGTGAGCAGTTACTGTTTAATGGGTGCAGAGACCGGGCACAGTGGCTCATATCTGTAACCCCAGCATTTTGGGAGGCTGAGACAGGATGATCACTTGAGCCCAGCAGTCCAATACCAGCCTGAGCAACACAGGGAGATCGTGTCTTTACAAAAATACTGAAAAATTAGCTGGGCATGGTGGTGTGCACCTGTAGTCCCAGCTGCTTGGGGGACTGAAGCGGGAGGATGGCTTGAGCCTAGAAGGTCAAGGCTGCAGTGCAGAGCTTCGGTTTGGGAAGATGAGCAAGTTGTGGAGATAGATGGTGGTAATGGTTGCACAAAGACTTGTTTTTCCCAAGACAGATTCTTGCTCTGTCACCCAGGCTGGAGTGCAATGGCACAATCCGGGCTCACTGCAACCTTCGACTCACAGGTTCAAGTGATTCGCCTGCCTCAGCCTCCCAAGTAGCTAGGATTTCAGGCATGTGACACCATTCCCAGCTAATATTTTTGTATTTTTAGTAGAGACAGGTTTTCACCATGTTGGCCAGGCTGGTCTCGAACTCCTGACCTCACGATCCACCTGCCTACGTGTCCCAAAGTGTTGGGGTTACAGGCGTGAGCCTCTGCACTGAGCTCAACATGAACGTACTTAATGCCACTGACTGCACACTTAAAAATCTGAACTCCAAGCGCCTGAAGTCCTCACCCTGGTCTTGATATTCTTGGCCCTGTAAGCGTACGGCAGCGTGGTCCGAGACTCCTCAAAGCAGGTGCTGGCTGGGCTGATGTGGGTGATCATCACGGTGCGGCTGTTCCCACCTAGGGCATCCTATTCAGGGGAAAACCGCTGAATGGGGGTGAGGGGAGCCTCAGGGTGCCACCTGTCCAGGGGTGCTAGCCTTGCCCCAGCCGTCGCCAGGACATCTGAGATTCCAGCTCCAACCCCTGAAAAGGGCAGCTGGTGCCAGATCCCAGGGGTCAGTCCTCAGGGAGGTGACCCTGATGATGAAGTGGGACCCTTTCCAGGCCCACCCCATCCGACTTCAGCTCTGATGAGAGCAGATTGGACCAAGGGGTCAAATTTACAGAAACATTTCTCTTTACATTTTTTTTTGTGGTTGTTTTTGTTTGTTTTGTTTTTGAGATGGAGTCTCACTCTGTCACCCAGGCTGGAGTACAGTGGCACCATCTCAGCTCACTGCAACCTCTGCCTCCTGGGTTCAAGTGATTCTCCTACCTCAGCCTCCTGAGTAGCTGAGTGGGATTACACACCTGTAATCCCACACCACAGAGCCAGCCGGGCCATGGCTCACACCTGTAATCCCAGCCCTTTGGGAGGCCAAGGCAAGCAGATCACGAGGTCAAGAGATCAAGACCATCCTGGTCAACGTGCTGATACCCAGTCTCTACTCAAAATACAGAAATTAGCTAACATGGTGGTGAGTGCCTGTAGTTCCAGCTACACAGGGTGCTGAAGCAGGAGAATCTCTTGAACCTGGGAGGCGGAGGTGGCAGTGAGCCAAGATTGTGCCACTACATTCCAGACTGGCGACAGAGTGAGACTCTGTCTCAAAAAAAAAAAACAAAACAAAAGAACAGAGCCAGGTACATTGGATCACACCTGTAATCCCAGCACTTTGAGAGAACAAGGTGGATGGATCACTTGAGCCCAGGAGTCTGAGACCAGCCTGGGCAACATGGCATTACAAAAAAAATTAAATCAAAAATTACCCAGGTATGGTGGCAGGTGTCTGTAGTTTTAGCTACTCAGAAGGCTGAGGCAGGGCCAGGTGCAGTGGCTGATGCCTGTAATCCTAGTACTTTGAGAGGGTGAGGTGGGTAGATCACTTGAGGTCACGAGTTCATAACCAGCCTGGCCAACATGGTGAAACCCCATCTCTACTAAAAATACAAAAAATTACCCAGGCCTGGTGGGAGGCACCTGAAATCTCAGCTACTTGGAAGGCTGAGGCAGAATTCTTTGAACCCAGGAGGTGGAGGTTGCAGATCTTGCTTGCAGACCCAAGATCACACCACTGTACTCCAGCCTGATGAGAGAGCAAGACACCCTCTCAAAAAAAGAAGAAAAACAAAAACAAAAACAAACGTGGAGGCAGGAAGATTACTTGAGCTCAGGAGTTCAAAGCTGTAGTGAACTATGATTGTGCCACTGCATGCCAGCCTGGGCAACAGAGCAAGATTCTGTCTCAAAAAAAGAAAAAACAGAAAACAAGAGTAAGCCAGAAGGCTGACCCACAACGCAAGAGCCTGAGGGATGATGGTGAGGGCCTGTGGATGCTGGCGCCAGCATGGCGGGAGCACATGGTCATTAGGTCTGAGGCTGGGTCTACGCTGATTCTGGAGGCCAGAGGGAACCGTTGAAGGTGTTGTGAGCAAACAGATGCCCAGCCAGATCTGTCAGGAAGCCCAGGCTGCCAGTAGTGCGGGGCGTGGCTAAGAGCAGAGAGGGAAGGAAAGCCAGACATCGGGCAGATGTTTCCAGTTTCCATGCCCTTGCTACATGAGCAATTCTTAGAATCAGGGGTGGCAAACGGGTTCCAGATAGGAGCCGGCTCAGAGGGTTGTGACTGCCTGAAGTGCTGTGGGGTTTCTGGGTTGTTTTTTTTGTTTGTTTTTTGTTTTTGTTTTTTTTTTTTTTTTGAGGCAGTCTCACTCTATCACCCAGGCTGGAGTGCAGTAGTACAATCTCGGCTCACTGCAACCTCTACCTCCCAGGTTCAAGTGATTCTCATGCGTTAACCTCCCGAGTAGCTGGGATGACAGGCACCCGCTACCACACCTGGCTAATTTTTTTTGTATTTTTAGTAGAGTCTCACTGTGTTGCCAGGCTGGAGTGCAATGGCTCAAACTTGTGAGCTCAGGCAATCCATTCACCTCGACCTCCCAAAGTACTGGGATGACAGGTGTGAGCCACTGCGCCCAGCCCTGGAGTGCTGTGTTGAAAAGGACCCTGAGCCTGCGTCTGGAGACAGAGGGAAGAGTGTGTGCTCCGTCAGTGATGGCGCCCTGAGCACCAGGCAGGAGGCCAGTGATAAGGATGCCAACCCCCCCCCGCCGATCGAGTCCATGCTTGGAAACAACATGGAAACTGCGAGTCTGTCCCTGTGCAGTGAACCTGAAGGAGGACCTTGTGAGCTCTGGCACGTGTGTGGCTACAGTGGCTCAGCCACGTCTCCTTCCATGAGCCCCTGTGACCCTCACCTCATGGGTGTTTGAGGTAGAGAACTCCGTGATGCCTGCAATCTGGATGCTGCCCCTGGAATCTTCCCTGAGGTCCAGAAACCCCGAGGATGGGTTCAGGAGGTCCCGGATCACTTCATTATAAATCTGAGGAGGAACAGAAAGGCTGGGAGCAAAGTAGCTTTGGCACAAAATAATTACAAGAACTGGCCAGGTGCTGTGGCTCACACTGGTAATCCCAGAACTTCGGGAGGCCGAGGTGGACGGATCACGAGGTCAGGAGTTCGAGACCAACATGGCCAACATGGTATAACCCCATCTCTACTGAAATACAAAAATTAGCTGGGTGTGGTGACAGACACCTGTCATCCCAGCTACTGGGGAGGCTGAGGCAGGAGAATCTCTTGAACCTGGGAGGCAGAGTTTGCAGTGAGCCAAGATTGTGCCACTGCACTCCAGCCTAGGTGACACAGCAGCAAGGTTACGTCTCAAAAAAAGAATTACAACTTAGCACTGGGCTTTGAACCTCCTGAGAAATCTCAGCCCTGGGGACTGGGGCTTTCCACGAGGTCACTTGGCCTCTGGGGTAACACGCAGTGCTGAGGATGTCACACACACAGGTGTGTTTCGTCTGGTGCCATCATGCTCATTTTGCAGACAAGGCAACTGAGACAGGTGGCAGGCTCACCTCAAGGTAAGACATGGACACGCTGTAGTCCGCGCTGTCCCGGGTCTCCTCAGTGGCCTGGAAGAGGTCAGTGAAGGTCTGCAGGTAGATGCCGGGCTCCGCATCCATACCCAGCATGGTGTGGGTCTTCCCTGCACCTGGAAGAGGAGCGTAGACACTCGCCAGGGTTGGGGGACTTGGAGGTGGGCTCCACCTGGAAATGCTGGCCATTAAAAGACAGAGAGCTGGGCGTGGTGGCTCACACCTGTAATCCCAGCGCTTTGGTAGGCTGAGGTGGGTGTATCACCTGAGGTCAGGAGTTCAAGACTAGCCTGACCAACATGGTGAAACCCTATCTCTACTAAAAATACAAAAATCAGCTGGGTGTGGTGGCGCATGTCTGTGATCCCAGCTACTCGGAAGGCTGAGGCAGGAGAATCACTTGAACCTGGGAGGTGGCAGTTGCAGTGAGCTGAGATTGAGCCATTGCACTCCAGCCTAGGCAAGAAGAGTGAAACTCCGTCTCAAAAAACAAAAGAGAGTGAGACGCTGTTTCAAAAAAAAATGGGGTGCAGAGAGCACAGGAGCCCTGATTTTACCCTTCACCACTGGAAGGGAAGTCACTTGGCTGTAGGGCCTGGAAGAAGCCTGAAATCCCCTGTCAGGCTTTGTCTGAGAGCCAAACATCCCCTGTCCTCTCACGCTGGTGATGGGTCTGTCGCTTCCCCTTCAGGAGGCAAGTGTTCAAATCCCACCTACCCAACTCAGCAAGGGCTGCCATTCACTCCATCACCCCTCCCTGGGTCCTGGCTCCCCTCTGTGACCCCCCTCCCAGATGGGGGTCAGGTGACGAATTGACAGCATTTGTCCCTAGTAAAGGGTGGTGACCTGGAGGACTAGGAGGGATTGTGACCTGACTCTGGGTCCAAATGTTCAGCTCTGGGCCCCACCACGCAGTCTCTCCTATGGTGCTTCTTCTGTGAAATGGGCACAATTAAGCCTCTGTCCGGATCCCTGTCCCTCTGGCTCTCTCCCCCGAGGTCTAGCGTCCAGCCCCTCCGCAGGCCCTCGCGGACACCATGAGTGCTCACAGCAGGCTCGCTTCTCCTTTTGCTATGGTCTGCCCTCCATGCGGGGATGTGGGTGAGCGGGCAGGGCTGCACTCTAGCCCCACGGAACACAGGGCCGCTCTGTGGAATGAAGGGCTGAGTGCATGAATGAAAGAGCCCGGGCAAAGCCAGAAGCTGACGGCCCCTGCACTGTGAAGGGTCTCCCCCTGCCGTCCCTGGGGTGAGCTTTCAATGAAGGGTCTCCCACTGCCGCCCCCAGGATAAGCTTCTGCACAGTCTCCTTGTCCCCAGGGAGACCCCTGTGAGAAGACAGGGCTGAGACTGCCTGGCCGCTATGTCCTCGCCAGGTTCTCTAGCCCCAGAGGGGGACGCAGGGACAGCAGGGGCAGGTGGTTAAACCTGAGTTGTGTGCTGGTCGAACACCCTGTCGAAGATGAAGGTCCCCTCCCGGGACTGGTGTGTGCGTGGCGCGTCCTCTGGGTCCTCGCCGTGGTCCATGAGCACCACCATCTGTGAGCAGTGAGCCGGCCAGGCTGGTCAGGATAGGTCAGAATGGGGACCCTGGAGAGACCCCAGGCCTGGCACTCACCCTGGATCCCTCCAAGGGGCTTGGTCCAGGTCCAGGTCCAGGAAGGGCTGCAGGCTTCTGTGCTTTTGAGTCAGGCACCCACATCACCGCCCAGCACCCTCTCCACTTGCTTCTGAGGAGCACTGTTTACCACTACTGCACCGACACTCACACTCACACCCCATAAATGCTGCCTTGGTCAAACCACATCGAGGACAGTGGCCCAGCACCCACCAGCCTCGCTCAGGGGCCAGGACTTCAAGCACCACTGCTCCCAGTACTGGCAGGCGGCCCTGGGCCCCACCAAGCCAAACCCTTTGATGATCCCATGGGTCAGGGATGGGAAGGGCCGAGCTGGTGCCTAGCCGCTGTGCTCAGGGTCTCTGCACATGAACCTGAGTGTTTGCACTCTTAGCCCTGCCTCTTGTGGCTCACCAGGGCTGAACTAGACACAGGAAACAGGAGAACAAAGGACTGAGCTGGGCGTGGTGGTTCACATCTGCAATCCCAGCATGCTGGGAGGCCAAGGCGTGTGGATCACTTGAGGTCAGAGTTCGAGACCAGCTTGGCCAATATAAAATCGCGGCTCTACTAAAAATACAAAAAGTTAGCCAGATGTGGTGGTGCATGCCTGTAATCTCAGCTGCTTACGAGGCTGAGGCAGGAGAATCACTTGAACCCAGGAAGTGGAAGTTGCGGTGAGTCGACGCCATCTCAAAAAAAAAAAAAAAAAAAAAAAAAAAAAAAAAAAATTAGCCAGGCATAGTGGTGCATGCCTGTTGTCCCAGCTGCACGGGAGGCTGAGGCAGGAAGATCGCTTGAGCCCAGGACTTCAGGCTGCATGCAGTGAGCTGTGATCCCATAACTGCACTCCAGCCTGGGCCACAGAGTGAGACCTCGACTCAAAAATAAAGGACTCAGCCAAGTTCCCCAGTCCTGCTGTTTATTTTTCTGAGTACCTGGTCGTCCCCAGGGCCATCTCATATAAATACCTAACTATGACACAAAGTGTATTAGGGTCCCTGGGGATAGACAGGTTCAAAGGAGCCTTTCCCAGGGAATTGGGGGGGGGTGGGAAACAGGGCAATTAGAAACCAAATTCAACCTCAGCTGGTTAATCCACCAAGGAGCTCCCTGGCTGGGAGGAACTTGGGGACCCCAGTGGCCAAGAGGAGCCATGGGGTCTAGGGAGGTGCCACTGGGTTGTACCAAGCACCCCACCATCGACCAGCCCACCCCACCCCACCCCACCTGGGCTCACAGCTTTGGAAACCGAGGTCCCAGGAGACCAGGGCCAGCCAGCAGTTCTCAGGAGTCAGTTAGTCAGTTGCAGGGCTGAGTCCAGGTTCCTGGGGCTCTTTTGGCTTCTAGCCAGCACTTTTCCACATTGTAAGTGAACTCCCTTTTCTTTATGCTTTTGTCCTTCGAAAGATGGAGACCATGAAAAGACAGGATACCTCGGGGCAGCTCCTGTCCATATAGCCCCCAGCAAGTGCCGGCCATGGACCAGGCCTGAGCTGCAGAAGGAATCCGATGGGAAGCGGAAGCAGGAGGGCATTGGTGGTTAAGACAGCAGGCTTTGCCAGGCAAGGTGGCTCACATCTGTAATCCCAGCGCTTTGGGAGACCGAGACAGGTGGATCATATGAGGTCAGGATTTTGAGACTAGCCAGGCCAACGTGGTGAAACCCTGTGTCTGCTAAAAGTAAAAAATTTGGCTGGGCTTGGTGGCTTACGCCTGTAATCCCAGAACTTTGGGAGGCCAAGGCAGGCAGATCACTTGAGGTCAGGAGTTCAAAACCAGCCTGCCCAACATGGTGAAACCCCATCTGTACTAAAAATACAAAAAATTACCCAGGCATGGTGGCATGGTGGGGGGGAAGCCACAGAACTGGTGACACCTGCCTCGCCGTTGCGAAGGGCACACACCCGGGGACAGAGCCAGGAAAATGGAATTTGGAGGTGCTCAGGCAGGAATGGCAGTCCATTCGTTCTCATTTCCTCCCAACGCCGCCCCCGCCCACAGAACAGCAGTGAGGCCACCAACTCCAAGCCCCCATGCCAGCCCCAGTCCCCCACTGCATCCCTCCTAGGAGGAAAACAGAACCAGTGTCTCCGGGGCAGAAGCAACTCTGAGCAGACACACAGCAGCCCCCTCGAAGCCCTGACGTGAGCCCGCCTTTGCTGTGATGGTGGATGTCGCAGCACATGGCTCTCACTTCAGGGAACGAGGCTCACCTTTGAGGCTTTGGACTGGCTCAAGCGATCCTTCTGTTCAAAGATCTTAGAGTATTTCTTCAGATCCTTTTTAATTTGCTGAAACAAAAGACTACTGTCACTCAGGATTTAACATGCAAAGCAAGAAGCACAAACGCAATCTTCAAAGTTGCCGCCATGAAGTGACATCCAGAGTCATTAACAGAACACAGTGCCCCAGGAGTGCTCGCGCCTGCTCTCTCTCCCATGTTTCACGTTGAGCCTGACTTCTTTCCTGGGATGTAACCCTCCTCTTCGTTCTGACCTAATACCATCGGCCTATTTTACCATCATTATGTAAATCCCAGACAAATCACTTTCTAATCCCACCAGGACTTTTTAATAGCCCCTGGCATCTTTTCATCCACCCCTTGGGTTCATGTAAAACTTCCCTCAACAAGCTGAAGACCTCAGTTAACTATCCTAAAGCTGTTCTATTCCATTCGTTTTTCACTGTTCCCTTGTCTCTTCAAAGGACCTATCCCCCAGTCACCAGCCTAACCACTTTTCCTTTCAATGCCATAATCACCTCCACATGCCCTGCACCTGAGGGTGGGGGACGCTGACCTTGATCTGCTCCTGGCTCAGGAGTGTTGGAGGCCGGGGCCGCCACAGCAGCTGGCAGAAGCGGTCCTTGTTGTTCTTCTGCAGGAGGCGTCCCTGGAAAGTCCACAGCCAGTACGCGTTGTCCACCTAGGCCAGGGCAGGGACACACCAGGACATAAAGGGGTCAGCAGAGCCACAACAGTGACTATGTCACTTGCTGAACAAGGTCCTGGATATCGGGCACACGTGTGAACCAAACAAAGCTCTACCTCTGCTGAGCTGACATGCAGCAGGGGAGGTGGTCAGTAAATGAAAGACACAAAATATGTAATCAACCCAAGGTGCAGGGCACACAGCAGCTGGAGCAGTGCTCATCACAGCACAGGCCTAGGTGCTCCTGCTGGCAACAAGAACCCCGCGCCCGATGTAAGCCAACTGCGTCACCACATGCTGCTCGGTTCCACTGTCTTCATAGCAGGACTCTCTCATGAAGGACGGCACCTTCACTGGCACCCAGGATAAACTCCCTATGACAGGCTGGCATTGTGGGAGCTAAGTGTTTATACCTCAAGCAGAGTGGTCAATAGCTTAGAAGGTCTTTTCTTTTAATGGGGTTAGGGTTTCACTTCGTTGCTCAGGCTAGTCTCAAACTCCTGGGCTAAAGTGATTCTTCTGCCTCTGCCTCCTAAAGTGGTGGGATTCCAGGTGTGAGCCACTGTGCCTGCCCTAAAATGGTGTCAAGGTAGGCCCCACGACAGTAACATATGAACATACCTGAACCCAGGCTGTGATCAACACACCCTGATTTAAATGTGAAGGTTTCTAAGTCTAGACACTTGTAGTAATATTCGGTAAGTTGATACTCCTAAAAGTTCAGTATCTCATTCAATAAAATTACCCTAATTTGATCTCATAGACTCTATTTGCATGGACGGTTTAAGCGTCAATACCTCCATCAACTTTCTAAAAGTCACTAAATACAAGAAGTCCTCGGCAAACTTAATCAGCAGTTTTCAAATAAGAACTTGTGGGTAAGGCGGCGGCTGGACTCGACCACTGACTCCAAAGAGAAGACCTTCATGTCTGAGGTTATGGAACTGTTCACACTTTAAAGGAAATGACTCCTCTCTGCAGAAAAACACTCATGCATGACACACTCACACTCCCTTTCAGGGGTCCCTGGGCCCCAGGGTAAGAACCCCCACCA
The DNA here is from genome assembly GCF_048565385.1 of Saimiri boliviensis. Lineage (NCBI taxonomy): Eukaryota > Metazoa > Chordata > Mammalia > Primates > Cebidae > Saimiri > Saimiri boliviensis. The sequence continues at coordinate 152,277,125 of NC_133449.1, read as the reverse complement.
CGAGTAGGGGCTGCTCCTGCCACCTCTTCTATAACCCAGAATCCTCCTCCTCCTGCCACGAACACCAGCTGAGGCTTCTGTTAAACACCATGGCCCCTCCCTGAGGTCCCAGGACAGCATCAGAGTCAGTGGCCAGCCAGCACTTCCTGCTTCTATCCACAGCCAAAGCTATGCCCTCGGGCCTGCACCTTATGGCTCTACCAGGACACAGAGGTGACTACATAGCGCCCGGTAGGATCCCACTCAACATCAGAGGCCATGTAGTGCTCTGCGATGTTCATGACCGTGCAGTCCGAAGTGTCCACAAACGCTAAGGCACCATTCATACTGCAGAGACAAACAGGACCGTCAGGTTCACGGAGACGCATACTTCCCGACATCCCACTCCTGAGAGGCACAGCATGGGGTCCCCAGGGAGCCAGCCTTGGCGTTAACATGGAAACAAGCACAGCAACAGCCTCTGGTGGCCACTGTGAGACTTACAAATCACAGCTTGCAGAGTGTGCAGTATTACTTACACGTGTCTGCCATCACTACTATTTTCACAGGAAATATTATCTGAGGCTAAGTAAGCCTCCAAAATTACAGTATCAAGTGTCAACAATGAAGCAAGGGAGAGCAGCGACAAAAGGATATTCTTTTAACTCAGGGCAGAAAGCTGGAAGCTTCTCCACAATTTTGACACACTGTTGGAACGCAGCTGAGACCCATACCACCTTTCAATGCCATAATTACCTCCACATGCCCTGCACCTGAGGGTGGGGGACGCTGACCTTGATCTGCTCCTGGCTCAGGAGTGTTGGAGGCTGGGGCACCAACCACAGAGGTAAGGCAGCCCCACAGCTGTGTAACTAATACCCTCCCGCTAGAAGAGAGGGCACTGACCTCCTGGGGCGGGGGCGGGGGGGTAACTGCATTGCTGGAAGGCACTTGTTTAACCA